>NC_085844.1:179917255-180517612 GCF_035594765.1 Anolis carolinensis
CTGTGTCCAATTTTGGGCACCGCAGTTGAAGGGAGATGTTGACAAGCTGGAAAGCATCCAGAGGAGGGCGACTAAAATGATTAAGGGTCTGGAGAACAAGCCCTATGAGGAGCGGCTTAAAGAGCTGGGCATGTTTAGCCTGCAGAAGAGAAGGCTGAGAGGAGACATGATAACCATGTACAAATACGTGAAGGGAAGTCATAGGGAGGAGGGAGCAAGCTTGTTTTCTGCGGCCTTGCAGACTAGGACACGGAACAATGACTTCAAACTACAGGAAAGGAGATTCCACCTGAACATCAGGAAGAACTTTCTCACTGTGAGGGCTGTTCGACAGTGGAACTCTCTCCCCGGGGCCGTGGTAGAGGCTCCTTCTTTGGAGGCTTTTAAACAGAGGCTGGATGGCCATCTGTCGGGGGTGCTTTGAATGCGATTTCCTGCTTCTTAGCAGGGGGTTGGACTGGATGGCCCATGAGGTCTCTTCCAACTCTACTATTCTATGATTCTATGATTCTATGATTCTATGCATGTCAAGATGCACCAATATATTTTTGAAGCAAAGAAAATAAAGAATAAAGTTTATGATCAATTACTGTGGATTTTAAGTCAATTTGAGTGAACAAGGTTCTGAGTTACAGCAGGGTTACTGAAAAACAAAAGTTGAATAGCATACTTGAGGGAAAGTGAAATGCAGGAGTAGCCATGTTGACCTTAACATCCAAAATACAACTTGGTTGGCTTAATAATGGTATCAGCACTATCTGTATTTAGCTTTGAGGTTTGGAAGGTTTTTGGAACTAGAACACATTTTGGATTTGACTTTATCTTAGGTAAGCAGTGGTGCAAAACAACAAAAACACCAAAACATCCCAATAATGACTGAGGATACTTTCTATCCACTGAATGGCGAGTGTATGTTACAGGGGAGAAGTGAAAAGTGGACAACAAACAGTGAATGGAATAGAATATCCAGCAAGAAGGCATGGGTGGCTGTGATACTGAATTGGAGCATTCCATCTCACAATATTCAAGCTCCCAATTAAGTGAGTTTTTGTTGACTTGTTCAGGTATTCTGAAATTATATCTGTGGAAGACTCACTGGGCTGTTACTTCTTTATAATTCCACAAAGCAAGGTACCTCCCATACTACTTTGCTGGTTTTATGCCACTTATAAGTAAGAAAATCAAAGGAGATAATGATAACAATGATGATGTTGATGGTGATAACACTGGTAAGTCAGGAGTCATGCTGCTTGTAGGCTTCTTATCAAAACAGAAGAGAACATTCTCCTGTTTGAATAGCACTTACTGACATTTCTCAGGACCTTATCATAAAGACTGTCAGAATTGCCACAGATCATGGCAAATTGAGTGGTGCCTATCAGGGGCATGGTGAACTTGTCGTCCCATGTCCTGTATCGCCTGACTCACCTCAGTCCCCATCCCATGGGGGAAAGCATTGACAGCCTAGATTCCCCCCCCCCCCTGAAAAAAAATGTTGCTGGTGCAACATGAGAAGCCTCTTGTGTTGCCATGGCAGTGGCATATGCAGGTTCTGCTATAGTTTACCCACAGAGCCCTGCCGGAAGTTCCTCTATGTCATGGAATGGGAGCCGATGGCCAAATTAAGCCCTGTTTGATGAGTTTATATATTTGTGTCTGGCTCATGATAGTTTGCCACATGGATTTTTTAAAGGTCTCCCTGTCCTAACATTGCCTTCTCATTTAATTCTCTTTCCAAATATAAAAGTGTTTGGACCCAGAGTAGTGATTAATCTGCTACAGTGTGGGGCATAAAAAGAATATATCAATATGATGAACCAGATAAATTTTTATAATGAATACATTAACTGAAATATTCAGCTGGACTAAAGCATTCCTTTGTCTAGAGAAACACTGCATTTAGTTTGCTAGTCAGAACATTGATAAATGTGAATTTGCCCTTGAGATGCCTTCCAAAAACTGCAACACTGCCACATGTAAAAATGCAAAGAAGTTTCTTTAAACTAACAATGGATTTGGTCAGGCTTTCCACCCCACGATTACATATGCTGATGCTAGTGGTGGTTGGGAAATGTAACCATGCTTCAACAACCAACTATGTGCCTAAAGGCATCAATCAGCCAATATTCCCTGGTGTGTTCCTTCTTTATTTTTTCTACTCCATTGCTTTATCATCTCCAGACTGATATTCTCAGGCATGACTCCACTTCCTTCCAAGTACTTCTTCCTATATTCATTATGTCACCAATGATAGTAGACATGTCTTTGTCTATTTCTTAATGTTATTCCCTTAACAGATACCATTGTCTTCAATAAAGATCCTCATGGTGATGATGATAATGATTCTATACATCTGCTTGCTCATAGGATAATAGTTATTTTCTAAATAAGACCACCTGATGCAACTAAGATACAGTATACTGTGGATGCTGGAACTTTAAAAGGCTCCTGGTTGTCTTTAACCCACATAACAAATCCTTATTCTAAATTAATATCAAAAGACAGCATATGAAGGAAAAGAGATAACATGGATGTTGTGAAGGAGATCATTGCAAGGAGGGACATCCTATCTCCCACCCTCATTTGCACAGTTTTGACCTCCCCTATACAAAAAAACAAAGTTTTCTTACCTTTTCCATTTGCTTCGTTTCTGGAGCAAGAGAATTGCCAAATTCTTAGCCTCTTAAATTATGTTCTCTATTGGATTGAAACAATTTGGTTTAAACAATCTATACATCTCCCCATCCTGAATAGCTCCACATGAACTAAATATTAATAATATCTAGTGAGGTTTTTTTTTTTTTTGCAATAAAGAAATAAATAAGTCTGAATCTACTGTATCCTACTTGATCTCTCAGCTTTAAATCATTGTGGTTTGCACTGAGCTCGGCCAAAATACTGAACACATCAGAGCACGACTATTACTTAGGGACTTTAAGTCTTTTGGTTTTTTTAAGGTACATCAGAGACTGTCATCTTTTTTCTCAGGGCAGCTCATGACAGAGCTTGCTGGTTCCTTGCAAGCAAATTGGCTTCTATTCCACCTCACCTGTTCTTCTCTTAAAAGTGAAGAAAATGCTCTAGATTTTGTCCTAACATTGTCTTCTCAATGTTTCTGAGAAAGTGAATGGCCATCTATTTGGTAAACTGAAATCCTCAATCTGGCAAGGGAATTATTTAAACAATGAGGTGGCATTGATGTTATCCAGTTACAGTATAATACAATTTCCAGTGGGAGAAAACGTGGAAACTTTTCTCTTTGATTCATTCTAAGTTTAGGATTTCCCAACATTTTTCATTCAGACTATTCTAATTTAGCTTAGTGAATCAAGTTGCATTTACTAAAGCAGTTCCTCACCATTAGTTTGTGATGTATTGTACTATTGTCTTCCATCAGGCAGAACATCTAAATATTGCTCCTGATTTTTAGGGATTCTTTTGTGAGTGCAAGAAGATTTTCTTAAGTGTTCAAGAGCTAGTGACAGTGTAAGAACACTCTTCCCTGCAGCTCTTCCCTGCAGAAAGGGAAGAGTACTTAGTCTACCACTTGTATTTTTCTGTCAAGCCCCTTGTACACTGTCATATAAAATCCAGATGATCTGCTTTGAACTGGATTATATGTCAGTGTAGACTCATATAATCCAATTCAAAGCAGATAATGTGGATTATCTGCTTTGATCATCTGGATTATATGACAGTGTAGGAGTGGCCTTAATTGTCTCACATGGAGAACAATTTTCTGAAGAAGTGAACTTCCTTTATATGTGAAGGCTCTGGATTTCATGGGAAGACTTGCACATATAGGGAGTTCTTTTTTCAGTATACGAAGAGTATAAAAAGAGAAACACACAGAATTTTCTCATGAATAGGGTTTTCATACCTATTACATGAATATTCAGTATGAAATTTAAATCAACTCCATGCAGTGGAATAAATCAAATTGGCCTTGTGACAGGCAACTGCTTTCAGAGCCCTGGTAGGTGAGTAGGTGAGTAAAGCTTCATTTTAATGTGTAGATCTGTAGTAGACCTCATAACTTTTTCCCTTCCCTTAATTTTTACCCAGATGCTCTCAGCCTGTTTACTAGCTAAATCATTAATCTTCTTGCAGGTATACACATTCTTAACGTTAATGTTTCTCCTCCTCCTTTCCTATGTAGTCTGCTTTTTTACTACATTCTAAGCATGAAACTCATCCATCCAGCTTTATGCTATGCCTATTAAATCATACTTGCTTTCCTGTGTTAAGATTTATAGTTCATCTTATTTATCCCCTCCCCTCTCTGTGCATTGGTGTAGATACATCTAACAACTTCATCACATGGATGCTGAGAAGCGTGGGGGTTCGTAAGGCAATCATCCCTCTTCAATCACCAATCATCATGTTTTAAGTTCTGTCTTCTCATCACATCTGTTTGCCTCTTCATTTTTTCCCTGTTGTGCCTGGGTTCCAGATCAATTATCTCTACATACGATGCTTCCCTCCCAATATGAGAACCTACTTGTGTTGTGTTGGCTCCAATGGAGCCAGCATGGATCCTTGCTGCCCAGGTGATGCTTCCACTTGTGATGGGGAAACATCACCACAAGGGAGCAGTATGCGGGGTGATGGATTCACCCTACTGCCCCCTCTGTTTGGCAGTGAAGCAAGACACTTAGCCTTCTCATGTAATAAGGTGGTAAGAAAAGAATGCTATGATTACTAAAAGTCAGCATGGATTTCTCAAAAATAAGCCATGCCAGACTAATATCACTTTTTGGATAGAGTTATAAGCTTGGTAGATGCAGGGAATGCTGTGGATGTATCATATCTTGATTTCAGTAAGGACTTCAACAAGGTCCCCCATGACCTTCTTGCAAATAACCTAGTCAAATGTGGGCTAGGCAATGCTGGAAAAAAAGACGAATGGAGTGCCACAGGGTTCGGTCCTGGAAGCAGTACAGTTCAACAACTTAGATGAAGATTTAGAGGGCATGCTTTCAAGTTTACAGATGACACCAAGTTAGGAGGAATAGCGAATATTCCCGAGGACAAGATCAGAATTCAAAATGACCTTAACAAATTAGAGAGCTGGGCCAAAAATTAAGAGAATGAATTTCAACAAGGACAAATGTAAGATACTACACCTAGACAGAAAAAATGAAATGCAAAGATACAGAATAGGTGATACCTGGCTCGACAACAGTCCATGTGGAAAAGTTATTGGAGTCTTTATTGACAACAAGTTGAACATGAGTCAATAGTGTGATGCAGCATCTAAAAGCCAATAGGATTTTGGGCTGCATCAAAAGGAGTATAGTGTCTCGATCGAGGGAAATCATGGTGCCTGTCTATTTTGCTTTGGTTAGACTGTACCTGGAATACTGTGTTCAATTGTGTGCAATTTAAAAGAGATATTGACAAGCTGGAAGGTGTCCAGAGGAGGGCAACTAAAATGATCAAAAGTCTGGAGACCATGTTCTATGAGGAGTGTCTTAAAGAACTGAGTATGTTTAGCCTGCAGAAAAGAAGGTTGATAGGAGACATGATCAATATAATAATTTAATAATATTAATTATATATTATATTTACATGTAATATTACTAATAATATTACAATATATTGATATAGTACAATATACTAATTTATTGCCAGTATTGTACTATGCTAATAATATAATATTGTATGTAAATTTAATTTGTAAGCCGCTCTGAGTTCCCTTCAGGATGAGAAGGGCGGGATATAAATGTAGTAAATAAATAAATTAATAAATAATGATAGTCATGTATAAATATGTGAAAGTATGTCATAATGAAGAGGGAGCAGGCTTGTTTTCTGGAAACTAGAACTCAGAGCAATGGGTTCAAATTACAGGAAAGGAGATTCCACCTGAACATTAGGAAGAACTTTGTCACTGTAAGAGCTGCTCAGCAGTGGAACTCTGCCTCGAGGTGTGGTTGAAGCTCCTTCCTTGGAGGTTTTCAAACAGAGGCTGGATAGCCTCTCCCGGGGATACTTTGATTGTACTTTTTCTGCATGGCAGGAAATTGGTCTTGATGGCCCATGTGGTTTCTTCCAACTCTATTATTTTATGATTCTATATATCAGATGTTCAGGGTTTGTGTCCTGAGCAAAGTTCCCTCTACATTATCCTTTAGGCATACTAGCAGACATTGATGAGGGCAGCAGCAATGCTGTAAAACCGTGTTTCTCAAACACTGCTCCTCCAGGTATTTTGGACGTCAGCTCTTAGGGCCGTTCCAGACAGGGCCTATATCCCATGATCTGATCCCAGGTTTCCTGGTTTAAACTGAATTATATGAGTCTGTACTGCCAGATAATCTGGGATAAACAGAAAACTTGGGATCAGATCCTGGGAAATAGGGCCTGTCTGGAAAGGCCCCCAGAAATCCCAGCCAACTTACCAGCTGTTAGGAATGTGGGAGCTAAAGTCCACAACACCTGGAGGAGCAGAGTTTGAGAAACACTACTGTAGACAATAGAAAGGACTAGATACACCCTCAACTTGTGCACTAATTTTCTGAAAAGTGGCACCGTTGAAGTACCTGTAGGTCATGTCAATTCAGGTTCTCTAGAATGCCCCTCAGTTTGAAACGTACTGTGAGACCTAGAGGCACCATGGGAAATGAAGATGGTGATGGCTGCAGCATTTGTTCTCCTCCTCCTACTACTCCATCCTTTCCACCAAAAGCAGGACTCAAGGGAGCTTACAAATTTTAAAAAAAATACAATACAGCAGGCCTCCTTAGTATGCAAGCTTGTTGGACATCATTTAAGTTATACTTGAAGAGCTTTGAATACCAGGTTAGGATTACATTTAATTAATGTCAATAGCATAAAATGTCAATAACATAAAATAATTTGAAACATACTATTAAAATAAAAATGGTTTGAGAAACAGTATGCCCTCTCAACATACTGAAGATGGTGATAAACAGGTTCCATGGTTATAGAAGGGAAAGAAATCCTCTTTGCAAGATTTTGTAACAGTAACAGTGACTTTCCAACATAGCTGGCATATTTGGTATCAAATGATGTCTAGTGTTTGCTCTTTCTTTCTCTGCATCAATCTCCCACCCCTATGCGTTTTCTTTTTCCTCTTTTCATAATTTAATGGCTTGCATAAAACAAAGGAGTGCACAGGTCTGTCAAATGGCACCTCCAGCCTTGAAGGTCATAGTTCTTAATCCTCTTAGGGGATAGACTTGGATGAGTTCCATAAACGAATAACCCAGCCAATCGCATTTCAAGTTGATGGAGGTGCTGTCCTCTAGAAGAGACATAAAAGTTAAGATCCAATCCATTTGATAGACCCCCACATGACTTATCAAATATTGAACAGAGCTGCTAACTGGTTTTGCCCTTGTCAAATCCTTATCTCCACAGAAGCCTCACTTACTGTGGCACAGAAATGACACAACAGATCTTATGAAAATGAGATTGTGGGTTTGAAAGGAGTCTAATTATGTTCAATAATTGCCAATGCTTTGCAAAATGGGGGGAGGGGGAGACATGAAAAGTCAACCCGCAGCGTTGAAAGCAGAATGACCCTGCATTTTAAAAAGCAAAACAAGCTGACGGATGGATCATAATGCCACTGGTCTCTGCAGCGGTGACATTATTAAATGATCAGTGAGCTATTAAAGCTACAGTGCTTAGTATCTCCCCTAAAGACTCATAGTGTTAACAGGTTTCCAAATTGAGGTTTTTATTGCCAGCAGAAGGCTCTGTGTGCAGTTCTTGAAACTGCAATTATGGGGGGAATGGTTGTGAACAGACTGACACTAAACAGGAGCAACAAATCTTATTGAATGAAAAGTGGCAATGGACAACTCCCCCAAGTGTTTCAATATGACAGCAAAGGGTACTATAGAAATCGAAAGAATACGGTATAATAAGGAACTGAAACAAGTAAGAGGTTTGGGGATTTGACTTGGATTTAAATAAGGATCAAGATTTTATGTGCCCTTATCTGACCATTTGGGATGAGTAAAAATGCACAGTTGATAGTTTTACAGGAAATGGTTTATCTCTCCTTAGGGCATTAAGGACCATTCTCCTCTGTCATATTCCTTCCAAGGGTCTTGATGCTGCTCTCCAGCACACTATGTTACTTATGCTGCTTCTCCAAGAGCAAAATTGTCATCATATCTTTTGGATAGTTAAAAAAAAGAGGACCATTAAAACAGAAGCCATTACTCATAATAAGACTTATAACAATACTAGGAGCAAAGGTGATCTGTTGCACTTTTTCCTGGTTAATTTGACATTGACACAGGGTTTCTCCCATCCCAAATTGCTCTCCACGAATCTGCAGCACTTTATCAGTTACCTCGAGTTTACAACCTTTATTACAACCTCGTTGTTTTTAATTTCATGTTATATTAAGTCTGTTTGTTATTTCATAGGTTAATGTTTAAATTTTATAATTGTGTATGTTTTTGTCTTTTGATGTATTTTATATTGTTATCGTTTTTATCTGGGCTTGGCCCATGTAAGCCACCCTGAGTCCCCTTCAGGGGAGATGGAGACGGGGTATAAATAAACATCAAGATGAGTCCACAGCAGACACTCTGCTGGCTGTTGAATTGGATCACACGTCGGACACTTCCCAAGTGTCTAGGATTGAGTGATGTATCGGCGAATAATGCACACAGATCCCAGCAAGGTGGCCTTCTGCAGCTGGCAGATGGTAATTTTGTCAGCGCCGATTGTGTTTAAGTGCAGGCCAAGGCCTTTAAGCACTGCACCCAGTGTGCCGATCACCACTGGGACCACCTTGACTGGCTTGTGCCAGAGTCTTTGTAGTTTGATCTTTAAATCCTCATATCATGTCAACTTTTCCAGTTGTTTCTCCTCAATCCTGCCATCACCTGGGATTGCGACATCGACAATCCATACTTTGTCTTTTAACACGATCATGAGGTCAAGAGTATTGTGCTCCAAAACCCTGTCTGTCTGAATTCGGAAGTCCCAGAGTAGCTTGACATGCTCATTCTCTGTAACTTTTTCTGGCTTGTGATGCCACCAGTTCTTTGTCGCAGGCAGATGGTATTTGTGGCACAAGTTCCAATGAATCATTTGAGCAACAGTGTTATACCTCTGCTTGTAGTCTGTCTGTGCGATCTTCTTGCAGCAGCTGAGGACATGATCTATTGTTTCATCTGCTTCCTTGCAGAGTCAACATTTGGGATCTGCTGTCGACTTTTCAATTTTGGCTTTGATGACATTGGTTCTAATGGCTTGTTCTTGGGCTGCCAGAATCAGGCCCTCTGTCTCCTTTTTCATTTGTGAGCCACAGCCATGTTTTTTCTTTGTCAATTTGACTCTCAATTTTTCCTAGGAATTGTCCATGGATAGCCTTCTTTTGCCAATTTTCTCTTCTGCTCTGGATTGTGTTTTTACGGTATTCACTCTTTGTCTTTTGCACTTGAAGGAGTTTACTACTGTTGACTTCCCTCAATGTTAGTTCTTGACTGCCTTTCACATAATCTGTCAAGGCATGTTTCTCTTCCTCTACCATTTGTTTCACTTGCAGAAGCCCTCTGCCTCCTGATTTTCTGGGCAGGTAAAGTCTGTCGACATCACTACGCGGATATAATGAGTAGTGGATTGTCATCAGTTTTCTTGTCTTTCTGTCCAGATCATCTAGCTCTGCTTGTGTCCAGTTCACAATTCCAGCAGTGTATCTAATGACGGGGATGGCCCAGGTGTTGATAGCCTTGATTGTATTTCCGCCATTTAATTTGCTCTTCCAAACCCTTCTGACTCTTTGGATATATTCTTTGCTGACAACATTTTTCACATGCCCATGCTTGATATTTTCCAACAGTAGTATGCCCAGATATTTATAGGCTTCAGGCTGATTGCACTTTATGGTTTGTCCATTTGGCATCTCTATGCCCTCGCTGTGAGTAATTTTCCCTTTCTTTAATGCCACTGTGGCGCATTTGTCTAAGCCGAACTCCATACTGATGTCAGTGCTGAAGATTCTGACTGTGTTGGTCAGTCATTGGATTTCTGTTTCTGATTTTCCGTAAAGCTTTAGATCATCCATGTACAACACGTGGGAAATTTTTGGTGAATTTCTTGCTGTTTGGTAGCCCAGGTTTGTTTTCTGTAGAAGTACTGACAGAGGGACCATTGCAATGATGAACAACAGTGGTGACAGTGAGTCGCCCTGGAAAATTCCTCTCCTGATGTTAAGAGTTCCATAGCTTTTGTTGCCCACAAACAACTCAGTTTTCCATTGTTTCATTGCCTTCTCGGTGAACTTTCAAATATTTTCACAAACCCCGATAACATCTAAACATTTTATGATCCAACAATGTGGCAATGAGTCAAATAATTAATTGAAGTTGTATAGAAGTTTGTTTTGAGGCTTTTGCAATTCTCCAGTATCATTTTGTCAGTTAAAAGCTGATCTTTCGTGCCCCTACTTCTTCTTTTATTGCCTTTTTGTTCTACTGGCAAGATGTTATTTTCCTCCAAGTAATCCTGGATTTGATCAGCTATTATGCCTGTCAGCAGTTTGAACATTGTAGGCAGACATGTTATTGGCCTGTAGTTTCCTGGTATTGCCCCTTTTGCTGGATCTTTCTATATCAAATATGTCTTCCCAGTTGTTATCCATTTGTCCAACAAATTATCCAACAAGTTATCCAACAAATTCCTCTTCTGATGTTGATAAGTCCATAGCTTTCATTTCCAACAAACAGTTCAGTTTTCCAGTGCTCCATCATGTTTTCAATGAAGGTGCCAACTGTTGCACCTCAGGCTAAGTTCACCTTGCTATAGATACCCAGTCAGACACACAGGTAGTCTTTTGAAGTTTTTATTAAGCAAAGCAGAATATAAATCAAGCAATCAATCAAAAGGTAGTTCAAAGTTGTAATGAAAGAGTCAATAGGTCCAAGAGATTCACAAAGTACATGAATGTCTATTTAATCCAAAAGGCTAGGTCCATAGGTTCAAAGAGCATAGCAGGAACAATAATCCATGAGGCAAAGAAATAATCCATGAGGCAAAGAAATAATCCATAGAGTCCAAAGCACAAGATCCAAGAATCCAAGATAATCAACAAGGTGAAGAATCAGTCCATAGAGTCCAAGAACTAGGTCCAAGAATCCACGATAAACCACAAGGCAAAGAGTCCAAAGAACAAGGCCCAAGAATCCAAGAACACTGGCTAGGTAGAACTTCCACACAGATGAAGCGATGAAATTGCACTGACAAAGAATAGTCTGTGAAAGCATGCTTTAATAACAACTTAGGAATGCATACCTCTTCCCACAGCTAGATTCACGTTTGCGCGCCAAACGCTCACTTCTACGGACCTGGGAACCCATCCAAGACAAACGGTCATCTCTAGATAAGTCCTCGTTATCTTGCACCTGCTGATCAGAAGCTAAACCGTCATCCTCATTATTTTCCAAGGCTGACGTCTCTCCCTCAATATTTCTCATGTCAGCTTGACCGTTATCTGTTTCTCCTGGAATCAGCAGCTCATCCTGTAACTGCATGTCTGAGCTAGCTTCTGCCTCAGACTGCTGATCTTGAATCCCAAATCCAGAATCCCCAGAATCCCCTCCATCTTCATCTAGAATCTGGCCAGCCTGTGGCAGGGATACCACACCAACGTTTTTACTAATCCTGATGGCGTCCAGCCACTTGATGACCCAGCTGTGTGGGAGTGAGTCAAAGGCCTTTTTGTAGTCAATCCACGTCATGTGAAGATTTTTGGCTTTTACAGTTCTCCAGAATCATTTTGTCAATCAATAACTGGTCTTTTGTCCCCCTGCTTTTATTATTATTATTATTATTATTATTATTATTATTATTATTATTATTATCAGCGCATGGAGGAATGATATCTGGGAACACCAATAGACCATTATTGAGGTTGTTGTGCTATAGTTGCATTTTATTACATGATATCAGTGGACACAACTGAAACTTAAAAAATGAAGCCGGGCCCGGGGGGGGGGGGGGAGAACAAAAAACCTAAAGGAAATTGGTGTAACCATGCTGTTTTTTGGTCCATGCAAGGAACCAAAAAGGACCCCGAGGCAAGGACCCCCTATTGTTTACTTTATATGTGTGCATTAAAGTTACTTTGTGCAAATGTTGGCTAGAAAAGTAGAGTAAATAAATGGAATAAATGAATTATGCTGGATTTTTTGAGTTGAGAAAAAAGAAAAGCAATCCAAAGGGGAGAGGGAATGAATCTTTCTGACCAAAGTATTATGATGTGAAGATACAGTGTCTGTGTCAATTATGCAAATAGCAATTGGATTGTTATAGAAGGCTTGGCAATTACTCCATAGAGTTGTGATCTAATAGCAAATATGGTGTTAGTGATAGTATTCAGAAACATAGGAATCCACAAGTTCCTCTCAAGAAAAACAGTAAATAAATACTGAGGAAGCTTAGAGTGCAAGATGATTCATGATAATTTCAAGAATGTTTCAGAGAATCTCACAATTTCTACTTTTCAGAGATGGTCATATCATAGTGGATATTATAGAAAATATCCTTGGTACAATGTTTCATTGTACAGTATATGTGGGACAAATTATGATTAATGACAGACACATCACACAAATATTCTTAGTAAAGAAAAGCTTCATATCATATATTGCATTATAACTATCCATGCTTGTTTATAAGGCAGTCCTACTATGTTCAGTTGAACTTCCATCCATGTAAATGTGAAAGGATTTGCATAAAGAGAGGTGGGGGGAGAGGGGAAAGGAATGTTTTATAGAGTCCTTCTGCCAGTGTACTAATTTACTAAATGTTCTTGTCATATCCCATAAAGTTGAATTCAAGCAATTAATGCCAAACTTTGCGGGGGGGGGGGGGGGGGGAGGACTGCAAATAAAATTGTATTTGTTAATCCTAAAAAGATCTTGGCTGAAGAGGATGAAAATTGACTTGGTCTTCACACTTATACTTACCATATATTCTGTTGGTGCTCACCTCCTCAATACCTTTATAATAATATGATAAAAAGGTGGTATAAAATTAGATTATCATTCAGAAAGAAAGATTGAGATGAAACAAAATGGTGAAGGTAGAAGACAGATTGGGACAAACAAAAATGTCAAAGAATAAGAAAAAAAGCATGAAGGATGAAAAAGACTATCAATATGTCAGCAGGGAGGATCAGGAGAAAGAAGATAGTCAAAATATCAAAATGAAAAAAATCGTGACTGGCCAAAATGCCACAAAACTGTGAGCAAAGGCACACAACCATTAAGGAAAAAAAACCATAAGACAACAGGAAAAATAGTAGCATAAACTGTAGGCTTGCACATAATTTTGGATTAAAATCGGAACTCTTATCAAATTCATTAAATTTGTGCATACGAAGTGATTTCTGAGACATGCAGGAGAGGTGGGGGAAGGATTTAGAATATGAATCAGTTAGCCATTTTTTTCATAAATCTTTTGTAATGTTTGCATGTCTCGATAAGGCACAGATATCTATATCAAAATGCTACAAGAATTGTATATTTAGAAAAAACGTAAATGTATATGTTCTCATCCAGGTTTAAACGTGTGTATTATAATATGCTATTATTGCTGAGTATTTTCTTTACAGTCCAAACTGGGTACTTATTTTTCTTTTCTTATTCTTAGGCGATCCTTCATAGTTTGAGGATGATGGTCTTCCAGCCGTGGGGTCCTGTGGGTGGGTTCTTAGGTGGCTGAAGAAACCTATTCTTTATCTGCATGTTCTACTGCAGTGAGGACATCGGTTTCCAGGTGGAAGGCGGTCCTGGTCAGGGTTGGCTTGATGGGCCTTCCTCTTGAAACGTTTCTCCCTTAAGCCCTCCATTCGTGCCTCTTCAAACTCCACAGCACTGCTGGTCACAGCTGACCTCCAATTAGAGCGCTCAAGGGCCAGGGCTTCCCAGTTCTCAGTGTCTATGCCACAGTTTTTAAGGTTGGCTTTAAGCCCATCTTTAAATCTCTTTTCCTGCCCACCAACATTACATTTCCTGTTCTTGAGTGCAGAGTAGAATAGCTGCTTTGGGAGACAGTGATCGGGCATTTGGACAATGTGGCCAGTCCAGCGGAGTTGATGGTGTAGGAGCATCACTTCAATGCTGGTGGTCTTTGCTTCTTCCAGCACGCTGACATTTGTCCGCCTGTCTTCCCAAGAGATTTGCAGGATTTTTCTGAGGCAACGCTGATGGAGTTGAGTGTGATGTCTGTAGACCGTCCACGTTTCGCAGGCGTATAGCAGGGTTGGGAGGACAATGGCTTTATAAATGAGCACCTTGGTATCTCTACAGATGTCCCGATCATCAAACACTCTCTGCTTCATTCGGAAAAATGCTGCACTCCCAGAGCTCAGGCGGTGTTGTATTTCAGTGTCGATGTTGACTTTTGTGGAGAGGTGGCTGCCAAGGTAGCAGAAATGGTCAACATTTTCTAATGTTACACCATTAAGTTGTATTCCTGGCATTGCAGAGGGATTAGCTGGTGCCTGTTGGAAGAGCACTTTGGTTTTCTCAATGTTCAGTGAGAGGCCAAGCTTCTCGTACGCTTCTGCGAAGGTGTTTAGAGTGGCTTGTAGGTCTTCTTCTGAGTTCCCACAGACTACGTTGTCGTTGGCATATTGGAGTTCTATAACAGATGTTGTGGTGACCTTTGTTTTGGCTCTCAGTCTGCTGAGGTTAAATAGCTTGCCATCTGTCCGATAGATGATTTCCACACCGGTGGGAAGCTTCCCATCAACAAGGTGAAGTATCATAGCGATGAAGATGGAAAATAATGTAGGAGCAATAACACACCCCTGCTTGAAGGGTGATGATGGTTGTATCCTTGAAGTCTGCTGGGATTTTCTCGGTCACTCACACCTTTTCAATGAGCTGGTGGAGTTGTATCAGCTCAGGTTCACCCTCTTTGAAGATTTCAGCAGGAATCCCATCAGGTTCCGCTGGCTTTGTTGTTTTTTTTTTGTTGGCTGATGGCATTGCTGACTTCTTCCAAACAAGGCAGTGCTGCAAGCTCATCCCTGGTTTGTTGTTGCGGGATTTCATAGAATCATAGAATCATAGAATAGTAGAGTTGGAAGAGACCTCATGGGCCATCCAGTCCAACCCCCTGCCAAGAAGCAGGAAATCGCATTCAAAGCACCCCCGACAGATGGCCATCCAGCCTCTGCTTAAAAGCCTCCAAGGAAGGAGCCTCCACCACAGCCCGGGGGAGAGAGTTCCACTGTCGAACAGCCCTCACAGTGAGGAAGTTCTTCCTGATGTTCAGGTGGAATCTCCTTTCCTGTAGTTTGAAGCCATTGTTCCGTGTCCTAGTCTGCAGGGCAGCAGAAAACAAGCTTTGTGAGAGAACCTCTTCGGCCACATTGGAGCTGCGATTCAGCAGGTTCTGGTAGTGCTCTTTCCAACATAGTGCAATTGATGTTTTGTCCTTTAGAAGTTTGGTTCCATCTGATGAGCGTAGAGGCTATATGCCATGGTTTCTTGGTCCATAAATGATCTTTGTGGCTTTGAAAAATCCCTGAGCATCATGGGTATCTGCAAAGTGTTGGATTTCTTCAGCCTTCTTTGTCCACCAGATGTTCTTGAGTTCTCTGGTCCTTCTTTGGACCTCAGCTTTTGCACTAGCATAGATCTTTTTCTTAGCAGCACAGTTGGTGTCTCTCTGCCATGTTTGGAAGGCTTTCCTTTTGTTATCAATTAGCTGTTGGATCTTTTTGTCATTATCGTCAAAACAGTCTTGATGTTTCTTAGTTTGGTATCCAATGGTTTCTTCGCAGGCTGTGATGATGGAGGTCTTCAGTTTGTTTCAATGTTCCTCAACATTTTCAGGGTGTTCTGTGGGTAGATGATCCTTGAGTGTTGTTTGGAGAAGAGCTGATTTGGAGGGCTCTTGAAGGGCTTGGGTGTTCATTTTGTGCCTTATTTTTCTTCCTTGGAGTCTGCATTTTGGGGCGATCTTGATAGCCATCGTGGATTGGATTAACCTGTGGTCTATCCAGCAGTCATCGGCACCTGTCATGGCTCTTGTGAGAAGCACACCACGGCAGTCTCTGGCACGTGTAATTACATAGTCCAAGAAACTGGGTACTATCTTATTATGTAACATATAAAGCAAAACATACATCAATCTCAAACAGAAAACAGTCCACAAATCTCATTCCTTTGGCCCCATCTTCGCTGGCACTGCCATAAGGAAGGTGCTGTGGGTGTGACTAATCATAGTCATCTTAACTGTAGTTTGGGAAGGTCAGGCCCCCAATGGTAGAGATTGCAAAAGGCTCTGCCGTAAGCTACTTTTCCCAGAATGCAAAGCTGCTTAGGACCCAAATGAGCCTGAAGTAAGGGCTGGCCTTAGCAGTCACCATTTAGAATGAGTTTAAATAAGATAAATAAAAGTATAGAATCTGCAAAGAGGACTAAAATAAGCATTAAGCAACTTTTGCAAAGCCAAGAGAACATAAACTACTTTTAAAAACTAATCCTTTTACTTTGGCTTGATTGCCATTAGGAAGGTACTGTGGAGGGCAACTAGCCAGCTGTTTAGAGTCAGTAATGATAAAATAAAACAATTGAATCTGCAAAGCGGACTAAAGTAAGTACAGTAGAGTCTCACTTATCCAACATAAACAGGCCGGCAGAACGTTGGATAAGTGAAAATGTTGGATAATAAGGAGGGATTAAGGAAAAGCCTATTAAATGTCAAATAATGTTATGATTTTACAAATTAAGTGCCAAAAACATCATGTTTTACAACAAATCGACAGGAAAGGCAGTCCAAAAGATGGTAGCATTATGTAGTAATTACTGTATTTGTGAATTTAGCACCAAAACATTGTAATATATTGAAAACATTGCCAAAAGAAATATTGGCTACTAACAAATCGACTACAAATAAAGATAGAATTGCATAAAATGAACTTACAGTAACAACATTGTTGGAAATTAAATGCGTAAAAGGTCCCGTCCTTGCTGCCTAAAGAAAAAGCTGTGGATCCGGGCGGGAGGCAGACTGTGTTGGATAATCCAGAATGTTGGATAAGCGAATGTTGGATAAGTGAGACTGTACTGTAAGTAATAGTATAAATCTGTGCTAACTTGAATTTATGTGGTTGTGTGTCATAAAGACAGACGGACATTCAAGAGGATTACTGTTGTCGTTTTTTGAGGGGGATAAATTGATTTGCTCTAAACCAATCTCTGTGCTGGGCTGTAAAAAAAGTAATGGCCTATATCGATGTGTCTTGAGGATCCCCTCCAACTCAATAGGGGAAGCAAATGGATGTCAGGAGGGTTCGGATGCTGCCTTTCTGCCTGGAAAAAGGGGGTCAGTTTAGATGTCTCTTGATGGTGTCTGTACTCTGATTTCTGTTCCTGGGTTATAAATGTCATTTCCTAATTGGTTCTGTTATAAAAACATTGTGAACATTTATTACACTGCAAAAATGTTGTCTTTGTGCAAGGAACATTGTCCTATATATATTTTCCTTTGTTGAATCTCCACCAATTTAACACAGTTTCTGCCACAAAAACAAAGTTTCTGGAGTAGAACAACTATTTTCAAAGTAAAAACCACACAATGAAACAGGAAATAATACTTTCGAAGTAGGAACAGATTTTATTATTAAAAAATATATTTTTTAAAAAAATCTTTGAAATTTGTCAAAATTCCACGTATAAGTCAAATGTTCTGAAATTTGGTGAGCTAACAGTGGTAAATGTGTTCTACCACTGTAGTGAGTTTCTTTAGGATAACTCAAAAATGAGGGAGAGAGAAGCCCCTCAATTTTCCCCACTGATAGTGATGTTTTCCCTATTGTGCAATTGTGGCTGCCATTAATGAAGTAATTATGAAGATTCATAAGCTTTGTTAGAGTTTCAAAATTTTTACCCCCAAAATTCAGAAAGAACTTTGAAATGAAGTGTCTGTGCCCCCTAGTTTTGTAAATACTTTAGAATATTTTTTAATGTATGACACATGTCTAATAAATATAAGTGCACTAGTAGAATCCCATAATTAATCATATGCCAAGTTCAAACAGTGACTATTAAGGATGTATCTAAAGGTCTGCAATGATGGTGGATATGTGTTTATATGGCTATATATTGATGCCAATTGTGTCTGGTCCTCATGTACAATTCAAGACATAGTCATTGAAACCAACCATACAGTGGAGCAGATGAAACAAGTGCAACACATAAAATAGACACATTGCATCTGTCCGTTATTCAAAAATAAAGGGTTTTACTATACAATAAAACAATATTAGAGAAGAGGCTGGATACCTTTCCAGGATAGATGCAGCTAGGAACAAGCCTTTCTCTTAACTCCACCATCAAAAGAAAATGGGAACTTTCTTTTCAGTTTGCAGTGTTGTTTGCATTACGCTTAAGTCTCCAGTAGCCTCAATTTATAATGTTAACAGTAGAAAATATTTAAGGAGTGGAGAGTGGTGTCTTTTTCTCCATTCCTTTGGTCTGATGAGAACATTATATATTTACCATTGTTGAATGGCCCTTGGGTTATAGAGAAAAAGATAGTAGGTCCTTTCGCATTTTAGAGATTAGCTTAGACCACTAAAGTCAGAATGTAATGAAGCAGTAAGCCTCACAACATGGTCATTGGGATGTGGATTTGCACCTTGACATTATCCTATGCCGGGGGGGGGGGGGGGGCGTCATATTACACTGGCATTTAGTGCTATAGTGTAACAAAGAACATAGTTACTTACTTACTTACCATTATATTGCTGTTAAATGTTGGTTTGATCTGTGTAATGTTAAATGTTAATTATGTTTTACTGTGAATGTATTTTATTCTGTTTATTGTGGAAATTTGGGCTTGGCCCCATGTTAGCCGCCCCGAGTCCCTGCAGGGAGATGGTGGCGGGTTACAAAAATAAAGTTGTTGTTGTTGTTGTTGTTGTTGTTGTTGTTATTATTATTATTATTATTATTATTATTATTATTATTATTATATAGTTCAGTTTGTCATTCCTTATTACACATTGTTCTTTCTTGTATTTTCTCCTGAAATCATACATTTTTAGATTTATCACACGAGCGAGTGCAATTCCTGCCTACTCCATTTTTTTTTTCAAAAAAGAAAAACTTGGAAAAAATTGTGGAAGTCCAAAATTTTAAAAAGCTTGTAGTAAAGACAGGAAAAACAAGGATAATTTTTATTTTTTGTATTTTGAACAATTAAATTATTTTTAGAAATAATTACCACGCTAGGCTCATTAAACAGGATTTTGAGAGATAAATGTCAATGCTTGGTCTCCCCATAATCCACATAACTGAAGCAATTCAACATGGCCAAATTTGACAGTTCCCATGCCACATGTTTTTTGCTGTTTACTCTAGTTATATAACTATTCCTGAGCTCTGAAAATGATCCCAGCCCCATTTTCAAGGGTTTCTAAGACACTATCCTAACGATGTATGACGGGCACAGACAGGAAGTTCCATTGCATCCTGGAAAGGGCTTCATCATACATCGTTATCTCTCTGTTTTGTAAGTGTCTAGAAAGAGGGGTGGGATAATGTCCTTAGTTACTTTTGAGAACAGAAGGTAGGCAGTTTTAGAATTTCTTGCATTATGCCCTCTATTTTGAGCCAGGGAAGTATATATTCCCTTGCTGGTGCACCATTAATACATATAGCAGCACTGCCACTGATATATATGTCCACCTCTGTACTATTTGTCTGTCCTGCCTTTTCTCAAGCCAGCTTCCTATTCTATTGTCCGCCATCCCTTCCATTCACATTTATCTTCAAATGTGCTTCATTTGGCCTCTGTTAATTTAATCTGACCCTGCAATGGATGCCAGGGTCTTGATTAACGACTACTATCTGTTAGGTCTGAATTAGCTGGAAGAGATACCTGCATGCTGGCCATCAACAAACTGGATGATGAAGTTGAAATTTTGTAGTTGGGTATCTTAATGCAATGTGGTGCTAGACATATTATCCATTTACTTGTCTGCCTTATTTGTGGACTGAAGGCAAACTAGTAGGCTTGAGCGATCCATGAAAAAATTGATTCTAAACTCGTTTCAAAAGTAGAGGGGGGTAGCGTTTCGTTTCTGAAGTCATTTCCAAAAAATTCGAAATTAACGAAAATTCATTATTTTCAAAATTAATTCGTTAATGGCGGACGCGCATGCGCAGTGGCCCAAAAACAGCCCAAGGGGGGGGGAGTTAGGGGGCTCTCCTGCACTCATTTTTTCAGCTATACTGATCAAATTTGGTACAGTGGGAGAACACAATCCACCCTGCTTGCTCGCTAAATTGCAGAGCGTTTGCCCTTTCCTAAGATTTATTGCGCAATTTCATAGTTCATATAAAAAAACTGTATTTACCAATTGCAAAAAATCTGTTCCTGCTTTTGAATTGTTATTTCCTGTTCAATAGGGGTTCCTTCACTGTGAAAGTCCTTCTTCTACTTGTGTAACATTGTTTCAGTGCCCGTAAATCTGTCAAAATGTTAGGGCATTGGGGGCCATTGGCCAAGAGACACATTGTGCTGCCTGCCACAATGTGCAATGACTTTCCCCAGGCATCCATATTGGAGGCCATTATACCACAGTGGTCAAGCCCCTCCCCCTCCCAAGAAATGTAAGATTTGTGCGACGTTGGTTTGATTTATCACCTGATGGCAAAATGGGGGCTTGGATCCCACTCGCCTGGGGAGCCGGTCACCGTGGGCTGGCTCCCACCCCCGCCCCTTTCCCCAAAGCAGCAGGGCGTGGGCTTAAACTGCGGAAATAGACATGGGGGCATGGATCCCACACCCCTGACCCTTTCCCTAAAGCAGTAGGGCCGGGGCTTAGCTGCAGAGATACACATGAGGGTTTGGATCCATTAAAAGCACTGGCAGGAGGAGTGGGAAAAATTGCAGCAAAAAGAAAGAAAAAATCAACGTGGTGATCCGAACCGCAATGGCCAAGATGGAGAAAAAAGCAGAAAGAAAAAATCCCCGTGGGGATCCGAACCCCAATATCTATCTCAGCAGCAAAGACCCCACCCTGCGCTGGCCACAGTTGGCCGGCATGCATCCCCTAGAGAGAGAGAGAGAGAGAGAAACAGAGGACCCCGCCCCAAAGGAAGGATCTGGGCAAAATTGCCCAAAAATATGCGGAGGGACAGCTGCGAGAGAAGAGAGATGCGATGCATTGTGGGAAACTCGACCACGTAGGCCGAGAGGCAGCAAAAAGAAAAGAAAGAAAAAAGCCGCAGGCAGCAAAGACCACACCCTGAGCCGGCCACAGTTGGCCGGCATGCATCCCCTAGAGAGAGAGAGAGAGAAAAAAACAGAGGACCCCGCCCCAAAGGAAGGATCTGGGCAAAATTGCCCAAAAATGTGCGGAGGGACAGCTGCGAGAGAAGAGAGATGCAATGCATCGTGGGAAACTCGACCACGTAGGCCGAGAGGCAGCAAAAAGAAAAGAAAGAAAAAAGCCGCAGGCAGCAAAGACCACACCCTGAGCCGGCCACAGTTGGCCGGCATGCATCCCCTAGAGAGAAAGAGAGAGAAAAAAACAGAGGACCCCGCCCCAAAGGAAGGATCTGGGCAAAATAGCTCAAACGTGTGCGGAAGGACAGCTGCGAGAGAAGAGAGATGCGGTGCATCGTGGGAAACTCGACCACGTAGGCCGAGAGGCAGCAAAAAGAAAAGAAAGAAAAAAGCCGCAGGCAGCAAAGACCCCACCCTGAGCCGGCCACAGTTGGCCAGCATGCATCCCTGAGAGATCGGCCCGGCCCTCCCACAAAGTTTTCTGCTTTAGCGACCTTAGCCTCTACCCACGCCAACACCCCACCACCCAAGGGGAAGGGCGTGTTTTCTTCACGTCTGCTAGTGAAATGTGGGCCCAAGCCCCTCTGACCAGGGGGGCTGGCCACCGTTGGCCGGCCCCACGCCAACACCCCACCACCCAAGGGGAAGGGCGTGTTTTCTTTACGTCTGCTATTGAAATGTGGGCCCAAGCCCCTCTGACCAGGGGGGGCGGCCACCGTTGGCCGGCCCCACGCCAACACCCCACCACCCAAGGGGAAGGGCATGTTTTCTTTACGTCTGCTATTGAAATGTGGGCCCAAGCCCCTCTGACCAGGGGGGCCGGCCACCGTTGGCCGGCCCCACGCCCACGCCCCACCACCCATGAGATCTCACCCTGCACTGCCCATTTCTGCCAAGAAGCAGGAATTTCCTTCTTGATTGTCTTTCTCATACCACGGTGTTTGTCACATTACCCTGGCCGATCACAAACAAGATCCAAGCCTTCCGGTTGCCTGGGCACCACACTCGCATCAAACAATGAAAAACTTGTTGAGATCCCCCGGGTGGGCTCCATTCCACCGTGTTTCCTAACCAGACTTCTGTGTCAACCAGACCAGAGCCCCAAAGTCTCTAGCCGCCACAAAGGCACACTCCCTGACAGCAAACCGTCAGCGGCCCTGGCCGCACCCCTACCGGATGGACACAAGCAAGCTGGCAGTCCGCAGGGTAGTCATGGCCACCATCACATCAATAATGATTATAATTATAATAACAACAGTAAGATCTTTATTTTTATTCCCCGCCCCATCTTCCCGGAGGGACTCTGAGCGGCTTCCATGGGGCATGCCTGTCAACAATACAATGGCAGAAATAAAACCAAAAAAAATATACAAGAAAATGTTGCATCAATAACACATAAAATAAAACAGCTGTCACAGTCAGCATACAGCATTACCTGCTTAAAAAACAGTGGTGTAAAAACATGGCTCTGGTCCGAGGGCAGAATACTTCCACAGAGATGAGGTAGTTTGACAGTTAAAAATCAATAAAGTGCGAAATACTCTTGGCCTGGCAACCAATTCTTCAATAGGCAACGATCCACCACACAGTCCTCGAAGGATTTTTGGAAGAGGAAGGTTTTAAGGCTCTGATGTTAGGCTCATGTTTCTATGTAGTTGAACTAGAGGGAAGACTTGTGTGTGTCTGGTGTTATTAAAGTTCTCTAGCAGATGAGCTGGAAAGAGGGAAATGACTTCTGTTGGTATACAGTTTCAGTAAAGTTGAGGAAGTAAAATAATGAAAGATATTGTCTTTATGGAGTAGAAATGAAACCAAAGAACTTAAACATAGCACAAATGTTGAGACAAATAAAACCATGAAGACATAACTCATTGTTTTTAATAGCAATACAGAGTTTCTGAGTGGTTTGTTTCTCTACTTATGAGTCTGCGGAAGATTAGCATCACATACTGTCTACCACACCCGCTCAAGGCGATGGGACAGTGAAAGAAGACAATTTTGAGAAGTGGCGAAGGCTGAGGTGTCCCACTTTCTGCGGTGTGATTCCACCCTCTTCTATCGTCCCACCAAAAAGCCAGCAAAAAGCACTTCCGAAGCCAGAGAACATGCGCCCACAGGTCACTAGCAGCCGCAAAGGCACACGCCCTGACGGGCAAACGGCACCGTCCGCGTGCGCGGCCAGAGGGCGAGGGGACCCTAAGGCGGCCGTCCCGCGGCCACAGCGTCGACCACAGGCTTTCAAGGCGATGGGACAGTGAAATAAGACAATTTAGAGAAGTGGCCAAGGCCGAGGTGTCCCGCTTTCTGCGGTGTGATTCCACCCTCTTCTATCGTCCTGCCAACAAGCCAGCAAACTGAAGTTCCCACGCCACAGAACCTGCGCCCACACATCAATAGCAGCTGCAAAGGCACACGCCCTGACGGGCAAACGGCACCGTCCATGTGCGCGGCCAGAGGGCGAGGGGACCCTAAGGCGGCCGTCCCGCGACCACAGCATCGACCACAGCCTTTCAAGGCGATGGGACAGTGAAAGAAGACAATTTAGAGAAGTGGCCAAGGCCGAGGTGTCCCGCTTTCTGCGGTGTGATTCCACCCTCTTCTATCGTCCTGCCAACAAGCCAGCAAACTGAAGTTCCCATGCCACAGAACCTGCGCCCACACATCAATAGCAGCCGCAAAGGCACACGCCCTGACGGGCAAACGGCACCATCCGCGTGCGTGGCCAGAGGGCGAGGGGACCCTAAGGCAGCCGTCCCGTGGCCACAGCGTTGAGTACACAGCCTTTCAAGGTGATGGGACACTAGACAACCATTTTGAGAAATGGTGGCCAAGGCCGAGGTGTCCCGCTTTCTGCGGTGTGATTCCACCCTCTTCTATTGTCCTACCAACAAACCAGCAAAAAGCAGTTCCCACGCCACAGAACCTGCGCCCACACATCAATAGCAGCCGCAAAGGCACACGCCCTGACGGGCAAACGGCACCGTCCGCGTGCGCGGCCAGAGGGCGAGGGGACCCTAAGGCGGCCGTCCCGTGGCCACAGCGTCGACCACACCCACTCAAGGCGATGGGACAGTGAAAGAGAAAAATTTAGAGAAGTGGTGGCCAAGGCCGAGGTGTACTACTTAATGCGCCAAGACACAGCCACAAAGGTTCTGATGGACCGTTATCTCTGTAAAGTGAGACTCTGCCGTATTCCTTCACCAAATATGTCTTACCGAAGGATCCGCATCGATTATAACAATGTTCTTTCTGTACAGGAACTGCGAGGATCTGGAGAAGACCTTACAGTCCTGGCTCATTCCCGAAATATTTTTTGCCAAAAAAAGGGTAGAGATTTGAATTTAATCCGTTCTGAACCCAAAGCGGATGCATTTCCTACCTTGGCTTTTATGGACTAAGTTCCCCCAGAATATCCTTCTTCCCATCCAGAATCATTATAACGGGAGACAAAACCTATAGGAACCTCAGGGAACGGCCCCTAGAGATTGATTTACCCAAAAACGAAAGTGGGCAACGGTGTGTGATGATAAAGACGAGAACAGAAGGGATGAGAGGAAGGAAAGCATAGTAGGATAGAGGAGAGAGTTGTTGAACAACATAGGCCAAAGGGGCAACCCCCCCCCCAACAGAAATAGCCAAAGTTAATCAGAAGCAGAGCTGCTTAAAGGAGGAGAACTGTTGTTCTAGGAGGCGTCGGTGTCAAAATCCAAATCGGGGAAATTCAACACGGGAAGGTTGGCCTTCAGAAAGACCAGTTTCTCAACTGTTTGAGGGTCCAGCAAGCTGCGGTGGGGCGTGACTACATCTCCCGCTAGGCTGAAGACCCTTTCGCTCTGCACGCTGGTGGGCGGACAGCTAAGAAACTGGTGGGCTACGTGCGACAGATCCGGCCACATGTGATCACGTGAAGCCCAATAGGCCAATGGATCACAAGAAATTATCTCAGGAGGCTCCTCAAAGTACCTGTTGACCGAGCATTCGGCCGAGTCTACCTTTTGCGCAGAAGCCAGCAAAGAGGAATCTTCCGAGCAGGCTAGTATGGCCACTGTCTCTGCAAAGAAAGCGTTTCCTGGTCGCGGCTGGAGATCCGTAACCCTACGGCAACCCCCTGCCGGCTCCCCGGGACTATCACTCTCGCCACTAGCGCTAGTGCTGGGGGTGGCAGGCATTTCTGGTAGAGGGGCCACTGTGCCTGTTTCCCCCACCCTTGCAGCAAAGACCTCCCTCACAAGGTTAACTAGTTGGGCCTTCCATACGGTAAAGTCTTTTGGGCAGACGTTGTACTTTAGCCGTGGATCACACAAGGCTGCCAGCATATGGACCTTGCTGGAAAGAAGTGGCTCTAGGCGTTTCCGTACAGCAAAGGACAACCTCCTCACCACCTCCTGGACCGCCTCCTGTCAGCGGTCCAGCCAGGGAGTCCAGTGTTCGACCGGCCCCAAGCCTTTCTAGGTGCCTCCTTATCCCCAAGACCATGGGCACTGCCTGGCTAAGAAGGGCTTTTGATTCCGAAAGGGTCTCTGTGGCATGTTTGAATGGCTTTAGGACGTCTACCAGCTGGGAGATGGTGTCCCACTCTTGCTTGGTTGGAACAAGCTTGCTAACAGGCGCAACCAATGTAAGGGAGATGCCGTGTACCGCCTTCTGCTGCTCAACCATGCGTTCGAGCATCTTATAGGTTGAATTCCACCGGGTAGAGACGTCCTGGAGCAGCTTGTGCTGCGGGAGGCCTTCAAGGCTCTGCCTGTCTCTCAGCTGCCGGGCTGCCTTGATGCTCCTGTGGAAGTAGCCCATGATCTTTCTACAGCGCTCGATCAGCAGGGCGATGTTTGCGGTGCTGGCCGGCTGCTCTTCCGGGCTCTTTAAACCTTCCTTGACGGTATTGTGAAGCAAGTGGGCCGTGCAGGTGACATTCAAAAACCCTGCACTTTCAACCGCTTTGATCATATTTTTACCAGCGTCAGTCACCATGAAGCCCCTCCTCATTTCTTCCGGCCTGCACCGCATCCACTCCCCCATCATGTTTCCCAGATAGCGGCAGATGGTCTCTGCCTTGTGATCACAATCAACTACCTCCAAAGCGAGGAGTGCCCAACGATGGGATGTATCCATACTGCCTTCCTTCTCCCACCAATGTGCCGTGAGAGAGAGGTAGGAATGGCCTCCTCCCAAGCTTGACCAAATATCAGAGGTAAAATGGATGTGTCCTCCCATGGCGCTTCGCAACATCTGGATAATGTGTTCCTTGCAGCCCTCGTACAATCCGGGAATAACTTTTCTGGAAAAGGTGTGACGGGAGGGGATTTTGTAGCGGGGGCACAGGCGTTTCATAAGGCGGACGAAGCCTTCTTGTTCAACCAGGCGGAAGAGATGGTGATCAAGGGCCATCATCTCTCCAACACTTTGGGTTATCTGCTGGGGTGTGGGTAATGTTTCCCCCGTTCTCTTCCTGGCTAAAGGCATGCCCCAATCCTCCAAGGTGGACTGTGTCTGCCTTCCACCATCTACACCAGGAGAACTTTGTGTGCTAATGCTGCCACTGCAAGGGCTTGCAGCTCCCCCTCCCACCGATATCGAGGGATGGTGTCGCTTCATGTGAGAGCTCAACCCCGAAGTCGCAAGATGTCTCAGGTCTCTGCCTCTGCTGATATTTGCCCCACAGTGTCTACAAACTGCCAAAGTGGCACGCTGAGTGTGGACATGGAAATCGTCCCAAATATATGACCTTGGCCTCCCCACAGCCACTGTGCCAACGCCCAGGGAGATAGGAGTCGTGGGCACCCTTTCAGCAGCATGAGAAAGTCTATGATTTGATGGTACTACCTCCTCTACCTCCTCCTCAGTGTCAGTAGCGGGTGGAGGGGTGGGGTTATCAAGATCCTCACTATCCACCACCTGTAGTTCCAGGACGGCAACACCTGCATGTTCCATTGATCGTCCACTTGTCTCAGCTCCAACCGACAACTGGCTCCGGGTGGAGGGCTGTGAACTTTCAGCAGTCGAACAGCCAGCTTCTTCATCAAGTCCACCCACTCCCATCGTTCCGCGTTCCAGACGGATGGGACCCACCCTAACTTTTTTGGCCCCCCACAGTGTCCGGGCTGTTGCTTGACCACTAGCAGGACTTGCTCCACCAGACCCGCGTTCAGCTGAACGCTTCATGATAACGGGAGTGTTTTGAGGTTAAAGAAGGGAGGAAGGTATTGTGTTACTGGGGGGAAAGATGTGTTGTTTCTTGATTGGCAATGTGTTCTGGGTCGAACTGCCGCAAACCCTTCTATTACAGTTGTTCTTGTTCTTATAAGTTAAAAAGGGGATACCTGTATTTTCCAGACCTTGATAGGGTTAATATATGAGAAAGATATTTGCAGCAAGCCCTACTTGAGCAGCTGAGAAGAAAGGAAAGAGGGGGAACCAAAATCAGGGTCCCTTTTTTTCCCAAAACACAGGTGTTATTCTAGGGAGGAGGATGGGATGTGCAATCCTTTTGCCAGACTTTTCTTTTGAATCACTGCTGCCCTGGCTCAGACCAGCCCTTTAGAGCAGCAGAGCAGGAAAGCAACCAAAATCAGGGTCCCTTTTTTCCCAAAACACAGGTGTTATTCTAGGGAGGAGGATGGGATGTGCAATCCTTTTGCCAGACTTTGCTTTTGAATCACTGCTGCCCTGGCTCAGACCAGCCCTTTAGAGCAGCAGAGCAGGAAAGCAACCAAAATCAGGCTCCCTTTTTTCCCAAAACACAGGTGTTATTCTAGGGAGGAGGATGGGATGTGCAATCCTTTTGCCAGACTTTGCTTTTGAATCACTGCTGCTCTGGCACAGACCGGCCCTTTAGAGCAGCAGAGCAGGAAAGCAACCAAAATCAGGGTCCCTTTTTTCCCAAAACACAGGTGTTCTTCTAGGGAGGAGGATGGGATGTGCAATCCTTTTGCCAGACTTTGCTTTTGAATCACTGCTGCCCTGGCACAGACCGGCCCTTTAGAGCAGCAGAGCAGGAAAGCAACCAAAATCAGGGTCCCTTTTTTCCCAAAACACAGGTGTTATTCTAGGGAGGAGGATGGGATGTGCAATCCTTTTCCCAGACTTTGCTACTAGCGTTGAAAAAAGAAAAGTTTCCTAATCAAAACGAAAGCCCACCCCGCCCGCACCAGGCAAAATGGCGCAGCAAAAAATTGCAGGCCTGGTGGGAAAATGGCAAACGCCAAGCTTGTGGGGGAAAAAGGCCACAGACCCTTTGGAAAAAAAAAATTCAGAAACATCCAACAGTTTCCCACCCCACCTCACCCACCCAACCTTTTCTCCCGGTTTTCTAATCTGTAGCCTAGCTCTAGCTCAGCCAAGGAAGCTGTGACGCAGCAATCTTGCCTGCCTGCGGAATCTCACTCCCAACCCACCCTCTCTCTGCAGATCCCGAAATGAGCCACGAGGCTCCCGTGCACGCTCTTTTAATTCAGGACGTACTACCAGCCCCTCCCCGGGGTTAAACGTGCTCTCTGATTGGCCACAAGGTGGAAACAACACGCTAGGTTGCCCCAGTGCACTTAAACAAGTTTGGGTGATTTGCAAAACCTTTTTTTTTTGTATATAATGTTTATTTATTTTCATTCATTCAAATATACATACATTGCGAGTGTTTGTTGCATACAGTGCAATACTTTCATCTATTAGTCTTTCATAATCATTTCTCAGACAATATATTTACAATAAGGGGTCACAGGCTTCTATTTGTATAGTATATATAGTGATATTATAAGTTCCAAATTTATATCCGTTTCCTCCTTGCCTTCAGTCTATTAGCTTCCTCTATGTATATTTTTAGATTAATTTTACATTGAAATGTTGGATCATTGGTTGCCATTCCTTAACAAAGTTCTCTAAAGGTTCTCCTCTTAAGTGCATTGTTATTTTGTCCATCATCAGCAACTCTATAGTATATTGTTCCAGTTCTGCTAAGGGAGGTACCTTAGGGGTTTTCCAGTATCTAGCGTATACTATCCGAGCTGCCACTGTCACGTAAAACAAAATTCTTCCATATTTCCTTTCCAATTCTTCTTCGGGCATGTTCAAAAGGTACATTTGTGGTGTCATTTTAAAATTTGTATTTAATACCTTTTCTAGATGTGCATGAATCTGTTTCCAATAGCTGTTTACTTTGTTGCATGACCACCACAGGTGGTAAAATGTGCCTTTTTCTTTCCCACATTTCCAGCATTTATCGGTGCAGTTGTACATCTTCACTAATCTCTCTGGAGGGAGATACCACCGCAAGTGCATTTTGTAAATGTTTTCTTTTAGGTTTTGACATGCCGTGTATTTCATTCTTCTATTCCATGTTTTTTCCCATTGGACCATTTTTATCTCTTGGCCGATGTTTTGAGCCCATCTAACCATTGAGTCCTTTACTACTTCCTCTTCTGTGTGCCAAGTCAGTAGGTTTTTGTATATATAAGATATAAGTCCTTTTGGTTTTTGGAACATCGCCACATCAAACCATGTTTTTGCTGTCTGGAAACCTGAGGTTTTGAGTTGTTCTTTAAATTTCTCACACAGTTGTCTATATAAAAGCCAGTTACATTTAAGGCCTGATTGGTTCAGTTCTTCTAGGGATTTCATTTCTGAGTTTTCCAAATTAATATGGACCAATTCCCTGTAGGTTAACCATTTCCCTTGTAAGATGTTCTCCCTTTTGTAGTATGCCTCATGTGGGGACATCCACTCTGGTGTCTTTGTATATATTCTTTTTTTTGTATCTTCGTATGTAATGATCATTAAATATGCCTGTTGGTTTGGCCTTTTGTATATCTAAATATGCATGCCATCCAAAAGGGAGATTTATACCTTCTAAATCTAATAGCTCATTGTCTTCTAGGGTCACCCATTCTTTAATCCAGTCCAGACAGCATGCATGAAAGTAGAGTTGTAAATTTGGAAGGGATAAGCCGCCTCTTGTTTTATCATCATTAAGTATTTTCATTTTTACTCTTGGTTTTTTCCCAGCCCAAATAAATTTTGAGATGTCTTTTTGCCAAATTTTGAAGATTTTTTCGTTGTTAATAATTGGTATGTTTTGAAACAAAAATAACATTTTTGGCAGTGTTGTCATTTTGATAGATGATATCCTCCCTAATAGGGAGAGCCCTCGTTTGTCCCATTCCGTTAGTTCTTTCTTTATCTCTCTCCACACCTTTTCATAATTATTTTTGAATAGTTCTGAATTTTTCTTTGTGATGTATATTCCTAAGTATTTGGCTTTCTGTACAATATTATATTCTGTGTTTTCTTTTAGTTCTTGTTTTTCCGATTCTGTGAGGTTCTTTGTTAAAAATTGACTTTTCTCTTTGTTTACTTTTAACCCAGCTAATTCTGAGAAGTTTGTTAGGGTATTAATTAATTTTTCCTTTGAGTCATTGGGGTTTTCCAGAGTCAGAACAATATAATCGGCGAAGGCGTGAATCTTATATTCTTTTCCTGCTGCCTGAACACCTTTTATCTCCTTGTTTTCATTTATTTGTTTTATAAGCATCTCTATGCACATAATAAACAGGAGTGGCGATAGTGGACAACCTTACCTGGTGCCACGTCTTATTCTGATTCTTTGTGTTTTCTCCCCATTGATTATTAACTGCGCATATTGATCTTTGTATATAGTTCTTATTGTTTTTATATATTGGTCTCCCATATCATGTGCTTGCAGAGCTTCCATCATAAAATCCCAGCTTAAGCTGTCGAATGCTTTTTCTATGTCTAAAAAGAGTATCACTAATTTCCTGCTGGGATGTTTATCAAATAATTCAATTATATCGATGAGGCATCTTATATTCTGTTTGATTTGTCTATTCGGCAAAAAGCCGGCTTGGTCTTTTGAGATTATTCTTTTTAGGATATTTTTCAATCTGTTTGCCAGGATAGACATAAAGAGTTTGTAGTCTGCATTCAGAAGTGATATAGGTCTGTAATTCTTTGGTTGTAGAGGGTCTCTATCTTCCTTCGGTATTAATGTTATATATGCATCTTTCCATGATTCGGGTATTTTCCCTTCTTTTAGCGAATTCATAATAGCTTGTAGCGGTTTAGTTTTTCATAATAGCTTGTAGCGGTTTAGGATTTGCAAAACCTTTTTTTCCCAACGAAAAAAAATGACGACATAAGAAAAAGGGCCTGTCGCGGTTCGAAACCGCGATATCCAGACGTGTGGACAATCAAGGTCGTATATTGCTTCACAAGTTACAAAAGTAACGAATTAGTAACGAGTAACGGGGAAATCGAATTATTTGAGCAAGCCTACAAACTAGTCAAGGCAAACAAAGTTGATTATGGGCTGGTCTCAAACTTTGGTTGAAGTGCTTATTCATGTTAGTTTCTAATTAACCTTCCTGGACTTGAAATGAAAGCTCAGTTATTTTCAGAAGCCTGAACCCTTGTTTTCAAAGTCAGTAAATGAGGGAATAAATCTGGACTGTGCCACTTGAGAAAGTAGAAGGGACTTCACATGATTGAATTCTTTTGTACTGCAACAACAAACGTCTTTCACATAAAAACTGTCAGGTAAATAATTCTAGCAACCTTTTCCTTGACATACTATGCATTTTTCTGTGTGTGATTAAGGTGGAAACGGCAGGAGAAATGTTCCATCATGTGAACCTCTACTTGTAATCTTAAGTGGAATAATGTAGGCACTGGTGTATCTCCTTATCCGTTGTATGTGAGTCAAAGGCTTGATAGAAGTGAAAACATTAAATACTTGAACTTTGCCAGCAAAAGTTGACCCTACATATCTACCACTTTCTCATTTCTACCAATTGAATTGTAATCATTCAGGGCTCTGGGGTCGTTCCTACAATTAAGCTTTAGTTCATTTAGAAACCATTTAGATTAATTTCTTTTGTGTAGTACTTTTCAGCTTTCAGCCATAAGAATGCGATTATTTCACATTAGTAGTTTGCTTTGTTTTTAAAAAAAATCTTGAGTGGAGAATTCTTCACTGATGGTGAACTTTGCATCTTATTTCCATTTATTTCCCTTTCCTAATGTGTGTGGGAGAAAAAAATAATGAAAGCTTCATTCAAAAGGTGGTATTTATTTATTTACTGGAAATCAAGAAATATTATACTTATGAAAATTCACAGCACACAGTAGTTGATTAAAGTTTTAGAACATGACACAAAGTTGCAAAACTGGTATAAAAATGGAAATCCTCACAAAATCCTTGCTAGGCACTAATAGTTTGCACGCATATAGCAGAAAGTTCTTCAAAGTTCTCTGTACTATGCACTTGAAAAATTGCTTTATTACTTTCCAAAGTGTCCAGCATTTGTTCACTTATCCCTAATTCTTTTTTTCTCTACTCCATCTATTCTGAATTGGTGGAATTTAGATCATTGTGGCTGGAATCCTGTTAGTGCAGTATATGTATGTACATATGTACATTTCCCTTATGTGTTTTGTTGTACTTTTGTGTAATGGTCGTATTCACTCCATGGCTGTGCAACAGACAGTTGCACATGTTCTTCTTATTCAGCTGTTGGACTCGTTCTTGCTTCTGTATTTGTCCATACCTTCAGTTTACTACTTGATTCATTGGGGTTGTGGAGTAAGCCTGAATTTTAACTTCATTCTTTACAGTGCAATTATATCAAGAACATTAAGAAATATGTGATTGGTTGTGCTAAGTTAGCATTCATAATAAGCATAGTGTAGTACAAATGCATAACTTTGTGTAGTGTCTCAGGCTGGGTGTTAAGTAGAGCTACATAATGAAGTCCTTCAGAATGTGTACTAAAGTTTGCTTATGCATCACATAATAGTAATTTTTATTTATGGTGAATATAGACTTTAAAAATATCTTAATCATTTCTCCTTAATTAAGCTCTCCCAGATATGAAATTAGGAAGGAATGTGGCCAGAACATTTTTTGATTACTACAGGCTGAACAGCATTCCAGAAAGATCTTTGGCACCCATTACAAGTACATGGTAAGATTTTTTTAAAACCTGTCTGCCTAATTTTACATGTTCTTTGCCTTGGATTTTTTTTGAGGGGGAGGGGCGTTAAACTTGGTTACAAAGTTACAGTTGTATTCTAGCTAAATGATCTTGGTTGTGGACAGCCATCACTTGATAATCCTATTTGTCAGTGGTTCTGAAGGAATCCCTCCAAAAAGAGACGAACCAACATGTATGAGTATAACCAGCACTTCAGAAATGAATTAATACATAATTAATAAAAAAATCTAGTTGCTTCAGAAGTGGGCTGAGAGCTTTTCTCAGTTGGTTATAATTTTGGAATCTTCTTGAGAAATATTGCTAGTATTATAAAAAAAAAACACACACACAAAAGGGTTCAGTTTCTTTAAAACTAATATCTAGACATTTCTAATGTGCCTAAACACAGAAGTGTGTGAATTTTTGGATGAAAAGGTTTCCCCATATTCTCTAACATTTTCAAAGATTAAACTGGACACAACATAATATGATCAAGTCTTAATAATGTTTTAATAAGGAAGAATAGATAAGCTAGAAGAGGCTGCAGCAACTTGCTTTTTCTAAGCTTACTATATTATTATATTGCCTCCCCCCCTTCATCTTCTCCCCACTCCTGAACTGAGTGTAAAAACTGCCTTTGCAATTTGAAGCCAGTCTGCAGCAACTGAAGTAACCTGTGGACAGTGAGGGAAAGTGGAAAGAAGAGAAAGAAACAAGGCATTTTTAAAATAGTTAAAAAGGTGGGACAATAGAGTATTAGTTCAAACTGTCCCTGCCAAATTGGGACACTCAAAGGTTATGATTTCCTAATTTCCCCAAGCTCTGCTTTAAAAACAAAAACAAAACAAACAAAAAACAAAAAAAACTCTCCACCCATATGAAACCCCAAATGAATGCTTCATTTGGTATAAACTTTTGAGAGCTGCTGACCGCTTCATCTGCAGAATAAGCAAAAACAAAAACAAAAACTCTGCCAGATAAAACTTTTACTTCAAAATGCCACAAGATATGTTTGGTTTTCCTGCAGAAAACTAACCTCTGACAGCATTATGACATAATTTATTTAAAATGATAAATAAATATCTACAAAGTGATCATAGCTAGCTGGCCTTTACTCCTCCTTCTAGTGATTTTTAAGCACATTAGGGAATTGATGTTAGAAAGGACCTTTAAAATGTCACTGACTGCAGAATGTCTTCAAATGTTTGGTCAAGCATTTAGTCTAGGATTCTGCCACATATATCACTTCTGCAGGATGGTCACAAAGCCTTTACTTGACACATTATCGACTTCCTTTGCTTAATAATTTTATAATAATAATAATTTTATTTTTATACCCCGCCCCATCTCCCCGAAGGGACTCGGGGCGGCTTACATGGGGCCAAGCCCAGGTCACAAACAATATAAAAACATAACAATAAAACAATCAATCAACAATAAAACAAGTCATAGGTCAAGATACATTAAATATACTATGATAAAATCCTGGGTCGGCTCTAAAAAAGAACTGGGCCAAAAAAGTGCAGTTAGTGTCAGATTCAAACAGGGTGAGGTAGATCCCAGAACTATTGTCCCATTAAAGTGCTGGCGAAGGCATACACTATGGCCTGCTAAAGTAAAAGGGTATAATAAGTGAGATAAGCAACACATCAATCCGTTACTATGGAGATCAGTCACCAAAGGCCTGTTGGAAGAGCCAGGTTTTCAGGATCTTCCGAAAGGAGAGGAGGGTATGGGCCTACCTGATCCCCCTGGGGAGAGAGTTCCAGAGCCAGGGTGCCACGATGGAGAAGGCTCTCTCCCTCGTCCCCACCAACCGCGATTGCGAAGGTGGTGGGATCGAGAGGAGGGCCTCCCTCGACGAACGTACAGACCGTGCAGGTTCATAGGGGGAAATGCGGTCACGGAGGTAGGTGGGTCCCAAACCGTTCAGGGCTTTGTAGGTGATCACCTGCACCTTGAATTGGGCTCGGAAAATAAACGGCAGCCAATGGAGCTCCTTGAACAGTGGTGTTGAACGTGCCCTGTAATTTGCTCCAGTTAGAAGCCTGGCTGCCGAACGCTGGACTAGTTGCAATTTCCAGACTGTCTTCAAGGGCAGCCCGACGTAGAGCGCATTGCAATAATCCAGTCTGGAGGTAACTAAGGCATGGACCACCATGGCTAGATCCGACTTCTCGAGGTATGGTCGCAGCTGGCACACAAGTTTTAATTGTGCAAAGGCCCTCCCAGCCGCCGCCAACACCTGAGCGTCAAGTGTCAGCGTTGAGTCCAGGAGGACCCCCAAGCTGCGGACCTGCACCTTCAGGGGGAGTGCGACCCCGTCAAGCACAGGTTGCCACCCTATGCTCCGATCAGATGTACGACTGACCTGGAGGACCTCTGTCTTGTCAGGATTAAGCTTCAGCTTGTTCACCCTCATCCAGGCCAACACAGCGACCAGGCACTGGTCCAGTATCCAAGGGGCTTCCTTGGATTTTGGTGGAAAAGAGTAGTAGAGTTGGGCGTCATCTGGTAGAGATGGCACCAAACTCCAAAACTCCGGATGACCTCTCCCAGTGGTTTCATGTAGATATTAAAAAGCATGGGGGTGTGATGAGTCATGGGCCATGTAGTCCCGTTCCTGGCACTGTGGTGCTAGATGAAGAGGAAAACTTGGGTTTTTCACCGTTTCAGTCAGAATTGGAACTTTCCCAGCCAGATTTGGAAACCTTGCACCTGCAAGAGATTTGTCTTCCAGAAGTCTGTCAAACAAGCCCTGAACCTAAATCTCCTACGTTTTCTCGCCATGAGTTTTGTAAACAACAGAGGGGAGTTCAAGCGGCCTCTCGCAGGAGTGCGAGGATAGCTGCTAAGCATTCAGCTGATTAAGTCTGCTTTCCATGGGAAACTTTAAGGAGTCACACATCTGGACTCAGAGAATAGCTTTCGTTTCTGGTTCTCCAGAGAACTGCTCTTTGGCGGGAAAACGGGACCCTATTTAGGTGTTTTACCCACAAAGGGATCTTGCGGAGTCAATTCGTCAGCTACCGGAGTAGCGTGTGTGGACAGCTACTCCGTTTCCAAGCCTCGTTCCTGTTTCAAGCCTTGTTCCCGATTTCAAGCCTTCGTTTCCAGCCTTGTTTTACTCTCCGGATCTTGCCTTGTTTTCCGGACCTCGCCAAGTAATTCCACGGATCCTATTCTTGCTCCTTGTTTCCTTGTTGCCTTGAATCAAGCCTTGTGTTCCAAGAATCAAGTTATTTCCTAGCCTTGCTCAAGTTCATGGACTAAAGGACCTTGTCATCTCCCCTCACTTGCTTGGCAAGTGAGTGTTTCGGTTATTGGATTACAACTTTGGACCTTAATATTTCATATTGGACATTGTTTCCTTGGACTAATTTTGACCTTTCCTGAAAGGTCTACTCCTGGACTAATTCATACGCTTGCTTTTATTAACTTTATATATTTCCTTAATAAAGATATTAGATAGATTCTGGCTTCTGTGTATGGTTATTGGTGCTCTGCTGCCTGGGTCGTGACAGGGGGACAGAATAGAACCTTGCGGGACCCCACAGGACAATGGCCAGGGGTCCGAGCAGGTGTCCCCCAGCTTCACCGACTGGGAACAGCCCTCCAAAAAGGACTGGAGCCACAGCAAAGCTGTGCCCCCAAGACCCAATCCAGAGAGATGTCCCAGAAGGATACCATAGTCGATGGTATCGAAAGCCGCTGAGATGTCCAAGAGAACCAGCAGGGTTACACTTCCCCTGTCCAATTCCCTGCAGAGGTCATCCACCAAGGTGACCAAAGCCATCTCAGTACTGTGCCCAGGTCTGAACCCAGACTGTGATTGGTCCAGAAAATCAGTATCATCCAAGAATCCCTGGAGCTGAGAGGCAACCACCCGCTCCAAGACCTTGCCCAAAAAAGAGATGTTGGAGATTGGTCGGAAGTTACTCAAAACGGTAGAATCTAAAGAGGCCTTCTTCAAAACTGGCCTCACTATCGCGTGTTTAAGGCAAGATGGAAATTTGCCCTGCTCTAAAGAGGCATTAATAATTCTCACAAACCAATCTACCAACCCACCACTGGCCTGTTTTAAAAGCCAGGAAGGGCAAGGATCAAGGACACAGGTGGTCGCCCTCACCGCTCCAAGGATCTTGTCCACATCATCAGGTTGCACAAGCTGAAACGAATCCCATAAGCTCGAACAGACAGATGCCCCGATTACCTCCCCTGGCATTGCAACAAAACCGGCATCCAAATTGGAATGAATCTGAGCAACTTTATCTGCAAAATGGTGAGCGAACTCACTATACCGAGTTGCCGAGTCCTCAGGTGCCCCTCCCACCTCAGGAGCGTGGAGGAGCTCCCCGACGACCCGAAACAACTCTGATGGTCTATTCGTTGCAGACACGATGCGGGCAGTCGAGAAAGCATTCCTGGCTTCCCGCAACACCACGGAATAGGCCTTAATAGCTTCTCTAGACCGTGCTCGGTCAGAGACATCACGAGATGTCCACCAGCTGCACTCTAGTCTCCTTCTTGCGCATTTCATCTCCGCCAGCTCCCTGGTAAACCAGGGGGCTGGGCGACTCCACGCAACAAGAGGGGACATTCGGGGCGATCGTGTCTATTGCCCTGGTCATCTCGCTATTATAGCGGTCAACCAAGGCATCGACAGGATCGTCAGCCTCCATGGCAGGCAGATCCCCAAGAGACCTCAGGAAACAATCAGGATCCATAAGCCTCCTGGGGCGGACCATCTTAATGGGTCCCCCACCCCTGCAGAAGTTTGAGGTCATGGTGAGTCTTAAACTGATCAGATAATGGTCAGACCATGACAATGGAAGAATAATTTGCTCTTCTACTCCGACCAAACCGTCGCTTGCAACAAAGACTAGATCGAGTGTATGTCCAGCTTGATGAGTGGAACCCGATATTACTTGGGACAGTTCCATGGTCGTCATGGCGGCCATGAACTCTTGTGCTGCACCTGTTAAGGTGGCCTCAGCTTCTTGCTTGCTTGCTTAGGATCTTTCCATTTTTTGCATATGAAAAAATGGTCTCCAATTGGAAACACACTAGTCAAGAAATAAACTGAGATATGAAAGGTTAGATAATCTTGCCTCAATCCAGGTGAATTTTCAGTTATTAAGTGTACAAAAGATGATAAAAAGAAAGCTCAAAACAAGCAAAAAGTGCTGGTAGGGATAGCTCAAAAATTGAGACTGATTAGATAAAGTCCCATGAATCAAAATTATATTAAATCGATCTTAGTTAACTCCTTTTATTTCTAGCCTTTTCTCAGTTTGGAATATCTAATTGTTACTATGGAAGAGATTGAATTCAAAAGATAATATAACTTCTTTGTTTTTATTGTTTCTTTTGTTTTCACCTTTAACCTTTTGACTTGATCTTTGTATACATTAAAGAATGGGGCGTGAGAACAAATTCTAAACCTCTTAGGGTTTATCAACGTGTTGCTTTGTTTTTCAGAAAACTAAAAATAGAAGGGAGAGTGGAGGGAGAAATAACATTAGCCAAGTCTCCATTAAAATCTGAACTCGGCGGCTTGAAGCTTGAAGGGAGAAATAGCCAGGTCCCCCTTAAAGCCTGAACTCAGCTGCTTGAGGCCTGAAGCAGTTTAGGAAAGAAGGGGGAGAAATAGCTGGGTCTCCCTTTTTAAAACCTGAACCCAGCCAGATTACTGAGGTTTAGGCTTCACTGTGATGAGGGTGATGAGGGGAAAGCCTGGATGGTGTGGGGCATGTGACAGGTGCCACAGAGGCATGTGTGAAGAGGTCCAAGGAGAAAGGGGAACCTCATAAGTTCCCCATTGCCACCGGTCGGTCAGATCTTCCTGGATCATTTGGTTGCCGGATTGAAAAACGTATTTTTTTTCTTGGCCAAATTTGGGAGGTTCCTGAAAAACGGGTCTGGGGGGTCCACCAAAATCTAGATACCAAAAACAAAACTGGGTTTAACCAAATTGCATACCCCTACTGATTAGTACTGTCCCTGCCAAATCGGAACAGTTGGATACTACAATACATGAAGAGCTTGTGATCCTGCTTATCCAAAACTCTGCTGGTTTGCCCATGTCACACATCTCAGTCCTCCCACTTGTCACTTCTCCCAATGTCAGAGCTCTGATGTGAGAGAAATGAAGGCTGCAGGCACAGAAATAACCTGCCTGTGCGAAATGCTCCAGTTAATTGGAAAACAGGCTTTCTGAACCATTTAGTAAATCCAATTTAATTAAATGTCATTTCAGACTGAGACTATTTTCATAAAATACACATTCTTCCATTTCTGAAGATGAGGCAGTGACTCAGTTTCAAGATTATATTTTTGTACCATAAGACACCACAGCTATTTCAAGAATTCTTTGTGTGATGAGGTGGAAATTGAGGAGTATTGAAAACCACAGTTTTAGCCCTGGGCTATATGAAATTACCACATATACTTTCTGATAAAATCTACAAAATTTTAGTAAATAAGTCAATCCCAAAACATGGGTCAATATAAGTTATGCACCTTAAATCTTTTTTAAAAAGGAACCACCGCCTTCTCTGAATCGAGTAGTAAAAGACAAGAACTTAGTGCCCTTCCACAAAGCCATATAACTCAGAATATCAAGGCAGATAATCCACAATATCTGCTTTGAACTGGTTTATCTGAATCCACACTGCCATATAATCCAGTTCAATGTGGATTTTATACAGCTGTGTGGAAAGGGCTTTAGTCTGTCCCAACCTGAAATAAGCAGCATTTCTACTCTTTCCACCGCAGTACTTCTGTCCTGAGTAGGTAGATGGTATTAGCACTCATAAAGATGATGTTAGCTCTTTCTCCTCTCCATGGTGTGATCCTCAACTTGTTTGTGGGGTATGTCAAAATTCATATTTTTGGTTCCAAAGTCCTGCTATCATCTTATACATAAGCTTGGCTTATACAAAAGCACCAAACCCAAAACAATTGATGTATATGTAGCAGCACATTGTTAGCTAGGGGTAGAATATTGTGTAGATATCAAAACTATCAAAATGTATCAGATCACTTTGGTACAGGGCTTGGAAAATTGCATTTTAAAGCAAAAGAATGCATATGCTCTGCACATTTTTGTTCTGATGAATTTGCTACCTTTTGGAAACAAACTCTACATAAGGTAAGGTTAAGGTTTTCCCCTGACGTTAAGTCCAGTCGTGACCGACTCTGGGGGTTGGTGCTCATCTCCATTTCTAAGCCGAAGAGCCGGCGTTGTCCGTAGACACCTCCAAGGTCATGTGGCCGGCATGACTGCATGGAGCGCCGTTACCTTCCCGCCAGAGCGGTACCTATTTATCTACTCACATTTGCATGTTTTCGAACTGCTAGGTTGACAGGAGCTGGGGCTAGCAGCAGGTGCTCACTCCGGTCCCGGGATTTGACCCTGGGACCTTTCGGTCTGCAAGTTCAGCAGCTCAGCGCTTTCAAACACTGCGCCACCACCAGGGGCCCTAAACTCTACATATGGTTCCTAAAATCAAGAAAAAAGCTTGAATGTTTTTAACTCTTCTTCAAATTCTATAGCTTATGAAAATCTGAAACCCAGCTCCAAGATCACAGTAGTTCCTCTGAAAGAGGTGTTCCATACTCTCATTGGCTATTTTAGAGTTACATGACATTGGAACGTTTCTTGTATGAGCAATGTGTTCACATTATTTAATGGTGTTTACAAGCAATCCGTTACCATTACATATACTTTTTAAATAGAAACTGGTTGCATGACTTTTCCTAGTACTTTTCACTTTTATGAAAACCTAGGAGTTGATTAAAAATGGAATAAAATCTGGCATTTTTATCATTTCCACAACCACCAGGACATACCTGAATTAAAAAGAAAACCCTTAAAACACAATAGATTTGTGATTTCAAAAGATAAATATTTGAGTATTATTTGCAATAACTTGCCAACTTGGGTGTCCAGTTAGGTGCCCATCTGGACTCCCAAGTGTTACTTTAAAATCCTTGTTATAAACTCTAAGGATTATATAGAACTGGGAGGGACATCATTGGAATCACTGTGTAAACATGTATAGGATTGTGGTGTCAGTTAATGGTCCCTGATATCTATTCGTTTTACATTTTTATATACTGTGCAGAGATGCTCATTTGAAAGCCTACATAACCCTTCCATAGGTCAATGTAATTTGGGATGAGGGAAAGATGCTGGAATCTCAGATAAGTGTGATTTTTGTAGAGCAGCAGATTGCACGTAGAATGGCATAGCTATTACAGTTTAGAGGCAAATTATATGTTTTGCCTCAGAAATTAATTTTTGTTTTCCCCCTTGTCTATTGATAATTATAATCTGTCACTTTTACTCCTACGTGTCTGAACATTTTAAATGCAGAGCTTGTAGCTGCTGCTAGAGGCAGTTGGAAATAGAGGGGAGGAGGGACCTTTCAGTTTTAAACTGTGACACATTTGCGTGGGCTCAGTGAAAAGGATCCATTTACAGAATTCAGAAAGATTTGCATTGCTTGGACAGCTTCCAGTGGAGGGCTCACCAAAATACACTATTACAACAATTACCCTGTCAAGAGCTTAGAAATGAAAATGGTGGTTGGAACAATGCAACCCTGTTTCTAACCTGGGCTGCATGGATGCAAATATATATAGAGAGCTAGATTTTGTCTTTTGCCAAAGCTCCAAAAGAAAGAAAAATATGTGAGAAGGGGGGAGAATGAACAGCTTTTATCTTTGGAGAATACCAGAAGCAGTCCTGACTCACACACTACAGTCTATGTCCAGCCATCTTCACTCTGCTTTCTTTTTAGTCACTTTTAGCTGCCAAACAGCTGAATGACAGGTCTGCTCCCTCCAGACAAGGGCTGCAGAATGTAAAGTGGAATCCACTGGTAGATCTCAATAGGATTTGCAATACATATGCAGACTGTTTGAGAAATCCTGGAAGAAAACAGGGTTGATTGTTTTTTGTGAGCTCAGTTCTCATGCTGAAAAACAAATCCCCAGTTCACATCAGGAATTTTGGAGCAGGCTCATATGGAAGGAGGCGATCTTTCAGGTATTTAGTTAAAATGGCTTTTTGTTTCAAATAATAGTATATCTCTTAAATTGGAAGCCTAGTCCCTATAGGTTTCCCTAGAAATGAGTTTTACTTGGGTCCATCTGGGCTTGCATCTAAGGTAAGCTAATCACAGGACTGAGTGCATCACAACTGTATGTATCTAATTTTAAATGAAATTAGATCCAAATTTACAATTTCTCAGTCTTTATGACCCATGGAAACTGTGTTGAATACTGATATCCACCCAACTTCTTCCAGTGGCAATTGATGAGTTAGGAAGACACACACCCATTAAAGGTTGAATATTCTTTAACCAAAATGGAACAGAAGTGTTTTGAACTCTGGATTCCCCCCCCCCCAATTTTTGCTAAACCTGTGTTTCCATATACAGTAGAGTCTCACTTATCCAACGTAAACGGGCCGGCAGAATGTTGGATAAGCGAATATGTTGGATAATAAGGAGAGATTAAGGAAAAGCCTATTAAACATTAAATTAGGTTATGATTTTACAAATTAAGCACCAAAACATCATGTTGTATAACAAATTTGAGAGAAAAAGTAGTTCAATACACAGTAATGCTATGTAGTAATTACTGTATTTACGAATTTAGCACCAAAATATCATGATATATTGAAAACATTGACTACAAAATGCATTGGATAATCCAGAACGTTGGATAAGCGAGTGTTGGATAAGTGAGACTCTACTGTACATCCATAATTTGATACCTTGGAGAGACAACCTAAATACAAATTCATGTACGTTTCATATATATCTTGTACACATAGCTTGACTGTAATTCTCTACCCAACTTTTAAAGAATTGTGTGCATGACACAATGTTTGTGTACACTGAACTGCCAGAAAGCAAAGGTGTCACTGTCTCAGTTGCCCATGAGCACAATTTTTGATTTTTGAGTATTTTTGATTTTGGAATTCGGGATAAGGGATGCGTAGTCTATATGAGCTCCAACAACTCAGTCTCAGTTTTCATCACCTTAAAATAGAAGGTGAATTTCTGAAATGAAATATCTCTTCAGCCTCTAGCTGTGGGAAGCACAGGCTGTCAGGAAGCCAGATCCAGCCTTATGAAAGGGGCTGGACAGTCATCCTGACTTAAGCCTGGCATGCAAGGAAGGGGGGAAGGAGGAGACAGGACTGGAGAGAACCACCAGTAAGACACCTGGCTTTTGTTTTGGGAACCGTTTTGGGCCCTGAAGGAGGGGTGTGGATGAGAGATTCATTAGGTATATAATCTACAACACCGAAGGCGCCATTAGAACTGGCTTTTTGTATTCTGGTAAAAAGATAATAAAGACTCCGGTGAGTTACACTGGGAGCTACTCTTAGTCCAAGATTTTCCTGAACCTGGCACAGGCAGTTCTGGTGAGGGCATCAAGCAAAGATGGTGGTGAGCCTCTATTCAGCTTCACTGTCTTTACTTTATTATCTTCATGCATTTTGAATGCTTTTTCAAGTAGTTAAGTTTTGTTGCAAGAAGTATTAAAGTGGGAGAAACTCTGCCAAATTCAGTCCTGCTGCATACCTTGCTGCAAACTATCATGATTTTGCAAGGATATCCCTGATTAATTCTGTTCCCACACATTTTCAGGTTCTTTTAAAATGTCTCAGATTCTCTCTCTTCCTTTCCATTTTCTCTTTTGTCCTTTGCTTGCTTTGATTGCTTCAAAGAGAGTTCAAGGTGCAAAAGAAATTTGTATTTAATTAGCTAAGCAGATGGGAAAACAAGGGAGATACTGTAATTTTGCTACTTTTCAGCAGGCTCAGCAAAATGCAACCTGCTGCAGCCACTTCTTGGGGCCCTTTCAGACAGGCCCTATATCCCAGGATCTGATCCCAGGTTTTTTGCTTTAAACTGGTTTATATGTGTCTGCACTGCCAGATAATCTGGGATAAACAGAAAACCTGGGATCAGAACCTGGGCTATAGGACTTGTCTGGAAGGACCCTCACTTGTATATTCTTCCTTATTGATAACTGGCCAGAATCGTGAACACACTCTGATGTTATTTGGCAATTTGTTGGAGAATATGGTGCTGAGACTTCACCCTTTCCTTGCTCCATGGGCACTGGAACTTATTTTACCATTTAGGTAGGACACAAGTGAGATGTCTTGTCATGGCCTTGAGAACATGTGTTTCTCCATAGAGAATGGTTCTGGCACTGGACCTTAGTGCAGCAAGAGGCAAGAGGTGACAATAGTAGTGGATGGCACTTTATGGGTACCTTCCAAACTATATTTTGATTTCAGTGCTTACAGAGGCATGGCCAATTTGGAGATTATTAAAAAGAGGTTCATGCATCCTTAAATTCAACTTTCAACCAAAAAAAGATGAAAGACACTTATGGGAAAGGCTTAGACTCTAACCAGAGCCCCATGCATAGCTTGCAAAGATAAGAGTTCTAGCTACGCTATCAAGGAATCCATCAATGGGAGATTCCTGACTGCATGGATAAACACTCAGTACATATCTGCTGTTTGTGCAAGGTCTCCATACAGGCACTTACTGTGTGTTCATAACAACTGGCTGCTGGACAGCCTTGTGACTTCTATTTTATTATAATGTACTACTCCACATTTTCAGTTTTACATTTTGTAACTTGATTATGTGTGGACTTGATTAAAATATTTTCTCTTGGAATATCTGGGTCCTCTTATGGAAGTTGATCATAGAGCACCCTGGAAGACCTAGATATTAAGAGAAGCCTTCTCTCAGTTTTTGTAAAAAAAGAAAGAAAGAAAGAAAGAAAGAAAGAAAGAAAGAAAGAAAGAAAGAAAGAAAGAAAGAGAGAGAGAGAAAGAAAAAAAAGTTTTCTTTTTCATTCATGGTTTCCCCCCTTTCACAGGGGGGACCCAAACTCCTGCAAAAGTGGAGACCCTACTATATTTATTTACTTTCAAATATTTATAAACCTCTGTAGATTCAAAGGGTACACAACAATAATCAATGAAAAAATATAACCAATACATAACATAAAAATAACTTTTTACATGTTGTTCTTTACATAGATTCTTTTGGCAAATAATTCTGATCTGAGGTTGTGCCAAAAGATTTGTCATAGAATCATCTAAAAGACGTAGTTTGTGTTGTCACTAAAAATATATTTTCTCAATTTTTCTTGTCTTCCTCATCAATTATCAGGAAGGATAAAGCATCGTCATATCGATATGCCTACTATCGAAGCCAAGGAGATGTCTCAGGTGCCAACAAGCCAGAGAAGAGATCCCAAAGAACTTTTAAGGAACACACTCACTCATCATAAACCACTGAAGAGAGAGGCTTTTCAGAGAAGTGGAACCTTGACTCTCTGTTGGGATTTGGAGCACATTTCTCCTTCCTTCTGGCCAATTATTTTTCAGAGATGGAGGAGAAATGCTTTTCTTATAAATGTTAATGTTGATTTTGTTCTCAGTTTATTTAACTACAAGTCTGTCTCCTCAGGAGCAAACCAATCGATCTACAACATTTATTATTTACTGCCACGTTAACACTTTTATTGTACAAAGCATGCAAAAGCCAGCACTCCCCCATTGCATGGAAGCATTGAGCGGGGGGGGGGGGGGGGGGCTTTCCTTGATGCTGCATTATTTTTGCATGTTATCAGTCTTAAATCCAAAGCATTATCTGCAAGTGTTGTATTTTAATGTGATTTATTTACATGAATGCAAGTGCTGTTAGTCCTCTCTGGAACACCATGATGTGCCATTTTAATCTCTAGAAGTCATTTCCTGTTTTGTTTTTGTTTTTGTCATTGGTTTTCTGATTAAATTGAAGAATAAACACATGTTTGAAAGGCTTTATTCATATCAGAACATACTGAAAGAGTCCTGTTAGTAAGCCAGGCGCAGTTAGATATGTTTAGCATCATGAGGATGGCATTTGTAACACTTTCTCCCTTTTCTCCTGAAGAATTCTTAAAAATGAGAGCATTACAGCTAATGCTCTAGGATAGAAAGGGGAGGTTTAGCGTTCCTCATGTTTTATACTTCATTTTCCATAACCTGCTACAACTGGCCACACTTGAACAACAGGGAGTTGGGTTGAACTGATGCAAGCTGAAATACAAAATACAGAGAGCCAAAAGGACCGCATTCTAGATCTGAAATGAAGAGAAAATACTTCTGGTGCAAAATACTAGTGTACCTGTATGTAACAGTATTCTGCCTTTTGCCTTCAGTTTACTAACTAGTTTCCATGCCCCTTGTCCAGCAGCATGAATGCATAGCCCTGTCAAAAGCTCAGCAATCACACCAATGGGTTATTTGGAATCAGGAGACCAAAGGTTAGCACTGTCATCCGAAGAATTACTGGCATGCTGGGCAGTTTTTCTGGCTCAGACTATGCATACATCTCTGGCAATTAATGAAGGTGAAATTTTGTGAATTCTGCATATGTCCTCCCCAGATATGCATATGAGCTGCTCACAGTCTAATTTCCGTGTCCCAGTTGAATTGGAGCATTTTTGCAAAAAGAAAAAAAAAGGGCAAGAAATGGAAGAACTGGAGTCAAGGATAGGAAGACACCACTACCTCCCTTTAGAAAAGCAAGTTGATGAAATCTCTTCCAGGCTGTTATCATTTTAAGGTTGAAGGTTAAATTACGTACATTTTCAGCAATTGGAAAGGGCTGTAATACATACATTGAAGCTTCATCAGTTTGGCTCCTTGCATCTGTAAGCAGAAAAATGACTAGACCAGACAGCTTGATAATTAAAATGACCTTTTGGCAATCTACTTTAAAAGGCATGCAGAGGGGGAAATAAAAAATGTTATGAATTTAAAATGTTCTTGGTTTAGGACTAGTGTTGCAGGTTTTTGTTTTTAATGTTTCAATGGAAAATTTCTAATCTGGTTTATAAAGAAGGTGTGTGTTGGTGTTAATTAAACATTTTAATTGATTTTTGTTATTGTTTTCTCAGTGCATATATGCTGTGTTAAATACAATGTCAGGTTAAAGATGTTAATTTGCTCTTGGAACACCAAATTAAAAAAATAAATGCTTTTGCTGCTTATATTTGTTATTCTTGTTGTTGTTATAAGAGCAAAAAAGAAAAGGGGAGGAAAAAAGTATCTAGTATATTTGAGACTGTTTTATTTTAAGCATGAGTTTTTAATTGATATATCAACTCACTTTTTCAGTTGTACTGATGGAGAGATATGAGAACAACAGGTAATCACAGCTATAAAGTAGGATAGAATAAGTTACCAAAAAAATTAGGCCATATTCTCTTCCCCACTGCTATATCTTAAACTTGTGTGCACCACAACTATCCTTTCACTTTCCAGTCTGGATGCCGCCTCCTACTTTCTTCTCCTTCAAGATATGATGATTCTTCTGTCTGCCAAAGTGGCTGCTTCTATTTCTGTTAATTTACCTTGTACAGTAATGGCACACAGCAAACCAAAATCTGGGGAACTACCATTACTATATCTCCATCCCGGGTGAGGAATTGAACTTTTTTCAATTCCTCATCTGTCCTTGCAATCTGCTAATGCTTTTCCTAGATGCTTGTTTTGAAGATAGATCATGTAGAATCTGAATCTGCTCCCAAATACGGGTGGTCCTTTATATCCATGGATTCAATCATCCACGTCTTGAAAAAAAATTAAATTTTGATATTGTCATTTTATACAAGTGGCACCATTTAAGTATACCATTGTTTATAATAAAGCTTGAGAATTCATAGATTTTTATATCCTCAACATGCCTTGGAACCAAATCTCAGAGGATACCATGGTCCCACAGTATGGATTCCAGAGACTATGGGCTTTGTTCCATTCCGTTCCATTCCATTCCTTTTCTTTTCTTTTCAAATGTTCCTAAAACTCACCAGGATTAAGTAACCTGCAACAGAAAGCACCTACTGGAAAAGCTTTTTTAAAATGTCAAACAGACATTTATGTCTCTTGTTTCTGGCACACAAGCACTGTAGTTATCAATTTATGATTCCTTGTCTCTTTCCATAGTTCTGTGGAGACTCAATAACTTATTCTATTCAGTACTTGAGTTTGGCCAAAGACACTGAACTTCCACTAAAACCCAAATATTAGAAATTTGTCATGCAAGGTAAGCAAGAATATGTTAAATACAGTAGAGTCTCACCTATCCAACCTTTGCTTATCCAGCGTTCTGTATTATCCAATGCAGTTTGCCTCCTATCCGGATCCACATCTGTTTTTCTAGGCAGCAACATGCAGCGGGCCAACACGGCCAACAACAACGAAAGTGCAGCCATGCTCCCAAACATGTGGCAGACTTGTTATGAAACATGATGTTTTGGAGCTTAATTTGTAAAATCATAACATAATTTGTCGTTTAATAGGCTTTTCCTTAATCCCTCCTTATTATCCAACGTTCTCCTGGCACGTTTATGTTGGATAAGCGAGACTCTAATGTAACAGCATACACTGTTAAACTACATGGAGATAAGCAAGATTTAGAATCTTATGTGGCTCTCTGCTCAATCTTGGAAAGATAGTTTTGCTGTCATTAGAATGGTAAGGCATGACTCAAAAATGTGGGCTGTAACTGGTGTTTTGGACACTAGTTCTGGGCCACATTATTTACAAGTGTAGAACTGCCCTTTGTTAAACTGCTGGATTTATAATGTTAGATTTCAGCTAGTTTGAGGCCTGGAATTGCTCCTTATCAAAATATGTGATCTGAAATAGTAACAAAATTCCTTTCTTTTATTACTGAATGAACTCGAGGAACATCTGGGACATTCGTATATTGCAAATTATCCGATCAAAAACCTACAACTCCTTTCTCATCATGCAATGGACATGCTCTACATAAAGTGTCACTAGATTACACAAGTAGAATAATAGAATCATAGAATAGTAGAGTTGGAAGAGACCTCATGGGCCATCCAGTCCAACCCCCTGCCAAGAAGCAGGAAATCGCATTCAAAGCACCCCCGACAGATGACCATCCAGCCTCTGCTTAAAAGCCTCCAAAGAAGGAGCCTCCACCACAGTCCGGGGGAGAGAGTTCCATTGCTGAACAGCCCTCACAGTGAGGAAGTTCTTCCTGATGTTCAGGTGGAATCTCCTTTCCTGTACTTTAAAGCCATTGTTCCGCGTCCTAGTCTCCAGGGCAGCAGAAAACAAGCTCGCTCCCTCCTCCCTATGACTTCCCTTCACATATTTATACATGGCTATCATGTCTTTTCTCAGCCTTCTCTTCTGCAGGCTAAACATGCCCAGCTCTTTAAGTTGCTCTTCATAGGGCTTGTTCTCCAGACCCTTGATCATTTTAGTTGCCCTTCTCTGGACTCATTCCAGCTTGTCAACATCTCCCTTCAATTGTGGTGCCCAGAATTGGACACAGTATTCCAGGTGTGGTCTGACCAAGGCAGAATAGAGGGGTAGCATGACTTCCCTTGATCTAGACACTATACTCCTATTGATGCAGGCCAAAATCCCATTGGCTTTTTTAGCAGCTACATCACATTGTTGGGTCATGTTTAACTTGTTGTCCACAAGGACTCCAAGATCTTTTTCATACGTACTGCTGTTGAGCCAGGCGTCCCCCATTCTGTTTCTTTGCATTCCATTTTTTCTGCCAAAGTGAAGTATCTTGTATTTGTCCTTGCTGAACTTCATTTTGTTAGTTTCTACCTATGTAAGCCCAACATTTTGTTTCATTTCTTTCTTTTTTGCGCTTGTTTAACATTTGTCCTGAAAATTTTCCAAGCATATGCCACCGGAATGGAAAACATAGGAGTAATATAATTTCTTTGCAAAAATGTGATGATGCCAAACATGATGCTATTCATAGCCAAATAAAGGAAATTACATGGAAGATAGAATGTACTTGAGTGCAATGGAACACTCTATTTTCCATTTATATCTTACTAGCTGTGCCCGGCCACGTGTTGCTGTGGCGAAGTATGGTGGTATGGGAAATAAAGTATTGAGGAATTGGTGGTAGTTAAGGTAAAGGGTAAACGTTTTCCTCTGACTCTGGGGGTTGGTGCTCATCTCCATTTCTAAGCCGAAGAGCCGGCGTTGTCCGTAGACTCCTCCAAGGTCATGTGGGATGACTGCATGGAGCGGCGTTACCTTCCCACCGGAGCAGTACCTATTGATGCACTCACATTTGTATGTTTTTGAACTTCTGGGTTGGCAGAAGCTGGGGCTAACAGTGGGGGCTCTCTCCGCTCCCCCAATTCAAACCTGCGGCCTTTCAGTCCAGAAGTTCAGCAGCTCAACGCTTTAACACGCTGTGCCATCAGGGGATATTATTTCCTAAAGGTTGTGAATATACAATATTTCTGATTGTTTTTTTTTTGTCTGTTGGAGGCAAGTATGAATGCTGCAATTAGGAAAAATGATTAGGATGTAATGGCCTTGCAGCTTTAAAGCCTGGCTGTTTCCTCCCTGAGTGAATTTTTTGTTGGGAGGTGTTAGCTGGCCCTGATTGTTTCCTGTCTGGAATTCCCTTGTTTTCAGAGTGGTGTTGTTTGCGATATTTTATGTGCTTCTACTGTCTGTGGCCCTGAGAAAACAGAGGATTTGCCAGACTTTGATGATGGGAATACTTTGTTGGGAGGTGTTAGCTGGCCCTGATTGTTTCCTGTGTGGAATTCCCCTGTTTTCAGAGTGTTGCTGTTTATTTAGTGTTCTGATTTTAGAGATTGTATTGTTCTGTTTTATTATACCACATTAATTTTTATATATTCCGATTTTAGTGTTTTTGAATACTTGCAGCCAGATTGTATTCATTTTCACGGTTGACTGCAACACAATAATAATAATAATAATAATAATAATAATAATAATAATAGTAATGATAGTAATAATAATGTCACGCCCAGGCAGCGGAGCACTAAGAACCAAACACGGAGGCCAAATACAATCTAATATCTTTATTAAAGAAATATTATAGTAGAATAAAAACAAGTAGAAAATGTAGTCCAGCAATAGACCTTTCAGAGAAGGTCAAATATAGTCCAGAAATATATTGTCCAATATATAATATTAGAGTTCAAAGTTGTAATCCCAAAACCGAAACACACTCTACTTCCAAGCAGTAGAGTGGGAAAACGTCCAAAGTATTTCTAAAGTTCAAAGTAAGCCCAAAGCAAGAACTGGAGACAAGGCTAGATACTTGAGACAAGATCCAAGGCTGGAAACACGACGAGATAATTCATGAAAACTTGACAAGGCAAGGCAAGGCAAGGAAACTGGAGTTGCAGACTTAAAACGCAGTCCACACTAGGCTGGAACCGAAGTTAATCCTGAAGTTGATCTGTTGACTCCACACGGAGTCCTCGGTGTGGGGAACTTTTAAGGAAGTTCAATCTGCCTGCAGAGCAGGTGTCCAGAGCTTCCTTTCCCAAGGGAAAGAGAAGCGAAACACAGGTTCCTGCAGCTGCGTTCCTCCCTGCAAATTCCCAAGAGAAACTTAGCTAATTAGCGTTCTGCCTGGCTGCTAATCTGGTGCTTTTCCTTGTTTGTTCTTTTTGACCCCGACTCGCAGCATAGGACTCTTTTCTCGCAAAGGGAGGAGAGGCGCTGGGAAAAACTTGTTCAAGGTCCATTTTAATGGGCTCTTGGCAAGAATGGTCAACAACCGGCATCTGGAATGACTCCGTCACCTGCTGAGACGGCAAAAAACCCATGTTGTCATCTTCATTATCCATGATGGCGCTAGGGTCAGAACTCTGAGGCCCATGAGACATCACAAACAATGACTTTGGTAATACACAGTGCTTCACCCCCTTCTCAGCTTCCTTTCTGGAAGAATCCTTTCTTGGGAGGTGTTAGTTGGCCCTAATTGTTTCCTTTGTGGAATTTCCAATTTCCCTGCTTTCAGACTGTTGGTGTTTATTTACTGTCCTGGTTTTAGAGATTATATTGTTCTGCATTATTCTATCCCAGTAATTATTTCATATTAAAGTAGAATCTCACTTATCCAACATTCGCTTATACAATGTTTTGGATTTTCCAACTCAGTCTGCCTTTTCATAATCAATGTTTTTGTAGTCAGTGTTTTAAATTCATTGTGATATTTTAGTGGTAAATTTGTAAATACAGTACAGTAGAGTCTCACTTATCCAACATAAACAGAATGTTGGATAAGCTAATATGTTGGATAATAAGGAGGCATTAAGGAAAAGCCTATTAAACATCAAATTAGGTTATGATTTTACAAATGAAGCACCAAAACATCCTGTTAGACAACAAATTTGGCAGAAAAAGTAGTTCAATACGCCGTAATGTTATGTAGTAATTACTGTATTTATGAATTTAGCACCAAAATATCACGATATATTGAAAACATTGACTACAAAAATGTGTTGGATAATCCAGGACGTTGGATAAGCGAGTGTTGGATAAGTGAGACTCTACTGTAATTACTACATAGCATTACTGCACATGGAACTACTTTTCCTGTCACATTTGTTGTATAATGTGATGTTTTGGTGCTTAATTTGTATAATCCTTACCTAATTTGATGTTTAATCGGCTTTTCCTTAATCCCTCCTTATTATCCAAGATATTCACTTATCCTGCCGGCCTGTTTATGCCAGATAAGTGAGACTCTACTGTATATTGATAATCTTATATTATCTGCTTAGAACTGGATTATATGAGGCCCCTTCTTCACAGCTGTATAAAATGCACACTGAAGTGGATTATATGGCAGTGTGGAGTCAAGATAATCCAGTGCAAAGCAGATAATATAAGATTATAAATGGGTTATATAGCTGTGTGGAAGGGCCTTGAGTCTACACTGCCATATAATCCAGTGCAAATTAGATAATCTGTGGAAGAAGCCTAAGTGAGGCCTAAATCTGCCGGTCCCCTAACTGAACCCTGGCTGTCCCTTGGCTGAATTGGTTGCTAGGAGACGAAGTGGGCAGAGATTAGCCCTCTAAACTGGCAGCAATTGGATAAAAACAATTATTGCTCTCCCTCTAATTAGGACTTTATTTTTATTTTATTTTTGTTGTATCAACCTAGAGGCGTGGATGATATGTTGTGTTGTCAAATTTTGAGGTTGGGGGCCCTGTAGTTTTGCTGTTTTGTCTGGTGCCCTGATTCCATCACTCTTTTATATATATAGATTCCTTACACACTTTCTTTCATGTATTTTTCATATTTTGATTCTCATATCTCCCCCACAATTTCATCTGATGTCTGACCTCAGACCACTGTCTCTTTTCCTTTCTTCAAGCTATTACTATCCCTGAAGTTGGTGATCTGAGTGATATCTTCCAAGCTTCATGTTGGTCTCTTATCCTTGTAGAACATTTGTCACACTGATTATTGTGTGTTATTTAGGAGGCAGGGAGAGAATTGCTTCAATATGCAGAGAGGAAGATGATTGGTCTTCAGTTGGTGCTTTCATAAGTGTCATTCAGTTTGCATTGTTTCTTTTTTAATGGGAGATTTGGGAATGTCTTGAAGGTGAAAGAACTTTCACAAGTTCCCACAAACCCAACAGATTTATTTCCTCCCTTACTCTCTTTCTGAGAATAAAATTTCCCACCCATCGTGAGCATAGTGAGAGAATAGCAACATGTGGAAAGTAATTTTGAGTAAGAGTGCATGCACATTATTATGAAAATTTTGTGTTTGTGTTACTGCTCAAAGCAATTGACAATTTTAAAATGCTGTAAAAGGGTGAATGATGAGCCACCCTATAATAGCAATATTTTGCTATTTTGCTAAGGGCGACATTTTGGAAGGTTGTGGACTTCTCATCAAAGCTTACATGACAAAAGTAGAAATGACACTTTATCAGAAAAGTTTTAGAAGATAAAATTCTCTGCCTCACTGCATGGGGGTAAAGAAAATAATGTCTATGAATTCTCTCAGTTCCACAACTGTCACTATTAGAATGGCATTGCTATTCTGTGAAATTGGTTGGGAGTACACCACATCATCCAAAGTTGAGCAATGGTAAATTGTCCTTCACACATTAATAAATTGTCTTCTGTGTATTCTGCTCTTATGACAACTAAATCCTACCACAAAACTGCAACAGAGATTGTCTAAAATGTATTTGACTCTACCTATAAGTGGGATTAGCTACTGGGGAACAAGGAGAGAGGCTGTATTTGCATTATTATATTTTCTGTTATGCCATCAGATACCTTTACGGGCAAGCTGTAAACCTGTTATTCTGCCAATATTGCACACAAAATTCCCAGGGGAATGTTCTACAGAGGGAAAGGGGGGTCTTTCTATAACCATTTTATGAAATTTACTGGTATGGATAAAATGAACAGAGTTTAAAATTACCAGTCTGGCTATCTGTAAAAGACAGGTGAAGTCTCTAGCTTTCCCTGCTGCATACTATTGCAGATGAAAACACCCTGAAGTAATTGAATAGTTCATCTGCTAGAAACCACTGTGAACTGCTATAACCTAAAAAAGAAACAATACACAAAGATACAGAGACTGACAGAGACACCCACACAGAACATGTGCTGCATGTTCTGGCACAAATGTGTGCTGTTCTTACCTGGAAATAGCACAAATATAACTTTGTCTGATCATTTTCAAAAGATAGTTTGCTTTCATTCTTTTCTCTTCCACGCTTCTCTCCTTTCAAAAAAGATTGCAAAATGACAGTTTGGCTCTCAAATGCCATCATTATCACAATATTGAAAACCAAATTCTGATTTCTAAAAGGAGTTTACTCATTTTGATTTATTCAGATGAGTACAATTATGACAAAATATAGCCTTTTGGCCAATTAGTTATTTTGTTTCCCCCCTATTAAACACTTTACATTGACAGTATAAACAAAATGATGTTTTCCAGTAGAAATGAACTCTTATGGACAATAGATTGAAGCTTTAATTAGACCCACTGAATCAGCAAAATCTATTTACGTGTTGACTCATGAGTGAATAATTGATCCAATGGGTCTACTCCAATAGGGACAACCAACAGAATACAGGTTATTTACTGGCAATAGTGCTAATTTCTCTAACAAGTTTCTTTATCATGTTAGAAGCAACTTGAGAACATACTTCAAGTCACTTTTGGTGTGAGAGAATTGACCATCTACAGAGTTGCCAAGGGGACACCCGGATGTGTTATCATCCTGCTGGGAGGCTTCTCTCACGTCCCCGTAAGCTAGAGCTGACAGATGGGAGCTCACCCTCTTTCACATACTTGAACCAGTAACATTCAGGTCAGCAGTCCAGTCAACACAAGGGCTCAACCCATTACGCCACCGCAGCTCCTTTAACAAGTGAACATGTGTAACTGATAGCAGAAGGGGACCTGTACATAAATATCCTAAAGGCACCAGATAGTAAATAGAATTACAGAGTGGAGTAGAATGTAAGGGCCATCCAGTCCAATTTCCTGCCATGCAGGATTATTTATAATCAAAGTACTTTTGACAGATAGCCACCCAGTCTTTGTTTAATACCTCTAAAAAAGGAGACTCCACCACGCACACTGTTGAACAGCTTGTATCATGAGGAGGTTTTTCCTAATGTTTAGGTGGACTCCCTTTTCCTACAGTTGGAATCCATTGTTCTAGGTTTTAGGCACCATCTACACTGCCATATAATCCAGTTTCTGAATCCAGATTGTTTTGAACTATGGCAGTGTAGACTCATATAATTCAGTTCAAAGCAAATAATCTGAGTTCCAGCCTTAGTAATTGGAGCAGCAGAAAACATGTTTGCCTTCTTCTAAGAATGACATCCTTTCACATTTTTAAATATCCTGTTTGTTCTTGGAAGCTAAGCAGGGTCAACTCTGATTAGTACTTGGATGAGCAACCACCAGCAAATACCAGGTGCTGTCAGCTATATTTCAAGGGACGGAAAATGCAAATCACCTCTGAGTATTCGTTGTTTAAGAAAACCCTATGAAAAATTCATGGGTTAGTAATAACTTGACAGACAAATTGAAGGCACATATACACCTACATAAATAACACAAGACAGCTCATTGTTTAGAACATCATCTCAACACCTGGCGTGATTCAAGAGATCATAGATTCATCCCAATAATGCCATCAGCACTGATGGCCCTGGGAAAAGCTCTCATTGAAAATTCACTTTGAATCTGTGATTAATCAACTATTTAATCACACTGGCTAATCAATGAAGACTTTCAGCCTCGCCTAACATGTCAATGCTATGAGCAGTTGAACTTAGATCATGAATAGCTGCCTTTCTGTAATTTGTCCAGTTTGTGATATATAATGCTGTTGTATGTGCATTGAAATTGAATAGCTAATAGTTGTTGAATTTTGTATTTCTGATTAATAACAGCAATATGTTTGCCATTTTTTTGTACATGAAATTTGTATGTGGACTGCATTTGTATGAAACTCAGGGAGTGAGCAGCAACCATTTTAAGACTGATTAATCACTGGCATGTCTTCTTTCTTTCTTCCATCTCATCTTTATTTCTTATTTATGGATGATATAGTAGGATGAATTTTAATCAGCTCTTACCCTCTCACTGTGTTCATCATGATTTTCACTGCAGATGTTAACCATTTAGTGACACCTGGAAGAAGCAGAGCTGCTAGCATAAAACTGAGATCAGAAGATAATTTTGTATGATTACTGATGTATTTAATACGTAAATGGGAGGAATAGGAGAAATGGTGTAAAGGTCTCACCTTGAGCGACTAGGAGCAATGAAATTATAAGTTTAATTAATAGATTTATTTTGTAAATTTATTGGCAGTGTGTCCAAAAATCTACATTTCTGCAAAATTTCAGTTAAACTGACATTTATTTATTTATTTACAACATGAACAGAAGAATCCAATCTGAGTACAGTTTTAGACTGAAAGAAATTGTTTTGAATGCACATAATAGCAAGAACAGCAACAATTCCAATGTGCTGTATAAATACAGATTATTATTGGAGGCCTTGCTTCATTGTTTCCAATCTTTCGTTTTTCATTTGCTGTAATCTTACCAATGTAATGCTATTGCCCATTATTGCTAGCATTTTATTCAAGTGGAATTAACATTTGGAAAAAAGTGACATATCAAGCAAGGAGCTTGCTCTGTATGGACATTATCACATAAGGAAGGTATTGCAGCTGGTTTGTCATCTTTGGTGATTGTTCCTATCACACAAAATCATGTGCTTTAGTTTGCCTTCTCATGATTCTCTCATTAATAGCTCCTAACCCCATAACATTCCTGTCACCCTCCATGGTGCAATGGATCCCTTCCTCCTCATATCAGCATGCCCGCAGTGAAATGAAAACAGAAGATGGGATTCTCCTCCTGTTTCCCTCTCCCTTTTTGTTCCCAAAATGGCTATTTTACTTTTATTTTACATTTTATATTTATATTTGTCTTTTTTGGTTTCAAATGTCAGAATAGCAAATTTGTATTAAAATAAAATAATAATAATCATCATAGAATAATATTAACCACAATAGTGCAGGAAGCAGAAGTTATGAAAATGTGATCGCAGGACCATGGAATGACAAATCAGTGTGATTGTGCTAATAAAAAGAGGTGCAATATCAAAGGCGCCCATCCTAGTATGTATCTACTATCTATACTAATGTGGCTTTAAAGTAATAGTGGGTTGAGGTGATTACGTCTTCACTCTGAATTTAGATTAACATTTGTGTTATTCTGAAGACTCCCAGAAGAACAAGAACCTACTCAAAGGCAGATTGATATTTAGCTAATTAAAGAAAAGGAAAAAAGAACAAGAGTCTTCTGTGTAAAATGTAGAATAATTATCTGAAACAGCAATTTCCCAGTTTACCTCAAAAAGTGGAGTTAGAACCAGATGTGAAAGTCTTAAACTCTGATGGTTTACTTGATGATTTGGGAACAATGAAGTGCTCTTTTAGATATTTAAGATTTCACTAGCATAGACTAAGCAGAAGATAAAGTGAAAGAAACTACTTTATTATAGATATTGCTGCGATTTGCAAGTAGTTGAGCATCAGGTAAACTTACTGAACTAAGATGCTCTGCATGTTTCAGTTTGGAAAATTTCAAAATATACAATGCTGAGCAGGCAACAAGACTAGAACACATATGTTTTTTGTCTATGGTCACAGATGTAGCCAGTGGACCCTATTAAAATCATGACTGTTAACCAATACATCAGCAGCTCCTTCATGCCTAAGCCCAGAAGCCATCTGCTCTCCTTGAATAAAGGAGAGGCTCTCCTTCATCCCAATTGCCACTGCCTTGGTCTCAGATGGAGAAAAGAAGAGGCAATTACAGCTCCCTCATGCCTAAGTCAAGAAGGTCCTCCATTCATCCAAACTTCTACTGCCCTTGACGCAGAGGAACAGAAAAAGAGGCAGACATTATTCCATCATGTCTAGGTTCACAAACAGATTGAAGGCCCTTCCTTCCTCCCAACTGCCAATGCCCTTGGCACAGCTCCATCATGTTGAGACCCAGAAAAAAGATTAAAGGCCACATTCTGGGCCCAGCCAGGTAGGGAGGCCAGGCACGCGCTAGGTTGGCACTGATCTGGGGGAGGGCAGGATCAGGAGTGGGCAGAGCAGGGGCAGGGGCGTCCTCAAGTTGTCCTCCCAGCATCAGGATGGGGATGCTTGCCCCTTCCTTATGCCAGCAGGAAGGTGGGAAACGTGGCGACTGCCCTGATCCTCCTCCGATCCTTGAAATTATGCTGGGAGGAGGGTGAGACAGGCGGTGGCTGAGAGCACTCCAGAGGGCTCTCAGCTCCTGCATGCCTTCCTCCTTTGTCTTTTTGGCATAAGGATGCAGCGGGCCACCGTGTATTTATGCCACAAGGACAGGGAATATGAGGAGGGCCTGAGGTAAGCGCCCAGGAGGCCACATCCGGCCCCTGGGCCTGAGTTTGCCCATGCCTGATGTACTGTGACGGCACTATATAAATAAATAATTATGATAACAAAGGCTGTAATTCAGGCTCCCACTTTGGACTCAGTAGCTGACAGCAAGTACAAAACTGTAAGCCATAGCCAGACATGGCTATTCCTGATTTATTCAAGTGGGCTTTAAGGTGACAGATTTTCACTGAGTGACAAGCAATGTGTGTGGGTGTTTATAGGAAAATGAAAAAGTGAAGCTGTGACTGAGCCAAGAGCTGAGCTGAGAGCTGCAGTATTATTGTGTGATACTGAATCTAATTGTTTTGCCTTCAGCCGCTGAAAATGGGATAAACTTTGATTTTAGCAATAAGGCCCAGTTTAGTCACAAAAATTAAGAAGCAATTCATCTTTTGCAATGATAAGCACACAGACAAGTATAGAGCACTCCTGCTTCCCCTAATGCTTTGGTTCAACTTGAGAAATTATTGTTTTAAATTATAGTTGTTACATAGTAGAATAAAATAGCAATGAAGATAATGATGAAATAAAACAAGCCAAAGCAAAATACACTGAAAATTCTTTGTTTTACTTTTTAACTATTGCCTTCTTATGTTATTAAAAATAAAATAAGTTACATTAGTTATTTTAGACAATGAATTGTTAATCTACAATGGCTTTAAAGCACTGCATGGCAATGGTCACAATCACAGTGGTGGCACAAAGATCAAATAAATATGATCACCAGACTTTTATTAGATGTGTTTGACCCTGGAAGAGAAATCTACAGCTTGGAAGATTACTTTTTTTAAAAAATTATTCACTATTAGAATCATATCTCAACTATACTTACAGATTATTTTTTTAAAGAAGTAACTCTTTATTTTCACACATCAAAAAGGAATTAACTTAGAACTCTTTTAGTTACATGTGAATGAAAATCTAACTTTAATAGCATGAAGTTCTTTGGACATGTGGAGCTGTCCATTGGAGATGGCCATATGAAAAAGAATTTGACCAAAATGCAAGGTAAAAGCGAGTTCTTTTTAAAGCTGTTTAAGGACCAAAGAAGCAGTTGGGATGTAATAGACACACACATTGTATATCAGGATAGTGGCCAATATATGTTGTGCACTTACTTATTGGTCCATGGAAACATGTCCTAGATGCAACATATTCTAGCATAAAAATAGAAGTTCAGTTCTTTTGAGTTGTTTCTGCACCTGTATCCCTTTATCCTGACATGAAAGGTAGATTAAACATGTATTCCATTTGCTCAATCTATATATATATAAACTAGCTGTGCCCGGCCACGCGTTGCGGTGGCGTTGTCTGGTGGTGTTGGTGAGAAATTTGAGTTAGTGGTGGTATTGAATGTCTGTTGTATGGTTGTCTTTATGTTTAGTATGTACAGTAGAGTCAGGCCTCTCTGAGTATACAGCTATCCTTTTTCTATGTGAAAAAGATAAGCAAACACTCTAAAGGTTCCAAACATAAAAAGAGTTGTGACATGTCAGGGCCACAGAAATAGTCAGGCCTCTCTGAGTATACAGCTATCTTCTTTCTATGTGAAAAAGATAAGCAAACACTCTAAAGGTTCCAAACATAAAAAGAGATGTGACATGTCAGGGCCACAGAAATAGTCAGGCCTCTCTGAGTATACAGCTATCTTCTTTCTATGTGAAAAAGATAAGCAAACACTCTAAAGGTTCCAAACATAAAAAGAGATGTGAAGTGTAAGGGCCACAGAAATAGTCAGCCTCTGCAAACCTTAGGATCGTATGATGATGTTGTTGTTATTATTATTATTATTATTATTATTATTATTATTATTATTATTATTATTATTATTATTGAGAGGCTGGGTGGCCATCTGTTGGGAGTGCTTGGATTGTGTCCTGCATGGCAGATTGTGGGAGGTGTTCGCTGACCCTGATTGTTTAGTGTCTGGCATTCCCGTGTTTTAAGAGTGTTGTTTTTTATTTGGTGTTGTGATTTTAAGCTTGTTAAAATATTAGGAGAGAGATTGTGTTGATTGTCATGGTTCATAGCATATATTTAAAATATAGAGTATTAAAATGGGTTGGATATTGTAGAAGGTTGGAATGGAGATAAATGATTCGGATGATGGACGGGCGCTAGGACTCAGGGGACAGCTTTTTCCCATTGCCTGCCTTCCCTGTTGCCGGCTGGCCATTCTACTTTCTGTTTCCCTCCGGGCATGGCTACCGATGCGACGTTGTGGGTTCTCTCCATGTGGAGGTGCGTGAAGTGATTTTGTGTTGTTTCAACCTTAAGGCGTGGATGATGGGTTGTGTTGTCCAATATTGAGGTTGGGGGGCCCGTAGTTTAGTTGCTTTGTTCGGTGCCGCGATTCCATCACTCTTTTATATATATAGATGTAATGGACTGGGGGCCTAGAAGTAAACAACAAAACTAAAGGCCCCAGAACCACGAAACTTGGCAACAGAACCCAATGGCCTAGCCGCTAGGTTTCTACCATGAAAACAAACATCTACAACCGAATCAGGACCCAAAAAACTCCAAAACCGGGAAAAATTATCTGCGCTTGCGCCGGACAGGAACCGGCACACGCTCAACACCCACCCCCCACCCTCAACCGTCGCTCGCTGTTCCCCACCGCCAGCTTCCTCAACATCCCCAAAACACCCCATGTGAGGAAAAAGACAGCCGCTGGGGCTCACCATTTCTTCACCCCTTTTCTCCACTGGAACTTTTTTCTTGGCGCTTCCCCCCACGGAACTAAACAGAAAGGTGTTCTTGGGATCCTCGGGAAAGGGGAGGGGACAGGCTGGGTAGCCTTCAGAACTGAGGTGCACTGCTAATGCCAGGTCCCCACATTCTCGGGGGCCTGGCCTTAGCAGGAGCTGGAAGAGCAAAGAGGCCTCACAACGACAACAGGGGGGAAAGGAGTGGGAGGGTGGGCGATTGAATTGCAGGGACAAACATTGCGCCCTCACTCGGGAGAGGGGAGGGAACAGGCAGGGAAGATGAGGTGGCCTCACAAACTCCAGGGCTTGATAAACAGTGACAAGGGGAAGGCAGTGGAGGGGAGGCAAACGGCTGAATGACAAAGAGGGCAATACCTACTCAACAAACTGGACTGAGAGCCAGCTATACTAATAAAAAAACCCAGTACAGACCACACCACAACCACCAGTTACCAACCAGGCATTTGTACAATTACACATGATCATACACAACACCCACAATAATGACGATGCAGAAGAAAATAACAATACTAATAAAACAGCAATACCATTATACAGTTTACAAATGCCCCAACTGAGCATCCAGGCCAGCCCCTCAACCATGCACTACACAATCCAACCACACCTTGCAGATGGCCATCCAACCATGACACAAAGGCCATCATCATTGCTACACACAAAGACCCTGTATTGCCTCGCCAGTTACAACCACAATCAACATGCAACTACACAACACAAACCTCACTATCTGTGATGACTCATGGGCCATGTAGTCCCGTTCCTAGCACTGTTGTGACAGATGAAGAGGAAAACTTAGGTTTCCCACCGTTTCAGCCAGAATTGGAGCTTTTTCAGCCAGAATTGGAGCCCTTGCACCTGCAGGAGATTTGCCTTCCAGAAGTCTGCCAAACAAGCCTTGAGCCGAAATCTCCCCCATTTTCTCGCCGTGATTATTATAAACAACAGAAAGGCGCTCAGGAGGCGTCTCGCAGGAGCACTAGGATTGCTGCCAGGCATTCAGCTGATTAAGCCTGCTTCCCATGGGAAACTTTAGGGAGTCATGCATCTGGACACAGAGAATGGCTTTCGGTTCTGGTTCCCCAGAGAATTGTTCTTTGGCGGGAAAACGAGACCCTATTTAGGTGTTTTGCCCACGTAGGAATCTTGCGGAGTCAATTCGTCAGCTTCGGGAGTAGGTTGTGTGTGGACTACGCTACTCCCGCGTCCAAGCCCTTTGTTCCCGTTTCCAGCCTTGCCTTGCTTCCCAGGACCTTGTCTTGCTCCACGGACCTTGCCTTGCTTCCCGGACCTCGCCACGAATTTACCACGGATCCTGTTCTTGCTCCTCGTTTCTTGTTGCCTTGAATTAAGCCTAGTGTTCCAGGAATCAAGTTTACTTCCTAGCCTTGCTTAAGTTTCATGGACTAAAGGACCTTGTCATCTCCCCTCACTTTGCTTGGCAAAGTGAGTGTTTCGGTTACTGGATTACAACTTTGGACCTTAATATTTCATATTGGACATTGTTTCTTTGGACTAATTTTGACCTTTCCTGAAAGGTCTACTTCTGGACTATTTTCTACACTTGTTTTTATTAACTTTATATACTCCTACAATAAAGATATTAGATAGATTCTGGCCTCTGTGTATGGTTATTGGTGCTCTGCAGCCTGGGTCCTGACACTATCAGCACACCACTATCAACACACCACGGCAATCCCTACCTCCCAGGTCCACAACAGCCAAGGCACATACACACACAACTGCAACCACAGGACTATACAACAAAATCCACACTGCAATACTATAAACACACATTTATTAAATATGTCTAAACACCACTCCTACAAACCACCAGTCGCCAACAGTACAATTCTATAACTACACAACCTACACATGACTACCCTTCATATTCCACCCTCCTGCAACACCATAATAAAAAAAACTGTTAAATCACACTTACCAAAAACAGACATCAAGTTTAACCACAAACCAAAAACAACACTGATTCCAAGCAATCATCACTCGAGACAAAACTTGAGGAAGATAACAGACTTCAAGTACTACTACTGATGTAAGTATAAAGGAGGGAGGCGGTCACAGCATACAAACAACTTAATGCATATTGACCAACACCACCAGACTATGCCAGAGCAACGCATGGCCGGGCACAGCTAGTGTTGTTACTAAAGAACAAGGATCCTGGAGAATGTTTAGTTGTTTGGGTGAGAAGTGTGATGAGTCATGGGCCATGTAGTCCCGTTCCTGGCACTGTTGTGCTAGATGAGGAGGAAAACTGGGGTTTCTCACCGTTTCAGTCAGAATTGGAACCTTCCCAGCCAGATTTGGAAACCTTGCACCTGCAAGAGATTTGTCTTCCAGAAGTCTGTCAAACAAGCCCTGAGCCTAAATCTCCTACGTTTTCTCGCCATGAGTTTTGTAAACAACAGAGGGGAGTTCAAGCGGCCTCTCGCAGGAGTGCGAGGATAGCTGCTAAGCATTCAGCTGATTAAGTCTGCTTTCCATGAGAAACTTTAAGGAGTCACACATCTGGACTCAGAGAATAGCTTTCGTTTCTGGTTCTCCAGAGAACTGCTCTTTGGCGGGAAAACGGGACCCTATTTAGGTGTTTTACCCACAAAGGGATCTTGCGGAGTCAATTCGTCAGCTAACGGAGTAGCGTGTGTGGACAGCTACTCCGTTTCCAAGCCTCGTTCCTGTTTCAAGCCTTGTTCCCGATTTCAAGCCTTCGTTTCCAGCCTTGTTTTACTCTCCGGATCTTGCCTTGTTTTCCGGACCTCGCCAAGTAATTCCACGAATCCTATTCTTGCTCCTCGTTTCCTTGCTGCCTCGAATCAAGCCTTGTGTTTCAAGAATCAAGTTATTTCCTAGCCTTGCTCAAGTTCATGGACTAAGGACCTTGTCATCTCCCCTCACTTGCTTGGCAAGTGAGTGTTTCGGTTATTGGATTACAACTTTGGACCTTAATATTTCATATTGGGCATTGCTTCTTTGGACTAATTTTGACCTTTCCTGAAAGGTCTACTCCTGGACTAATTCATACGCTTGCTTTTATTAACTTTACATATTTCCTTAATAAAGATATTAGATAGATTCTGGCCTCTGTGTATGGTTATTGGTGCTCTGCTGCCTGGGTCGTGACAGTTTGACTCCGCCACCCTAAGCACCAATTAACCTAGGCCAGAATGTCTACCGGAGCCGGGCCGGGTGGCCAACCGATCAGCTACACCATCGACAAGGATGAGGTGGACCGGATCCGTGATAAGCTCAATGCGCAGGATGGGGAAATAAAGGGTTTGAAGGAACGCGGAATCCGTCTCCCGGCCATGGCGTTGCCAACCAAGTTTTCTGGAGAAGCTTCTAAGGTTCATGTTTTCCGTCGTCAATGCCAGGCTTATATAGAGGCCCGTGCTGCCGAGTTTCCCCAAGAAGACATCAAGGTGGCGTGGGTTTACAGTCTCCTAGACGGGCCAGCGGCCAACTGGGCGACGGCACTGTTCGACCAAGCCTCCCCACATCTAAGGTCAGCGCAACACTTCTTGGACCACCTTAAGGAGACCTGGGGAATCGAGGACAATTTGGAGGCAGCCGGCCACAAACTCCGGCGCCTCTCCCAAGGGGACAGACCCTTGTCCCAGTACATAGCCGAGTTCCGAGTGCTGGCCCACAACACCGGATGGAACGATGTAGCCCTTAGAGGACAATTTCGGGAGGGCCTCAACATTGAGATGCTGGAAGAAATCTCCAAGGTGGATCCTCCCCACTCTCTTGAAGCACTCATTGATCAATGTTTACGAGCTGAAGTCATGCTTGCCAACAGAAAACAATGGGTCCGAGGCCAGAGCGGTAGAGCTGGGGTGAAACCTCCCGCTCCCACCGGCGTCCAGCCGCGCCCAGTATGGAGACCCCCGCCACCAGCCCCATACCCCAGAGGGAGCGAGGAGGTGCCGATGCAGTTGGGCAATGTGCGTCCCAGATTAGATGCCGCCGAGAAGGCCCGCCGCCAACGCCTAAATCTTTGTTGGTACTGCGGAAATGGGGGCCACTTCGCCAGAGAATGCCCAGCCAAAGGGAAGCCCGCCGCCCGTCTGGCGGCGGCGTCCTCCACGGAGACGAAGACGTCTGAGGCGGCTGGCGCACAGCCGGCGGGGGAAGCCAGCGACCGGGCGTAGAGAGGCTCGCCAACCCGGTCAAAAAACCCACTCAAGAGCCGCCAACTGGGGTCCTGTTTCTTCTAGTGGTCACCTTGTGGTCAGCAAAAAAAGGACCCGTCATGGTCCATGCCATGATAGACTCCGGAGCCACCAACAATTTCATTGATAGAGAGTATGCCGACTCTCTGGGATTACAATATCATGACTTCAAGAATGCCCGTGTGGTGCAAGCCATCGATGGCCGCCCCCTCAAGACGGGTCCCGTAAGCCAGTGGTCGGAACCCACCAGAATGTGGATAAGGGAACACATGGAAGAGATTTCCTTCTTTGTTACCGAGGTTCCCCATTTCCCTGTGATTTTGGGAATTCCATGGCTGACACTTCACGACCCAAGCATCTCCTGGTCCAACAGAAAACTGCAGTTTGCTTCAAAATATTGCCAAAACCATTGCCTTGTAGCCAAGGTCTGCCATACCACAGACACTGAACCCATTATCACCTTGCCCAAGAAGTACTCAGAGTATTGGGATGTATTCAATGAAAAGGAAGCCGAGAGATTACCCCCACATAGACCTTATGACTGTGCCATTGACTTGGTGGAGGGGGCCCCGATCCCGCGAGGACATCTCTACTCCCTGACTGAACCGGAGCAAGAAGCTCTCAGGGAGTTTATAGAGACAAACCTTCGCAAGGGATTCATCAGACCCTCTCAATCCCCAGCCGCCTCCCCAGTGATGTTTGTGAAAAAGAAGTCAGGGGACTTACGCTTGGTGGTGGACTATAGAGCATTAAACAATATCACTAAGCGGAACAGCTATCCCCTGCCCTTAATCTCGGACCTACTAGACCGGCTTCGAGGAGCCAAGGTCTACACCAAGCTGGATCTTCGGGGGGCTTATAATCTAGTTCGCATCAGAGAAGGGGACGAGTGGAAGACCGCCTTCCAGACTAAATTCGGATTATTCGAGTCCCGAGTTATGAATTATGGATTATGTGGAGTTCCCGCAACGTTCCAGCATTTTGTCAATGACATCTTCCAGGATTATCTAGATCGGTTCTTGATCATCTACCTGGACGATTTTTTGGTGTTTTCTAGATCACAATCAGAACATGAGAACCACGTCAGAATGGTATTACAACGATTGCGGGATCATGGACTTTATGCCAAGCTGGAAAAATGCGCTTTTGATCTACAAGAGGTAGATTTCCTGGGGTACCGCGTCTCGCCACTAGGGCTCTCCATGGACCCGGCAAAGGTTTCAGCAGTATTGGAATGGCGGGTGCCAACCAACAAAAAAGAGGTGCAACGATTCTTGGGGTTCGCGAACTATTACCGCAAGTTCATTCCAGATTTTGCCCGCTGGTCTGACCCAATCACCAGCTGCATCCGTGGGAAACAGCCCTTCCGCTGGACAGATCAAGCAGAGAAAGGGTTCCAGCAACTAAAGAAATTATTCACGTCTCAGCCAATCCTTCAGCACCCAGATCCTGAAACCCCATTTGTCGTGCAGGCGGACGCCTCCGATGTGGCAATTGGGGCTGTACTCCTACAACCAGGGGGAGATCATCTTCATCCTTGTGCCTTTTATTCCCGTCAATTGACCACACCAGAGAGAAATTACACCATTTGGGAAAAGGAACTATTGGCCATAAAGGCAGCCTTTGAAACCTGGAGGCATTGGTTAGAAGGGGCCAAATTTCCCATTGAAGTCCATACTGATCATCGGAATCTGGAGCATCTAAGAACTGCCCGCAAGCTTAATCAGAGGCAACAACGCTGGGCTTTATTCTTTGAACGTTTTAACTTCCAAATTCATTATGTAACCCCAGCCCAGACCAAGCAAGCAGATGCTCTGTCGCGGAAACCGGAATACGCTGCAGGGCGCAAGGAGACCTTTGAGTCCCAGCTGCTACAACCCGAGAACTTTGCCACGCTCACGGTGGGAAACACCAAATCCACTCCCATGGAATCAACTCCCTCTACCCCAGGGCCCCTTTGTGCTCAGGAAATCAGGGCTAGTCAGCAAGCAGATGCCTGGGCACAGGATCAACTTCGCCAAGGGCTACATTTTCCCTTTTCGCTTAAGGATGGGCTACTTTGCTATAGAAATCATGTTTACATTCCCCCAGGGCCGGGCAGGGAAAAAGCACTTCGTCTGTGTCACGACTGCAAGCCAGCAGGGCATTTCGGACTATTCAAAACCATGCATTTGATCCTAAGAGATTTCTGGTGGCCCAAGATCCGCAAGGATGTGGAAAAATATGTCAACACCTGCCCAGTATGCCAGCGCTCCAAGACAAGAAGGGAAAAGCCCTCAGGGCTTCTACATCCCCTCCCTACCCCATCTCGCCCATGGGAAATAATTTCTGCGGATTTTATCACCGATCTACCACCTTCCTGTGGATTCACCACGATCCTAGTGGTGGTGGACCTTTTTACCAAGTTAGCCCATTTCATTCCCTGTGATGGCCTTCCCACGGCCAAAGAGACTGCAGATCTATTCCTCCAACATGTTTTCAGATTGCATGGATTGCCCAAGAGTTTGGTCACAGACCGTGGGTCCCAATTCACCTCTCGTTTCTGGAAAGCACTACAAAAACTATTGGGCATAGACTCTCGTTTATCTTCGGCTCACCATCCCCAAACGGATGGGCAAACTGAGCGCACCAATGCCACTTTGGAACAATACCTTCGCTGTTATGTGAACTACCAACAGGACAATTGGGCTTCCCTGTTACCGCTGTCAGAGTTTGCCTACAACAATGGGGTCCAGGCTTCAACTAAAGAAACCCCGTTCTTTGCAAACTACGGCTTCCATCCACGTTTCTTCCCCCCAGTCATTGAAACCTCAGAAGTTCCCGCAGCAGAGGACTGGCTGCAGGAACTCACAGCAGTGCAACAACTTTTGCTCCAGCAACTGGACCAAGCCAAGGAGAACTATAAACGCCACGCTGACAAACATCGCCAGCCGGGCCCCGAAATCAAGGTAGGAGACCGGGTTCTTCTGTCCACTCGTTTTTTGCCCTCCCATCGCCCTTGCCGGAAGTTAGATGCCCGTTTCATTGGCCCCTATCCAGTGGTGGCGCAACTTAACCCCGTGACTTTCAAACTCCAACTTCCGCGCTCTATGCGCATTCATCCAGTGTTTCATCGCTCCCTGCTCCTTCCGGCGGATGGTGTGCGCCCTGATGCGGACCGTCCGGCCCCCCCTCCTGTTTTGATGGATGGGGAGGAGGAGTTCGAGGTTCAGGACATTTTGGATTCTCGCTTTCACCGCCGCCGCCTTCAATATCTCATTGACTGGGTGGGTTTTGGCCCCGAGGAACGCTCTTGGGAAGACGCTTCCACAGTTCACGCTCCCGATTTAACCCGCCGCTTCCATCAGACCTACCCCGCCAAGCCGCGGCCTCGCGCCTCGGGGAGAGAGTCCCAGGTTGGGAGGGGGCTTGAGGAGGGGGATAGTGTGATGAGTCATGGGCCATGTAGTCCCGTTCCTGGCACTGTTGTGCTAGATGAGGAGGAAAACTGGGGTTTCTCACCGTTTCAGTCAGAATTGGAACCTTCCCAGCCAGATTTGGAAACCTTGCACCTGCAAGAGATTTGTCTTCCAGAAGTCTGTCAAACAAGCCCTGAGCCTAAATCTCCTACGTTTTCTCGCCATGAGTTTTGTAAACAACAGAGGGGAGTTCAAGCGGCCTCTCGCAGGAGTGCGAGGATAGCTGCTAAGCATTCAGCTGATTAAGTCTGCTTTCCATGAGAAACTTTAAGGAGTCACACATCTGGACTCAGAGAATAGCTTTCGTTTCTGGTTCTCCAGAGAACTGCTCTTTGGCGGGAAAACGGGACCCTATTTAGGTGTTTTACCCACAAAGGGATCTTGCGGAGTCAATTCGTCAGCTAACGGAGTAGCGTGTGTGGACAGCTACTCCGTTTCCAAGCCTCGTTCCTGTTTCAAGCCTTGTTCCCGATTTCAAGCCTTCGTTTCCAGCCTTGTTTTACTCTCCGGATCTTGCCTTGTTTTCCGGACCTCGCCAAGTAATTCCACGGATCCTATTCTTGCTCCTCATTTCCTTGCTGCCTCGAATCAAGCCTTGTGTTTCAAGAATCAAGTTATTTCCTAGCCTTGCTCAAGTTCATGGACTAAGGACCTTGTCATCTCCCCTCACTTGCTTGGCAAGTGAGTGTTTCGGTTATTGGATTACAACTTTGGACCTTAATATTTCATATTGGGCATTGCTTCTTTGGACTAATTTTGACCTTTCCTGAAAGGTCTACTCCTGGACTAATTCATACGCTTGCTTTTATTAACTTTACATATTTCCTTAATAAAGATATTAGATAGATTCTGGCCTCTGTGTATGGTTATTGGTGCTCTGCTGCCTGGGTCGTGACAAGAACTGATGGCAAAACTGATACTCCTGTTTCTCCAAACCAATTTGAGAAAGTTTCAATATTTTTCTTCCTGCGGTATATGAACACTGTTTTCTGGAAAACCAACAAAGACCACTACCACAAATAAGGCTGGTGCCTGTCATGTATTCATCCTAAAATGTTGCTTTGTGAAGAATATATTACCTTTTGTGAGAGAATTTATTTCTTTGGGATAGTCAGAAGATGGAGAATATTACTGATCCAAGTTAAGGCCTATATAACATAAATCATTGCATGGAACTCATTCTTGTCCAATAAAATAGGACAGGATGGAACTGCTAGGTAAAACAAGTCATTAATGCATGGATGCCTAAAATTGCCTGAAAAATGCGGAATTACTGAGAGGCATCAATACTCTGGACAGTGAAAGAGGAATGAAATGTTCTCTCAGATGATTAAAGAACAAATGTATGAGCCTTCATGCACATCTTATTTAAGATGTGCTGCTTTATTCTGCCTTGCTGGAGGCTGCATGGGGAAGAGGTTATAACATACTGTGTGTATCTTGAGTTTAGGGTATCGATCTCACTTGGATGAGAGGGACAAGAAGAAGCAGTAGGGATTTCAGGTGTTAGTGATGTTGCTAATAGTATATTCTGTTTCCCTATCTGTAGAGTTTCTAGAGAAGCAGTGACCAAAAAGACAGAGGTTTTGCTTAAATAGCTTTCTGGGCTTGTTTAGAAATTGTTGAAAAAATGAGCAGTATATCAAATCCACAGAAAAGTAAAACCAGCAAATATGCCAGTGATGAGTCAAATCTGTTGAACACAAATCTTTTCCATAAAATATTATTCAAGATTATTTAAGATTCTTGGAGTGTGGCTAAGAACTGTGTAGTGAAATAGGAATTCCATGGTTCAAATCCCATTCCAGCTATGAATTCACAGAAGCAATCATTTCTGTGTGTACTTGAGAGCAAACTGCAACGAACATAGTAGGCTGTAGATCTCCATATATAGGATCAAGTTGCTACTGGCTTTAAATAAGCTAATTCTATTCATGCTGACTCAATTGCAAGAGTTGGAAAGATCACCGTGATTTTATATGTGAAGCACTTTAAATTATTATGTAAATGCGAATGCTATCTTTATTCTTCTAGGATATCTCCAGAATGACCTTCCTTGCTCTCTTTGATCCTGTTCATTTGGCTAAATCGGTGGTTGATAAAGTATCCAGTGTAAAAATCAAGTTTAACTAAAGAAAGGAATAAACCATTCTCTTGAAATAGCTTACAATGTGTTTGCTATACATTGTGAGCCACCTGGCTGAAGAATAAGGTAAAAAAAGATCTCATTGTAATCACTCAGTGGAAACTACTGAATACTGAGAATACACTTAGAACCGTGCTTACACAACTTTAACTCTACTGGTACAATTGTAGTTCAGTATTACTTGTTTATTAGCCAAATGCATCTGATCTCAGAGGCCTGCATGACAAGTTCATTACATATCAATTTAATTAGCCAATTTACATTTAATTTGCATTTCAATTAATGTCTTTAGCAACAAAACGTTGCATTAATAGGGTAATTGCCTGTTAGGCAATATGTAAAAGAATAAATAGCCACATTCTGAGGAAGCATTCCTATTTTCTACATTTTATTACCATAAATAACCTAAATAATTATTGCTCTTAAGGGGCCATGTCCCAGTTTCCTTCTGGGCCTAATTATAAAGACTTAGTACCTCATTAAGCAAAATGGTTTTGAAGTCACAGAAAAGCATTACTCTAATCGTGACTCATTACTTTCTATGAAAAGGGGGGGAGGTCTAAGAAGCTGTAAAACAGCACATTTAGACATACTTTTTTGTGGTGGATAAGCAGGAGCCCTTTTGTGAAGCAGCAGTTACACTGCTGTAGGTGTTTCCAATGCAAGCCCTGCTTTACAATTTATACAAAAACTGATTGCTAAATGAAAAAAGTGGAGAGGAGTCCAAAAGCTAAGAGAGGTCACAATAGACACTGGACAGGATCAGTATATCATGTTCCAATAATCTTTCTCTGACAAAACTGAAGTCACTTTGTTTGAGCTTCAAAGGGTTGAAGATTTATATGCATCAAAGGTCAGACTGTGTTGGCAATAATTGAAAGTCATGCCATGTAGAACAGCACTGATTTTATGCAAAGTCATACAGTCCTTGATGTTCCACCAACTTAAGAGACTGAACAATAATATATGGACTGAAACTCAAGTTGGCCAGTAACCGGGTCAGCTGAAAGGCATGCCACAGCAGAAATTGAGACAGTATTCTGGAAGTCTCTGTAACATTACCAAGAAGTCTTCTGGGGCAGACATACTATCATATTGTGCAATAATCAGCTAATACCAGAAATAATAATGATAATAATAATAATAATAAAAGACTCTGGCACAAGCCAGTCAAGGTGGTCCCAGTGGTGATCTGCACACTGAGTGCAGTGCCTTAAAGACCTTGGCCTGCACTTAAACACAATCAGCGCTGACAAAATTACCATCTGCCAGCTGCAGAAGGCCACCTTACTGGGATCTGCACGCATTATTTGCCGATATATCACACAGTCCTAGACATTTGGAAAGTGCACGACGTGTGATCCAGTACAACAGCCAGCAGAGTGTCTGCTGTGAACTCAACTTGTTGTGTTTCAGATAATAATAATAATAATAATAATAATAATAATAATAATAATAATAATAATTTCATTCCGTAGCCCACTTGTTGATGGATGTCCAGAATCAGCAGCATCCACCGCGGTCCTTTTTATCCTGGGCGACGACCGAGCCAGTATAGACTTCATTTTGGTTTGATTCTCCATAATGCTAATGGGTTAGGTGCTCTTAGTTCTGCTTATTATGATACGAAATCCAGCATATCTATCTTGTTTGCTGTGTCATAATAAAATAATAATATTTTTATAACTTTTATAACTCACCCTCTCTCCCTGAGGGGACTCAGGGTGGTTTCCAAGGAATAACAAAAATGGCAAACATTCAATGCCAATAACAGACAAACAGCAATAATAGAATCATAGAATCATAAAGTTGGAAGAGACCTCATGGGCCATCCAGTCCAACCCCCTGCCAAGAAGCAGGAAAATCAAAACATAAACATGAAATAACATGATCTCAATATAATTTATAAAATTAATTGAAAATTTACCAAGGATTAAACTAAATGAACATAATATAATACAATGAGTCATACAGAAACCAAAGTATTAAGCCAAATCTGTGCACAGGTTCCAGCATCATAGCTTTCCAGTAGGAATAAGAGTAGATGGCTCTACTAGAAGTAGGTTTAGGGCAATGTTTCTCAAACTCCAGGTTATTCGAACTTCATCTCCCACAATTCCTAACAGCTGGCAACCTGACTAGAATTTATGGGAGCTGAAGTCCAAAACACCTGGCAGAGCAGAGTTTGAGAAACGCTGGTTTAGGGCATCCTTTCAGTTTATGTGTGAGTTGGTCAAGCTGGGACATTTGTGTGGACTGCAGTGTCCAGTTTTCTGATATGCTTAATCTGGCCAACCCTGCTCATGGAACGAGGAGAAGAACCCATGAATGAATTTCAAAGTGGCAACCAAAGAAAGCTGAAGAAAACTCTGTATATATTATCTCAACCAAATGTAGATATTTCAGCTAAGACCATTGATAAAGAGGTCCATGCTCTAAACCAGATCAGTCCAGATTGAAGGCAAAGCTACAGAGGTTTATTATGATTCGGCTAAACAGGGTGCAAGTACAAGCAATATGATTTAAAAGGTACAAGTACAAATTCATTGAAAATCACCAGATTTTTAAAGCAGTTTTGACAGCTAGTCCTGCTCCCTCCCCCCCCCCCCCCCGAAGCCGGAGGTTCCCCTGACATCACAGGCTGAAGAAAGAGATTCCTGTGGCCAGAAGAACAGCTGGTGGTTGGAAAGTTTGAAGGTCCAATCCATTGTAGAGACACCCCCTAAGAGGGTGCAAATTAGAGGAAGTGGTGAAGTGGTGATACAGATGATTCCTTGATTAACTCAAGTGTCCAGTTCCATATGAGACAAAGGTGCAAGACTCAAAAGACAAAAAGTGATAGTTCCAAATAATCAGATGGGCTTCGCTGCCCATTCAAAAAATTAATGAATTCGCGTTTGTTGGGCCTTTCATTCCATGTGGCAAACTCTCAACCTCAGTTAAATGGACAAACATCTGGAGTTCATCTTGGTAACAAAGGAGATCATCTGTCTTGCATACACAAAGATCCTGATATTATCTGACTTGGGAAATAGCTGGAGGGACCCTGGGCATGATCTCCATTCCCAAGGGATTATGAAAACTGAGGGCACGAGGAGGTAGCTGCCTTCAAGATACACTTAATACATTTTATACATTTAATAATTGACACAGTATACAAGTAATACAAGTTATTCACAACATCTCAATTGATATATTTATTAAATGGTTAGACCGAACAGAGTTTTAGGATACAGCTGCTGCTAGGTCCTTCCAGAGCCTCAAGAGGCTTTGACATTTCAAAACTTTGAAACGATGGAAAATGTTTTTAAACATAAAGAAAAATAATATTTCTTGCTTGGAGTCTCTTCATTGTTCACAAACATTTGGGGAGGGCAGGTGCTGTGGTTCAACAACACGGACACAAGGTTCACAGCAGAAAACCCAGAGCTAAAGTGTGCCCAACACAAGGTTCTTTAATTTCCTGTTTGAGAACCTGAAAAAAGTAGAGTCCACACTGGTTTCATTGGGAAACTCTTAAGACATTTCTCTTGATGTTCATTCAAGACTGAATATTCCTGTAATTTAAGCCCATTAGATTGCTCTAGTCCTGGCCAGAATAACAGAGACCAAGTCTTTGCCAACTTCTTTGTGATAGTCCTAGGTGTATCTGAAGAGTGCCACTGCATCTAGAGAGTAAACTTATCCCCTCTCTTCAACTGTTCCATATTGGATTCATTTTTCATATTGTTCATAATCTCAGTTGCCCTTCTTTGAACCTGTTCCAGTTTGTCTGCATTACTCTTCAAGTGAGATGTCCAGAACTGGGCAACATACTCCAGATGAGATATGACTTGTGCAGAACAAATTGGCTCTGCTGCTTCCCATAAATCATAGTTCCAATCACCACTTAGAAATGATACAGATAAATTATACTTCTAATGATAGAACTGCATTACCCTTTTCTTTTAACAGATGCATCATATTGCTGATTCATGGTCATCTTATGAATAGCTAGCCCTCATATCTTTAAATATGTGTAGTTGCAAAATATCACACTGATAACCAGGGTGATTCCAAAACATTTTGTTGCCTAAGCACCGAGGACAAAATAATCTCTATTCTTCTATTCCCTAAAAAAAGTTGATGTGAGTAATAATTTTCCCACCTTATCTAGGAATAGTTTGGTAGCTCTGATAATACAGTGCAAGCCACATACCATCTATTATATGTGTGCAAAACTTTGGACATTGTTTTGGTTTTCAGACAAAGTTGGCAATTTGTAGATATGAACTGCCAAAATAAAATGCAGGAGGGCTATCCCCCCCCCCAACCCCCCCCCCCAAAAAACGCAAAACAGGTCTACCACAAAATTCTGAAAATTTTTGTTGGTTTTGTTAGTATATCCTGACCATTTTTTTCTAAGTTCACATAGCCAATCTCTCCTTGGGGGTGATAGGGTTGAGCGCAGCCGTATTTGCTGCATCACATGCTCTTCCTCAGCCAATCACAGGGCTGGTTTTCCTCTCCTGTTGTGAAGTTGTTCCTTAAGTTGAATGGCAGCTGCATCTGTTTTTTCTCCCTGCAAGCTGTCTTCTCCTCTCAGTATGAGAGAGATAATTTTTTAAAAAATCTAAAAAAAATCAGTACATTGGCAAAACATTCTGAAATGTGGAAGGAATGATGACCTAAATATATTGTCCCATTGTCCAGAAATTCAAAGAAACCTCTCCTGTAGTTTCTTAAAAAATGTTATTTGTAAAAACATCAGTGCATGTGCAAAACGTTCTGAAGCTTGGGAGGCTTACAGTTGTAAAATTGTTCTATAAGTGTCCCATGTTTCATTATGATATCCATAAGAATTCCAGAGAAATGAGCCTCTAAATTTCTTCCATTGCTGCCAATGGAGCAAAACTAATGAAAAGATAACAAAACTTCAGACATTCAGATTTGAAATGAATTCTCCACAATTTTTTCAAAACAGGGACCATCCAAATTTCCAAACAAAATTTGAAATGGATTTCTACCATTTTGTACACCCCTAGCATCCATGGCTCTTATTTACATATCATTTCAGCTTTTACACATCTTGCTGCCTGAAGTTGCTACTTCACTAATGTCTCTGAGAATATTTCATGCTGGAAAGATGTGTGATGTGTGGGTGTCTTTCTCTTCCTCACTTATCACTAAATTTCTATCACATCTCCTTAGAATAGTGACCATAGTTATAATGATGCTGCTGATTGTGATGTATATTCAAAGTGCACAGAAATTTCCAACATTTTATCTCCTGACTCTTGCTTCCTTGATGACAGCTGACTGTAAAGGTTTACACTGTGATTTTTAATAATTGGCACTTGCCCAGAACACAAGTATCCAGACTAGATCCAACCTAATCAATTGCTTGATTGTTGAGCAAGAATAATTTCAGATGAGATTTTATGACAATGAAAAGCATATAACAGCAGGGGTGTTCCTTTTTTTTTTTTTTTTCATTTTCTCACTGTCATTACTCCAGAGACTGGTTTAACCGGCCTGGCACTTTTCTTACTTTCTCCCTCCCCCTGAGTTTCAAATACAAAATGGTGCATACATAAGAAATAAAAAGTTCTAATTCATTCTACAAAAGTGAGATGAGACCCAAGGAAAAGATTAAGAGCTTACATTTTTCATTTGACTTATTTCACATAAAATTGTATAGAGGATAAAATGATGGGAGGCAAAGAAGCAATGATATTTCTGTTTTATCTCTGTCTGAGGCCATAAATCTCCCTGAAGTATCATTAATTATAGCAGCGACTTTCATGACGCTATTGTTAAGGACCTAGCTGCCTTTGCAGCATATATGTTTGCCATTTTCATTGGCTTACACGAGTTAAAAAAATTGTTTTGGGGTAAATTATCCTTAGGCAGCATATCTACTGACAAAAGGTATTACATATACACATGTATATAAATAGAGACAATAGCGCGAGAGATGTATTTTTAAACAAAACACAACCACCCTGGGCATTACCATTTAATACAATAATGCATGCTCCTTTATGCTCCTGGAGATAGAAAGTACAATCCGAGCTTCGATGTAATGCTCAGTGACATAACTCAATATATTCCATAGATAGGTTTATTGGGCTATCTGATGTACATTTATGTGACTGGATCTTAATCAGTAGCTATAATAATGCTGTGATCTTGAACTGGAAATACAAACCGGTATTATTTTTTATGATATACCATATTTGAGTTGGATAAGTACAGTCTGTACAACTGGTTTAAGCACATCTATTTGTTTTGAGATAGTCTTCTTGTTAATTGATTTCTAGTTTTCTTCATGTCCAGTTTTGCTCTGGCCATTACTACTAGTAGCAGTTTAAAGTAGGGCTCCTTAAACTTTTTGCAGACATGACCCCTTTCTATAGATATCTAGGTATATAAAATAGGTATACAAATCAAACACTTACTGATAAACCAGCATTTGCAAGGTTTGATAAACAGGCTGATTTTTCTTTTTTTGAAGCAGTAGCATTTCCTACAGTCCACTGTAAAAACACTATAGATTCATGTAAATGTCTAGGTGACATCCAGGCCCCTTCTACACTGTCATATAATCCATATGATCAAAGGTGGAAATCCACATTATCTTTGAACTGGATTATCTGAGACTACACTGCCAGATAGCAGAAAGTAGATAATCTGGATTTTATACAGCAGTATAGAAGGGGCATTAAAAACCTTTTACTGTTGCAAAGGTTTTTGTGCCCCAACATTGAGCTAAGGGTACCCCATCTGGGCTCAGGGCTTTAAGAAGCAGTGGTTTAAAGCATCTGAAGAAAGCACATTCTTTTTCGTTCTCACACGTACATAAGCACACACATTATCCCACTTTCTTCTACACTCAGGCCATTTCTACACTGCCATATAAAATCCAGATTATCTGCTTTGAATTGGATTATATAGCAGTGTAGACTCTTATAATCCAGTTCAAAGCAGATAATATAGATTATCTGCTTTGATAATCTGGATTATATGGCGGTATAGAAGGGGTCTTAGTAACATACATCCTCCACACTATCTTTCCCTCTCAAATAAAATAAAGTTATTAAATACACAGAAAAGCACACTCTCTTCATTCCTTTCCTAAATACACACAAATATGCACACATATGAATGCACACATGTACACACACTCCTTCCTCTGAATTTGTATTTCATATATACCTATATATCTATAGAAAGGGGTCATGTGCAGAAAAGGTTTAAGGAACTGTGCTTTAAATTGCTACTAGTAATAATGGTCAGAGCTGAATTGGACATGAAGAAAATGGTTCGGGTCCTGCTTATCTTCAAGACAGCATCTCCCCCTATGAACCGATGTGGGCTCTAGGATCTGCTAGGGAGGCCCTCCTCTCAGTCCTGCTACTATCTCAAGTGCAGTTGGTGGGGACGAGAGAGAGGGCCTTCTCGGTGGTGGCCCCCCGGCCTTAGAACCCACTCCCTCAGGAAATCAGACAAGCCCCAACATTGGCCAACTTTCGCAAGGATCTAAAAACCTGGTTGTTTCAGCTTGCTTTTGACAACACCTAATCCCTTGTCACATATGCCCAGTCCCTATGTTCCAGAAGATTATGTTACTATCTCACTTTATCCAATACCCGGCCCTATCTATGCTGCTTGGACTATCCCATGCCTTTCCCCAGCCCTTGTATACCCTGACCACGCCCATTGAACTATAGCAATTTTGCTGCAAGTGGCTGTTTGATATTTTTATGTTTTATTGAAACGGTTTTTAACTGTTTTGTTACTTTTATTGTTTTTATTATATCTATGTTTTGTTTAGATGGATCATTTGTATTGGTATCTGGGGGCTTTGGCCCCATGTGTAAGCCGCTCCAAGTCCCATTTGGGAGATAGTGGCGGGGTATAAAAAATAAAGTTATTATCTCTTTCATCTCACAAGTACATTCCGAAACAAACACACAGTATCCCAAATCTTTCTTTCTCTGGACCTCACTCTTTCTGGGCTCCTGTAGCTGCTAGTAAATAAGCTCCTATCATCACAGAGCAGACTTATAACTTTAAGCATCATGAAAGTCAATGCTATAATTGATGATACTTCAGGAAATTTTTTGAGCTGCTCAGAAACCGAAGGTGCATCTACATTGTAGAATTAATGCAGTTTGATACCACTTCAACTACCATGATTCAATACTATGGAGTCACAGGGGTTGTAGTTTGGTGAGATACTAGTACTCTTTGGCAGAGAAGGCTAAAGTCCTTGTAAAATTATAATTCCCGGGATTCCATAGTATAAGTCATGGTAGTAAAAGTGGTGTCAAACTGCACCAATTCTACAATATATGCACACTTCTATTGCTCACTCACTCTTGCAACTTTGGCCCCTACCACACATAAAATCCACATTGAACTGGATTATATGGCAGTGTGGATTCAGATAATCCAGTTCAAAGCAGATATTGTGGATTATCTGCCTTGATATTCTGGGTTAGATGGCTGTGTGGAAGGGCCCTCAGCCTCATTTTTCTTTAAATGGCTTGGGTGCAATATATTTAAATAAATTGCAGTTCAGTAGCTAGTTTTTCTCATCAATCCTTTCCTGAGATGAAGACTGGGCTGGGATTCAACGTGGTTCTCTGCCACAGAACCTAGAGGGGAAATGTGACCATTAGAGGGTATGTTATCTTTCTCTCCATGCTGGTTTCCTTATCTAAATTCTCCCTCCCAATGTTGTCGTTAGCCTTGCAGGAAGAAAACTACAAAGATAAACTTCAGATCAACACCTGTCATAACGTATATAGCCTTTAACTGAAATGCTCTAGAGCAACATCAAGAATCTGTCTCCTGATTATTGGGATTTATAACCCATCAGAAAATAGGCAGTCTAAATCAGACGGATCCATGTGAAGCAAGTCAGATCAAACCAAGTAAGCTGGATTGAGTCAGTCAAGTCACAGTATGTCAGATTCATTCAAGTAGTAACTGAAGTCCTCTCAAAGTAAATCAGGTCCTCTCAAGGAAAGCAGATCAGAGTAACGCAAAGCAAGGCTTAGGATGTCAGTCCACTATAAAGACAGTCCTGGGGGTTTCAGGTAAGCAGCCATCGGGATCACAAATTACTCCCAGTGCATGTTACTACCTGACCTGCAGAAGGATGTCCCATAAAAAGAACCAGACATTTCTTTGGGGAGAAAAGGACTTTTTTTTAAGGTTTAAGGAACATATTAATCAAAAACCATGCAAAATCAGAGACACAATTGTAGGATCAGCCTAATTGCCACACTTTTAATTCTGAGCTATGCATGCTCTTAATTTTTCTTCCCTTCCACATATTCACTTTCAAGCCACATATCAATTAAATCAATTTGAGGAACTTTTCTTGTCAGCAAATAAGGAAGAAGAATGATTATGGCCAAAGTATAAGTATGTGATGATACATACCTGTTGTTCTGTTATATATTTATAGCATTTGTATTTACAGTGTCAGTCAGCAACACTAGGTGCATCAGCACTGTACCATTAATATAGTGTGACAACTTTTTAACTGCCATGTCTCAGTGCTTTGGAATCCTGGTAGTTTGGAGAAGCACCAGCACTCTTTGGTAGAGAAGGCTAAAGGCACTTAAAAACTACAACTCCCATAATTTCATAGCATTGAACCATGGTAGTTAAATTGGTATATAACTGCATTGATTCCAAAGTGTAGATCACACATGGGCAAACTTCAGCTCTCCAAGTGTTTTGGAATCCAACTCCCATAATTCCTAGCAGCTTACTGGCTGTTAGGAATTATGGGAGTTGAAGTCCAAAACACCTAGAGGGCCAAAGTTTGCTCATACCTGGTGTAGACGCAACTTCTATCTGAAGATAACTTGGCTGGGATCAGCATTCAGAGTTCAAGAATTGTAAAGATCTATTTGGATTACTGGTCACGACATTCTTAAGCTATGCAATGCAATACAACAGTGAAATAGGGCAATACAACAATATAAAAATAACAAATTTTAAGAAATCTGAGAACTTGTATTTATTCTGTTAATTTGTGCAGAAGACAAAGAGAATCTGTCGCATATCAGGAAAGAGTAACAGTGTCTTTTAAGACTTGTCCAACTCTTTCCTTTGGTACAGAAAGCAAAAGGCTTATGTAGGAACACTGTTTGTGAATACTTCTAAAGCTCTTAGGTAATCCCTATCCTCTAATCTCATCTATCATTCTACCTTCCCTGTTTCATTACACTTTGATAATGTGATTCATTTTGCTCCCAATAGATGCAGTTGTAATCTCTTTTCTTATAACGTTCTGGCAATTTTTGCTGGATTGTCTCATTTTAACATTTTGGGGGCTTCTTCCCTTGACTCAACAAATTTGTACAAATTGCAGTTTCATTACTGTGAAATGTACTATTAATCTGGTAATTAATTAATCAGGGATGAACAGATGAAATGCCACACCAGATGCGACAAACAGTCCATCAAGTCTTGTGGATCTTTTTTCTTCCATTGGGCAGCACTAGAACCTGCAATTTTTTTTTATTAAAATGCAAACAAATAGACAGATGCAGAAGCTAAGCAACAGAAATAATTTTGAATAAAATGGATACATACGTTTTGCTAATATTAATGTATCATTATGTTGGATGTAGTGAACTATAGGTACTTTTTTTATAGCACAGTACTCTCTATGTCTACCTCAAAGTAAGGTTAATTTAGTTCAATAGATATTATTTTCAGAGAAAAGTGTAGATAACATTGCAGTCTAAATATAATATTCCCTACTGATAGGTGAGGAATATAAAAGCACAGTGACACAAAGTCTTCACTGCATTAGGTTGGGAATCCTTGTGGTATAAATATACCCTTAGGCTATGTGTATAAAGTGCATTATAACTTAATTTTGTGTTTAGGCTTGAGTCTCATCTCCAAAATAACTCATTATATATGCACATACAAGTATTCCAAAATCCAAAACATGTTTTCTCCCAGGCATTTCAGATAAGGGATACTCACCATGTACTGCATTTCTTAATATGGATATGATTTAGCAACTTGAAGGAATAAACCGTAAATACACTTTATTTACAGAAGTCAAATGACTAAAATCTTTTAATGTATAGTAATGAAGTAGAAATAGTGTGTCAATGTTAGAACTTCAGCATATATTATTTCTTCACCTCCAAACTGGCATTTACAATTTCTTAATTGTTTGATTATCTAGGTGATTTTAATGGTTAATCTTGTCAAATCTGTATGATATATTCCTAACCTATTTTAATTGGTTTTAACCTGTTTTTACATAATTCTAACCCAGTCTGAACACTATTTCTATGTAATAAATTCAGTTAAAAGACAGTTTCACAAGAACAATGCATAGAAATATGAAGTGGTAAAAACAGAAATAGAGATGATATATTCCAAGCCCTTTTTAATGCCCCTAAGACTATTTTATCAGCATAATGATCCACAATTCACAAAGCATTTTATGGGAGTACTAATGTTACAGATGTGTAGCCACAAATGCCATGGCACTGTTGGTACAAATTATGTTCTGAGAACATCTATAGCAGGGATCCTCAAACTTTTTAAGTGGAGGACCGGTCCCTCAGACTGTTGGGAAGGCTGACTATGATGAAATAGTCCAAAATTAGGATTGTTGTTGTTGTGTGCCTTCAAGTTGTTTCAGACTTAGGTCAACTTTTAGTCTAAAGTTTAGGACAGGGGCCAGGTAAATGACCTTGGAGGGCCGCATCCGGCCCATGGGCCTTAGTTTGGGGACCCCTGATCTATTGGGGGGGGGGGGATTGAGCAACTCATATAATAGAGGTACAACTGGTAGCTTGCATTTACGAGTAGCTTTCAATATTCAGCAGGACTGCAAAATCCCAGTCTCATCATTGGGCAGTTGTTGACTGTGCCTGCTGTCCAACCCTAATGATAACATTTGTACTTTGTTAGATCTAACAGTTTCTTGATGCCAATTTCACATTCAGAATACTGATGAGGCCGCTGTCTCAGGGTGCATCTACTAGACCTGTGCCATCAATGAAAAAAACGTTTCAATACTTATTACAAAATTAGGGGGCGCCAACGAGTCATTTCTAAAATATTGTAAGTGTCCATTTCATTACTATAATGAAAGTAATGGATTATTTGAAGTGGCACAATGGGTTAATCCCTTGTGCTGCTGAACTGCCAACCTGAAGGTCGGCAGTACGAATCTACGAGATGGGGTGAGCTCCCATCTGTCAGCCCTAGCTCCTGCCAACTCAGCAGTTTGAAAACATGTAAATGTGAGTAGATAAACAGGGACCACTTTGGCGGGAAAAGACAAAGGAGATACTCCAAGCAATCTTGCTGGCCACACGACTAGGAGGTGGCAACACAGGCTCCTTGGCTTGGAAATGGAGAAAGCACCTCCCCCTAGAGCCAGAGATGAGCACCACCTCCAAAAGACGGAAATAAAAGGAGAAGCCTTTGCCTTTGTTTGTGTTTTTCATTGTATGTGATCATAAAGGCATTGAATGTTTGCCTATGTCTTCTATAAATGCTGTAATCTGCTCTGAGTCCCCTAGGGGAGAAGGGAGAAATATAAATAAAGTGAATAATAATAATAATAATAATAATAATAATAATAATTATTATTATTATTATTATTATTATTATTATTATCACCATCCCAGGTGACAGTCGCATAGATGAAAAACAACAGGAAAAACTCAGCCGCTATCAGGACCTCAAGATTGAACTTCAAAGACCCTGGCAGAAACCAGTACAGGTGGTCCCGGTGGTGATGGGCACACTGGGTGCTGTGCCAAAAGATCTCAGCCGGCATTTGGAAACAATAGACATTGACAAAATCACCATCTGCCAACTGCAAAAGGCCACCCTACTGGGATCTGCACACATCATCAGAAAATACATCACACAGTCCTAGACACTTGGGAAGTGTTCGACTTGTGGTTTTGCGAAACGAAATCCAGCATATCTATCTTGTTTGCTGTGCCATACAACGTCGTTGTGTTGATAATAATAAGTTGTTACTATTTTGTTAAGTAATTGCATGGGGGGGGGGGCTTCCGGGGTTCCTTTCTCACTTATTTTTAGAGCTATTTATTTATTCATTTCATACATTTCTATCCCGTTCTTCTTACCCCCCTGGGGGGGGGGGGGAGACACTCAGGGTAGCTTCACAACCGGCAGTCATTAGACGCCAAAAACAAATGGTTATACAAACAACTAAAATTAAAACATATAATTAAAACATCAATTATAAACACATCATTTAAAAATTGCATAGGTCTAAGTCATAGTCCAGGGTCTGTCCATTATCAGTCACCTAAATCATTCTTCTTCTTATTATTGCTGCGTTTGCTGCTTGAATGCCTAGTCCCACGACCATGTTTTCAGTTTTTTCCGAAAGGACAGAAGAGAGGGGGCCAACCTGATTACATTAGGGCGGGAGTTCCATAGATGAGGGCCACCACTGAGAAGGCCCTGTCTCTCGTCACCATCAATCATGCTTGCAAAGGTGGTGGGATCGAGAGCAGGGTCTCCTCCGATGATCTTAACCTCCGAGGTGGATTATAGAGGGAGATAAGTTTGGACAAGTAACCTGGGCCGGAACCATTTATGGCTTTATAGGCTAAAGCCAGCACTTTGAATTGTGCTCGGTAGCAGACTAGCAGCCAGTGGAGCAGACATAAAAGGGGGGTGGTATGCTCTCTGTACGCCACTCTGGTGAGCAATCTGGCTGCCGTCAGTTGAACTAATTGAAGTTTCTGAACAGTCTTCAAAGGCAACCCCACATAGAGCATGTTGCAGTAGTGTATGCAGGATGTAACAAGAGCATGGACCATCATGGCTATTGGGGTGAACATTTGCTACAATAGTAGAACATATTTACCACAGTTACCCCCCCCCCCCCCACAAGTTTCAGAACCTATCACTCATTTATTAATTTTTGGAGAAATTTTTAGGTTTTTATAAAAACCTTTTTTTAAAAAAACAAATTACAAGAGCTATGTAACATAACATAACCAGGGCATCATTCCCCCCCCCCCCCCAAGTTTCAGAAAGAAATCTCCTGATTTTTGGGGAAATTTTAATTTCTGGTCAAAAATTGCATCTTTTTTAGTGGCTATGGCTGGGTGACTGCTACATCAACTGCTACACCAACTCGTTTTACATCAGTTTATCTGACTCCTGAGGTTCTTCAGCATTCAGGTATCTAGTGACCAGAGAAAGATCCTTTGAAGTTATGATGCCACATCTTGCAATAGTAGATTATAGTCTACATCTTACGGGCAGCATCTCAGGGTGCATTTATTTTATGTTGTAGAATTAACACAATTTGACACAGCTTTAACTGCCATGGTTCTATGCTATGGAATTCTGGGAGCTGTAATTTGGTGAAGCACCAGCACTCTTTGACAGAGGAGGCTTAGGCCCCATCTGCACTAAATCATAGAATCAGAATCATAGAGTTTCAAGAGACCTCATGGGCCATCCAGTCCAACCCCCTGCCATGAAGCAGGAAAATAGCATTCAAAGCACCCCAGACAGATGGCCATCCAGCCTTTGCTTAAAAGCTTCCAAAGAAGGAGCCTCAACCACACTCCGGGGCAGAGAGTTCCACTGCTGAACAGCTCTCACAGTGAAGAAGTTGTTGGCAATATTAAGGTCGAATCTCCTTTTCTGTAGTTTGAAGTCATTGTTCCACATCCTAGTCTCCAGGACAGCAGAAAACAAGCTTGTCCCCTCCTCCCTATGACTTCCCTCATATATTTATACATGGCCCTAATCATGTCTCCTCTCAGCCTTCTCTTTTTCAGGTTAAACATGCCCAGTTCTTTAAGCTGCTCCTCTTAGGGCTTGTTCTCCAGACCTTTGATCATTTTAGTTGCCCTCCTCTGGACACATTCCAGCCTGTCAACATCTCCCTTCAATTGTGGTGCCCAGAATTGGACACAGTATTCCAGGTGTGGTCTGACCAAGGCAGAATAGAGGGGGAGCATGACTTCCCTGGATCTAGATGCTATACCCCTATTGATGCAGGCCAGAATCCTGTTGGCTTTTTTAGCAGCCGCATCACATTGTAGGCTCATGTTTAACTTGTTGTCCACGAGGACTCCAAGATCTTTTTCACACGTACTGCTATTGAGCCAGGCATCCCCCATTCTGTATCTTTACATTTCATTTTTTCTGCCGAAGTGAAGTATCTTGCATTTGTCCCTGTTGAACTTCATTTTGTTAATTTCGGCCCATCTCTCTAGTCTGTTAAGATCGATTTGAATTCTGCTCCTGTCTTCTGGAGTGTTAGCTATCCCTCCCAGTTTGGTGTCATCTGCAAACTTGATGATCATGCCTTCTAACCCCTCCTCTAAGGCACCTAATTCCGTTTCTGAATCCAGATTATCTGCTTTCAACCGGGTTATATGGCAATGTAGATTTATATAATTAAGTTCAAATCAGATAAACTGAATTCAGAAAGTGTTGTTGAAGGCTTTCATGGCCTTCAATGGATTGTTGTGCATTTTACAGGCTGTATGGCCATGCTCCAGAAGCATTCTCTCCTGACATTGTAGGCAAAACGTCAGCAGACAATGCTTCTGGAGCACGGATGGCCATACAACCCAGAAAATGCACAACAACCCAGTGAATTCAGAAACTTATTATGAACTAGAGAGCTCCTCTAGTACCTCAGCAAACTACAAACCTCAGGAATCCATAGGATGTAGTTAGACTTAACTGAATGTCAAAGATTTTTTCTATTATAAAAACTGATTTTTAAAAAACTGATTTCATTTGAATTCTTATTTAAAGTATTATTTCGTCATTATTATTATTATTATTGCAAATTGCTTGAAAGTTCTGGTTAAATGAATCTTCTACATATGACTTTAGAACATCCTCCCAAATCTTGCCTTATATGGAGGGCATCTGAGGATGCCTGCCATAGATGTGGGCGAAACGTCAGGAGAGAATGCTTCTGGAACATGGCCACACAGCCCGAAAGACATACAACAACCCTGTGATCCCGGCCATGAAAGCCTTCGACAACACATGGAACCGGAAGTGATGGTAGAACAGAACGCTAGTTTGAAAAGTATAGGACTTTACAGAAGTCCCTCTGGCTTTCAAACGAGAGGATTCCGTTAGCTCCGCCCCCTACCGCTGCCCAGGCCCCGCCCCCACCCGCGTTCGGGCTGCTATGGCAACGGAGAGTGCCGGGCGCAGGCTGGGCCTAGCAGCGCGCCGCATCCTGTGATGCTTCTGGCCGGTGGGACGGGGCGAAGAGGGCCAAGTACACCGCGATGCCGGCTCGCAAGGTCTTCGTGTGTGCCCTGGAACTCCATATCCGCACGGTGAGAAAGAAGGACCCCACCAACTATCTGGGGAGGGAGAAGATGGAGGCGGACGCGCCCGTTTTTTCTTTTTTTGTGACAGGAAATGAGAAGAACCAACGCACGCGGGACTGGGGAGGGGGTGGGCTTGCAGTAGCAGCAATAGAAGATTTTCGCGCCCTCTGCCAAGAGTTGGGAAGTTATTATTTGGGTGACTACAACTTCCAGACCCCCCCCCCCCCCCCCAAGCCAGTGATGTGAATCCCCCTACCCGCCAATAATCATCATATTTCTGAAGTTCGGCCATAAAGGCTAGAACAGGAGTTCACCACTTTGGGTCCTCAGGTTACGTTGCCCTATCCATATTTTGCAAAGGAATTGGTGCAAAAAGAGGGGGAGAGAGAGGAAAAAGGCAACTGTAATGTCTCATTGGCTGGCAAGAAGGCAGGGAGAAGTGAATTTAACCCAACGGTTATTAAAACAGAAAGTTGGGAGAGAGGGATAAGTTACATCCAACGTTTTCTAATATAGTTCTGGTCAATTTGCGGATCCTTACAAAGGACCTCATCACACTAGAGTTTGGATTTACCTTAAATCCACTTTAGGGAGGGGGTTTAAACAGCCAGACAGTTCCTGGGGCTCACCAAACTACAAACCCCAGACTTCTGCAGGAGGCAGAAACCGGATTCATGTCCTAGTGTGATAAGGCATTTTAATGAATGGAAAGGAACGATTGGGTGGGAGGGGGAGTGGGTCACATTTTTCTAGGAGCAATAAAGCTTGAAACTTGAAAAAGTGGATAATAGACTAGCCATACTATGATCTTGATGATCTCAGCTAATCACCTCCCAACAAAGGAATCCCCCAGGTAGGAAGCAGCCAGGCTTTGTAATTGAAAGGCCATTCAATGCAAATCAAGGTGGTCAATTGCAACATTCACACTTGCCTCAAACAGACAAGTGTTCTTTCTCCCACCCTGGACATTATTCCACAGATATATAAACCCCACTCGCCTAGTTTCCAGCAGAGCTCACAACCTCTGAGGATGCCTGCCATAGATGTGGGTGAAATGTCAGGAGAGAATGCTTCTGAGACATACAGCCCGGAAAACTCACAGCAATCTCGATCATTTATGGAAAATAAGCCATTCAGGAGGCATCTACACTATCAATTTAATGCAGTTTGACGCCACTTTAGCCGCCATGGCTCAATGCTGTGGCATCCTGGGAGTTCTACTTTTACAAGGTCTTTAGCCTTCTCTGCTCTTGATGCCTCACCAGGCTATAACTTCTAGGATTTCATAGCATTGAGCTGTGGCAACTAAAGTAGCATCCAACTACAATCTGAATGGCTTATACTCCATACACTATTGGGCTCATAGATGCACCCTAAATTTGGGGGTTGTGCTCTGATTACTACCTATAACATTGCGAATGCAAAAGAGATACTAAAACCATACCCAAAGACCAAAAAGGAGATTGAGGGGAACAGAATACATATGATTCTAATCATTGTATGGTATCAGGCAAACTTCCTCAACCATGGCCTTTAGGGTCTGAAGCTTAAGGCAAGAAAGAAGTAGGCACCGTACAACAGGATCCTCACTCAAGCCACTGTCCACAAATTGCATCTTTTAGGGGGCTTTTCCCAAAGGAACAGTGTTTCCAAAACTTTCATCTTCCAGATGATTGCCTTTCAGTTCCCTGAATTCCTGATAGTTGGCCAAGTTGGCTGGGGCACTTGGGAGTCGAAGTTTCAAACACCTAGGACTAAAATTTGGGAACCACTTTCCTTCTATGCAGTTTGGGGCTTGGATCAGGAACCAGTTTCTTCCAGGGCAGTGTTTCCCAAATGTTGATCCTTCAGCTGTTTTAGACATCAGATCCCAAAGCTCCCAACCAACTTGGCCAATTATCAGGAATTCTGGGAGCTGAAGTTCCAGATGAGCTGAACTACATTTGGAAACATTGACTTTAGCTTCTCTGTTCTCCCTCAACATTCTGCTGTGGTCTAGTTACCATTAGATTAAATTCACTTCTCTCTCCATCTATACCAACCAGTGAGATACTAACAATTACCCTTTTTATATTATCTGCACCAATCACTTTGTAGAATGTGGATTGGGCAAATTCAATCTTGAATGTCCTATCAGCTGTTCAAATACTTGGCAGAGATTTCTCTCTCCCCCGCCCAAATCTTGTATTTGACATTGCTTCTCTTTCTCTTTTTTATGGGTTAAAACTTTAAAAATGTTGTGTCATTTAAGCCTATTGGAATTCATTCTTTTACACTTTAACCATCCACAGTGTACTATAATTTCATTGCTTCATATTCTTACCTCCTATTAAGACCTTTAAAAAAATGAAATGAACATATTTTTTTTCAATATTACAATTTTTGTGTTGCTTTTATAAGGCTATAACATTCATTCTCATCCTCATCAGAACAAATCTGATAGCTATCTTGAATAAGTTCTCTTCATTCTGCTTTTATAATTCCATTTCTTGACTACATTCATGAAGATGACTTTACTTTTCTACTATTACTTAAAATTGGAACCAACATGATTGTGTATATGTATCATTAAAGCAGAGTGAACAATGTCAAAAGCTTAAAAAAATAACTCCTAGTTATTTGGGAAGGTTATGTCCTTCCCAATATTTATTATTATAGGGTTGTTGTATGTCTTTCGGGCTGTGTGGCCATGTTCCAGAAGTATTCTCTCCTGACGTTTCGCCCACATCTATGGCAGGCATCCTCAGAGGCAGTGAGGCATGGATAAACTGGGCAAGGAAGGAAAAAATATATATCTGTGGAGAGTCCAGGGTGTGACAAGAATCCTTTGTCAGTAGGAAGCCAGCGTTAATGTTTCAGTTAATCACCCTAATTAGCATTGGAAAGGTTTGTCTCTTGCCAGGGGGGCATCCTTTGTTAAGAGCCATTAGCCGTCCTTGGGGCTCCTCTGCCCTCAGAGTGTTGCTTCCCATCTACTGTTTTGATTTTTGAGTTTTTAAATACAGGTAGCCAGATTTTGTTCATTTTCATGGTTTCCTCCTTTTTGTTGAAGTTGTCTACATGCTTGTGGATTTCAGTGGCTTCTCTGTGTAGTCTGACATGATAGTTGTTGGAGTGGTCAAGCATTTCTGTGTTCTCAAATAATATACTGTGTCCAGGTTGGTTCATCAAGTGCTCTGCTATGGCTGATTTCTCTGGTTGAATTAGTCTGCAGTGCCTTTCATGTTCTTTGACTCGTGTTTGGGCATGTTCTTCTTCTTTGACTGCTTGTTTTACTTCTAAGAGTCCTCTGCCCCCTGATCTTCTAGACAGATATAGCCAGTCAACATCACTGCGGGGGTGCAGTGAATGATGAATGGTCATGAGTTTTCTTGTTTTTCTGTCCAAATTGTCCAGTTCCATCTGTGTCCAGTTTATGATGCCAGCAGTATATCTTATGACAGGTATGGCCCAGGTGTTTATGGGCTTAATGGTGTTGCCTCCATTGAGCTTGCTTTTGAAATTTTTTCTGACCCTTTGTGTGTATTCTTTGCTGACCACAGTTTTCACACGTTCATGTTTGATGTTTTCCAGCTGTAATATGCCCAGGTATTTATAGGCCTCTGGTTGGTGACACTTTATTGTTTGGCCATTAGGCATATTTATGCCCTCACTTTCAATGATTTTTCCCTTCTTCAATGCCACTGTTGAACATTTGTCCAAACCAAACTCCATGCTGATAACAGTGCTAAAAATTGGACAGTGTTAGTCAGAGACTGGATTTCAGTTTCCATTTTCCCATACAGCTTCAGGTCATCCATGTACATCAGATGCGAAATTTTGTGAGATTTCTTAAATGTTTGATAGCCGAGATTTGTTTTTTGTAAGATTGTTGACAGAGGGATCATGGCAATAATGAAAAGCAGAGGGGACAATGAGTCTCCCTGGAAAATTCCTCTTTTGATGTTGACAAGTCCATAGCTTTCATTTCCAACAAACAGTTCAATTTTCCAGTGTTCCATCATGTTTTCAATAAAATTATTATTATTATTATTATTATTATTATTATTATTATTATTATTATTATTATGTTGATGATATTTTTTATTTATACCCTGCTTTATATCTCCCAGAGGAGACTCAAAGTGGCTTGATGAAAAAGCACCAGCAGGCAATTTAAAATACCGTATGCAATTATGCAAACATTAAAATTGAATTAAATATAAACAGTATTTAAAAATTCACAGTTAAAATCCATTGAAACATATTTAAAGTTAAAAGTTAAACATAAGCATATTTTATCATAAGCATAGCCTTTCCTATTTGTATTTTACTACTGGTCTTACTACCATACTTACCATTCTTCCGAATTGTTTATAATCTGCCACCTAAATATAATGTATAACATGCTAATAAAACACTCAGCACATCTTTTGAAGTGGATGTTAGTATAAGAAATCTGATACCATAAAAATCCAGTTCTCTTGAAAATGGAATAAGATGCCTAGATCTTTAGGAATGTGCTCTATTTTCGTTCATTAGAAACTTCCCTAGATACACCTAAAAAGCAATAATAACAAATTAGAATTAAAATAGGTAAATGATACAAAAAATAACATGTCAAAGAACTGCATAAATAAAACTATTTGTTCTTTTATTTAAAGAATTCTTGTTAAAATAAAAATGTATTCAGCAGGGCCTGAAAGCAAAGCAAATTATGCATGCCTTGCTTCAACTGTCAGGAAATTTCACTGAGATGTAGCTAATAAACAAAAAGTTCTAAACAGATCTCAGGCACATATTGAAACACCAAGGGTGTGCGCCTTAGTGACTAGGAAAGTCCATGACAGAGAAAGGATGCTGTCAGCCATCCTGGTCCCAAGTTGTTTATGGCTTTGTAAACCAACAATATAACTTGTAAATCCTAACTTTATTGCAAACAAGCTCCCAGTACAGTTCCATCAGTAAATATGTTACATTGGTGATGACAGCACATGGTTAATGGGTGACTTGATATCTGTTTTTTCAGCCCCTTCTTGGTGCTTCCATAGCCACCTTAAGGGTAGCCTCACATACAGCACAATGTTCTAGTTATTATAGTTATTACAGAATCTGCTGCTTTTATTGTTTCCATTTTATTATCATAATTCTACAAAGCATTTTCAAATCTCTTCTCTTCCCCTTTCTAGCAAAGCCATTGAAAGAAAAGTAGACCTGTATGTGTGTGTGTGCGCACATACATGTATTTAAGTCATCTGTTGACTCATGATAACCCCATGAATTTCACAGGGTTTTCTTAGGCACCGAAAACTCAAGAGGTGGTTTTCCAGCTTATTCATCTGAAATATTATCTACAGTACCCAATATTCATTGGTAGCCTCCCGTCCAGTTATACTCATTTTGAAAAACAATTGATCTTCTAGGTAACATGCCCAGGTGTTACACTGAAAGCCAGAGATGATGTCTACATCAGCGCCTCCATTTTTGGACAGCATAAGAAGACTTCATGTGTCCGTGCAGTATTTCCCCTTATATTTGATGAGAAACTGAATTTCGAAAAGGTAAACATCTACTGTATAATGGCTAACTTCTTACACAACTTGCACCACATATAATGAACTACAGCTTGCAAACGCAGTTGACTTATAATTGCAGGCTTAAATCAAACTGTTAGTTATGATTAAAATAAAACCACTGAATCACTGAAAACTTGGCTAATTTCACACTTACATAAGTTCCATTGATTCAACAGGGTTTTTTTCCTTACTGGGAATTACAATTAGAGTTAGACTGTCATTACAATCAGTTATTAAATATTTTGTTAATAATTACAATGAAAAATTCTTCTTATATAATCAGTCTAGGCTTGTTTGTTTCTGATAAATCTCTTTGGATATTATTTATTGTAGGAAAGCTAGCTGAAGGAATTATTAGAAAATATAGATACTTGTAGAAAAGTCACTACTCCTTAATGTAGTGAAACCGAGAAATTCTGCCCATTAATCCTGTGCAGGAAGAAAAGCAGTACATTAAAATAAAATAAACAGCTGTGTAGGTGAATTATCCTGCATAAAAAACAGGGTTTCCTTTTTTAAAAATTCCTTTACACACAGTAAGAGCTCCATGTCTGCAGGGGATACTTTACCAGCCAGACTGTGTTTACGTACTTGAACTTATAGATACAACCAATCACAATTAAATTACCTCATTTCCAATTCCAGCATACGATTGAGTTTGGCAGATATAAATATTTTTTCCAATATTTTAATTAAGATTTTTGACAATAAAAACACACACCAAAAGAAAAACAATACTTATAAGTACATAAACTTATGTGATTGCTTGTTGAACATACATTTCTACCTATAACTCTAAAACTACCAACATACTCATAAAAGTGGATTTCCAGCTTTACTTTTTTAAAATTCTCTATAAATTTAATATTTAATATTTATTCTTCCACTTTATATCCAGCAAATTGTTTACTTCTGTTTATTTTAACATTTGCAAGTGAATATCCCAACATTTTATGTCTCCAAACCTCTACATAAAGTTTTTTCCTCCAATATATATATTGATAAAATAGTTTCAGTTCTTCTGAGAATGTGTTCAATGACTTATTCTACAACTTTGTTAATTTATCAATTTCTGTTATTTCCCATATCTTTACTGTCCAATCTTCTGCAGTTGGTATCGCTGTCATTTTCCACTTTTGAGCATATAAAATTCTTCCTGCTGTTATCATGTACTGCAGTATTATCTCCTGTTCTGACTTGAAGTTGATGCTTGTTTTAAGAATTTCTTGGATTAACCCATGCATTTGCTTCCAGAATTTCTTGGCCTTTTATAGATCCACCACAAATGGTAATAATACTCCTCATGGGCTTCACACTTCTAACACTTATTTTTTGCCCTTTATACTTTTTTAAATATTTCTCGGGTGGTTAAATTCCATCTAAACATCATTTGTAGAATTTCTCTTTAAGATTATTTGATAATGTAAATTTTAAACCCTTCATCCACATTTCCCCCATTTTTCCAATTCTATACTATAGCCAAAATTCTGAGTTAATTTAACATTTAAATGGGCAGATCTAGAGATTGCTAAAGATGTATCCTCTTGAGGAATTTGTTAGATCCTCCAACACAATGCTATGTTCAGTAAGAAGTATGCCATAGAATTGCCTGGAGGAACTAACAAATCCTAGAGAGGCAATTTTCCCCAGACACAGGTAGATTTAAACTGGATTCTGCAACTATGGGGTCTTATTGCCTTTCTGTGAAGACATCAAAAAGCATAGCCATGCACCCAGCATTGCAGTAACTCTTCAGTGCTAGCATGATTAATCCTCTCTTCTCTCCTCAACTTTCATGTCTACCTGAAAACTGGTTAAGATAGGCTTTGCAGAATGGGATTGCAGAGAGACTGGCAATCTGATCCCTTGCTTTCTTGTTGGATGGGAATGGTATTTCAGATATGTCTGAGTGAACAAGTGTGTCTCCTTTGGTTTAAATGCTATGGTCAGCACTCTGGATTTCCTTGTGTTTTCTGGTATCTTCAGCTTTGAAGTAATCAGGGAAACCTATCCTTTTGGGAACTACACAAGTATTGTTGACTATATGTTTTTCTTTGTGTTGGAGACTGCAACAAAGTAGTTAGCCCAAGAATAGTAGAAGGATGTATATGTGAGTCTTCTCACTGCCTGTTCCATGTACTGCTGCAGTTGGTGATCGGAAGTGCACAGAAAATTTTGATGGGATGTGCTAGCTCACTCTCTCTCCCTGTAGTTCAACCTCCACAGTTAATATTATACCCAAGAACCAATCTTTTTGGTCTGTCTAGCATAATAATTTTGAGCAATGCTGCTTAGAATCAGACCTTATCTTTACAATCTTGAGTTAATGTGCTTTCATTAGTTTACATAAGTGACTGAGAAAAGAATGTAACCAATATGTACCCAAATGTTACAATTTTGGAAGAGTTGCCAGGATTAATGTAACCTTATGAAGTGTATCACGGACTTGCATCTTTTGTTGCTTGTGTTTCCTCTAAATATAAGATGGTTGAATACTGTTGAAAGGATCAAAAGAGAAAACTGCTTTCTTTCAAGTAAAGGATTATGTCTTTCTTCCTGCTCTGTCCTTAAAAGAAATCAGCCAGTTTTCTGTTTACAGTAGAGTCTCACTGACCGGCAGAATGTTGGATAAGTTAATATGTTGGATAATAAGGAGGGATTAAGGAAAAGCCTATTAAACATCAAATTAGGTTATGATTTTATAAATTAAGCACCAAAACATCATGTTATAAAACAAATTTGTCAGAAAAAGTAGTTCAATACGCAGTAATGCTATGTAGTAATTACTGTATTTACGAATTTATCACCAAAATATCACAATATATTGAAAACATTGACTACAAAAATGCTCTGGATAATCCAGAACATTGGATAAGTGAGTGTTGGATAAATGAGACGCTACTGTATTTTAATCCAGTGTTCCTGTTTCCTGTGTTTCTCAGCCAAATGATTCAGTTTTCTTTTCTTTAATGTTTATTTTAGGTATATACTGATGTAGTAGATCCAGCAGGTCTTGTTACACATTTGGAATGTAGGTATTTTTTTTTTTACTTTTTCTGTGTTACCAAATTACTTTAAAATGTACGATATGAAAACTCGATTGCAGATTATGCAAGAAATTAAAATATGACTATATCTTCCTTAAAAAGTAAATAAATCAAAGGACCATGGTTAATATGTTATGAAGTTATTGGCTTTCTCAGAAAATTTGATTCAAATTGAATTGTGTCAAAACAAAGGGGAAGATCTAAATTGAGATTAGTGTGCGTTTCTTAATAGGAAGATCCTGCAAAGGTTTTTAATGAAAACATGCAGAATTAATCTGTTTATGGGTTGCTATGTATTTGTTAGAGGATATACGATCCAACCATTATATAATGGAAGTCTAAATAGTTTAACATCCAGTTCATGCCTATTTGTGTTCAAATCTGCAGAAATCTGTCTTAAAACAGATAAGCCCAGTCCCTCCACACCTGCACATGAAAATTTCCTAACTGTTGTGAGATGTAGCAGAAGATGCAACTGCAATGTGATAAAATAAAGCAAGGAAGGAAGCTAACAAAAAAAAATCAAACTCAGATATCTGTTTCTGGTCAAGTTGAGAGCACATGAAACAGCAAACATGCTGAAGTTCAGTAAATCTTTATCTGGTCAGTGCCTGGATTAGCGACTGTCTGTCATTCCCATATGGCTTTCTTTGAGTTCTTTGCTGAACAAAAAATGAATGAAAATGCATAGTAATCCAATCCTATGCATGCCTTGTTCTTCTGTTTCAAGTTATTTCTGACTTATGACTTAGTATCACTGAAGTTTCTTGGCAAGAGGTGTTTGCCATTGTCTTCCTCAGACTTGAGGGAGTGTGACTTGTTCAAGTTCATCTAGTGGTCTTCCATGACTGAGTAGGAGCTTGAACATTGATATCCCAGAATCCTAGTCCAGCACTCAGCCACTGTGCACCACAGTGGCTCTTATCTACTTCACTTGGAGTTATGTCCAATAAAAGTATATAAGACTTAAGTAAAATTTTTCTAAGCTGGATTCATTTTTAGGATAACATTTTAAAAGTAAGACTTCAGAGAGAGTGTTGTGAATCCCCAGCATCAACTTATGTGGAAGTTAGCAAAGGCTTATGATATAGTGTTGATAATGGTCCAAAGTGCGAGAGAAAGAAGGAAAGGAAAGGAAAGAAAAGACAACTGTCTGACATATTATTTAGAAAACAATAACCAGCAATTCAGTAGTCAAAATGCATAATATTTGAAGGGCTGAAGAATTTTAGTCTCCCTCAGATGTCAAGGGCTTTTTTACTTCCTCATTTTCACAAACCTACATTAGCAGAAGTGCCTTCTCCTTCAATCAAACATCAAATTGCATTCCCAGTTACTAACCTTACTTGATCCTTTGAATGCTTCAGATGTTCCTTCAGAGTCTTCTGGACATTGTGATCTGGCGTTTCATTCAGCCCTGTCCAGATAGCAGCTGTCAGAACTAACAGAAAAGGTTTTCATCCTGTCAGCCCTCCAGGGAAAAGCTCAAAATATCATGTCAGCATAAACAAGAACTAATTAGTACAATTTGTATCTGAATTATCAAGTTTATAAAAATCTCCAAAGGTTCCTCACTTGTCCAAGCAGCAAATTCCTCTTCTGCAAAGTCTTACTTTAACAAGAACAAAAACCAAGGATATGTTCTTCCACCCTCACCTCTCTTTGTACGTGTTGCTCTCTTTCTCTGTCTTCTGATCATTGCACAGTTTGTGTTCATGTAGGAGAGAATTGGAAAAAAGCTTCCCATTTGTAAATTAAAATGACTTCTAACTATAATTTCCTCCTTTTGTTTCAGTTGACACAGCAGTGCTTGAATTAATACAAACTGCTCCTCCAGGTATTGTATTCATATCTTAGTAAATTGTGTAACAATAAGGTAAAATTCAGAAGATAAATCTTTGTTTCTTTACGTATAAATAGGATAGTATTTCAACAAATAGTTTTTATGAAATACGTGATGTTTCTATTTTGCAAAAATATTAAGTTTTAATTGTGCAAAGACCCTCCTGGCCACTGCTGACTCCTGGGCCTTCTGGAATCCATGGGATTTACAAAAGTGTTGATTTACCATTCTGCAGTTGATTAAATAGGTCTACTTATTGGCATTAAGGCCCCTGACTAAATCTACATCACCTAAAATGCTAGGAATTAATATTAGATTCTGTTTTAGGAATAAATATCTTTTAGTATATTATTTCTGCCACCTTCCTCCAGTAGATTTTTCTAGTTATATAGAATATTGCTTTGTAGGCTAAATAAGAAAGGATCCTGCATGGAACATTGGTTAACCAATACAAATTTCACTGAAAAAGATTTATATTTGTTTTTATTTTTAGCTGACATCAGTGGAGTTTTTAGAATACTTAGCATTGTAGAATTGTGTTCTGTGTGTATATACAGTTTAGGGATTTTTATGGTGGATATTTTTCAGTAAAACATGTTTAATATACTTTCAGTGGGAGAAATTATAGCTGCCTATGAAGAAAATACAAGAAATTTCCTTTTCCCTGCTCCTAAGCGTAATCGTGGCCAGCAAGGTTCCATTCGTGAGGTTTTAATGAGGAAGACCAACAGTTTCACAGTATGTGAACTTTTGCACAGTACACTTGTAAACATGTGACTTCTATGAATAGTTACTATGATACTTCATGTTCCAAAATATTGTTTTTAACTGATGGAATCAATACTTCAAATTATAAATAATAATCCAAGATTGAATTTTATAAAATTTTGATAAAAGTGCTGAAATATGTAGTATGTGAATTATGTAATACAGTATACACATTGTCATATGATTCTGGAATCCAATCTTTTGACATCTTTGTGTTAAATAGAACTATTTGATTGAGCTTTTCTGTTGAGCCAGGTTCAAATCTTTTGTCTCATTGGGGTTAGGTTTCCTCATGCTTTTTAAAATTAATTGATTTGGTGCTTGGGTGCTAAGCCATTTAGATAATAGAGATGCTTTGGAATTCTTATTTCTGCTTTGATTTATACCATAATGTACTACAAACAAGTGGAGGAACCATAGCGGCTTAGTGAGAGAACATATGTTTTTTCCATGGGAGGTCTCAGAATCATGTTGGTTGGCAGCAGGCCTTCAGGTTCTTTGTTAGGTTTTTTTTTTTAAGTATTTTTGCCTGAGATGCTGGATAGCTGTTAGAAATCAAAGCTGATAATAGTGAGCCAGATCCTATATATAGTAGCTATCTGTTAAAAGCCAAGCTAATTAAAAAACAAAACAAATCTTGTATATAGGCCATATCTAACCTGAAAAAAACAGAGTTTGGAAAATACTGGTGCAGACCCACTTAAGTATGAATTCAGGTCAGGTGACTTTGGTCAATGTCCTACCCGAGAACTGGGCAGGGAATTGGTTTTGTGGGACTTCTTAGTACATCTTCTGTGGATGCTCAAGCCCCATTATGTACAATGGCACAGTGAAATGGTGTCCATAGTTTGTATATATAAAAGCAAAATCAAAGCTTGCTTTGCCTTTATTCCTCCCTCCCTCCCTCCCCCAGTTTTTCCATCAGTCAATGGTTGAATCTGTGGATAGAGAACCATGGATATGAAAGGGCCAACTGTATAAAAGACTGTAGCTTCCTTGTTTACAAATTGTTATGCCATAATTGTAGAGACTATAGTTTCTCCAGTGAATATAATCAAGAAGTCTGAAAGTGATGTGAGTGAAGGTTGAACAGCATGACTTGACTTTTAATTAGTGATATGTAACATGCCATGAAAAATCTTTAAAAACGCTTTTGACAAAGCACTATGTTGAAATAAATGCCAGACCTTAATTGTTGTACAAAAGCAATATAATCATCTGTAATTGAATTGTCAGAAATGCAAATGTTATCTTCTTGACATTTACCATTGGTGTTCTGTCTTTTCTAATTATCTTTATTAAAGGCTGAAATTAACAAAGGAAACTGTTAAAATTAGGGATAGTTTGTTGTAGTAGGTGACATTTACTTCTATGATACCCTTTATGTCTGCAGTAGTAGCTTGATGTTCAATTATTGTCTCTGTTCTAGGGAATTGCACCAAAATTGAAGTTTTACACGACTTGTCTTATTTCTGAAAGCCTGTTAAGTTCAGAAAAAGCTCAAAAGCAGGTTAGCATAATTTAATTGTTTTCAATTTGATTTCTACATTGAATTTTGACAGCCAGATTTTTATTTCTCTTAAATCATTTCTTTTGGTCAAGCCTCTCATATGATAGTGTTTTGAAAACTGGAAACATTTTTAATGAAATCGGTTTTTTTTTAAAAAGACAGTTGAATATATGAGCAAAATGAATATAAAATAACTGAATATAAAATAAAATGCTATAACTGTCTTAAGTATTTAATGTTTGGAAGTAAAAATACTGTATTATTTAGTAATAATTTAGTACTACAACAATATATTACAGAAAAGGTACCAGGCATTCTACTGTGTATATAAATATTTTACAAAGTTAGATTAGTGCAAAACAAAATAAAATATTACTACAGCAACTATTCACTCCCACTCCTGGCCATTTGTAGCTAGTAATAGTAGTAGCAGAGCCTCTGGTGGCTCAGTGTGTTAAAGCGCTAAGCTGCTGAACTTGCAGACCGAAAAGTCCCAGGTTCAAATCCCGGGAGCAGCTTGAGCGTCCGCTGTTAGCTCCAGCTCCTGCCAACCTAGCAGTTTGAAAACATGCAAATGTGAGTAGATCAATAGGTACCGCTCCAGCGGGAAGGTAACGGCGCTCCATGCAGTCATGTCAGCCACATGACCTTGGAGGTGTCTACGGACAACGCAGGCTCTTTGGCTTAGAAATGGAGATGAGCACCAACCCCCAGAGTCAGACATGACTGGGCTTAACTTCAGGGGAAACCTTTACCTTTAATAGTAGTAGCAGTGAAAGAAAAGAAAGAAAAAAAAAACAGTCATGCCTGAAATTTTGAGCTGCTTGGGATAGAGAAGCAACAGAGTGCTTTATTTTCCACACAGCAGAACTGCTTCAGTGAACCAGAGAGTTGAGTATACTGCAAGTGTAGTTTGAAATTTTAAGTCCTCAGAATAGAAGAGTATTTGATCTCAAATTGTTGGAGTCTGATTTGGAGACTGTAAGTTTGTTAATAGCAGGAACATGGATATTTTGTCCATAGTGAAAGCATATACTCCCAGGCATTTCAGTCTTTCACAGTTTCCTCTCTTTGATTCAGGATAACTCAGATTGGCAGCATCATGCACCAACAGATGGAACGTTGCAGACAAGGTCGCCAAAAAAGAACACAACTTCACCTGAGAAAGTCAGGAATGTCATAGCCACGAAGAGCTATGAACAGCCAACAATAGCATCTCTTTCTCGATCTCCATCTCCTTACACAAAGAGGCGAATGTCTGAGCTTCTGCAAGTTGGGCAACGCCTGGCCCACTTAGACCTAGGGCCTTTCGATTTTAAAAAAGAATCAGATAGGCCCCCGTTTGTAATTCGCCGTGTATGTATTTTTTAAAGCAATTCCAGTTGAAAGATGGATCAAATTGTATTTTTCAACAGCTACTTTGAAAAGCTTTTTGTTCTGCTCTTCCTCTTTGTGATCTCTCACACATATGACCTAAATCAAAACTTAAGGGGAATGCAAGTTCTTTTATTAGTTCTAGCAACTGAAAAAGACATCATTGTTTTGTTTGTCTCCTCTCTCAAACATGATGAACACAATGCTACTTGGAAGAATCTGAGTATTATTAAATGTTTTAGTAGGGTTTAAACAAAGTTTGGCTTAATTAAGTATCAGACTGTTTTGCTAAAATAATTTGAGATTCTAAATCAGAGGTCTTCAAACTTTTAAAGCAGAGGGCCAGTTCATGATCCCTCAGACTGTTGGAATATAGTTTGTAAAAAAAAAAATGAATGAATTCCTATGCACACTGCACATATCTTATTTGTAGTCCAAAAAGAAAGAACAATACATTAGTTAAAATGAAAAATAATTTTAACCAACATAAACTTACCAATATTTCAGTGGGAAGTGTGGGCCTGCTTTTGGCTGATGAGCTAGTCAAATTAATTAGGATTGTTGTTGTGTGCTCATTTAAGACTTAGGGCGACCTAAAATCTAAGGTTGAGGTGGGTCAGCGGGATAGGTAAATGACGTTGGAGGGATGAATCTGGAGGGATGAATCTGACTTTAGTTTGGGGACCCCTGCTCTAAATAATGTTTTTTGGGAAAATGTCTGATGTTTTAGTGACAAGCAGCATGGTGTGAATGTTGTCATAGGGAAAGATACTGTCTTTCAGGCACATCCTTTGAAAGTGTGGCCAGTGGGTTTCCTGGTCTTTCCAAACTTGCATATATTGTATACTATCATATTTTACCGATTCTAAGGGCTCTTCCAGACAGGCCCTATATCCCAGGACCTGATCTCAGGTTTTCTGTGTTAAACTGGATTATATGAGTCCCCACTGCCAGATAATCTGGGATAAACAGAAAACCTGAGATCAGATCCTGGGATATAAGACCTGTCTGGAAGGACTTTAAGACCCCCCCCCCCCAAAAAAAAAAAAAAAACCCATGGAACCGGCATTTAACCCATGCCCAATTTGCTGTGGGTCACAGTCCCCACACCATCCCCATCCTGATACCAACCAAAACCTCCCAGAAAAGGCCTAAAAATTAAAAAATAATCACCCAGCCGCTATGAAACTGCTGCTGGAGTCCTGGTGCATAGAAATGACACACCAGGGGGGCTAGGCGAGGAGCAATTTTTGTCCCTCCCCCCCCCCCCCCCCCAAGCACATCATTTCTACAAGCCAGGAGGACTCTTGCAGCAGTTTCATGGCAGCCGAAAGAGTAATTTTTAGGACTTTTCTGTGAGTTTTTGGAAGGAGGTCCAAAAACTGTATTTGGTTTTCCGGCTGCCATCAGCCCAGAAATCCCGAGACAGCTGTGTGGATTGGGCCCATGCATTATGCAACGGGATCCCCAAGCCCAATCTACACAGCACCCACACCCGCAAAGACTCAGATCTTATGAAAGATCTAGGTCTTTCGAAGTGTCAAATTAATTCAGGACAAAGCAGGGTTTTCCTGCTTTGTCTGAAATTAATTTGCTTTTACTGGAGGTGTCGTTTGGATGTCTCAGGTAAAAGCGTGCAAGCTCATGTATTTTGGGCCTTGTCTGGATGGGCCCTTAGAATCAATTGCATTCTAGAATAACAGTTGTTAAAAAAGAAAGAGTATTAAGAGCAATGGCTAAGAGAGTGCGAGGGAAGCAAACTGTTCTGGCCAGTCCCCGTAAAGCAGTGGTTCTCAGCCTGTGGTTCCCAGATGTTTTTGGCCTACCTCTCCCCGAAATCCCAGTCACAGCTATTAGGATTTTTGGGAGTTGAAGGCCACTTTGGGGACCCCAGGTTGAGAACCACTGCCGTAAAGCCTTCCAGACCCTGTGACTGATGCTACCACTATCTTCTCAACCTGCACCTTTCATGCCACTGCTGACTTGGCACAGCCAATGTGCGTGCAGGCTTCCGCACTCTGGGATGCTACTGCTGAGAGAGTGGAAGCCTCTTTTTTCTCACTGGAGGTGGCCGCAGCAAGGAAGAATCCCTGAGAGTCCGGAGCTGCTACCTCATGCTCCTGGCACACAGGACTTCTTTTTCCTGTCCCCTTTCCCACTTGCTACAGCTGCCTGAAAAAAAGAGCTCTTGCTTTCTCAGCCACCGCTACCGCTAATCCTCTTCTTTCAAGATGAACCTAATAACATAGAGGTGATAGAAGCAACCAATGCCAGCAGTAGAAGCTGTATGCATTAGATGCACCAAGACAGCAGCAATGCAAAAGTTGAGTGCTTGGAGAGGCAGTGGCACCATCACGCAGGACAGTTGGGCAGCAAGACAAATATTTTTGGGTGAGGACTATTTTTAAAATAAAAATTGAGGCTAAAATAAAAGAGGTATGTCCAAGAATAGAAAATCCCCCCTCCCCCAAATTGGACCTCAAAAATCAGGCTGCGACTTTCAGTCAATGATGTCTTACAGTTGAGGAAATATGGTATATACATTGTAATGCTGTTGATTTATTTGAACATACAGGTTAAAGTGTAATTGGAATGTAATGATAATCTTTTGTTTATTTCATTTGTCCTTGTCTTATTTACTTATTTGCTCTCCACATTTCTTGCATTAAGATGACAAGAAAATCTGAAGCTTTCACTTTTATTTTAAACTAAGAAAATAATTGTTAATTATGGTTTACAGAAACCTTTGTTTATGAAGTTGGCTTGTTAATGGAGCTAAAATTAACCAGAGTTTTAAAGATTTAAGTGTAATAACTTTGATGTGGTTTCCTTGGACATTTTGGACTATAAACTCCATCAACTTTATTTACATAACCAGTGATTAGGTGTGATGGGAGCTGTAGTCTGAAATGTATGAAGAATACCCATTTTAGAAAATGTTTAACTAAGCCATAATTTTATCATTATGTCCATATAAGGTTACTGTGCACAAACATAATATTTGTGCTTATTGCAATAAATTACTGAGCTTCAATATCACGAAAGATATTATTTTATTTTCAGGTAGAACAACTGAGTCCGTCACCTGATGTTCATACTTGGTGTCGTTCCAGGGAGAATGTCAAAGATGAAACTACCTGTGGCAAGTTTTTTAAAGTATTTTTTTCAAAATATGTATAAGTTTAGATGTGTATCACAGCTTGAATCTCCTTGTTAGTACCAACTAAAGTAGATCCACTAAATGAATTGCTGAGTGGTGAGTCAACACATAGGTAAATGTCATTGATACAGTTGGTCTGCTCTTAACACTATAGCAATTCCAATGACCTAAACTTTATCTTCTTCATCTAGTCTATCAAATCTGTTGGCCTGAATAATGCCATTTCTTCATCAAATTTCCTTTAGAAATATAATGTCTTGTTTCCTATATCCTGTAGATCAGTGGTTCTCAAAGTATGCTCTGCAGAGTCCCAAGGGCTCCGCACTTCCTTCCTTCCCCCATTTCTCCTCCTCCAAACGTTTTCTCCTCTTTTCTGCTCCTCCGCCTCCCTCGCTGCCAAAAACCCTTTTTCCTCTGCCCCCTTGCCATAAAAATATTTTCGTCCCCTCCTTCAGCGCAAATGCCTTTTTTCTTCCCCTCGCTCATCCCAAAAGCCTTTTTCCTCACCTCCCTCACCCCCAAAAGCCTTTTTCCTCCCATTTCTTGCTTCCAAAACCCCTTTTTTTCCCCTTCCTTTCCCCAAAAGCCTTTTTTCTCCCCCTCACCCCAAAAGCTTTTTTTCCTCCCCTCCCTTCCCTCAGAAGTCTTTTTTCCTCCCTCCCTTGCCCCAAAGCCTTTTTTCCTCTTATCCCTTGCCCCCAAAAACCGTTTTTCCTCACCTTCCTCAGCTTCCTTGCCTTCTAGATCCTTTCCCCCTCACTTTGCTTGCTTTCAAAATCCTGTTTCCTTCCCACCACTCAGGAGGTACTTTGTTTTTTGTAAGATTGTTGACGGAGGGATCATGGCAATAATGAAAAGCAGTGGGGATAGTGAGTCTCCCTGGAAAATTCCTCTTCTGATGTTCACAAGTCCATAGTTTTCATTTCCAACAAACAGTTTGGTTATTATTATTATTATTGCAAAGACTGGATGGCCATCTGTTTGGGGTGTTTTGATTGTGCATTTCCTTCATGGTAGAAGGAAGTTGAACTGGATTGCTGCTGCTGCTGCTGCTCCCTTCCCCCTCCCCCTCCCCTCCCATCATCCCTCTTCCTCTTCCTCCTCCTCCTCCTCCTTCCAAACACTAGGTGGCCATAGTTTGCTCATGCCTGATATATATACATTATATATAATATAATATATAATAAAATATATAATCTGTCCACAAGAAACTTCTGCTTCAAAAAGGGCTCCAATGCTGAAAAAATTTGAGCACCTCTGCCTTAGATTGTAACACATAGTTATGAATCTTACTGTTTTTGGGATGCCATTTCTGCTGATCAATGCTTCCTTCACGCCTGGAGATCCCATGCATGTTTTATTCCTTATAATACTGAAATTCTGTGTCTCACATCAAACCCTAAGCATGAACACATGCACACTGTTTTCCTATAAAATCAACCTTTACTACTGGCTGTGCTTCTACTGAGCTCATGATCTTTTATTTCCCATTTATACCCCTTGGATTATCTCCTCTGTTGCTTCCAGTAATCCATGGATTAGAGTTAGAACCTTCTAGAGGAAAGCTGTATTGCAAGGAATTCTTTCTCTATGTGGTGTTCTCCTGCAGTATAGATCATCTGCATTTATTTCTGGTTAAGGCACTATAATACTTAGAAATATTATTTGAAGTCTTTCACATTTTTATATATTATAATTTCTTTGTAATGCTTTCCAGTTATCAAGAACGCAGTCTCACTTATTTTTAAAAACATCAGTATTCTCGGGGTGGAGCAACTAGAATTCCCTTCAGTAAACTGTTCTGCTTGAGAGAAGAACCTTTCCATATAAGATAACGTTTTCCATAAGCTGTTTACAGTGTGACTTGAACTTCAATATCACCCCTTTTTTTAGCTGTTCTGGGGATCCTCGAATCCTTTTTTAAAACTGTATTGTAGGACATGGAGTCTGTTTTGTTTGTCTTCCTCCTATCTCACAAACTGTTAGTTTTGTGGAAGTGGCCCATGTTGCAGTTCCATACTATGTCACACACTAATATAGGAAGTCACTAAGAGTTGGATTCCTCCTATATAATTTTTCCTGTATGTACATTGGAAAAATGTCAAGCTTGGTTTCATGGTTGTTGCCTGCATGCTGCTTTTATGAGGCTAATTTTTTTGGTGTGGAAACAGAATATAGAAATCTAAATACATGGCAATAATAATTCACGTTTACATGTACCATTATTTTCTATCGTTTAAACTGACTTGAGGGTGCTTCCATCTAGAATTTGGTGATGTGTTAGTGCTGAACCTAAGATTTGCAGTCTGCCTCTTATTTTCCAATATTATAATTGATTTAATTAAATGGCCCAGCTAATCGTGTTCAGATTTGCATTGTCAGATGGCTGCCAGCAGAGCTGAATTCAGACATTGGGACTGAGAAAGCCAGAACTAGTAGAATGGAACATGACTCCCCAAGAGGACCAGAAAAACAAGAGGGAGGGTAGTAAGAGTGGAAAATATCATACACCTCCAAGATTGAGTGACAAAAGCTAGTCAGTGATCATAGAACATAGTTGTCTAAAGACCAAGTAAGCCAGAAGGCAGATGATTGGAAAAGCTTTTCCCAGGAGTGTGAGGTACATTTGAGCAGTCTATGGTAAAGTATAAAGTAGGAGAAAGAAAAACAAATTCTTACCTTCCACTGTTGGAGAAAAAAGGAAGGTTTTGGTACATTCCTGTGAGCCTCCCCCCCCCCCCCCCGGGTTTTCTTGCTTTGTCACAGTACAATTTCTGGAAATTTTTATGGAAATCAAGAGGGTTATTATGTTTTTATAGGAGACTTCATGACAAGCAGAAAATTAAATGGAAGGTGAAAAAGCAAAACAAAAAGAAGTAAAATACATTTTATTTGAGAACGTTATTTACTTGAACCCTGATGTTTTGATAAATAAATCCAATTTTTCCAAAATGTATTTTACATATAAAAGTTCCCTTATCCAAATACTGATCATTCATTCCCAATAATTACAGCATAAGCTGTTAATCATACATGTCTGTACAGATTGTTATAGTTAGCATGATAGTTGGACAAGTCACTCTTTACAGCAGTTACTACTGAAAATGCAGCAGTAATAATGTTACTTGTTTTGTGAACTGCCTTGGGAATTGTTTGAAAGGTTGTTATGAGCTTTATAGGAATTATGTCTAGTGTTTGCAAATAAATTTTTCTTGATTTTTTAGAAGATCCTACACTTCTTGGCAGTTACAGACCGAAGAATGTTAAAGTAAGTACCTTAAAAGAGAGTGAAAGTTTAGGTATGTGAAGCTGAATGAAATTATCTTGTGGCTTATATTTTCATTGCCTGTTGACTATTTTATATTTTGCAAAGTTAGAATATGATACTTTCATAAGAGTTGAAGGAAATGCTTCCATACCCATCAGACTGTTAGTACCTCTAGTCAAGTACTTCAGTTATCAAGAACTATCTAAGACTACAGGTCTTTCTGGTTATTATGAATGTCATTAGATGTGTTTATCATGGGCAGAGATGTATGCCAGACAAAAGCTATTTATCACTAGTCCTGTTTAATGGCCCTTAGGAGAACTCCAGTGGTTACTGCTGCTGGTATGATTCCAGTATGTTAAGATCTATAAAGATGTCCAAACTGCATTATTTTATGTATACAACATTGTCTTCAGTTAAAGTATGGACAAGTATATTATTTAAATAGTTTAGATCAGTGTTTCTCAACCTGGGTGTTGGGACCCCTGAGTGGGTCATGAGGAGGGGTTTCAGGGGGTCGCCAAAGACCATCAGAAAACACATATTTCTGATGGTCTTAGGAACCCAAACCCCTACAGGGTTCAAGGGGCTCTTTGATTGTAGGTGAACTATAAATCCCAGCAACTACAACTCCGAAATGTCAAAGTCTATTTTCCCCAATCTCCACCAGTGTTCAAATTTGGGCATATTGGAGATGCAGGCCAAGTTTGGTCCATATCCATCATTGTTTGGAGTCCATAGTGCTCTCTGGATGTAACTACAATTTCAAAAACTTAAGGTCAATTCTCATCAAACCCTTTCAGTATTTTCTGTTGGTCATGGGATTTCTGTGTACCAAGTTTGGTTCAATTTTATTATTGGTAGAGTTCATAATGCTCTTTGATTGTAAGTTAACTATAAATCCCAGCAACTACAACTCCCAAATGACAAAATCAACCTCCCCCCCCCCCGCAAAAAAACCCCCACCAGTATACAAATTTGGGCATATCGGGTATTTGTGCCAAATTTGGTCCAGTGAAAGAAAATATATCCTGCATATTTGTGATGACTCATGGGCCATGTAGTCCCGTTCCTAGTACTGTTGTGACAGATGAAGAGGAAAACTTGGGTTTCCCACCGTTTCTGCTGGATTTGGAGCCCTTGCAGTTGCAAGATGTTTGCCCACAAGAAGTCAGCCAAACAAGCCTTGAGCAGAAATCTCCCCCATTTTCTCGCCGCCTTTATTATAATCAAGATAGAAGCGCTCGGGAGGCGACTCGCAGGAGCGCCAGGATTGCTGCCAGACAATTAGATGATTAAGTCTGTTTCCCTTGGGAAAGTTTAAGGAGTCCTGCATCTGGACACAGAATAGGTTTCGTTTCTTGTTCCCCAGAGAAAGTGTTCTTTGGCGGGAAAACAAGATCCTATATAGGTGTTTGGCCACAAGGATTCCTTGCGGAGTCAATTCGTCAACTTCGGGAGTAGATTGTGTGTGGACTACGCTACTTCAGTTTCCAGGACCTTGTTCTCGTTCCCACCCTGCCTTGTTCCCTGGACCTCGCCACGGATTTCGCCACGGACCCTGTTCTTGTTCCTCGCTTCTTGTTACCTTGAATCAAGCCTTGTTTGCCAAGAATCTAGTTTGCTCTCCAGCCTTGCATCAAGCTCCATGGACTAAAGGACCTTGTCATTTCCCCTCACTTTGCTTGGCAAAGTGTGTGTTTCGGTTATTGGATTACAACTTTGGACTTTAATATCTCATATTGGACATTGTTACCCTGGTCTATATTTGACCTTTCCTGAAAGGTCTACTTCTGAACTATATTCTACACTTATTTTTATTGACTTTATATATTTCCTTAATAAAGATATTAGATAGATTCTGGTCTCTGCGCATGGTTATTGGTGCTCCGCAGTCTGGGTCCTGACAGTTTGACTCCACCACCTTAAGCACCAATTAACCTAGGCCAGAATGTCTACTGGAACTGGGGCGGAAGCCCAACCACTCAGCTACACCCTCTCCAAGGATGAAGTGGACAGAATCCGAGATACACTCCATACGCAGGAGGGAGAAATACGGGGCTTGAAGGAACGCGGAGCCCGTCTCCCTGCCCTGGCGCTACCAACCAAGTTTTCTGGAGAAGCTTCCAAGGTCCATGTTTTCCGTCGCCAATGCCAGGCATACCTAGAAGCCCGCCATGCCGAGTTTCCCCAAGAAGATATCAAGGTGGCGTGGATTTACAGTCTCCTAGACGGGCCAGCGGCCAGTTGGGCGACGGCGTTGTTTGATGAAGCCTCCCCACACTTAAGTTCCGCGCTAAACTTCCTGAATCACCTTAAGGCGACTTGGGGGATCGAGGACAATTTGGAGGCGGCCGGCCACAAACTCCGGCGCCTTTTCCAAGGGGACAGGCCCCCGCCACCAGCCCCATACCCCAGAGAAAGCGAGGAGGTGCCGATGCAGTTGGGCAATGTGCGTCCCAGATTAGATGTTGCCGAGAAGGCCCGCCGCCAACGTTTAAACCTCTGTTGGTACTGCGGAAACGGGGGCCACTTTGCCAGAGAGTGTCCAGCCAAAAGAAAGCCCGCCACGCATTTGGCGGCGGCGTCCTCCGTGGAGACGGAGACAGCCGAGGCGGCTGGCGCAAAGCTGGCGGGGGAAGCCAGCGACCGGGCGTAGAGAGGCTCGCCAACCCGGTCAGAAACCCCACTCAAGAGCCGCCAACCGGAGTCCTATTTCTCCTAGTGGTCACCTTGTGGTCAGCGAAAAAAGGACCCGTCATGATCCATGCCATGATAGACTCAGGAGCAACAAACAATTTCATCGATAGAGAGTATGCCGACTCTCTGGGATTACAATATCATGATTTCAAGAACGCCCGGGTGGTGCAAGCCATAGATGGCCGCCCCCTAAAGACAGGTCCAGTAAGCCAATGGTCTGAACCCACCAGAATGTGGATGAGGGAACATATGGAAGAGATTTCCTTTTTTGTTACCGAGGTTCCTCACTTCCCAGTGATTTTGGGAATTCCATGGCTGACACTCCACGACCCCAGCATCTCTTGGACCAACAGAGAACTGCAGTTTGCTTCTAAATATTGCCAAAACCATTGCCTTGTAGCCAAGGTCTGTCATGCCACAGACGCTGAACCCATCATCACCTTGCCCAAGAAATACTCAGACCTTTGGGATGTTTTCAATGAAAAGGAAGCCGAGAAACTACCCCCGCATAGGCCCTATGATTGTGCCATTGACTTGGTGGAGGGGGCCCCGATCCCGCGAGGACACCTCTACTCCCTGACTGAACCAGAGCAAGAAGCTCTCAGGGAGTTCATAGAGTCAAACCTCCGCAAGGGGTTCATCAGACCCTCTCAATCCCCAGCCGCTTCCCCAGTGATGTTTGTGAAAAAGAAGTCAGGGGACCTACGCTTGGTTGTGGACTATAGAGCATTGAACAATATCACGAAGCGGAACCGCTACCCCCTGCCTTTGATCTCGGATCTATTAGACCGGCTTCGAGGGGCCAAGGTCTACACCAAGCTGGATCTTCGGGGGGCTTACAATCTAGTTCGCATCAGAGAGGGGGACGAGTGGAAAACCGCCTTCCAGACTAAATTCGGATTATTCGAGTCCCTAGTCATGAATTTCGGATTATGTGGAGCTCCCGCAACGTTCCAGCACTTTGTCAATGATATTTTTCAGGATTATCTAGATCGGTTCTTGATCATATACCTGGACGATTTTTTGGTGTTCTCAAGTTCACAATCAGAACATGAGAAACACGTCAGAATGGTGTTGCAACGATTGCGGGATCATGGACTATATGCCAAGTTGGAAAAATGCGCTTTTGATCTACAAGAGGTAGAATTCCTGGGGTACCGTGTCTCGCCACTAGGGCTCTCCATGGACCCGGCAAAGGTTTCAGCAGTATTGGAATGGCGAGCGCCAACCAACAAGAAAGAGGTGCAACGCTTCTTGGGGTTCGCGAACTACTACCGCAAGTTCATTCCAGACTTTGCCCGCTGGTCTGACCCAATCACCAGCTGCATCCGTGGAAAACAGCCTTTCCGCTGGATGGAGCAAGCAGAGAAAGGTTTCCAGCAACTAAAGAAGTTGTTCACGTCCCAGCCAATTCTACAGCACCCTGATCCTAAAACCCCTTTTGTTGTGCAGGCTGATGCCTCCGATGTGGCAATTGGGGCTGTACTCATGCAACCAGTGGGAGAACATCTTCATCCTTGTGCCTTTTACTCCCGTCAACTAACAGCCCCAGAGAGAAATTACACTATTTGGGAAAAGGAACTTTTGGCCATAAAGGCAGCTTTTGAAAATTGGAGACATTGGTTAGAAGGGGCCAAATTTCCCATTGAGGTCCATACTGACCATCGTAATTTGGAACATCTAAGAACTGCCCGCAAGTTAAATCAGAGGCAGCAGCGCTGGGCTTTGTTTTTTGAACGCTTTGACTTCCAGATCCATTATGTAACCCCAGCTCAGACCAAGCAAGCAGATGCTCTCTCACAGAAACCAGAGTATGCTGCAGGGCGCAAAGAGACTTTCGAATCCCAATTGCTGCAGCCCGAGAACTTTGCCACGCTCACAGTGGGAAACACCAATTCCACTGCAGTTGAACCAACTCCTTCTACTCCAGGGCCCCTTTGTGCTCAAGAAATCAGAACCAGTCAACAGGCGGATGCCTGGGCTCAGGACCAAATTCGCCAAGGACTACGTTTTCCTTTCTCACTTAAGGATGGGTTACTTTGCTACAGAAAACACGTCTACATCCCTCCAGGACCAGGCAGAGAAAAGGCACTTCGTCTGTGTCATGACTGCAAGCCAGCAGGGCACTTTGGACTATTTAAAACCATGCATTTGATCCTACGAGATTTTTGGTGGCCCAAGATCCGCAAGGATGTGGAGAATTATGTCAATACCTGCCCGGTGTGTCAGCGTTCCAAGACAAGAAGGGAGAAGCCCTCAGGGCTACTGCATCCCCTCCCTACTCCATCTCGTCCATGGGAAATAATTTCTGCGGATTTTATCACTGACCTACCACCTTCCCTTGGATTCACCACGATCCTAGTGGTGGTGGACCTTTTTACCAAATTGGCCCATTTCATTCCCTGCGATGGCCTCCCCACGGCCAAAGAGACTGCAGATTTATTCCTTCAGCATGTTTTCAAACTACATGGATTGCCTAAGAGTTTAGTCACAGACCGTGGATCTCAATTCACCTCTCGTTTCTGGAAGGCACTACAAAAACTATTGGGCATAGACTCTCGTTTATCTTCAGCTCACCATCCCCAAACGGATGGGCAAACTGAGCGCACCAATGCCACTCTGGAACAATACCTTCGCTGTTATGTTAACTATCAGCAGGACAATTGGGCTTCCCTGTTACCTCTGTCAGAGTTTGCCTACAACAATGGTGTCCAGGCTTCAACTAAAGAAACCCCGTTCTTTGCAAACTACGGCTTCCATCCACGTTTCTTTCCTCCTATCATTGAAACCTCAGAAGTCCCCACAGCGGAGGACTGGCTGCAAGAACTCACAGCGGTGCAACAACTATTGCTCCAGCAACTGGACCAAGCCAAGGAGGACTATAAACGCCACGCTGACAGCCATCGCCAGCCAGGCCCCGAGATCAAGGTAGGAGATCGGGTTCTTCTGTCCACTCGCTTTCTGCCCTCCCACCGTCCCTGCCGGAAGCTAGATGCCCGGTTCATTGGTCCCTATCCGGTGGTGGCGCAACTTAACCCCGTGACTTTCAAACTTCAACTTCCGCGCTCTATGCGCATCCATGCAGTGTTTCATCGCTCCCTGCTCCTTCCGGCGGATGGTGTCCGCCCCGATGCAGACCGGCCGGCCCCCACTCCTGTTTTGGTGGATGGGGAGGAGGAATTCGAGGTTCAGGACATTTTGGATTCTCGCTTCCACCGCCGCCGCTTTCAATATCTCATTGACTGGGTGGGTTTTGGCCCCGAAGAACGCTCGTGGGAAGACGCTTCCACAGTTCATGCCCCCGACTTAGTCCGCCGCTTCCTTCAGGCCTACCCTGCCAAGCCGCGGCCCCGCACCTCGGGGAGAGGGCCCTTTTTGGAGAGGGGCCTTGAGGAGGGGGATAGTGTGATGACTCATGGGCCATGTAGTCCCGTTCCTAGTACTGTTGTGACAGATGAAGAGGAAAACTTGGGTTTCCCACCGTTTCTGCTGGATTTGGAGCCCTTGCAGCTGCAAGATGTTTGCCCACAAGAAGTCAGCCAAACAAGCCTTGAGCAGAAATCTCCCCCATTTTCTCGCCGCCTTTATTATAATCAAGATAGAAGCGCTCGGGAGGCGACTCGCAGGAGCGCCAGGATTGCTGCCAGACAATTAGATGATTAAGTCTGTTTCCCTTGGGAAAGTTTAAGGAGTCCTGCATCTGGACACAGAATAGGTTTCGTTTCTTGTTCCCCAGAGAAAGTGTTCTTTGGCGGGAAAACAAGATCCTATATAGGTGTTTGGCCAGAAGGATTCCTTGCGGAGTCAATTCGTCAACTTCGGGAGTAGATTGTGTGTGGACTACGCTACTTCAGTTTCCAGGACCTTGTTCTCGTTCCCGCCCTGCCGTGTTCCCTGGACCTCGCCACGGATTTCGCCACGGACCCTGTTCTTGTTCCTCGCTTCTTGTTACCTTGAATCAAGCCTTGTTTGCCAAGAATCTAGTTTGCTCTCCAGCCTTGCATCAAGCTCCATGGACTAAAGGACCTTGTCATTTCCCCTCACTTTGCTTGGCAAAGTGTGTGTTTCGGTTATTGGATTACAACTTTGGACTTTAATATCTCATATTGGACATTGTTACCCTGGACTATATTTGACCTTTCCTGAAAGGTCTACTTCTGAACTATATTCTACACTTATTTTTATTGACTTTATATATTTCCTTAATAAAGATATTAGATAGATTCTGGTCTCTGCGCATGGTTATTGGTGCTCCGCAGTCTGGGTCCTGACAATATTAGATATTTACATTATGATTCATAACAGTAAAAACAGTAAAAAATTGTGAATAAATACACCCCTGAAATCGTATATTTAATCACATTCTTAACTAGAGACCATTTCTAACAAATACCTGTTTTTATTGATATCTAAATTAGAAAAAAAAAACAGTCAACAGAAACTAGCTTGACATATCAACAATCTCACCCCCCTCCAACCATGGGCAAAATTCATGTCAAAAGCATGGCATAAATAAGTATAAAACTGATAAAATAAAGAGAGCTCAAGCAGCTAAAGATTTTTAACCAAAAACGGGCAACAGCTATTGCATTGTCTTTAGCTTTAAACAATTCTTCCTCTGTGCATGAGGCAGGGCATTGTGGACAAGCATACAGATGCGAGTTGTCTGTTCTATTTCACAATCGCACAAGGCGGAGGATTCTTTTAGGTAGTATCATTTTGCCAGATTGTCTTTTGATCTGCCCACTCTACTTCTGAGACTGTTCAGGGACTTCCAAGTTGCCCATTCTTGGTTTCCCCCTGGAGGAAGACCCTTGTGGGGGGCCATCCATTTGGGATAGGAGCCTCCGGTGGTGGGTTAAATCCTTGTGCCAGCAATACTGATGACTTGAAGAACAGGTTGCTGATCTGAAGGTTGCCGGTTCAAATCCAGTCCAGAGAGAGCACAGATTGAGCTCCCTCTATCAGCTTCATCTCCATGCAGGGACATGAGTGAAGCCTCCCACAAGGATGGTAAAAACATCAAAACATCTGGGTGTCCCCTGGGCAACATCCTTGCAGATGGCCAATTCTCTCACACCAGAAGTGACTTGCAGTTTCTCAAGTCGCTCCTGACACGGAAAAAAAAATCCATTTGGGATTTCCTGGTTTAGCTGCCCAGAGGGATACTCTTGCTGTTGTTGGGGGAACATTAAGAGGAGTTGTGGTTTTCTTGAAGCTTTTCCTTGATTTAAGTCTACTGGGAGGAGGCTGATAGCCATGCAGTGGATGGCTTTCACAGTGTTCAGCCTTATTTCTGTCGCAGTTAGCAGCAACTTCCCAGGGGGAGGGGGGGGGGCAATGCCAGCTCCTAGATGGGAAAGATAATGTCCATCTAGTTGTTTGTAGGAAGGATTGGAGGAAAGCAAGAGATTGCTACTCCTTCCTCTGTCCTGCTGGCATAAACCTGGTAGGACTTTAGTATGTGTTGAGGGCTACAGAGCAGGACACTGTGAATCTAAAGATGCTATGGCTCTGTGCATGACAGGATACTGGAAGAATCATATATTAGATACTAAATGAAGCTAGTATTGAAAATACTTGTCTTTAGTGGCAGTTCTTTGTCATTTGAATGTATTGTGTATAGTGTAGGATAGATCCATTTTGTAAAAATCTCGTGAGATTTATCTGATCCTTTAAATATGATCTCTGTGTAACTCTTTTTTAATTTAGCACTTGCTGAAATTGATTGAAATTGCACATCTTCAGTATGCACAACAGATTATATATTTTAAAATATCAATAAATAGGATTGTATTTACTGTGCTAATTTTGCATAGCATATTTAACTCTGAAAAAGAAAACTAAACTAAAGACAATTCATTTCACTTTCATAACATGGAATCATTTATTGGTCAAATTTTCTGTTAATTGTATTCATGTATAGCCAGGCATTTTCTGTTAACTTCCAAGACATTTAATATAATAATCTTAAAGTAAAGATAATATCTGAGATGGAATTTTCAAATGCAGGTAATGACATAATGAGCAGAACATTTTTGGAAAGCATTGTGCTACATAAGTTTTAGTCTATTTCTGCTGTTGTAATGTTGAAAGATATTTTCTTTCATGTACTACAGTTCAGCATAGCCAACACAATAAGTATGCTAAATGTCTTCTTTAGTGGTCACACTACCATTTTTGTATTCCTGATAGATTATGCGGTCATTTCAAGAGAAAGACTTCGGTGGTTTTTCTGACAACTATGATGAGCACTTGATGTCAAGCGTAGCAGGCAGACAGCTTCATCCAACTCGGTTGCTAACGCATTCAGCACCCCCATCGTTGCAGAAATATTCTTCAACTCCTGTTTTGAATCCCTCATCTCTTAAAGAAAGGTAGTGTTGGATATCTCATGAAATTTGGAACTGTATGTTGTGTTCTTAGCAGTGCTTACTGTATTTCGTATTTTAAGCACTTTATTTAATCCTTAGTCTCTAATGACTGAACAATTTTAGACAAGGGCTACCATTGGCACTTAGCAGATATTAGTTTACCATTAGAGTCACATACTTGTGTAAATGTTTGGAGTTAGAATGTGAAACATTTGGCTATATTCAGCAATCTCGTAAAATCTAGCTGGATAATTTCATAAATGGCTTTTACTCCCCTTGTATGTATCATTTTAGTGGCAGGGGTTAAAGCTTCCATCCACTTCCAACAAGTTAAATACCTGCCATTTTAAGTGGAATTTCTTTTCAGTTTGACCAAAGACTCCTAAATGCAAGGGCAATTCTATTTCTTCTTTAATTGCCATGACAAGAAACCCCAGGAGCTGGAAATGATGAGACTATGTGGTTCTGTTCCGAAGAATTGTGAACAAATTGCAGAAAAATTAATTTTTTTTGTCATATACAAAATAATTCTGAGATTTAAAATGAATTCTACAGTCCAGTGTAGGCATGCACACTTGCTTAGGAGTTTGACCTATTGCAAATAAAAACTAATAACACTTACTCCAAAGATCCCAGACTTTACTTAGTGAACGTATAGTCCTCATGATATAGTTGCTCAGACTTGTGCCATTTTTTCATAGGCAAAGTAATCTGCCTAGGATACATCTGAAAATGTTTTAATCTCAACTGGAATCTAGGCTTCTGGCTGAGATTTTGGTAGAGACCTAATTCTGTATCACTTTATTCCTACTAAGAATAACTAACGTGCAATGCTTCCTCTGCTCATCTTGTGAAGCATATTAAAAGTTTTTAATCTCCTTCTGTCCAAGTTTTTTAGGGGTCATGTACCATCGATGGAATGTTTTAAGCCAGTTCTCTTTTATTTCTATTGCGTAAGTGTACTTTAATTTTTTGTTCCATATCCGTTCCCAGTCGGCTAGCATAATTGGATGTCCAATGTTTCTGGCCCAATTTATCATACAGTTTTTGATTGCTATCGTCTCCGTTGACCATTCTAGTAATGTGTTATAAATTGTGGAGATTACCTTCTTTTTTGATAGCATGATTCTATCCCACAAACCATTTGGGTCATTGAAGCCAATTTGAGAGTCCTTAATATATTGTTCTTTGATAACGGCATATTGGAACCAGGACATGTTTTTAAAGTTTTCCTTTAGCATTTCTTGTGATTTTAATTCATAAATCCCATTTCTTTTCACCAATATTTCTTTGTAGCGTGGCCAAACTGTCCATTGTAGAATGTGACGCTGAGAGGATTCAAGAGAAGAGATCCATAGGGGGGTTTTGTTGTAAAACCTCATTTTATATTTCTCCCATACTTTTATTAGAGCCGCTCTAATGAAGTGGTTACCGAAGTTCTTTTCAACCTTTCTTTTATCATAGCCCACATATGCGTGCCATCCTCGCCGGAGATCAAAACCTTCTAGGGTCAATATGTTTTTGTCTTCCAAGGTTGTCCAATCCTTTACCCATTGTAGTGCACAGGCTTCATAATAAAGTTGTATGTTCGGTAGCCCAAAGCCTCCTCTTTTGGTTGCATCAGTCATGATGCTATATTTAATTCTTGGCCTTTTGCCTTTCCACACGAATTTTGCTATATCTTTATTCCATTCCTGGAATAATTTTTGAGTTCTTAAGATTGGGAGGTTTTGGAATAGGTACATTAGTTTCGGCAGCACATTCATTTTAATGGTCGCTATTCTTCCTAGTAGGGAAATATTTAGATTTTGCCAGTTCTGTAGATCGGTTTTGATTTCTTTCCATTTGTTTTGGTAGTTGTTTTTTAGTAGGTGGGCATTTTTTGCAGTAATCCAAATTCCTAGGTATTTCACTTTCGTGACTGTCTCAAATCCTGTTGATTCTTCCAATTTCCGTTGCTTTTCCCTAGTTATGTTTTTTGTCAAGATTTTTGTTTTTTCCTTGTTTATGAAGAATCCCGCTACTTTACCAAAATTTTCCATATTGTTAATCCATTTTGTTATTTGTCGGTGGGGATCTTCAATAAAACATACAATATCGTCAGCGAAAGCGCGGACTTTGTATTCTTGGTTTCTAATTTTAGTTCCTTTTAACTGATTATCTGTCCGAATGTTCCTAATCAAGATTTCTAAAGCAAATATAAAGATTAGGGGGGAGAGGGGGCAGCCCTGTCTCGTTCCTTTTTCAATTTGGATTATTTTGGAGTGTTGTCCATTAATTAACAGTTTTGCTTCTTGTTTTGTATATATCGCCTCAATTGCATTTATGAAGTAGTAGCCTATATCTAATTCTTTTAATAGAAGTTTAAAAAATTCCCAATTCAAATTGTCAAAGGCTTTTTCGGCATCAATAGTTATTAGGGCTAGTTCTTTTTGGTGGAATGTTTCATAATATTCAATAATGTCCAATACGCACCTAACATTGTCCTTCATGTATCTGTTTGGTAGGAATCTTTTTTGTTCAGTCCCTATCCAATTGTTAAGAAATTCTTTAAATCTGTTTGCAAGGATTGTAGAGAAGATTTTATAATCTGTGTTTAATAGTGATATCGGCCTAAAGTTTCTTACGTTTGTGGTATTTGTGTTACTCTTTGGAATTACTATTATGTCCGCTTGCCTCCAGGAATCCGGGATTATTTTATCTTTTAGTGCCGTATTCATTATTTGGTTTAAATAAGGCATTATCTCATCTGTTAATGTTTTGTAAAAAATTAATGTAAAGCCATCTGGACCAGGTGCTGAGCTAGGTCTCATCTGTTTTATGGCCTTTTTAATTTCTTCATTAGATATATCTTGATTTAACAGCTCCCTTTGTTTTTCTGTTATCTTTTGCAGTCCTTGATTGCTCAAGTATTGTGAGATTTCATCTGGATCGGTGTGATTTTTTTGATATAATGCTTTAAAGAATTCTTGGAATTCTTGCAAAATGTCCTCGTCTGATGTTAATGTCTTTCCTTCTTTTCTAATCATTGTTATCTGTTGTTTTTGCGATTTTTGCCTAATTTTCCGTGCTAGCCAAGCACCCGGCTTGTTAGCATTTTCGAAGTGGTGTTGCTTGATGAACTTCAGTTGCTTCGCGGTTTGTTCCATTTCCAGATTCTTCTTGTTGTTTTTCAATCCCAACAACTGTTTTGTTAATGTTGTTTCTTGGGGGTTCTCTTTTAATTTTTTTTCTAATTGAGTTATTTCTGTATTTATTTCGCTTATTTTTTGATTCCTTAATTTGTTTCTTATTGCTTTTTGTTGGATTAGATGGCCCCTTAGGACTGCCTTAAATGTATCCCATACGATATGGTCTCTTGTTTCCGGGATCCAATTAACTTTGAAGAATTCTTGTGTTAATTTTTTACACTTATCTATGTCCTCTTCTTTTTTAAGGAGATTGTCATCTAGTCTCCATTTCTTTCTTATTTTCCTTTGATTTAAATGCATTTCTAGTGGGCAGTGGTCAGATTTATCTCTGGGTAGAATTTTGATATAATCTACTTTAGAGCAAAGGGAGTTTGATAACCAAATCATGTCTAATCTTGACCACGACTTGTGTCTGTGGGAATAAAAAGTGTAGTCTTTAGTTTCCAAATTGTGTAATCTCCAAATATCCTGAAGTTGGAATTCTTCCTTTAGCTTTCTAAAGTTTTGTGGCATCAATCTTGCATTGGCATATTTCTTTTTCAGTATTTTTTTACTTGTGTCTAATTTTATGTCCATTATACTGTTAAAATCGCCTAATATGATCAAATGATCAAAGTCCGAATTACTTATTTGTTTTCTTAATTCTTTAATGAAATAACGTTGGGGGCCGTTGGGAGCGTATATATTACAAACAAGAATTTTTTGCCCATCCAAATTTATAAGAACTGCCACATATCTTCCTTCATTATCTTTAAACTGAAGTGTAGCTGATAGGTTTTCGTTAACATAGAGTACAACTCCCCTTTTTTTTTTTTTATCCGATGAGCAGAATTCCTTTCCTATTTTCCTGTTAATTAAAAGGGCCTCGTGTTTAGAAGTGATATGTGTCTCCTGCAGGGCAACGAAATCATACCCTCCTTTGCTTAGTTGGTTAAATAGAATTCTCTTTTTATTTGGTATGTTAATTCCGTTAATATTATTAGAATAAAATTTCAATTGACATTTCAGATTACATACATTCTTGGACATGTTCGCCGGATGTTTCATTCTTGTTGATACCTTCTCTGTTGGTTGTATCCTCTTCTTCTGTTATTAATTCTTCTTCTGTTATGTTAACTTCGTCTTCCTCGTCCTCTCTGCCTACGTCTGACGCTTCTGAAGTCTGTGAGGGTTTGGTTATCTTAGGATCTGTCTTTTGTGGTGAGTGGTGCCTCGCTCTTTTTGGTTTTTTCCTCTTTAAAGAAGGAGGGGTTGAGTCAACGAGGTGTTTTTCTTTGTCTTGTATATATTTTCTGTAGAAGTCTTTTGCCTTGTCTTCACTCGTGAGCCAATGTCGTTCTCCATTCAGCGTGACCATAATACCTTCGTTCCTTTCCCACCTAAATCTAATCTTCTGTTTTTTCAGTTCCTCAGTTAGAAAGAGGTACTTTTTTCTTCTGGTTAGAGTTAATTGAGGGAATTCTTTCAGAATTATGATCTTTTTCTCTTTGCATGTTAATGGATTATGGTTGTTCTTCATCAGAACCTCATCGCGTATTTTCTTTCTCACAAAGTGGACAATCACGTCTCTTGAGACCTTGTTTTTCCTTGAAAAGTTCGTCTGAATCCTATAGACTTTGTCTAGTTCATATTCTATAAACTCTTCTGATTGGGTTAACAAATTGGCTAGTAATTTGGTGATGGTTTGTCTTATGTCTTCGTTACTATCTTCCAGGATATTACGAAACCTCAATTGGAACTCTTTTTCATGTTGTTCAGTTCTTTCCTGTAATCTCTCCAATTTTTCGTTTTTGGTTTCTAGTCTTTCTATTTTACATTGTTGATTCTTTTGAATCTTGGTTAGTTTCAAATTTTCCAGTTTCAAATCGTTAATGTCCTTGTGAGATTTAATCATTCCTTCTTTCAAATGTCCAATGTCCTTTTTGATTTCTTTTTTCATGTCCATCATTTCCTGGTAGAGTTCTCTTTGTTGTAGGCTGTGCTGGTCAAGTTTCATTTGTGATTGTCTTTGATGTTCTTCTTGTCTCTCTGCTAGCTTCTGTATTTCCCGGAGAATATCTTTTAGATTGACCTCTTCCGATTGAGAGGGTCTTCTTCCCGATCCTTTAATATCCTTAAGGTCCTTATCAAACTTAGTCTTGGGAATTGCCATTTTGTGAACTAGGTTGGCTTAAATAGGAGAGCTGTTCAAAGGGAGAGAAAAAGAGAGAGAGAGAGAAAAAAAAAAGGAGGGGAGAAAAGGGAGAGAGGAAGAAAGAGGATCGAGAGCAGAGAGAGAAAAAGAAGAAAAAAAAAAAGCCTTTAAGTGTCCACTATCTCGCTTATGAGTGTTCGCTATGGGTAAGTTTTTATTCGTGCTCTACCCTCCTTATTGGATTTTAGTTTCCCCTTGACTGGGGTAGTTGTACTATGGAACACATTTAGTTCTTATGCTGGTAGAAATATTCCTTTCAGTAGAGAGTATCTGGCTTTCGTCTCTAGTAAGGGATCTGTCATTCGCCGTTCCTCCTTCTAAGCGCGCCTCACAGCACTTTAATCTCTTGCTGCCTGTCTGGTGCGTGGGGGGGGGGGGAACTAACCCTCCCAACATCAGTGTCCAAGGTCGCTGAGTTATGGCGGCGTCTTGCTCAGTGACTCAGCTATTCTTCCAGGCAGACCCGCTTTCGTCTTTGGGCTTTTGGCTTTGCGATTTATTTTGCTCTAAGCCAAAGCTCTCCCACACCAGATGAATAGCATACTAATTCCCGTCAGTTTGGCTGGGTATATTCATCAAGCCGTCCAGCTATAGGGAAACAAATCCCCTCGGCACAGAGGATGACATTTGCTGCCTGGATCCGTTCGCCCCGCGATGTTCCAGAGGTCGTCTCAACGGGGGTCGGCTCAACGGGTGATGGTGTTGGTGCATTAAAATCTCATCTGCAGCCAGTCAGGTTTTAAGTTGATTCAGTTTGTTGAAATAAGTTCAGTTGAGTTTTATATTGAAACAATGTTGTATTAAGGAAGTACTTATCTCCAGATCCAGTCTTTTGGCTATCTGCTCCTCTCTGTGGGAAGCTTGATGCAACTTACATATTTTAGTTTGGGCATTGATTTCTGTATGAGATAGTTCTAAAGAAGTAACCGATAGGAAGAGAGTTTTTAGAACGCTTAAGTTCTCGGCTTATTGCTGCCTTCTGCGTCTTCGTCTTCTTTGTCCTCTTATGGGTAAAATGGGCTCGGCTGGCAGTTTGTGCGGACTTTGCCGCTGCCGTCGCCGCGGTTCGCGCTCCCCTGCAGCGCCCGGATCCGTTCCCCCCGACAGAATTCGGGGTCGGCTCGACGGGATGCAGGAGCCTTGCGTCCCCCCTTGTCTCAATCCACAAGGGGAGGGGAGCAGAAGCTCTACCCAACCGCTACAGACGTTGATCTAAAGAGAGCTCTCAAAAGACCCGTCCTGCCGCCATGTCAGCCCACCGGAAGACTTGGACAGATGTACAAATCGTACAACAACTCCTGCTGGAAATGCAAGATTCAAGAAGGCTCGTTTTACCACACATGGTGGTCTTGTGAGATGACCAAAAAATATTGGAAGATAATCCACGAAGAGACACAAAATATCTTAAAGAAAAGATTCCCAATTAAACCAGAATACTATCTACTGGGATTAACAGACTCAGACGCACAGTTTGACAAAAATGATGACATTTTATTTATGTATAGCTCTACGGCAGCAAGAATAGTCTTCGCCAAATTTTGGAAACTGGCAGAAACTCCACCGAAAGAAGCGTGGCTTCAGAAATTGATAGAAATACAAGAAATGGACGAATTAACATTTCTATTAAGAGAATCCAGAGGAAAAAGTATCGAACAAACAAACTGGGGAAAGCTTAGAAATTATATAGCACAATAATGACAGAAAGAAAGATGTTAAATAGATAACTTATACATCCGATACGGAAGATAAAGGAAGACCAACATCCCCTTCTTCCCCCTTCCCCTTTTACCCCATGCCCCCCTTATTCCTACTCCTCCTACCCCTTTCTCCGCTTCCGACTTTTAGTACCCCCCCAGATTATCCCCCAACCCTAGTTATACCCCTGCCTCTACCTTTCCCGGATACCCAATCTGTAGTTTTAACTGATGTATATGTAAAACTCCAATAAAGATCATTTAAAAAAAAAGTTTTTAATCTCCTTCTGCAACTACTTTCCTAGGATAAAGGTGGAGGATGTGTATAACATATGTTTTGATATACAGGCAGTCCCTGAGTTACAAACATCCGACTTACAAACGACTCATAGTTAAGAACGGGATGAAACAATAGAAAGTGAAAGAAATTTACCCTTAAGAAAGGAAATTCACTCCTAAAAGAGTTATCATGGGAAAAAGGGGTCTCAGCTGAAGATTTATCACCAATTCTTGTTTCCACAACATGCCAAATTTTTCAAAATCCAATTATCACAAGGACAGAACGTGAGGTGAAATCTTAAAAACAAACCTACACAACCTATCTTGTTCATAACTTGGGGACTGCCTGTAATATAATTTCGACATGTATATTTTTACAGTATATTTCAATGGTAAGGAGCTTCAAGTGGAAGTGTGTATGCATGTCCATGTATAGATTGATTAACAAGCATGAATTGGTCAGCAAAGAATATTCATGTGCACATGGCCATATTGGCAACTCAGTGAGGTACTAATTAGTAGTGTTGCTTTTTGTTCTCTTTCTTACTATGAGGGCAACTTTGCTAAAAGGGCAAAAAGTATGCTGATGGCAAAGAAGTTTTTGTGATTGAAGCTGCAAGAATTAAAATCCTCCTCAACTTCTTCCTCTTCTCTTTCCCCTTTCAAATTTCTGACAGTAGTGGAGCAAAGGCTCCTTGATGGAAAACTCAATGATTGCTGGACCTGTGACTTAATCCCCTTTCTCACCTATCTCTCATTCATTATGTTTGTGCAAATACATGTATTCCAAAATGTGAAAGAATCTAGTAAACAAAATACTTCTAGTCCTATTCATTTTGGATAAGGGAGGCTCAACCTCTATTATGTTGAGTTAATATGAAACGCTTGAATCAATCCTTTTTAGTGTTTTCATTAATTTCACTCTTATGCAGTCATCCCAAGCCCCCTATCTGTGCTTTTTATTTTGTCTGGAGTATTCACAAGCTAGGGATTGTGTAGCCTTCCACAGTCTATTGGGCTACAATCCTTATTATAGACAATGGTGAAGTGTGAATGTAGTTGCATCCTAACCACATTTGGTGGACTACATGCTCCCCATTTGGTGATCACTGTCTTCCCCATCTTTCTTCTAGGACTGTTTGAATCAGTGTATAGACCATGTGCTTGCCAAGTGCAATTGTAAAAATAAACACTATTTTCATTTTTTTTCTTGTAAATCTTATTCCTAGCATTTGTCACATGAATTATTTATTGTGTTGTTTAATGTGCTATGATTTGTTGTTCTATTATATTTTGTTATATTGTATTGTTCTGGGCATGGCCCCATGTAAGCCGCCCCGAGTCCCCGTTGGGGAGATGGTGGCGGGGTATAAATAAAGTTTATTATTATTATTATTATGAATTGGCAGGGTCTGCTTGTTTGCTTCTTGTTCTCCACTAGTTCCTATTGGTCGCATATCTCATTGTGAATCTTGCTTCAGCCATGTCGGATTTCAAATGGTCAAGCCAGCACGTTTTAGGTCTGCTGCGTGGCCTGGCACCTACAACTTCCATATTCAGCGCGGGTTTAGCCACAGAATTCTTGTCATTTTATTGCACATGTCCAAACCATATCAGACAGGATTCCTTCATCTTCTCAGCAATCGGAGCAACTCCAAAGATGGAGCACACCCATTGACCTGAACATCTGCATTTCCATATTGGGCAGAGTTTGCCTGATGGCCTTAGTGGTTGGCCAATACTCAGTGGCATATAGAGCGACCAGTCTCACTACTGTCCTGTAGATTTTCAATTTTAGCCAGATTGGGGTCTTCTTATCTTTTTTCTTCTTGTAAAATATTTATGGAAAACAAAGCCTACAATATTTATTGTTAACTGTTGATATTCCCTATTTAAATATACTATCTTGTTCACTATGTTGAAGCATAGTGCATCATCTGCAGTATGCAGATTTCAGCTCTGGGCAGATCTTTGTTTTTATATTCATTGTGGAAGTGTAATTTTCACTTTACATGTGAATGATTCGTGTTTACTTAGTATAGGAGTTAATATGTTGCCCTGGACAAAACTGCATCAAGTTTAAAATAAAATCAAAACTGATTATCTGATATTTTTAAAGTCACCAAGATATATCTATCTTGTACAGGCATCTCTCACAAAAGATATAAAATGACTCCCTGGGTTAAAATTTCCAGTCATTCATACAGAGCTTGAACGTTGTGATCTTTTTTTAAAAAGAGAGGCCACATAGTGATGGAGAGAGATGCTTACATTTTCCTGTTATAATAGGAGTCTGAATATCTGGGGGATTGATTTGCCCAGAGTGATGTGACCTTGTCTGTTCTGCAGTTGACAGGTATCAAAAACTGTCTTAGCTGGCCTATTGAATATGAAAGGTGCAACTCATCACAAGCAGTTACTCTTGACCTCTGCTACTTGTCTGATATGGTTCATCAGGACTTGATCTTGTCTACTGTAGGTCAGAACAATAGATTTCCAAAGTGTTTTTGCGAATGTTGGCTATTGTAATGCTCATCACATCTTTCTTTGTATGTCAGATGCTCTAACCTACTTCCATTCATATTCAGAATACTGTGAAATATTTGTCAAAACAGTTTGAAATGATCTTACTTGAAATCACTTTGGGTCTGGCAGACTCCATTTATGTTTTTAGTTATCCAAAGGGTGATTTGTTCTCATAACCTCCCAGAAAGGAGACACTTTCTAAACCTGAAGTTTTTTTATATGACAGAAGCAAGATTTTCAGGGTGAGCAGCTGAATACTTGTTTGAAGAGATCTAAAAAAGACAGGTCCTCTCTGTGTATAGCTAGTAACTCCTGTGCTCACTCCTTATATATCTGTCAGTATAAGAATGCCTTCTGGGGTTAGTTCAATATGACATCTGTGATTTTCCCTGTGTTCCATGTGTGTATTTGGTCCTCGTCAACACCTAAGCAAATATCATCAGAATTATTGAGAACACAATATCCTTCCCACCTTGCAACACTGATCAAAATGGCCTCTTCGTTCTACCGTCAACAACGTAATATTCCAGGGTCACTGAAGGGGGGGGGGGGGCTATACACATCCTGAGTGCAGTTGCTGTCAGTGGATCTAATAGCAGAGCTGATGGAGTATCCTGTTTTGCAGTTATGGATTCGTAACCTAGACTTACAGATCCACTGCTGCTCAGTATTCGCTAATACTATATGTTTTACAATATTGTCACTATTGCCATGATTGTAACCCCCCCCCCCCTCCCCTGTCCTCACCTTAAGAAGCAACAGCTGGACCAAGCAATGGAAGTCTGTTCTGCTGGCAATTGAAGAACAGCAAGATGATGTTTCCATCTCCCTCCTGCCAGTAACCTCTGGTACAAGGACAGGAGTCCTGCTTCTGATTATCACAGTCTCACTTGCTGGTGGAAGGGGCTGGAAATGTCAGTTAGCTATGCCCTAATCCCTAGCAGGATATGTTACCATTGCTTGGTGTGTCTGCTGGCTCCTAGGAAGGTTTAGAGTTGGAATGAGAGATGTTACTCAGTTATGCATTTGTAACTGAATCTCGGCCAAAGTTCTTTTTCCCACAGCCTGGGATCCTATGGAGAGTGCTTGAGTGGCACATGTGATCTACATCTAGGAAAAAATGTACATTGCCGTCACTGGGAGGTTTTGCCAGAATTCACTAAGCCAGTTATGAACATAAAGTATGCTTTCATAATTGGTTCATATACACAATCTCAAAATATTTGCTGGTTAAGAAAATACATAGGGACTGTGAAAGTCCCCCAATTCCCACTTACCAGGCAGCAGACAGTGTAAGCAACAGGGCTCCATTCTCCTGTTGTCAGGGAAGCAGCTGACTGGTGTTTCCATCCTCCCCAAAAACAATTTAAAGTGCAAGGCGGCATTGCCATAGGACTCCCACTTCTGGCTCTTGCACCAGAGATCACTCTCAGTAGGGAGGTGAAATGTCAGTTTGCTGTTTCCCAGTTGATAGAATAACAGACCCTTGTCTCTCACAATGGTTGCTGCTTGGTGAGTGGCTGCAGGGATCAGGCTAGGAGAGACTACTTGGATACATAAGTAAGGTGGTTATGTAGACAAATAGTTGAGAAAGTTCGAAGTATTTTTTTTTTGGCTGATAGCTATACTGTGTCTTATAATTATCCTTATTCCACAGAGACTAAACTCAAAACTGACTCCTGTATCTTTAAGCCATGTATCTTAATTGGGCATCTTTTGATTTTTTTTCTCATGGCAGTTATGGCTATTTTACATTGCCCCAATATCATTTGCTCACCTAGGGGTGTAAAGAACCTATAGGGTTTCCAGTTCCTTCATAAAAAAAGGGTTTGCGTTGTATAAAAAAAAAAGTAAAGGCTTCCCCTGATGTTAAGTCCAGTCATGTCTGACTCTGGGGGGTTGGTGCTCATCTCCATTTCTAAGCTGAAGCGCCGGCGTTGTCCGTAGACACCTCCAAGGTCATGCGGCCGGCATGACTGCATGGAGCGCCGTTACCTTCCCGCCGGAGAGGTACCTATTGATCTACTCACATTGGCATGTTTTCGAACTGCTAGGTTGGCAGGAGCTGGAGCTGTTGTGGTAATCTCTGAGCGGTTAGACTCCATTTAACCATTTCTGGGGGAGATTCCACCAAAAATCAGCAGAGTAGCAAAAGCAAAGCTTTTAAATGCAGCAGTTACTTACACGGGAGTGAGCAAGAGAAGCCTTTGATCAGTTAGGATTGCAATGGACTGCAGAGTCTCAGTAAAAGTTCAAAAAGTATTTATTCAGGTAAAAAGAACTCCATTGTAGATAGAAAGGCTTGGGAGCTGTCTAGTCTACTATAGACTGGTTTCTAAGGAAAAATAAGAAAGGAAAAATAACAAACATCTACATAGTTACATCTTGCCAGGAGAGACGGCAAGATGCTTCTTGTTAGCTAGAAGAACAAAGGGAGAAGGGGGAAGCAAAATGGTTCCAACCTCATGGTCCAGTTTATTGGGGCCATAAAAGACATTCTGACCAATGAGAAGTTAGTGTCCCTAAAGATAAACATTTCTACTAACTTCAAAGTAAGGGATGTGACGTAAACAGGATAGAGTGAAACACAGTAAAGCCTGTCTAGGCATGCTTTGGAAACAGGGAAAGGTTTCCCTCAATCTATCATCTATCTAACTACATCTAGATTTGAGTAGTCCAGGATGATTCCCAACAGGATCAACAGCGGCCGCTCCCGCCGCTCCCGGGGTTTGAACCTGGGACCTTTCGGTCTCCAGCTCAGTGCTTTAACGCACTTCGCCACCGGGGCTCCTCGTGTTGTATGTCTAACACCAAAATATCATCTAATCTTATCTTACGCAAGTTTAATGCCACGACCCTTTAATACAGTCCCTCATGTTGTAGTGACCACCAACCATAAAATAATTTTCATTGCTTTTTCATAACGAATTTTGCTACTGTTATGAATCATAATGTAAACATCTGATATGCAGGATCTACTTAATTACTAAACGTAATTACAGTATACTGATTAATTACGAAATAATATGTACTGATAATCATGGGGGAGAAGTGGAAGGAGGAGAGAGTGAAGGAAGGAGTTAAACAAGAAGGGAGAAGGAGCCACAGAAATAAGAGAGAAGCTGTGAAGGAAGGGAGGGAAGAAGGAAAGGAAGGAGGGAAGAGAGGGAGGGAAGGAAAGGAAGGAAGGAGGGAAAGTAAGGAGAAGGAAGGAAGGAGGGAAAGCAAGAAGGGAAGAGAGGGGGAAGGAAGGAAGGAGAAGGAAGGGAAGGAAAGAAAGGAAGGAAGGGGAGGGAGGGAGGACTGAAGGAAATGAAGGAGGGAATGGAGGAAGGAAAGAAAGAGGAGGGAAGGGAGGGAAAGAAGGAAAGGAAGTCACCCTCCTCTGGACCCATTCCAGCTTGTCAACATCTCCCTTCAGCTGCGGTGCCCAGAATTGGACACAGTATTCCAGGTGTGGTCTGACCAAGGCGAAATAGAGAGGGAGCATGACTTCTATATTCCTAGAATCAGACTGTGTCCAATTCTGGGCACTGCAAACAAAGGGAGATGTTGACTCTAATGTGTCCAGAGGAGGGTGAATCAAAGGATCAAGGGTCTGGAGAACAACCCCTATGAGGAGCGGCTTAAAGAGCTGGGCATGTTTAGCCTGCAGAAGAGAAGGCTGAGAGGAGACATGATGAGGGCCATTATGAAGATGTGAGAGGAAATCATAGGGAGGAGGGAGCAAGCTTGTTTTCTGCTGCCCTGGAGACTAGGACACAGTGGAACAATGGCTCCAAACTACAGGAAAGGAGATTCCACCTGAAGAGGAAGAATTTCCTCACTGTGAGAGAGAGCTATTCAGCAGTGGAACTCTCTGCCCCGGACTGTGGTGGAGGCTCCTTCTTTGGGGGCATTGAAGCAGAGGCTGGATGGCCATCTGTTGGGGAGCTTTGAATGCAGTTTTCTTGCTTCTTGGCAGGCGGTTGGACTGGATGGCCAACGAGGTCTCATCCAATTCTAGGATTCTATGATTCTATGAAAGAAGGAAAGGCAGGAAGGGAAGGAAGGAGGGAAAGAAGGAGAAGGAAGGGAAGGAAAGAAAGGGAGGAAGGGAAGGAAGGGGGGAGAGGGAGCATTCTGCTCCCATCTCTTTGAGCGCGTCTACACTGTCGAATTAATTTACTTTGACACCACTTCAGCTCCTATGCAATCCTGGGAGTTTTAGTATTGCAGCCTTTTCTGCCAAAAGGTTTTCATTACAAGTTCTTAGCAGATCTCTACCAGGTCTTCTGTAAAGCAAATGAGTCTCTATGACTAGTTCTAGAGATTGATTTACTTGGTTGCTGTAAGTTTTCCAGGCTGTCTAGCCATGTTCCAGAAGCATTTCACCCACATCTATGGCAGGCATCATCAGAGTTGTGAGATCTGTTGGAAACCGGACAAGTGGATTTTATATATCTGTGGAATAATGTCCCGGGTAGGAGAAATAATTCTTGTCTGTCTGAGACAGGTATGAATGTTGCAATTTGCCACCTCAATTAGCATTGAAAGGCCTTACAGTTTCAAAGCCTGGCTGCTTCCTGTCTGGGGGGATAGTTTGTTGGGAAGTGTTAGATGGCCCTGATTGTTTCCTGTCTGGAATTCCCCTTTTTTCTGAGAGTAGTTCTAAATTTACTGTCCTGATTTTAGAGTTTAGCTGATTTCAGGGCCAGCTAACACCTCCCAACAAAAGATTCCCCCAGGCAGGAAGCAGCCAGGCAATGTGTTGTTGAAGGCTTTCATAGCTGGGTTGCTGTGAGTTTTCCAGGCTGTATGGCTATGTTCCAGAAGCATTCTCTCCTGACGTTTCGCCCACATCTATGGCAGGCATCTTCAGGGGTTGTGGGGTCTGTTGGAAACTAGGCAAGTGGGGTTTATATATCTGTGGAATGATGTCCAGGGTGGGAGAAAGAATTCTTGTATGTTTGAGGCAGGTGTGAATGTTTCAATTGGTCGTCTTGATTAACATTGAAAAGACTTTCAGGTTCAAGGCCTGGCTGCTTCTTGTCTGAGGGAATCCTTTGTTAGGAGGTGTTAGCTGGCCCTGAAGGAAGGAAGGGGGAAAGGAATGGAGGGAAGGGAAGAATGGAAGGAAAAGGAAGGAAAGGAAAGAAAGAGAGGAAGGGAAAGGAAGGATGAAGGGAAGGGAGGAGGAAAAAGAAGAAAGGAAGGAAAGGAATGGAGGGAAGGAAGGAGGGAAAAGGAGGAAAGAAAAGAAGAAGAAGAAGGGGAAGGAAAAAAGGGAAGGAAGGAAAGGAAAGAGGTAAGGATGGAGGGACGGAAGGAAGGGAGGAAAGTGGAGAAGGAAGGTCATTCACTCAGAAGCACCGTCCTGGGGATGGTTCCCCTCCTCCACCTCCAGTGCGATGCAGCTGCTTCAGTCTCCACCTCGTCTCTCAAGAAACAAGACCAGCTCTCTCCAGGCATTGCCTCTGACCCAAACCCCAAGGCAGAGGAGGAGGCAGGCAGGAGGCATCTTGCAGGAAGAGGAGGAGGAGGCAAGGAAGGCCGGGGGCAGCCAAGAGGGAGAAGGCGGCTGCTGCTGCTGTTTCTGCTTCCCTGACGGTGCTGCTTTTGCCTGCTGCTGGCGGCAGGCGGGTGGGAGAGGGACTTTTAGGAGCCCACCTCCCGTCCTCCTCCTTCTCTTCCTCTCCTTCCTCCTCTTCCAAAGCAGCAGCAGCTGTGACAACAACACAACGCTCAACCTGCAGCTGTGCTGCTGCCGCCGCTGTCGCTTCAGAAGTGAGGAAGAGGAGGAGGAGGACACTCGCCTTCCGCCAGCAGCTGGCAGAAGCAGCACCGCAGAAAAGCAGCAGCAGCAGGAGCCTGCTTCCTCTCGGCTGCCCCCCTCCTCCTCCTCCTCCTCCTCTTCCCTGCCTCCGGTGCCGCGCTGCTGCTGTTGCCCAGCTGTCTTAGGAGGAGGAGGGGGGAGGAGTGGGTAGCGGCAGCGGCATTGGAGCCTCGCCTGTGGGCTCCATTGCTGCCATGCCCGTCACTCCTTGTCCTCCTCCGGCTGCTGCATGAAGGCGAAAGCTAGGTGGCTTCGGAGCCATGCCAAGGATTGATCCTTTGTTTCCTGAGCATTTTCTGATATGCATATTCAAAAATAGTTTCAGGAAAGGAGATCTGAAAACCATTTCAGATAAAATGTGTTTTGCTATTTAATTGAAGCCAATGTTCAAATGTTGAATTCTCTAGTATTTTGGGAAATAAAGTGAGCAGTCAATTCTCTCTTAAAATTAACTGGAATGCATGAAAGAGTTAAGTGGGCTAGTTGGTTTCTTTTTCATTCCTGAATGGGTTTGTAAAATGGGATTGCTGCTCTTGAGAGATTACTTGCATTTCAGGCCTTGAGATAAACTGTATACCTCAGACATGTAGCAATTCCTTTGGCCAGTGCCCAACTTACCTGAAATTGCTAGGTGCAGGTACTTGGGCTGGAAAATATCATGTATTTAACACTAGTTTGTGCACTTATTTTGATAGTTAGCTAGAGTAGAAGGAAACAAGTAGGGGCTTTTCTCTTTCTTCACTAGTTCCCTTCCCATTTCAGACAAAGCCTTTGCCTTAAGAGAATAAAACGTGTAGCACAACAATTCCCGCCCGCCCCCATCTCCATTTAGTAAAATGCTATTCCCAGGGCATGCAATATAGTGAAGCTTGAAACTAGATTCCTTACTTCTGAGCAAACATCGGAAAGTTTTAATTTTGACCTTTGTCCCTTCTTTGAAATGATAACATGTCCATCAGGTTTATATTGCAGGGAAGGCGAGATGGGGGGAATAATCAACTATTTCATCATATCACCATTTGGATGCCAATAGCTGATTAACTATTGATGGATTGTTACACATTTTTCAGAATATGCAATTAACTACAGAATTGTCTATATTAAAACAATCCACAACCTGGCATCTGCATATTTCCTAATCATTGCCTGCAAGTCTGCACATATTTACTCAGAAATAAGTCCCACTCAATTGAGTGTGCCATATGTTCAGATAAGTATGTGTAGGATTGTAGTCTTAGTGTGTTACATTAAATCTCATTTTGTTGAGTATAGTTTCAGTCTTAAGCTCAAACATTATTTTTCTATCATACTTTCACATGGAGCAATTTTGTTTTGCTAGGTTCCACTCTCCAGCTGTACATCTGCTCCTACAGCACTTCATTGATTTTTGTCCTATGATAGTTTGTCCTTGTGTATCTTTTTCCCTTCTCCTCTTAGCACAAATCCCTTTTGAAACTAATAAATTCTTCAGGAAAGCTACAGAGGTGAGATTGCACTTACTGTGATTCTCTGTGATAAGGACAAAAATCCACATGAGGCCATAAATGTTTTGCAGAATATGCTTATAATAATTTGGATAATTCTAAATGCATTAGTATATTTTGCCCTTTTGTACTTGAATATTTTGTTGTATGGAAGTGCATGATTCAGTAAACATGTATTTTTAAAATGTACTTGAGAACTGTAACCTTCTGTTGAAATAGTGTATATGGAAACACCTTGTGGAAAAAAGACTTCAATCATACTCATCTTTCATGGGAGCAAGTTCTACTGAATCCAGTGTGACCTTTCTGTGTTGACTTGTATAGGATTGTCTGTTTTACTTGAGTGAATAGGCGAAAGGTATATTCAGCCAAATAACATTTCTAGAATATATACTCATGTTTTTGTGGTCGTTGTTTTGTTTTTGTTTTTTTTATTAAAAATATGCTTTTAGCCACATTACAAGAGAAAATAATTTGTATTGTTGATTGCTCCAGCATAGCATCTTTCAAATGAATTATGAGTAGTTCTTTATTGATCTGTCTTATTCTAGGTCACTGAGCTATATATCCAAAGTGTTTATACAATCTATTGGAATCAATAAACAATTTAAACTGGTGTAACTGCAGAATGTTTGCTAGTCCCAAAGAAAATGAAAGTATGACAAAGAATGCAGCTGTAGAGGTTTATTTTGTTTTGTCAGAATAAAGTCAGTAAAATAATAAAAGCATTCCAGCAGTACTGCAAGAAACTACTGACACCGTAATCCCATATGTACGGACTTTGTGGTTTACGCAGGCATTATTTCAGCCTTTATACTAGAGAATTCCTTTTATTTATAGTTTTAAGAAATTACTTTTTGAAAATGAGCTTCAGAGAATATCTCCTCCAGGAGTAAGCACATCATAAAAAGGTTTCAATTTAGATTATGGGTGTTACATTTCAGGTTTAGCTTTGTTGTATGGTGACTTTAGATGGTGTAAATATTAACATAATGACTTAAAGTGTGGATTAGGTTTTATAGTTATGTCTCAAATAAGACAATTAAAAAGAAGCTGATACTGTTTTTTATTAATACTTAAATATTTGTATTTAGAAAATCAAGTAGAAAGCTATGTGGCCAGTAAACATTTCTTATGCCACAGTGCACACTAGTGGATTGTTAGGTCATTTCACTATATTTAGTTTATGGAAAATAATTTCAAAACATTTTTTCAGTACAACAGAATCCTGATCACACTTTTATCCCAAACACAGGCTAGCATTGTGATGTGGAACAATACTGGAAATTTGATTAGTGACAAATAGAAATACATAATATGTTTAGAAAACTGTGCTTGCTTGAAAGTTCCATCAGAAAGACTTGGTACTACATATCCTTTCCCCTAATGTCATCTAATAACCAGAGTAATGTGTATACATTCTTTTTGAAAGTTCAGAAATGATTCTGCTATATGCCCTATTTACTAATGTTATTTCCTTACTATCATTCCAGCAAGAAGTTTATCAACTTTTCTGCATGCCGATCTTCCAAGAATATTTAATAATTTTGCTAAAGTTCCAGATGTCATAAAACTGCACTATGCTGCAGAGAATAGTAAAGTTGTCTCACTATTACAGCAAAGTCCTCAACTAGTATGCAGAAAATTTAGTCCATACCAACTTGATGAGATATGTATTCATAACAATTTTCTTTCATTGCTTGAAAGTGTTGGTACAAATACCCAAGTAGGCAAAGGATCTGTCTACATGGACTGTGCTGATACAATTGCAAAAACCTTGTTCAAGTGTACACTATATACTATTAGAATTAAGTGTGTGCTTTATATTATTTTAAAATGTATTCATTATATGTATCTATATAAGAGAAAATAATGATGATATAATACAAAGCAATACCAATAATTTATAGCACTCACATTAAGTGACATCAACCATAAAATGTTTTTCATTCAAGGTTTCGTTCTGTTTGGAGCACACCAGTAAATGGAGAAGATATCCATAAACGGGTGAAAAATATTTTAAGGACGCACAGTACAAGGCAAAGACTGACATTTGTAAGTTTTTTCAATTAAGAGGCATAAAGGAAGAATAGGAAACTATGAAGGAACATATCACAAGGCTAGATGCCATGTGTAGGAGGCAGGCTGTTCTCCTTGAATCCCATCCCCAAAGCCCCAATAGTACATCTTTCTTTGGTAAGATATGTTGTAAGAAATCTTATTTTTTAAAAGACGAATATCAACAAATGAGATTATCATGAGATGCGAATCTTGATTTCTTAGGATGACAGTTGCTTGTCAAAAGAAGAGTCTGCTAGAACAAGCAAGACAAGGACTTCTAATAAAAAAGAAGTTTCCTGTATAGATTCTTCAAGCTACAACGAGCTGCAGAGCAGGTAACATTTCTCTTCGTATTATTCCTTTCTTACCATAGTCCACGCTTAGCCTTTTTACTCTGTAGAAAGTTCTATTCTGTGGATGTTATTGTCATTGAACTAAACTATGTAAATTGAAATTCTATAAAACATTCTGTGAAAAGACTTTGCATACCTGATACACCTGAGCTGTAAAAAACCATGAATTAATCAGATTTAAGATTATTGATTTCAGTGGTGATTCATCTACACTGAGGAGTTTTATCTGGTGTAAAATATCCCAGATCCAGTATGTTGATCCTGAACCTAGAGGTTCTTTTAACATGGCTGAGGAATGCAGCCACTCAAGCGGGGTGGCATGCATCCTGTTTCCTCTGTCACCACTTTCCCCACCTATTTTCCTGATTGCACAGGTGCTCCATCCTGACCTCAACAGAGGAAGAACAAGTGGATATCTCTGGTTCCCACAGGGCCCTTTGTTAATGTCAGAATGGAGCAGCAACACAATCAGGAAGAAGGAGGCAGGCACTCCATTCTGATGTCAGCAGAAGCATCTGCAATGGCCAGGAGCTTGGACAGAACTCCAAGGCCAGCTAGGAATGACAGGAACACAGCCATAACCCATTCCCTGAAGAGCACAAGGAAAGGGTGTTGGCACTAGCATCCTGTCTGGGCAGCAGCTTGTGCCAAGTTGTACTCAATCCAACTGTCCAGGCAAATACTGTCATAAACTCAGCAAACTCTGCACTCAGTAAAATCTGGAATATCCCCCAACTTTGCTCAGTGTAGGGCAAAGCCTTTTTAAACTAAAAACAAAAACAAAAATAGGGGTATTTGTTGGAGGTAGCTGACTTCCATTTTATTCTGCCATTTTTGGCTAGTGGAGAGAAGCCCTAGGTTTCTCTTCTATACATTTCTACTCTGTCTCTTTAAGTTATGTGATTAGTAGCCGGCAAACCAATGCTCCATCCAATATTGTTGAGGTAATATGATAATCCCCAGGTTGCATCTTAGGGGGTCGAGCTTTGATCATCTTTACATCAAGATTCTAACTCCCAATAACCATTACGAGTATACCGGTGTATGGAAGAGTCACTTAACTTATGGGGCTCATTGCTTTTCACATTATCTCAGGGATATTGGATGTAGACACATTTGAGCCTAGCCCACCCTTTAAGTTCTCTAACTATTGCTTTGTCAACTAATTCCAGCATAATTATGTCTCTTATGTTCTTGATGGAGATCGTGGGAGCTACAGGCTGTGCATAAAAAAATCTGGAATGGCTATTGTCATAGCATCATTGAAAGAATGTACTTTAAAATGGAATACTCAAATAGAGTTGAGCACTGATGGAATCATCACATTAGGTAGTGCAGTCAAGGGAGTAGAGGCTAAAGAGAGAGACTCAAGGACATTCTGACAGCTTGAAGTCTGCTATCGTCCTCATAAATAGCATATTAAGACAGAGTTCAGAGGAGAATGTAGTTTTGCTGACCAAATGTTCACACTAATGTAAATGATTGAAAACCATGGGGACTGTGCAGAAGGTCTGTGGTATTTAAATATTTAGTGTGGGGGTGACTTTGAGAGGAACTTGTGGGACTCTAAAAGCGATGGAACAAAAGCATGTGACAGGTATATGACAGGTGTTTCAGAAAATGGAGATGAGTGCAGTTATCCTTGTCTTAATATGATTTGTGCATGTAATCCCCAAATCACTTCAGTTTGGCTTGTCAAGATAGTTTCCAGTTAAGATTGCAGACTGATTTTTTTCCTAACATGGATGTAGCAATGTCCATTCCAGTGTTCAATTTCTCATGAGGATGGGACAACATTCACAAATCAAGGGACTGTCAAGCATCAAGACATTGTCAGTGATGTGGAATTCACATGAAGTGCTCCTACTCACTATAAGCATATCTTGATCTGTTGTGATGACTATGGTTCTAGGCAAAGGAAATGGATTTCTTGGAACCACATTATTCTGTTCTTTATGCAGTACTCTTGTTTAGCCCTGTCAGGTGTGCTTTGTATAGAATACCAAAGCCAAGAGATTTCATCAAGTACTTTTAAGATGGCTATACAGTAACAGTATTGAAGATTTTGTTTTGTTCCAGCAACTATAGCATCTACAACATTTCATGTAATGAAACTAATTTGCTGATGAATCAATTTCCAAATTCTGAATTGTATTTAGCTTGCTATCATGAAATGATTTAAAAAGTTCCACGTCCTACGACGTCACTCTGTTTAGATACAATGTTGAGAAAAGAGATGTGAGAATCTCTGGGCTAGCAGGATGCAGTTGTTCGTTTCTTCATTCTGACAAGTTTTTAGGGCAGAGGTGTCAAACTTGTGGCATTTCAGGTGTTTGGGACTCCACCTCCCAGAAGCCCAGCTTGTCCAATCATCAGGAATTCTGGAAGCTGAAGTCCAAAACATCTGGAGGGCCACAAGTTTGACACCATTAGCTTAGGGACCACTTGCATGTGTTCTGTTTCTCACAGGAATCAAGCCACCTTCTCCAAGTGGCAGCTTATTTAGTGGATATTATAATCAGGTGGGTAGGGTTCAGGTAGCTCCCAGCTGGGTAGTGTAGCATCACTTGGTACAGGATCTCCCCATAAAGAAGTGACTGTCACATAGATTAATATATAAAGGATGACTTCAAGTGTTTCTTGGAGTCTGTAGATATTGGCACACATGCACCTACACTTTCTCTAGGGTGGTTTTATGATGGCAAGGGGAACCAGATAGAAGGTTTTTCTCCAATGACTTACATTCTTCACAGTGTTGGTGCCTATAGTCTTTTGCCTTCTACAGTTGCCACTTACCCTTCTATAGTTATACTATTCACAGTGCATTCACAGGATGCCACCAATTATACTGACCTCATAGGCATAGAAGTGATTAGCAGATTGACTTAATCAGAGGTTCTAATCTAAATAATTAAATTATGTATTTACACAAAAAATAATGACACTATACTGCCACATTTATATACACAGAAAAGAATATACTGTAATGTAGTTCTGAGTTTAGGTAACCATGTCTGTGTAGAAAAGTTTAGCTGCAACCATAGCATCTGCAAATAGGAGCTACACAAAAGCAAAAATGTATGGGTGTCATACATAAACAAAGTATAAGTACCTGTCATTCTTCTCAATAATGTTTTTAAATAACATTTTAATGTATGTGTTTGTTTCTCTCCCCCCCCCCCTTTTTTTTGTTTTGTTTTTGTTTTGGATGGTGGAACCTTCCTAGTTCATCCATACGACAGAACATCATGGTTCATCTGGATAATGGTGAATATTGGACCAGCCAAGCTTCTGAGTATAAAAACAAACCACACAGAGCAATCTTTGAGGACAGTTTGGAGAAAATCTATCGAAACATGTATAGGAAAGCTTCGGGCTCCATTTCAAAAAATTAATAAGTTTTTCTTAGAACAGGTAGAAATGAACAATATACAAGATAGATAATTTAAAGGTGATGTTTATCTGATTAATCTTTGTACTCTTTCTTTTTTTTTACCTGAAATATTTTTACATGAACCTGTGAAATTCTGAGGCTGGGACTCCAAAAAGGAAAGAAATAAAATCTGGAGAATATTAAGTAGGATGTATTGTTTGCATATGGGATTTATAGATGTGACAGTATGATTAACTTCCCATTTTTCAAACATGCAGCTTTAAATCAGGGTGAATATGCATGCTTATTCACCACACAGATGTCCATGGTTTTGTATATCCATCATGCCTTTCAAGTCCTCTTACAGGCACAAATGGAAACCATCCGCTTCCATTGCTTCCAGTAATGTGTTTCTAACATTCTGCTATTGAAAAGCATCCATGAGGCTGGTTTTCAGTAGCAGTGCTGTATCAGTAATTATCTTTCTGAAAAAGTATAGTTCACTCATATGTCTATGCAAGAAGAGGAATGAAGAGCAGCATTTTTCATGGTGGCTGAATGTGTGAATTCAGTATGAATAGTGGTAAAGTGTGCATCATCATCAGAGCTCTCATTCACTATCAAAACAGGTGCCTGTTGCTGCTGCTCCTGATATGATAGTATACACTCATTGTTTACTACAGATAGATAAATGTAGAAATATCCTAATATCCCAATATGGAAATTATATCAAAAGAAGTATGTGTGTATGTTGCCTATGAGCTGAATTTATTGTGCATCAGAAGGAATAGGGATATTATTCCCATTTAAATCTGTAAGGCCTGATTTTTTTCTCCTTTCCTGTACCACTTTGAATTATAATATTCTGTTGGTAATCTTGGTTTAACCTAGCAATGCTGTAGTTTAAGAATGGGAGTCATGTGGCTTCCAGATGTTGGACTAAAAATCCCAGTAGCTTTGCCAATAGTGTAGAATACAGGGAGTCAGTTTCCATCTTCTGTTAACTGAATCCTACACTGAGCTGGGATTTTGGAGAAGATGACCTTTAGATCTCTTTCAGTTTTACACCTCTGTTTCAACAATCTCTTTCTCACTGTGCTTGTTCTCAAATTTCCCATGATCAAATAGGTCCCAGTGTTCTTTTCAGATTGCATCAGCAATGTCAGGGCATTGTTTAAGTGCGAAAAAGCAAGTCTGGAGCACATCAGGTAACACAGCCAAATGCACACATTATGAATGTCCTGTATCTCAATATGATTGAATTTGGAGTCTGTCCTTTCAGGCTCAAGAGATGCTTTGGCAGAACTGTACTGGCAAAGCTGGGCATCTTTCTGCTAAAGGACACCAAATGTTCACCAGCAGTTTTGAAACTTCCCCTGAGAAGGAACCTTTTCATCCTTCCACTGCATATTTCCCACATTAACAAATCAGGACAAGTGTCTCACTTTTTTCAAGAAAGGAAGAAAAAAGTCAGAAGTGGAACTTTGTATCTCTTACTTCCTTTCAGAAAGGAAAGAAAGAAATAAGTTCTTTTTGGAATAGTTGCTGTCTACAATCACAGAAATAGACTTACGGTAAGTATTGCTTACCAAGGTTGCTGGCAGATATCATGAAGCATATGTAATGTATTATTTTATTACCAGGCCGTCTCCATTTTGTACTACTGTGTTTATGCCAGAAAATTGGAAGTCTCATATCCCCACAGGACTGTTTCTGGTCAAATCACATTTTTTTAAATTGAAAGACATTTTAGTCACCCACGTAAAAATATCCAAGTGGTATACAATAGCAAATAAAACAGTAAATTCCCAATATAAAATATAAGTTGACATGTATGTAGAATAATGGCATTATAGGAGAGGGGGATTCTAATTCAGTACAGCAGCTAAAGGCAGCAAAAGCTATTTTTAAAAATATTAATTACCATATATACTGAGTTTTTCAGCCCTTATTTATGAGCTGAAAAAGCCTCCCCCTGCTTATAATTGGGTCAAGGTCAAGGCTGTAGGAGAGTTTAACAAATATTTCAGGGGAAAATGCTTTCATAAGATTAATGAATATATTTTACTTCTTCCTTATCAGTGTGTTTTCTTTTGCAAAGCCTCCCTCCCTCTTAATCAAGGGAATGTTTTGAAAAGAGAAAGACACCCTTGCAAGTCAGGAAGAAGAGATATATATATATATATATATATATATATATATATATATATATATATATTCATTCATTAATCTTATGAAAGCATTTTCCCCTGAAATATTTGTTAAACTCTCCTACAGATATATAGGCATTAACCCCTTGCAAGCTTTTGCCATCTCTATGTACCTTTATATGTGTATCTATCTATATGCATTAATTTTAGATATGAATTTCCCCTCATATGTATGCAGGTCTTTGCAAATCCTTTATACATATAGATCCATGTACCTGTGTATCTGTAGCCATACATATACATTATTTCTATATATGAATTTACCCTCATATGTTTGCAAGTCTCTGCACATATCTATATAAAGAGAGATGTCTGGATAAATATGCATATATTCTTACCTACCTATATATAGGGCTTGCAAATATTGCAGGGGGGAAATGAACACACAAATATATATAGACATGTCTAGATAGATATGAATATATATGTATATGTATAGGGCTTACAAATATTATAGGGGAAATGCGCGCAGACACACACACACACACAGAGGGGATTTGCAAATGTTTCAGGGGGAAATGCATATGTGAAATTAGTATCTATAATTATAGATCTATATCTAGCTCTGCATTGTTTATATAAGCATTGAATGTTTGCCTGTTACTATGTTGGAAGCCGGCCTGAGTCCCCATGGGGAGATGGGGTGGGATCCAAATGAAGTTTTTATTATTATTATTATTATTATTATTATTATTATTATTATTATTATTATTATTATTATTATTATTAGGTTATTGTTGATACCATATTGTTTTTGTTGCCCCTACCTTTCCACTTATAGAGCTAATTTATTGTTTTTCTTTGAAATACAGTAAATCTTCAAAAATGTTTAACCTACTGATGCCTCGATTAATGAAATTTTATTGGTGTCTATTTTTATTTTGAAATTTACCTGTAGCTACTGCATTTCCCACCCTCGGCTTATACTCAAGTCAATAAGTTATCCCAGTTTTTTGTGGTAAAATTAGGTGCCTCGGCTTATATTCGGGTCAGCTTATACTCGAGTATATATGGTAAATATGTCTTTAGTAACAGCAGAGTTGGCACTAGGCCCGCTTGGAGAAGGCATTCTGTCAGTAACTGCTACTTAAGAAATTGCCTTAAATTCTGGATTGTGTGTGTGGTGGTGGTGGGGGGATATTACAGTTCCAGAGCCCTGATAACTAGGATCTCAAACCAACCAAAAATTGACTGAAATTTGACCCAAGTCAAAAAAGGAGCACAATCAAAGCCCTGACAGAGCGTGCACAAAGAATCTGCGAACCTGACCTCCTCCAAGGTGAATTAAACCACTTAAACTGGGCTCTACAGGCCAATAGATACTCCACCACAGACATCAGAAGAGCTGCGAGGCCAAGAACAAGCCATGAGAGTCAAGACAAAGATCCACCCAGAGGAAAGGTGTTCTTACCATACATCAAGGGAACCACTGACCGCATAGGCAAACTGATGAAGAAGCACAACCTACAAACTATCTACAGACCCACAAAGAAAATCCAACAAATGCTACGGTCAGCGAAAGACAAGAGGGATCCTCTCCTCTGCTGGAGTCTACCGGACACCATGCAGCTGTGGAAAAGTATACATAGGGACCACCAAACACAGCATTGCCCAAACACAAGTCAAAGAACATGAAAGGCACTGCAGACTAATTCAACCAGAGAAATCAGCCATAGCAGAGCACTTGATGAACCAACCTGGACACAGTATATTATTTGAGAACACAGAAATGCTGGACCACTCCAACAACTATCATGTCAGACTACACAGAGAAGCCATTGAAATCCACAAGCATGTGGACAACTTCAACAGAAAGGAGGAAACCATGAAACTGAACAAAATTTGGCTACCAGTATTAAAAAACTCTAAAATCAAAACAGTAGATGGGAAGCAACACTCTGAGGGCAGAGGAGACCCAAGTACGCTAATGACTGAACAAAGGATGCCCCCCAGGCAAGAAACAAAACCTTTCCAATGCTAATTAGGGTGACAAAGGACTCTTGCCACACCCTGGACTCTCCACAGATATATATTTTTTCCTTTCCTTGCCTAGTTTATCCATACCACACAGCCTCTGAGGATGCCTGCCATAGATGTGGGCGAAACGTCAGGAGAGAATACTTCTGGAACATGGCCACACAGCCCGAAAGACATACAACAACCCTGTGATCCCGGCCATGAAAGCCTTCAACAACACAAAAATTGACTTTATTGTCGCTATTGTCCCAAAAATTGACTTTATTGTCCCTATATTGTCCCTATCTGCTCACCCTGGCCTTAGGGAACATATCTCTTCCTTCCTTTATTTCACAAAAACCATTGCTAAAAATGAACTTGCCACCTCATCACCATACCCACAAATTTTGCATTTCGGTTGCTGGTCACAGCTCATCCATAGGTACAAAGGTCTGTTCCTAGACACTTCATGAATCTGATGTAGTAAACTTAAGTCTACAAAAACTTATGCTACTATCATCTTGCTTCAAGATCTCTTTGCACACTGATTCAGACTAACATGTTTATATCTTTGAAAATGAAATAGAATCACAGGTGCAGCAGAATGATGGGTTATTGTTTGTACAAAAGTGTAAAAGAGCAGCCATGAAACCTAAAGACAAGGATAGTTCACATCTCTTCATCTCATTGATGGTGTCCTTTGTCATACATTCTTCAAGGCCTGCATGATAAACTAAATGCTGCCCCATGAACCAAGTTCTTGGGCTGGATTACAGAAAAATACACTCTCTCAGGACCAGACTTGCCAACCTTAAGTTTCCTGGTATCCTCCCTCACTGGTTCTGAAATGTGCTTTTTCATAGCAAAAAGGTTTCCTGGCTGAATTTCATTAAGTAGGCCTCTTATTAAGCCTTAACCGAGAATCTAGGGATTAGAATCAATTGCATAAAACTGTTTAGACAAGTTACTTTGGCAAAGGAGGGATAGAACCCCTCATCTCTCATCTATATCTAGAAATGAAATGCAGCAGGCTGTCCTCTGTTAATCCCCAGATAGTTAATCTTTTTTTTTTTTAACTTCTCAGGCTACCTTAGAAAGACGGTCAGATATGTTTGAGATAAGGGTGCGCATTACAGTGCCTTTCTGAATTGGAGTATTGAAGGGCATTCTCTTAGGTTGCCAAAAGTGTGGCTGCCCAGAGTTTGGTGGACTAAGAATCCTCTGTCAGGACTGATGGGAACTGGAGTTCTACAACATCTGGAGACTGCACTTTGTTCATCCTGTCCTAAATAAAAGATTATTTCCCACAGAGTGTTATATTTTCCTCAGCTTTCAGCAGTACTTTGTGAATCTCCACTAACCTAGTAATTTTAGAAGTGGGAAGGGAAACACAAAGGTAAAATATAGAAATATGCTTATAGGCAAATCCTGTTGAGTTCAGTGGTACTTATTGTCAATTAAGTACATACAGATGATAACTTATGAGCTTCTTTATAGCAATTGTGTACAGTAGTGTTGGCAGTGCTAAATTTGAAGATAGGAAGAGGGATTTGTGTCCTCAGGAAAAACTTATTTTACAATTATATGTTATACTCCTTTTATAAAATGCAAAGCAGCTCCTCTGTTATATACTGCTGGGTTTTATTCTTTATCTTGCCTATTACTTCCCTGTGACATCTTACTACTTTTTGCAAGACTGTTCCATTAAGACCAGAGTTAATAATACCAATAATTGTAGCAGATGTGAAAGTACATCTGTTCATAACACGTGATCTCATTCTTCCTATATACAGAAAGAGGTTTCCTTTTTTCTTTAGTAACTAGCTGTGCCCGGCCACGCGTTGCTGTGGCGAAGTATGGTGGTATGGGAAATAAAGTATTGAGGAATTGGTGGTAGTTAAGGTAAAGGGTAAAGGTTTTCCCCTGACGTTAAGTCCAGTCGTGTCTGACTCTGGGTGTTGGTGCTCAGTCTACACTAAATATAATCCAGTTGAAATCAGATAATCTGTATTTTATAGGCAGTGTGGAAGAGGCCCTAGGCTGAGTAGGTTGCTAGGAGACCAAGTGGGCGAAGCTTAGCCTTTTAACTGGCAGCAATTGGATAAAAACAATTATTCCTCTCCCTCTAATTAGGACTTTATTTTTCTTTTCTTTTTGTTGTATGAACGTAGAGGCATGGATGAGGGGTTGTGCTGCCAAGTTTAGTGTTTCTAGGATGTGTAGCTTTGTTGTTTTGTCCTAGGCCGAAATTTCATTACCCTTTTATATATATAGATTGTCTTCAAGTATTATATGATATCTTTTGCAGGTTAAAGACTATTCTGAGTATGAATAAGAGGTAGAAATTCCTCATCTCAATCCATGCATAATTCTCCAAGTCACTTCTGTTTTCTATTGGCTAACCTGCTGTTTTCTGGCAAACAAAAGCACAGGGCAGGCTGTGTCTCCTCAACTGCAGCACATTATAAGTAACCTTTTAGGCGGTGAACCAACACTGTAATAAACAGTAATTGTTTAGTGCACCTTACCTTCTGATATGATTTAAATCCCTTCTATCAAATGCAAATTTTTGAGTTCCCAAGTAGTTTTCAATAGCATTATTTCTGTGCTTGTTCCTTATCTTTTCCCTTTTACAAAGTGGTGTGTCTGTAACCAGGGGAGGCATTATTTTGTGTCTTAAAATAGAGATTCCTAGTCCAGTACAGAAAAAAGCCCCATATAATTGAAGAGAAACAGAAAACTGGTGGGCATGTCCTTTTTTCTCAAAATAAATGCCATTGCAGGATATGAGAACTCCTGCAATACGTTAGATTCTTTGTTTGCAAATGACATAAAAATGTAATCAGCATATGGCAGTCGTGGGCAAATGACTTTATAAGCTGCATGCAGCTAAAAAAGTGTTGACAATGTACTCCATGAGCTTAAGAATCAAAAGCATGTTAAAAGGAATCCCAAATACTTTGTGGATTTAAGTATCTTACAATTCCTAAACCCATCTGGCTCTCAGTACTGAGCAAGACGGCTACCCTGGATGCAGTTTTCAACAGAGGAAGGAAACAAACATTTACCAAGTGGAAACTTACCGTGGTGTATTCAGGATGCTGCCCATTTACAATATCTCCCCAAAGGGAGAGAATTTGATCATATGTGAGGATCCATGCAGAAATGGAAAAGGTGCTAAAGAATGATAATGTTGTAGTGACCCACTTAAGTTAGAAGGCCTGAGTGCATTTTTCATGAATTATCTATGCAAAGCCTTCAAAAGCTAGTGGTCATCGGTTTGAGGTACAATACTAATGTAACCCCACCCCCACACATATAATTGTCTTTTGGCATTTCATGTTTTATGCAGCCAGCCTAGATTCAGCTCAGAATTATACAGTTCATAACATAGCCATGAGATTGTGAAAATGGTATACAACTTGGATAGAAGTTAGAACATCTATATAGCCATGCAGAGATATGCAGATTTCTAAGTGTGAATTTCTTCTTCATTATATTGGAAGCACCGTCTCTAGACACTGGGATTATTTTTTGGCTTTGAAAGAAACATAGCTCTTGGGGATAAATCGCATTTCATCACCCTAAATTAATTGCTGGATTAGATCAATCCAATTTCATTCTTTTTACATTATTTCATACGTTAGAAATTTTCCAGCTGAATCTAGCATCCTAATTCTGATTTTATTTGCTGTTGTTACTTCTTGTGTGTGTGTTTGTGTGTGTGTGTGGTATATTACCATTTAAGAGAAATTTGTATGTGTGAAATTCCAAACTGGCCATGTACTATTTTTTGGCTTTTAACCTTTTCAGCAGTATTCAGATTCTTCATGTTTTTTAAAATGGGTTCAGTGACTCTTTACTGCTCAAGGATATGGTGATACAAAAATTAATGTTTCTGTTTCTTTGACAGCTTATGTCATGAGTGTGCTGTATCAGAACATTAAAAAAAACTCCTTTTAAAGGAACCAAACACCTAAAGAAAGACTTTCTGTTGCCTTCCCGGTTTACTGGTTTTTAATCATGTTGCTGTCAGAAATAAACAGCCACTGTTTTTGTGTGTGATGGAGCCTAATGTTAAACCTGTCAGAGTCCACTGAAAGAGAGCAAGTCTAGTATTTATGGCTATAAAGTTTGCTATTTGTGCTCTTCTCAGCTTTCATTGATTTAGAGCTTAGCTGGTGTGACCAAGTCTTGTTCTTGTGCCCATGTGGAGTCTATGGGGCTTTTAAAATGATGTGGTGGTATACAGAATGTCACAGTAAAGACTTACACACTGTCTTTGTATACCTTTTGAAATTGGATACCTTTTCCATCATGTTCAAGAACTTTGAATTATTGACATTGGTGTATAATTTAATATATCCTTAAAATTGAATAGTGGTAAGATCAAGATCCTTACATAGTCATATACAGTATTATCCCCATATATCTTCCTGTACTTCACATGGATATGTGAAACCACAAATAATAGCAAACCCTATTTTTTCAATGGCAGGAATAGTAGATGTGCCAAGAAGAGAGGGTAACATTTTACAGTTGGGGTGTCAAACTCATTTTGACCTAGGGCCAAATCAGCCTTATGGTTGCCTTCAAAGGGCCATTTGTACTGTGTAAGACTGTGTAAATGTAACCACGTTGCCCTGGCACTGAAAGCCTCACAGGCCACATAAAATGACATGGTGGACCAAATTCAGCGAATAACTGAATAAGTAAAAAGCATGGTTAAGTGAAACTGCATATATTGGTTTCATGGATACGAGGTCATACTGTATATTAGAACAATTTTGATTAAAATTGGAAACACCAGCTCCAGTCCTCCATTCTCATCACTGAATGTTGTGAAGGAGAGAAAAACCCTATAACTTATGGAAGGATTCATATTGGCTAGCAGCACAGACCACTAAGAAAATCTGCAAAAAGCCTACAGAAATATTTCCGAATTTTTGGTCCTCCAGAAGTGTTGAACGTGAGCTTCCCAAATCTGTCTTCCTTGCCCATACTGGCAGAAGATACTGGAATTTGAAGTACAAAACTGGTGGACCGATAATTGTTGGGGACCCCTGCTCTTGAGAATGACTGGAATAAAAGATAGAACATGCTTGCTGTTGTTTAGAACTCAACCATTTTGGTGAGCAAGAATGTGCTGATCCTCATTCCTAGATCCTATTTTTTCTGTACTTCACTTTCTCTTTCTGTGAATGCCACAGTTGATGGGAAGACATTTCAACTTTCCTTATTGTAATTGACACTAAGCAGCTTTTTATTGCAAAGAATAGCAGTTTTCTCTTTGAACAGGATCTGAACTCAGAATAAATTCATACCTCAGTTCCATGTGATCTTGATAAATTACATATTTCAGGAATTAATATTCGAGTAAAATATATGCCTAGTCTATGTAAAAACATACATATTTTAATATACCAGTATATACTATCCTAATAACATATATTGTATTGTATATATATATATATATATATATATATATTGTATATATATTGTATATATATTGTATAGTCCTTGTATTTAACGGTCTAGATACTTTACTTTTAAATTGTGTTCCTTTATATCAAAATATTCAGGTTCAGTATAATTTATTACAGTATCCATTGGAATGACTGGAACTGCTAATGATTTGATAACAAACATTATAACTATGGATAATTAAAGAGAATGTCGATTTTTGAAAACCTCTCCATTTTGAATTACTGCCTTATGAACATTTGAATAATACAGTGTTTCTTGAGCAATTATAACTGTAGGAGATAACTGAGGCATTTTTTATAAATATTTTATGTTGCAAGCCTTGGATCAGTGTAATATTTTGTTTTAAAAAACACAATTATGAAGAATTCTTATAATGCATTAGACAATGAGTAAACTTACAATAATTTCTTCAGTTAATACCCTTAAAAAAAAGAAGTATGGTGTCAACCTCTAAAGCAAAAATACTGAGATTTTAGATACTAATAAAATGTTACTCTATTCATCATCATCATCACAATTAATGATGTGAACCAGATTCCCAAGGTTGTTTTTCAGCAGGGATTTTTCTTGTTTGAAGCAGACGATGAATTAATATTGTCAGCTGGATTTAACTTTACAAAACTCTACTGTGTCATTTATTCACATATGCTCCTTCATACATGCTGGAAATTTCACATTTGTACATTTATATCTCATGATCCCGGAAATATAGCAATGTGGTGCATACATAATAGATTGTACACTGTACTTTGGCAACATGGGGAGATGTCACACACCAAGGCAGCGGAGCACCAAGAACCAGACACAGAGGCCAATAAAACTATCTAATATCTTTATTAAGGAAATATATAAGAAGGATAAAAGCAAGTAGAGAATATAGTCCGGAAACAGACCTTTCAAATGAGGTCTAAAATAGTCCAGGAATAGTTTGTCCAATAAATGATATTAGAGTTCAAAGATAAAATCCATTACCGAAACACTCACTATTGCCAGGCAATAGTGAGGGGAATTGTCCAAAGTCTTTCAAGGCACAAGGTTAAATCCACAAGGAAGCTGGGAACAAGGCTTGAATCTAGGAAACAAGGTCCGTGGTTCAAAACGAGGCAAGGTAGTCTAAAACTTGATTCTAAGAACAAAATCCGTGACTAAGGACAAAGCAAGGCAATTCTTTGAGACTTGAGCAGGCGAGGCAAGGAAACTGGATTGTGGACTTAGCAAAGTCCACACTAGGCTGGAAACATGGAATTCACTCCCGAAGCTGAGCTGTTGTCTCCGCAAAGAATCAACAGAGCCCGATACTTTTATCTGGGTCTCATTTCCCGCCAACGGGCGTCCAGCGTTCTCTTTCCCTATAGAACAGGGAACGAAACCCAACTTGCAGGTGTGAGACTCACTGGATTTTCCCAGGGGAAACATGGCTAATCAGTCTCTTGCTTGGCAGCAATTCGGGCACTCCTCCGAATTCTCTCTCTCACTCCCCTATCTGCCGAGAAGGATTGCTTTCTAGCGAAGAGAGGTGAGCATTGATCAAGGTCAATTTTAATTGGTTCTTGGACAAGAACCTCAGGCATCTGGAAAAACTCTGGCTCTGGCTGTGAAAACCCCATGTTTTCATCCTCATCTGTCACGGTGACACTAGGCACAGGACTACAAAACCCATGAGGCATCACACTATCCCCCCCCCTCAAGCCCCTACCCAACCGGGCCCGCTCCCCGAGATCCACGGGGCCGCGGCTTGGAAGGGTAGGTCCGGTGGAAGCGTTGGACTAAGTCAGGAGCATGGACTGTGGAAGCGTCCTCCCAAGAGCGTTCTTCCAGTCCATAGCCTACCCAATCAATCAGATACTGAAGGCGGCGGCGATGAATACGAGAATCCAAAATGTCCTGGACCTCAAATTCCTCTTCCCCGTCCACCAAAGTGGGGGCGGGGGGTGGCTGGTTCACATCGGGGCGGACACCATCCGCCGGAAGGAGGAGGGAACGGTGGAACACCGGATGAATGCGCATGGAACGCGGAAGTTGGAGTTTGAAAGTCACGGGGTTAAGTTGCGCCACTACGGTGTATGGACCAATGAAGCGGGCATCTAATTTCCGACAGGGGCGGTGGGAGGGCAAAAAACGAGTGGACAACCAAACCCGGTCTCCTACCTTGATCTCGGGGCCGGGCTGGCGATGGCTGTCAGCATGACGTTTATAGTCCTCCTTGGCTTGGTCAAGTTGCTGGTGCAGGAGTTCTTGCACTGCTGTGAGTTCCTGTAGCCAATTCTCCGCTGCAGGGACTTCTGAGGTTTCCACAATGGGAGGGAAGAAACGGGGATGAAATCCGTAGTTTGCAAAGAACGGGGCTTCTTTGGTTGAATTCTGGACACCATTGTTAAATGCAAACTCTGAAAGCGGTAATAAGGATGCCCAATTGTCCTGTTGGTAGTTGACATAACAACGAAGATATTGTTCCAGAGTGGCATTAGTGCGCTCAGTCTGTCCATCCGTCTGAGGATGGTGAGCTGAGGAAAGACGAGAGTCAATGCCCAATAGTTTCTGAAGGGCCCTCCAGAAACGGGAGGTAAACTGAGATCCTCGGTCTGTGACCAGACTCTTGGGCAGGCCATGTAGTCGGAATACATGCTGAAGGAGTAGGTCTGCGGTCTCTTTGGCTGTGGGGAGCCCCTCACAAGGAATGAAATGGGCCATCTTGGTAAAAAGGTCCACCACCACTAGGATCGTGGTGAATCCAAGGGACGGTGGTAGGTCCGTGATGAAATCCGCTGAAATTATCTCCCAAGGCCGAGAGGGGGTGGGAAGGGGATGCAAAAGTCCTGAAGGTTTTTCCCTTCGTGTCTTGGAACGCTGGCATGTAGGGCAAGAATTGACATAGTTTTCTACGTCCTTGCGAATCTTGGGCCACCAGAAATCCCGCAAGATCAAATGCATGGTTTTGAACAGTCCAAAATGTCCAGCAGGTTTGCTGTCATGGCACAAGCTGAGAGCCTTTTCCCTTCCGGCTCCTGGAGGAACATAAACATGATTCCTGTAGCATAATAATCCATTTTTAAGTGAAAATGGGAACTGTAGTCCTCGTTGGATCTGTTCTTGGGCCCAGGCGTCTGTCTGTTGACTGGTCCTGATCTCTTGGGTAGAAAGAGAGTCCGTGGATGTGGATTTTGTACTAGATGAAGCTGGTTCAGCTGAAGTGGATTTGGTATTTCCCACCGTGAGCGTGGCAAAGTTCTCGGGTTGCAACAACTGGGTCTCTGGGATGTCTTTACGCCCTGCTGCGTATTCCGGCTTCCGTGATAGGGCATCGGCTTGCTTGGTCTGGGCAGGAGTCACATAATGGATCCGGAAGTCAAAACGTTCAAAGAACAAAGCCCAACGTTGCTGCCTTTGGTTTAGCTTCTGGGCAGTCCTTAAGTGCTCCAAATTCCGGTGGTCAGTATGAACTTCAATTGGAAACTTGGCTCCTTCGAGCCAGTGCCTCCAATTCTCGAAGGCTACCTTGATAGCTAGGAGCTCCTTTTCCCAGATGGTGTAGTTCCTCTCTGGGGCTGTTAGCTGACGGGAATAATAGGCACAAGGGTGGAGATGTTCTCCCACTGGCTGCATTAACACGGCCCCCACTGCCACATCAGAGGCATCTGCTTGGACAACAAATGGGGTGTTTGGGTCAGGGTGTTGAAGAATTGGCTGGGTCGTGAATAATCGCTTTAACTGCTGGAACCCCTTTTCAGCTTGCTCTGTCCAGCGGAACGGCCGTTTCCCTCGGATGCAACTGGTGATTGGATCTGTCCAGCAGGCAAAGTCTGGAATGAATTTACGGTAATAGTTAGCGAATCCTAAGAAGCGCTGTACTTCCTTTTTGTTAGTTGGCGCCCGCCATTCTAACACGGCTGAAACTTTCGCCGGATCCATGGACAGCCCTAGTGGCGAGACGTGGTATCCCAGGAAGTCTACTTCTTTCAAATCAAAGGCACATTTTTCCAACTTGGCATATAATCCGTGGTCTCGCAAGCGTTGCAGCACCATCCTGACGTGCTGATCATGCTCTGTTTGTGACCTAGAATACACCAAAAAATCGTCCAAATATATGACTAGAAAGTGGTAGATATCGTTGACAAAATGTTGGAATGTTGCGGGTGCATTTGATAAACCGAAATTCATAACTAGCGTTTCGTATAATCCGAATTTGGTCTGGAAAACCATTTTCCATTCATCTCCTTCTCTCACGCGAATCAGATTATAAGCCCCGCGAAGATCCAGCTTGGTGTAAACTTTGGCTCCTCGAAGTTGGTCCAATAAGTCCGAGATTAGCGGCAATGGGTAGCAGTTCCGCTTCGTGATATTGTTCAGAGCCCTATAGTCCACACAAATACGTAGTTCCCCCCCTTTTTTTTTTTAATAAATTTTTATTTTTTAAAACACAAAAAATACATACCGTAGACATACAAAACATTTACAATTCCCACCACCAACACGAGGATTGTTTTCTTTTTACATATTCGTTTCTTTATGAGACAATTTTTATATCTTTATCTTAATCCATTTCCAACCTATATACTATATAACATTTGTATCTTATTTCTTATGGCTTGATCTCCAGATTGATTCATGATATAGTTCTTTACCATTGTCCATCTTTCTTCCATTTCTCTTGTTCTATTTTCATTAGTTTTTACAACATTTAGTTTCACATTCATAATTTCAAATTCCATTTGCTCCACCATATATTGGTACCATTTATTTACTGTCCATTTTGATTTATCTTTCCACCCTAATACTATTACTGCTTGTGCACATTCAATTATTGCTTCTTTTATTTCCCTTTTATTTCCCATTTCCTCTCTTTTCCCTAATACCGCTATTTCCTTTGTTATGACCCACTCATTTCCTAGTATTTGATTTGACTCATTTTGTATAGTCTGCCAAAAATATTGTACATGTTCACATTCCCACATCATGTGCATAAACCGCCCTTTCTGATGACATCCATGCCAGCAGTGACTACTCCCCTTTTTATAGTAGTATGCTAAATGGCAGGGTGTACGATACCATTTGTGCAATATTTTCCTCCTCATTTCTCATACTCTGGTATTCATTTTCATCCCTATTGTCTCTACCACATATCTCATCTCTTGTTCTGTGATTTGCAGCTCCGTTTCCCACATACTTTTCAGATCCCGTATTATACATCCATCAGCCTCTATGAGCATTGTATATATTTTGCTGGCCTGTGCCTTCTTTCCTTCCCCCTTTTCTCTTATTATCTTTTCAAAGGCGTTATCTTCTCTCTTAACCATATTAATATTTTCTTTTATTTTGCAATATGCACAGATTGCTCTTATCTGTAACCAATTTTCTTCTCCAAGCCATTGTTTAATTTTATTTTCTCTTACCGTTCCCTCTCTGTCATATAGTTGTTCTAGTCTCTCTATTCCTTTTTCCTTCAATGTTTGAATATTTCTATTCATATTTGATTCCTTATCCTTATTGATTATCCATACTGTTGACATTTTAGATTTTAAGCTACTTATTCTCCCTTGCCATTTCTTCCACACTTGCATTGTTCCTTTCATTGGTCCTATTAATTTATCTATATTTCTCTTATCCCATTTTCTAAAGATTATTTCTTCACAATTAACTCCATTCATTTCCTTTTCAAATCTCACCCATTTTTTATTTGTCACTTGTAATTCTATTGCTCTTTCAATTTGGAAGGCATCACTATATAGCTCTATGCATGGACAGCCCCATCCCCCTTTCATTTCTTTTGCAATTATCAATTTTTTCCTTACTCTTGGTCTTTTCCCTCCTTCAACCCAATAATTTAGTTTCCTATCCCATTCCTTTAATTTTGCCATGGGAGGAATTCCTGGGAGAGCCTGAAATAAATACATCATTTTTGGAATTATCAATATTTTCAATGCCCTTATCCTAGACATCTGTCTCAAATTTTTATTCTTCCACCTACTCATTTGTTTTAACATTCTCTTCCATGCCATTCTATAATTTCCATCTATTATTTTATCAAGTGTCTTAAATATCCAAATTCCCAAATACTTCATCTTTTTAATACCCAATTTTAAACCTGATTCCTTCCTTATCTCTAATTGTTCCTTCGGTGGCGTATTAATAAATAATATCTCTGATTTCTCCATATTTACTGATAGCCCTGATACTTTTTAAAACTCCCTCAATATTATTTTCATTGATTTAATCATTTCCCTTGGTCTCTGTGTTAAAATTATTGCATCGTCCGCATACAGGTTCAATCTCAACTCCTCCTTCCTCCCAATCTTATACCCTTCCCATGTTTCATCCATCCTTATTTTATATGCTAGGGGTTCTATTACCAGAGCAAATAACATTGGGGATAATGGACAACCTTGTTTGGTCCCATTCTCAATTTGAATGTTTTCCGTTCTTTGTCCATTCACTCTAATACAAGCCGTATTCTCCCTATATACATTTTTAATCATTTCACAGAAATTATTCCCCAAATTTAGTTCTTTACATAATCTGTACAGATATTCATGGTTTACTTTGTCGAAAGCTTTATACACATCTAACTTTAGAATTGACAATTTTCTTTTTGTTTTTGTCGCATGACAAATCACATCAACAACATTTCTTATTGGTTCACTGATACTCCGCCCTTTAACAAATCCATATTGGTCTTCTCCTATAATCTTTGGTAGAATAATTTCCAATCTATTTGCTATGATTTTCATGAATATCTTATAATCTTGGTTTACTAAACTGATCGGACGATATGATTCTGGGAGCTCCGGTTGTCTATCTGGCTTCAGAACTGGAATAATTTCAGAAAGTTTCCATGTTTCCGGGACAATACCTCTCATATATACCTCATTAAACATTTCAGCCATATATGGTACCAACTCATGCATAAAGGTCTTATAAAATTCTGCTGTATATCCATCTATACCAGGTGCCTTATATTGTTTTAGTCCTTTAATTACCTGAATTACTTCTTCCTGTGTTATTTCATCATTTAGCATAATTTTATCCTCCTCATTTACTTTATTCCCAATTTTTATTTCTTCATTATTCACCTATTCTTTTTGGTACAACTCCCTGTAAAAATCTCTCATTATTTCTTCGAGTTCCTTTCTTCCATCTTTCACCAATCCATTTTTATCTTTAAGTTTTGTTATACATGACTTTTCCTTTCTCCTCTTTAAATATCTCACCATTTGTTTCATTGATTTTGTACCCCATCCATTAATTCGTTGCCTCACACTCTGTCTCATTTTGTTCCATTGCACCTCCTCCATTAATTCCAATTTTTTCTTTTTCTGCCTTAATATACTATTTATATTTCTTCTCCTCATTATTCTCAATTGTTCTTGTATTGATTCAATTTCTTTTATACATTTTTCTCTTTTCTCTCTCCAACTTTTCCTTATGTAGGACTCAATACTAAAACATTGACCTCTTAATACACTTTTAAATGAGTCCCACACCACAGTTTTAGATAACTCTCCATTACCATTTATTCTATAATATTCTTTTATCTCCTCCTGAAGCTTCAATTTATATTCATCTTTTTCTGTTACCACCGAATTATATCTCCAAATTCTTTGACTAATCTCATTACTCAATCCCAAGGTTGCAATCAGAGGACTGTGGTCTGACAAAAATATTGGTTTCCTTTCTACCTTCTTTATTTGGGCTTTGCTTGCTTTATTTAGTAAGATATAATCTATACAGCTAAATTTATTGTGTCTTGCTGAATAAAAAGTATCCCTAATACTTTGATTTGCGTGTGCATCCACCATATTAAGCTTATTTACATTTATTGCTTTTTTATTTTTTTTAGTTAAGTCCAAATTGAAATCGCCTGCCCAAATCAATGTCCCTTCCGCATAATTATCCAGCTTCTTTTTAGTATTCAATATATACTGTTTTGTGTTTCTGTTCGGTGCATATATCACAGCTAATGTTATTTTAACCTGATTTATCTTGCCTTTCACAAAAACTGTTCTTCCTTCCCTATCTCTTTGAACATCAAGCTCCTGAAATGGAACATTTTCATTGATTAGAATTGCTACCCCTCGTGAGTTCCCTGTCCCTCGAGATTCATAAATTCTATTCCATGTTTTATCTTTAATCAATTTATCCCTCCCCCTCTTTTTATGAGTTTCCGATAACATTATCACATTTATCCTACATTCCTTTGCCATTTTCAACATCCTATAAATCTTAAGATCTGCCATTCCATTTATATTCAGTGCCAATATAGTTAAATCACCCATTTGTTTTGTATAATTCCATTTTTATCTCTCCCCCTTGTCTCTTCAGTTTCTTTTCTTCTCTCCCCCTTTTTGCCCCCCTCCCTGGATCCCCATTGTGCCCCTTTCCCCTCAGAGTCCAGTCCTTTCCCTTCTCCCATCAGAGAAGGACTCGAAAGAGTTCTATTCTCTTCCCTTCCCAGACTCCACTTGGCGGCGTTGCCCTTCGCCAGTTCCCACACCTGCAAATTATTTTAACCCAGTTTATCAAAGTGGTTTTTTCCCTCTTACATCTTGGATCTTGTTTCCATTCTCCTTGTTTCCTCTTTCAGCTTTTGCTTTTTTAGTTCTCTCAATTGTTTTTCCAAAGTTCGTATTTGGTCTAAGTCCATTTGCTTCAAATTTCTTAAGTCTATAGTCTCTTGTAAATCTTGACCATGCTCTCCTTCCCTATTCATCAAGTCTCCAATAACAGATATACTCTGAGTCGAGCATGATTCTATTTGCCCGCCTCTGTCTGCAGCTTCCAGCTCTGTTGATCTTATCTGTCCAGCTGCCTGAAGAGTGTCCTTGGCCTTCTTACTCCCCTTCTTTCTTTTGAAGCTTCTATGGACCTCTTCATTATCTGACTCCTCCGTCTCATCCGATACTCCTGTCACGACCCAGGCTGCAGAGCACCAATAACCATACACAGAGGCCAGAATCTATCTAATATCTTTATTAAGGAAATAAGTAAAGGCAATAAAAATAAGTGTAGAATATAGTTCAGAAGATGACCTTTCAGGAAAGGTCAAATATAGTCCAGGAAAACAATGTCCAATATGAAATAATAAGGTCCAAAGTTGTAATCCAGTAACCGAAACACTCACTTGCCAAGCAAGGTGAGGGGAGATGACAAGGTCCTTTAGTCCATGAAACTTAGGCAAGGCAAGGAAATAGCTTGATTCTTGGTACACAAAGCTTGATTCAAGGCAACAAGGAACGAGGAACAGGGACAAGATCCGTGGTAAACACTTGGCAAGGTCCGGGAAGCAAGGCAAGGTCCTGGAAAGCAAGGCTGAGTCCTAGGTAGCAAGGCAAGGTCCGCGAAGCAAAACAAGGCTGGAAACAGGAACGAAGGCTTGGAAACGGGAGTAGCGCTGTCCACACACAACCTACTCCGGTAGCTGACGAATTGACTCCGCAAGATTCCTACGGGGCAAGGAACCTAAATAGGGTCTCGTTTTCCCACCAAAGAACACTTCTCTGGGGAACCAGAACCGAAAGTCAATCTCTGTGTCCAGATGCATGACTCCCTAAAGGTTCTCATGAAAGCAGTCTTAATCAGCTGAATGCCTGGCTGCGATTCTCAGGCTTCTGCGATTAGCCTGTTGAACTCCTTTTTGTTGCTGATAATAACTACGGCGAGAAAATGGGGGAGATTCTGACTCAGGGCTTGTTTGGCAGATTTCTGGAAGGCAAACCTCCTGCAGGTGCAAGGGCTCCAATTCTGGCTGGGAAAGTTCCAATTCTGGCTGAAACGGTGGAAAAACCAAGTTTTCCTCTTCATCTGTCTCAACAGCGCTAGGAACGGGACTACATGGCCCATGAGTCATCACAACTCCCCCTTCTGTACAAAATCTCAGAAGTGTAAGCATGGTCTTTCCACTAGCCAAATCAGTAGCTTTATATAATTTACCATCTCTATAGACGATCAGGGTGGCAGGAAAAGCCCAAGTATATCGCTGGTTCTTCCCCTCCAGGACTTTTGTAATTTCTTTCATCTGTGCTCTTTTATCCAGTGTCTCTGATGAAAGATCCAGGAGAGGCCAGACCTTTTTACCTGCCAAGGTAAGGTCTTTTATTTTCCGAAGCTGATTATACACCTTTTCCTTCGTTGCCTCCCTTGAAAAACGGATCAAAATGTCTCTGGGTTTTTTTCTACCTCTATAAGCCCAATGCGATTGTTCTATATCGTCCGGTGAGATTTCCATCAAAGTCTGTAGCCAACTGACAATATTTTGTTTTAAATTGTCACTCATCTGAAAATCCTGCCCTGCTGTTCTCAGGCGTATATTTGCTCTTCGTGACCGATCTTCCTGGTCAGCAATCTTGTTTAGGAGTTTTTGGTTTGCACTTTCTAAATGTTTTTTTAAGTTGGCTATTTCCTCTTTCTGTTTTCTAGTCTCCTCTTGCATCTCCATAAATTTACCTTCATACTGTTGCACCTTTGACTCCATTGATCCCAGCCGGGTGTTAATCATTTCAACTTGTTCTTTTAATTCATCATTCCCCTTCTTTAAGCTATCAGAGCTTATCTTTAGTTCATTCAATGTTTGTAATATTTGGTCCAGCTTCCGCCCCCATTCCACTCCCTCCGCCATTATGGCACTCACGTTCAGTTCTTTCCTTCACCCGGTCTTCTGATTTATTTTCTGAGGTTTCAAGTTTCAGACGCTCAAACTGCGATCTGCTTTGCTTCCTCTTTTTTCACGACCGGGTCCAGGTTGGAGAGAGAGATTTATGATCTTCCTGGGCTTTAAAAATAAGCTTTATTTCTTTTGCAGTTAGGGAGCTCTCTTAGGCACGTCTATCTTATCTGACGCATGCGCAGCATCCCCAAAGACGTAGTTCCCCTGACTTCTTTTTCACAAACAACACTGGAGATGCAGCCGGCGACTGAGAGGGTCTGATGAACCCCTTGCAGAGGTTTGTCTCCAAAAATTCCCTGAGAGCTTCTTGCTCTGGTTCAGTCAGGGAGTAGAGGTGTCCTCGCGGAATTGGGGCCCCCTCAATGAGATCAATGGTGCAATCATAAGGTCTATGTGGGGGTAATTTCTCGGCTTCTTTCTCATTGAAAACGTCCCAGAAGTCTGAGTACTTCTTGGGCAGGGTAATGATGGGCTCTGTGTCCGTGGCTTGACAGATCTTGGCTACTAGGCAATGGTTCTGGCAGTATTTTGAAGCAAACTGGAGTTCTCTGCTAGACCAGGAGATGTTTGGGTCATGGAGAGTCAGCCAGGGGATTCCCAAAATCACGAGGAAATGGGGAACTTCGGTGACGAAGAAAGAGATTTCTTCCATATGTTCCCTTATCCACATCCGAGTGGGCTCGGTCCATTGGCTTACTGGTCCCGTCTTCAGGGGTCGGCCATCGATGGCTTGCACCACCCGGGCATTCTTGAAATCATGGTATTGTAATCCCAGCGAGTTAGCATAGTCTCTATCAATGAAGTTGTTGGTTGCCCCAGAGTCTATCATGGCATGGATCATGATCATGGGCCCCTTTTTGACTGACCACAGTGTGACCACTAGAAGGAAAAGGACTCCCGTTTGCGGCTCTTGAGTGGAATCTTTGACCGGGTTGGCGAGCTCATCTACACCCGGTCGCTGTCTTCCCCCGCCGGCTTCATTTCGGCCGCCTCAGTAACCTCCGCGCTCGCGGATGACGCCGCCGCCAAACGGGTAGGGGGTTTCTTCTTCGCTGGGCACTCTCTGGCGAAGTGGCCCCCATTTCCGCAGTACCAACATAGGTTCAAACGCTGTCGGCGGGCCTTTTCTGCCACATCCAACCTAGGGCGCACGTTGCCCAGCTGCATCGGCTCGTCTTCGCTTCCCGAGGGATTGGGGCCTGGTGGCGGTGGTCTCCAAATGGGGCGAGGCTGGATGCTGGTGGTGGAAGGGGGTTTTAGCCCGGCTCTTCCGCCCTGGCCCCGGAGCCACTGCCTCTTGTTGGCGAGGAGAGCTTCCGCCCGTAAGCAATGGGCAATGAGTCTCTCAAGGGAGTCTGGGGGTTCCACCTTGGAGATTTCTTCCTGCATCTCATGGTTGAGACCCTCACGAAACTGTCCTCTGAGGGCTATGTCATTCCAGCCGGTGTTTTGAGCTAACACCCGGAATTCGGCTATGTACCGTGATAGTGGTCTGTCCCCTTGAAAAAGGCGCCGGAGTTTGTGGCCAGCCGCCTCTTGATCATCGTCAATTCCCCAGGTATTTTGTAGGTGAGCCAAGAATTGCTGCGCGGTAGCCAGGTACGCAGAGCCCGCATCGTAGAGGGCTGTTGCCCATGTGGCCGCAGGTCCATCTAGGAGACTGTAAATCCACGCCACTTTGAGATCTTCTCGAGGGAACTCCGTGTGGCGGGCTTCTAGGTACGCCATACACTGGCGGCGGAATACGTGAACTTTGGAGGCTTTCCCGGAGAACTTGTTTGGTAGAGCCAAAGCAGGGAGACGGACTCCTCGCTCCTTCAAGCCCCGAATCTCTCCTTCTTGTTCCCGGATTTTGTCTCGGATCCGGTTAAACTCGTCCTGGGAAATGGTGTAGCTGCCTGACGGCGCGGCCGCTCCGGCTCCTGATGTCACTGACATATTGGCCTAGGTTGCTTGGTGCTTTGGGGTGGCGGAGACAAACTGTCACACACCAAGGCAGCGGAGCACCAAGAACCAGACACGGAGGCCAATAAAACTATCTAATATCTTTATTAAGGAAATATATAAGAAGGATAAAAGCAAGTAGAGAATATAGTCCGGAAACAGACCTTTCAAATGAGGTCTAAAATAGTCCAGGAATAGTTTGTCCAATAAATGATATTAGAGTTCAAAGATAAAATCCATTACCGAAACACTCACTATTGCCAGGCAATAGTGAGGGGAATTGTCCAAAGTCTTTCAAGGCACAAGGTTAAATCCACAAGGAAGCTGGGAACAAGGCTTGAATCTAGGAAACAAGGTCCGTGGTTCAAAATGAGGCAAGGTAGTCTAAAACTTGATTCTAAGAACAAAATCCGTGACTAAGGACAAAGCGAGGCAATTCTTGGAGACTTGAGCAGGCGAGGCAAGGAAACTGGATTGTGGACTTAGCGAAGTCCACACTAGGCTGGAAACATGGAATTCACTCCCGAAGCTGAGCTGTTGTCTCCGCAAAGAATCAACAGAGCCCGATACTTTTATCTGGGTCTCATTTCCCGCCAATGGGCGTCCAGCGTTCTCTTTCCCTATAGAACAGGGAACGAAACCCAACTTGCAGGTGTGAGACTCACTGGATTTTCCCAGGGGAAATATGGCTAATCAGTCTCTTGCTTGGCAGCAATTCGGGCACTCCTCCGAATTCTCTCTCTCACTCCCCTATCTGCCGAGAAGGATTGCTTTCTAGCAAAGGGAGGTGAGCATTGATCAAGGTCAGTTTTAATTGGTTCTTGGACAAGAACCTCAGGCATCTGGAAAAACTCTGGCTCTGGCTGTGAAAACCCCATGTTTTCATCCTCATCTGTCACGGTGACACTAGGCACAGGACTACAAAACCCATGAGGCATCACAGGAGATTAGCTACTTCTGATGAGCAAGTTACCTTGAGAACATTGGTAAAAAATGCAAAGTTTATTCCATCTTTAAAAACAAACGTGAAAGGAAATATGCTTGATACTTGGACCTGTACTTTATTTCTAATAGCAATAATAAAGCTGCTGCTCAGTCATTTAGTCGTCTCCGACTCTTCGTGACCTCATGGACCAGAACACGCCAGAGCTCCCTGTCAGCCATCACTGCCCCCAGTTCCTTCAAGGTCAAGCCAGTCACTTCAAGGATACCGTCCATCCATCTTGCCTTTGGTCGGCCTCTCTTCCTTTTTCCTTCCTTTCCCCCCAGCATCATGATCTTTTCCAAGCTTTCCTGTCTCCTCATAATGTGGCCAAAATACTTCAGCTTTGCATTATTTCCTGGAGGATGGACTGGTTGGATCTTCTTGCGGTCCAAGGCACTCTCAGGATTTTCCTCCAGCTCCAGAGTTCAAAAGCGTCTATCTTCCTTCACTCAGCCTTCCTTATGGTCCAGCTCTCGCATCCATAGGTTACTATGGGGAATACCATTGCTTTGACTATGCGGACCTTCGTTGCCAGTGTGATGTCTCTGCTCTTCACTATTTTGTCAAGGTTGCAATAATAAAGACAAAGGTCCAAATAAAGTAAACGGACATACAAAGGAAATCTTGAAAGGTTTATTTATTTCATTATTTAAAGTATTTCCATATTGCCTTTTGACCTATAAAGGCTCACAACGTAATGAGCAACTCGAAGTCAAAGCAATACCAATATAAAACTTTAAAAACACATTAAACATTTTATCAGTCACCTCGTGTTTACAATATTTATATGGTGCACTTTACCCAGTCTACTTTTACAACCTCTCCATTTTAATCCATGTTTTTATTAGTTTTTGTCATTTATTTTTATTGGATAATGTTTAAATTTTTATAATTGTGCATGTCTCTTGTCCACTGTTGTGTTTTTATATTGCTATTGTTTTTATTTGGGCTTGGCCCCATGTAAGCCGCCCTCAGTCCCCTTTGGGGAGATAGAGGCAGGGTATAAAAATAAAATTATTATTGTTGTTGTTATTAAAATACTGTTTTTAAAAAGAAGTCTGTAACCAATCCTAGAATCTAATTTTGAAATAATTAAACAGCACTTTCAAACATCAAATGCTATGTGAAACAGCACTGTTTGGGCTGCCTGCCAGGAGCTTAAAAGGGGATGAGGCTTGTTTAACTTCTTTGGGTAGCGAGTCCCATAGTGCTGCACAGAAAGGCTTGTCATGTGGACCCAGTAACCAAACTTTGCGTGGTGTTTGGAGATGCACCAGGACCTCTTCTTAAGATCTCAAATTTACGATGGGTACATATAGAGGAGCCTTTCTTTCTGATACCTTGGCTTCATAGGGCAATACCACCACCTTGTATTGTTTTTGGAAGTCAGCATAGTTCTTGTAGGACCAGTGTTAGGTTGTTTATAAAATACACAGTTTGCTGGATTTTGCACTAGCTGCAACTTCTGAACACTTTTCAAGGGCAGCCCCACATAGAATGCATTGCAGTAGTCTAATCAAGAAATAAATCGTGAGCTGTCCATGAATTGTAATTATGGTAGGAAATTTTAAAAGAGATGTTTAGACTATTGCTTTAGCTGGAGCAATCTTCAATATTATATAACTGCTTTACTGAGCTAGAGAGCATTTGACAGTATTTTAAAGTGAAACAAGAATAGGGATGGGTTAGATATATCTTAAAGATAAATGTTTGTAGTAATCACTGTTTATAGGAAAACAGGCAAAGATAACGGCTTATGAAGTTCTGCACACAAGAACTCAGAATCAACCCTAGCTTTTGTCCAACATGTTGACCAACAGACAAAACAAATGAAACTGATTAGTGTCAATGCCTTATGGCCATGTGGTTGGGGAACAGTAAGGGAGTCTTAAGCTGGATGAATATATTCAAAGGCTGTGATCATGTAGAATGATTTTCTCCGCTCTCTAGCAGTAAATATTTGACAGAAGGTTGCTTTCCTTGCCTGCCTCATTTTCTGCACAATCATCTTGTGTTTACATACATCTTAGCCTCTGTGGCATTTCTGAAGACTTTATTTGTCTCATTTACTTTTTTGGGATGGGTAATACTTAAAATATGAAATCCATCTGCGAAGCATATTGCCTAGTCATGTTGAAGGATGAAACCAGTTTTTAATTAAAATTTTATACAGCACTTGTATTTCACTTTGTCCTTTTTTATTATGAAACACTTCAATCTTTCCCCTAAAACACATATGTCTTGTGCACTTCAAGATGTTCCTTGCTGCTCATGCAGAACTGGCTTCTTAGCTCTGTCAGCAGAGCACCATATGCTCGGGGTTCATTTAGTTTCGCTCCCTGGCATTTGTGTAGGCAGAATCTTGGCCGCAATGCAGCTCGGCGCTACTACACCCAATTCTTCTATTTCAGGAAACTTGTCAGGAGATAAAATGGCAAAAAGATAAAATACAATGCTGGAAGATACTCCAGGGTCTTGCATTCTCAATAATCTAAGATAATTTGGCTGATCAAAGCTAGGGCTTAGTGTGCTCACGAGAGTTCTTTTCTGAATTATGCTTTGTGCATTGTGTATAAATTGAATGGCTGCTCCTGTATTAACACCAGAAGTAAGGGCTGGAGATTAAGATACCATTTGGAAGGTTGTGTGGATCCTCAATGGCTGTGCCACTGTACAGATGTGATTTAAACAGAAAAAATAGCAGATGTCTTTTCTCTTCATAAAAGCTTATGTTTCCCTTGTTAAAATTTCTACTATTGGAGCAAGTTTCCTTATCATAACCTTGATTATGTTCCATCTGCTTATTTATTCCTTAGAAAAAGCAGCCCAAAGGACAGTGTAAAAATGGATGCAGAATACATATCCTTCCTTTTGGAGACAGAATGCCACATTTCAGCACTTTTAATCCCACTAGGCACCTGTTGCGTCAGTTCCACTGGCTGCCAGTCTGCTACCAAGCAGAATTCAAAGTGCTGACTTAAGCCTACAAAACCCTAAACGGTTCATGTCCAGTTCACCTGTCCGAACACATCTCCCCCATGAGCCAGCTAGAACATTAAGATCTACCAGGGAGGACCTGGTCTTGGTCCCGCCACCTTCACAGGTGCGATTGGTGGGGATGAGGGATAGAGCCTTCTTGGTGGTGGGCCCTTGACTGTGGAACTCCCTCCCAGGGTGTCACGACCCAGGCTACAGAGCACCAATAACCATACGCAGAGGCCAGATTCTATCTAATATCTTTATTAAGGAAATATATAAAGTTAGTAAAAGCAAATGTAAAAGTTAGTCCAGAAGTAGACCTTTCAGGAAAGGTCAAAACTAGTCCAAAGAACCAATGTCCAATATGAAATATTAAGGTCCAAAGTTGTAATCCAATAACCGAAACACTCACTTTGCCAGGCAAAGTGAGGGGAGATGACAAGGTCCTTTAGTCCATGAACTTGAGCAAGGCTAGGAAATAACTTGATACTTGAAACAAGGCTTGAAACGTGGAACAAGGTAACGAGGAACAAGAACAAGGTCCGTGGAATAACTTGGTAAAATCCGTGAAACAAGGCAAGGTTTAGTCCTGGGAAACAAGGCAAGGTCCGTAGGTAAACAAAGGCTGGGAAACAGGAGCGAAGGCTGGAAACAAGGCAAGGCTTGAGCAGGAACGAGGCTTGAATCGGAGCGCGCTGTCCAGACACAACTCGCTCCGGAGGCTGACGAATTGACTCCGCGAAGTTACTACGCGGGTAAAACACCTATATAGAGTCTAACTTTCCCGCCGAAGCAGTTCTCTGGGAACCAGAAACGAAAGCTAAACTCTGAGACCAGATGTTTGACTCCTTAAAGATTCTCACGAAAAGCAGACTTAATTGGGTACATTCTTAGCTGCTATTCTCGCACTCCTGCGCGAAGCTGCTTCCAAACCCCTCTGTTGTTTACAAAACTCATGGCGAGAGAACACGGGAGATGTAGGCTCAGGGTTTGTTTGACATACTTCTGGGACACAACTTTCTTGCAGGTGCAAGGTTCCCAGATCTGCCTGGGAAAGATCTGGCTGAGAAGATTCCAGTTCTGACTGGGAAGGCAAAAAACCCAAGTTTTCTTCTTCATCAGGCATTACAATGTCATGAGCAGGACTACAAGGCCCATGAGTCATCACACTATCCCCCTCCTCAAGGCCCCTCCCAAACTGGGACTCTCTCCCCGAGGCGCGAGGTCGTGGCTTGGCGGGATAGGTCTGATGGAAGCGACGGGTTAGATCAGGAGCGTGAACTGTGGAAGCGTCTTCCCAAGAGCGTTCCTCAGGGCCAAAACCCACCCAGTCAATGAGATATTGCAGGCGGCGGCGGTGAAAGCGAGAATCCAAAATGTCCTGAACCTCGAACTCGTCCTCCCCATCCACCAAAATAGGGACGGGGGCCGGCCGGTCTACATCTGGCCGCACACCATCCGCCGGAAGGAGCAGGGAGCGGTGAAACACTGGGTGAATGCGCATTGAGCGCGGAAGTTGGAGTTTGAAAGTCACGGGGTTAAGTTGCGCCACCACTGGATAGGGGCCAATGAAACGGGCATCTAACTTCCGGCAAGGGCGATGGGAGGGCAAAAAGCGAGTGGACAGAAAAACCCGATCTCCTACCTTGATTTCGGGGCCCGGCTGGCGATGTTTGTCCGCGTGACGTTTATAGTCCTCCTTGGCTTGTTCCAGTTGCTGGAGCAAAAGTTGTTGCACCGCTGTGAGTTCCTGCAGCCAATCTTCTGCTGCGGGAACTTCTGAAGTTTCAATGACAGGGGGAAAGAAACGTGGATGGAAGCCGTAGTTTGCAAAGAACGGCGTTTCTTTTGTAGAAGCCTGGACTCCATTGTTGTAGACAAATTCCGACAGTGGTAACAGAGAAGCCCAATTGTCCTGTTGGTAGTTTACATAACAGCGAAGGTACTGTTCCAAAGTGGCATTGGTGCGCTCCGTTTGCCCATCCGTTTGGGGATGATGAGCTGAAGATAAACGAGAGTCTATGCCCAATAGTTTTTGTAGTGCCTTCCAGAAACGAGAGGTGAATTGGGATCCACGGTCTGTGACCAAACTCTTGGGCAATCCATGTAGTCTGAAAACATGTTGGAGGAATAAATCTGCAGTCTCTTGGGCCGTGGGAAGACCTTCACAGGGAATGAAATGGGCTAACTTGGTGAAAAGGTCCACCACCACTAGGATCGTGGTGAATCCACAGGAAGGTGGTAAGTCAGTGATAAAATCCGCAGAAATTATTTCCCATGGGCGAGATGGGTTAGGAAGGGGGTGTAGAAGCCCTGAGGGCTTCTCCCTTCTTATCTTGGAGCGCTGGCATACTGGGCAGGTGTTAACATATTTTTCCACATCCTTGCGGATCTTGGGCCACCAGAAATCTCTTAGGATCAAATGCATGGTTTTAAATAGTCCGAAATGCCCTGCTGGTTTGCAGTCATGACACAGACGAAGTGCTTTTTCCCTGCCCGGTCCGGGTGGGATATAAACATGATTTCTATAGCAAAGCAGTCCATCTTTAAGCGAAAAGGGAAAATGCAGACCTTGACGAAGTTGGTCCTGCGCCCAGGCATCTGCTTGCTGACTAGCCCTGATTTCTTGAGCGCAGATGGGCCCTGGAGTAGAGGGAGTTGAATCAATGGGAGTGGATTTGGTGTTCCCCACTGTGAGCGTGGCAAAGTTCTCGGGTTGTAGTAGTTGGGATTCAAAGGTCTCCTTGCGTCCTGCAGCGTATTCCGGTTTACGTGACAGGGCGTCTGCTTGCTTGGTTTGGGCTGGGGTCACATAATGAATCTGGAAGTTGAAACGTTCAAAGAATAAAGCCCAACGTTGCTGCCTCTGATTTAGCTTGCGGGCAGTTCTTAGATGTTCTAGATTCCGATGATCAGTGTGGACTTCAATGGGAAATTTGGCCCCTTCTAGCCAATGTCTCCAAGTTTCAAAAGCTGCCTTTATGGCTAATAGTTCTTTTTCCCAAATGGTATAGTTCCTCTCTGGTGCGGTTAGTTGACGAGAATAATAGGCACAAGGATGAAGGTGATCTCCCACCGGTTGTAGGAGCACAGCCCCAATTGCCACATCAGAGGCGTCCGCTTGCACCACAAAAAGGGTTTCAGGATCTGGATGCTGAAGGATTGGCTGGGATGTGAATAATTTCTTTAGTTGCTGGAACCCTTTCTCTGCTTGATCAGTCCAGCGGAAGGGCTGTTTTCCACGGATGCAGCTAGTGATTGGGTCAGACCAGCGGGCAAAATCTGGAATGAACTTACGGTAATAGTTCGCGAACCCCAAGAATCGCTGCACCTCCTTCTTGTTAGTTGGCGCCCGCCATTCCAATACTGCTGAAACCTTGGCTGGATCCATGGAGAGCCCTAGAGGCGAGATACGGTATCCAAGGAAATCTACCTCTTGTAGATCAAAAGCGCATTTTTCTAGCTTGGCATAAAGTCCATGATCCCGCAATCGTTGCAACACCATTTTGACGTGGTTCTCATGTTCTGATTGTGATCTAGAAAACACCAAAAAATCGTCCAGGTAGATTATCAAGAACCTATCTAGATAGTCCTGGAAAATGTCATTGACAAAATGCTGGAACGTTGCGGGAGCTCCGCATAATCCATAATTCATAACTCGGGACTCGAATAATCCGAATTTAGTCTGGAAGGCGGTCTTCCACTCGTCCCCTTCTCTGATGCGAACTAAGTTGTAAGCTCCCCGAAGATCCAGCTTGGTGTAAACCTTGGCTCCTCGAAGTCGGTCTAGTAGATCCGAGATTAAGGGCAGGGGATAGCTGTTCCGCTTGGTGATATTATTCAATGCTCTGTAGTCCACCACCAAGCGTAATTCCCCTGACTTCTTCTTCACAAACATCACTGGGGAGGCGGCTGGGGATTGAGAGGGTCTGATGAATCCCTTGCGAAGGTTTGTCTCTATGAATTCCCTGAGAGCTTCTTGCTCTGGTTCAGTCAGGGAGTAGAGATGCCCTCGCGGGATCGGGGCCCCCTCCACCAAGTCAATGGCACAGTCATAAGGTCTATGTGGGGGTAATTTTTCGGCTTCTTTTTCATTGAATACATCCCAATACTCGGAGTACTTCTTTGGCAAGGTGATAATGGGCTCGGTGTCTGTGGCATGGCAGACCTTGGCTACGAGGCAATGGTTTTGGCAGTACTTTGAAGCAAACTGCAGTTCTCTGTTGGACCAGGAGATGCTTGGGTCGTGAAGTGTCAGCCATGGAATCCCCAAAATCACAGGGAAATGGGGAACCTCAGTAACAAAGAAGGAAATCTCTTCCATATGTTCCCTTATCCACATCCTGGTGGGTTCCGACCACTGGCTTACGGGGCCCGTCTTGAGAGGGCGGCCATCGATGGCTTGCACCACACGGGCATTCTTGAAGTCATGATATTGTAATCCCAGAGAGTCGGCATACTCTCTATCAATGAAATTGTTGGTAGCTCCTGAGTCTATCATGGCGTGGATCATGACGGGTCCCTTTTTTGCTGACCATAAGGTGACCACTAGAAGGAACAGGACCCCGGTTGGCGGCTCTTGAATGGGTTTCTTGACCGGGTTGGCGAGCCTCTCTACGCCCGGTCGTTGGCTTCCCCCGCCGGCTGTGTGCCAGCCGCCTCAGACGTCTTCGTCTCCGTGGAGGACGCCGCCGCAAGACGGGCGGCGGGCTTCCCTTTGGCTGGGCACTCTCTGGCGAAGTGGCCCCCATTTCCGCAATACCAACAGAGATTTAGGCGTTGGCGGCGGGCCTTCTCGGTGGCATCTAATCTGGGACGCACATTGCCCAACTGCATCGGCACCTCCTCGCTCCCTCTGGGGTATGGGGATGGTGGTGGGGGTCTCCACACTGGGCGCGGCTGAACGCTGGCGGGAGCGGGGGTTTTTGCCCCAGCTCTACCGCTCTGGCCTCGTACCCACTGCTTCCTGTTGGCAATCATGACTTCAGCCCGTAAACATTGATCGATGAGTGCTTCCAGCGTTTGGGGAGGATCCACCTTGGAGATTTCCTCCAGCATTTCAATGTTGAGACCCTCCCGAAATTGTCCTCTGAGGGCAACGTCGTTCCAGCCGGTGTTGTGGGCCAGCACTCGGAACTCGGTTATGTACTGAGACATGGGTCTGTCTCCTTGGAAGAGGCGGCGGAGTTTGTGCCCGGCTGCCTCCAAATTGTCCTCGATTCCCCAGGTCGCCTTAAGGTGGTCCAAGAAATGTTGCGCTGACCTTAGATGTGGGGAGGCTTGGTCGAACAGAGCCGTCGCCCAGTTAGCCGCTGGCCCGTCTAGGAGACTGTAAATCCACGCCACCTTGATGTCTTCCTGGGGAAACTCGGCATCACGGGCCTCTAGATAGGCTTGGCATTGGCGACGGAAAACATGAACTTTAGAAGCTTCTCCAGTAAACTTGGTTGGCAACGCCATGGCCGGAAGACGGATTCCGCGTTCCTTCAAACCCTTTATTTCTCCATCCTGTGCATTGAGCTTATCACGGATTCGGTCCACCTCATCCTTGTCGATGGTGTAGGTAATCGGCTGGCCGCTCGGCCCAGGTACGACTCCGGTAGACATTCTGGCCGAGGTTAATTGGTGCTTAGGGTGGCGGAGTCAAACTGTCACGACCCAGGCTACAGAGCACCAATAACCATACGCAGAGGCCAGATTCTATCTAATATCTTTATTAAGGAAATATATAAAGTTAGTAAAAGCAAATGTAAAAGTTAGTCCAGAAGTAGACCTTTCAGGAAAGGTCAAAACTAGTCCAAAGAACCAATGTCCAATATGAAATATTAAGGTCCAAAGTTGTAATCCAATAACCGAAACACTCACTTTGCCAGGCAAAGTGAGGGGAGATGACAAGGTCCTTTAGTCCATGAACTTGAGCAAGGCTAGGAAATAACTTGATACTTGAAACAAGGCTTGAAACGTGGAACAAGGTAACGAGGAACAAGAACAAGGTCCGTGGAATAACTTGGTAAAATCCGTGAAACAAGGCAAGGTTTAGTCCTGGGAAACAAGGCAAGGTCCGTAGGTAAACAAAGGCTGGGAAACAGGAGCGAAGGCTGGAAACAAGGCAAGGCTTGAGCAGGAACGAGGCTTGAATCGGAGCGCGCTGTCCAGACACAACTCGCTCCGGAGGCTGACGAATTGACTCCGCGAAGTTACTACGCGGGTAAAACACCTATATAGAGTCTAACTTTCCCGCCGAAGCAGTTCTCTGGGAACCAGAAACGAAAGCTAAACTCTGAGACCAGATGTTTGACTCCTTAAAGATTCTCACGAAAAGCAGACTTAATTGGGTACATTCTTAGCTGCTATTCTCGCACTCCTGCGCGAAGCTGCTTCCAAACCCCTCTGTTGTTTACAAAACTCATGGCGAGAGAACACGGGAGATGTAGGCTCAGGGTTTGTTTGACATACTTCTGGGACACAACTTTCTTGCAGGTGCAAGGTTCCCAGATCTGCCTGGGAAAGATCTGGCTGAGAAGATTCCAGTTCTGACTGGGAAGGCAAAAAACCCAAGTTTTCTTCTTCATCAGGCATTACAATGTCATGAGCAGGACTACAAGGCCCATGAGTCATCACACAGGGAGATCAGATAAGCCCCTCCCTCCTAGCTTTTAGGAAACGCCTTAAGACCTGGTTATTTAAGAATGCATTTGGTGAATGATAAAAAACATGGAAATATGGTAGTAGTAAAGATAACCTTGGGATTGTTAAGGTAAAGGTTTCCCCTGACATTAAGTCTAGTCATGTCTGACTCTGGGGTTGGTGCTCATCTCCATTTTTAAGCCGAAGAGCCGGCATTGTCCGTAGACACCTTCAAGGTCATGTAGCTGGCATGACTGCATGGAACGTCATTACCTTCCCGCTGGAGCGGTACCTATTGATCTCATATTTGCATGCTTTCGAACTGCCAAGTTGGCAGAAGCTGGGACTAACAGCGGGCGCTCACCCTGATCCCTGGATTCAAACCACCAACCTTTTGGTCAGCAAGTTCAACAGCTCAGTGGTTTAACCCGCTGTGCCACCGGGAACTCCTTGGGATTGTTGCAAGGCCTAAATGTTTTATGTATTGTGTCTGATTGTTGCTTTATAGCTTTATTATTTTAATGGTTTTAATCTATTGCTGTTGTTTTGATATGTGATGTTTATACATGTAAGGCATTGAATTTTTGCCACTGATTATGTTGGGAACTGCTTTGAGGTTCCCTAGGGGTGAGAAAGGTGGCATAGAAGTACAATAAATAAATATCTTGAGAACAAATGATCATCTCCATTTGTTCACATAGCTGATAGAGCTACGGCACCTATGGATGTAGTTAAAATAGACTTTGCCTTTCCCCGTGGACAAGTCCTTTGCTGTTTCTTGAGCCCTACTAAATCTGTCAAGGATTCTAGCCTCCTGGGATACCTAGGAGGCTACAATGTGTTGTATTTTTGTGGATCCATCTATGTCTTGCTCCTATGCTGCTGGAAGTAACGCAATTTAACCATAGTAGCTCTATTTGTGCCTACAAGATTCAAGACTGTGCTGGGCCTGATCTGGAATAGACCTACTGTTAAGACAGAATGGGTCAGCCCCCTTTGGAAGCAGATACTGGATGGAGGCAAAGTGTTAGAGCAGAGATTTGTGTAGGCCACACAACCTGTCCTGTGGCCCATAAGCTAGCACTCCTCACATCTGTCCTCAAGTGCAATACAAGATGCTTGCTGTTCTGTTTTAACTGGAGTTAAATTCATTAGAAGATCCAGTCAGCTTTCTATGAAATATAACACAGTTATATCATTTGCTTTGCCTCAGGCAGCAAAGTATCTTAAATGCACTCTAGACATGGTCATGCTATTGCTGTTCTTACTGCAGTTTGGAGAATCAACATTCAAGTCACTAAGGCTTGGGTTCATTGAAAATGAATTTCAGAAAGACAACTGTATTTCCATCTGAGTCCTGTTGAAAGATAAGATCCTCAAATGCCCCCCCCCCTTTTAGAATAATATTTAAAGCTCTCCCAAGTTTTTAACCAGGAGGACTCAGAGAAATTGTAACAGTAATCTTACACATTGCTCCTTACAAGTCTATAAGTTAATCATAAAAAATGAAATCACTGCCAGCCAAAGTTCTAGAACAGAAAATCTATGTAGTTGGGGAAAGGTAGAAAACACATTTTACTCTGAAGTGAAGCTGTAGACAAAAACATTGTGGAGCAGCCAATGTAACTGTCATTGGTGTCAGTGGAATTATTTTTCTGACTCATTTTTAAGCCCTGTCTGGTCATTCCAATAAGATGAATGCTTGACTGGATAATGAAGTCTTGTGAAATCTGGGAGAGAAATGTCCTTGCCAGACATAATGCAAAATGGCTTGGCTAAAAACCATAGACCACTGAGAAGAAAATCAGCAATGTCAGCAGTGAAACCTTGGCTGTGAAAAATGCATTTTCCCAAATGCCAAATGAGTCAAAGGTTGCAAGGTTTCCATACTGTTTGATGTGAGATGCTACAGAGCAGCCATGTGAATGCTTTACCATACACCCAAGTCTCATTTTAAGTATCTGCATTAGAAACGATGGCCTCAGTTATGGGAAAGCCCTTCTACTGGTATTACATGGCCATACTCAAGCTATGTATCTTCAGCTCATCAATATTTGTGTAGATCAGCTCATAAAATGTTCATTCTGAATGAATGTAAAGAAAAGCTATTATGCTTTAAATAAAAACAACAGTGAACAATGCAAATGGTAAACTAATTGTCTCATCCCGCCTCCCCCCCCGTCCATCTGTACAAATGTGTCATGAGATTGATTTGAGCTCTGGACTAAGGCTCTGGAAACTCTCAGTCTCAAAGGTGAATAAAGACAACCTCCCTCTGAACAAATGTACCAAAATCCATGAATGCTCATGTCCTATTATTTACATAGAGAGCCTGAAGATCTGTGAAATGGCAGGAGGCCACAGCAGGTATGTCTATGCATTGACATAGTGTTTGGCATGCAGCAAAAAAACCCCCCAAAAATCTGCTTCTTTAGATTTTTCTCTTTTTTTGGTATTTTTAAGCTATATTTGGTTGAATCCATAGATGCAGAACCATATATATCATTTGTACCAACTATACAGTATGGTAAAGTATGGACTGCTGGATTTTATCCATTGTTGAAATATTGGTGTACACTACAGCACTATTAACTACCTGAATAGAGTTTAAGATTTCAGAGAGGAAATTGATGGTAATTATCTTAAATGAATGGCCTGTGGTCATTGAGTGTCTTTTAAATTTGAATAAATGAGCATAGAATAAATTCTTTGGTTCTGGACAAAATGGATTGTGTTGTAGTAATGATGAATGCCTTAATTGGTGAGAAAGTCATCTTATTGCCTTTCTCTGTATATCTAGAATGTATGGGTAGGAGTGTATAAAAATGAAGACTAATATGCAATCTTACTGTCTGTCTTCCTCAAATTTATGTAGTTTGTTTGACTACATTTGGTAAAATTGCCTACAGAAGTAGAAATGGTTAAAATAACATTAGAGTTTAAATAACATTTTTAAATATTTTCCCAATAAATTAATGTAGTGACATGTTTGTAGGAGTTCATTGTTAATTTCATTTCCTTTTGCTCAGCCAGCCTGACAAGAAAACAGCAAGTCATTAATCTTGGTTTAAAAGAAGAATCCTTTTGGAGGAACAATAATGAATGACCTTGATAGATTTGTCAGGAGAATGAATGATAATCATTTCCTGATCGACACAGCCCTCCCGGGGAAGATTAATAAGAAAGTATGTATTGACTTCATTAAAATTGTCTGCTGTCAATGGACTTGTATATCAATTACAATTGAGGCAATGCATTGCATCCAGGACAGTATGGTTTAACCACAATCTATCTATAATGTGGATATATGAACCCTACATTCTGACATCTCATTTCTAGAGAGTGGCTAGCATGAAAAATTAAGTCTTTGCCAAATCAGACCAACATATAGATTTAGCATACTAGGTGAATGAAAGGGGGCTTTCAGAAAAAAAGGTATCTCATGGTAATGTGGAGCTTTGACCTATTAAGCTGGTGCTTGATGCTGTCAGCAATGTTGTAGTGGGAAATTATGAAGTTACCTCATCACACTAATCCACCACTATCAGTGACCCTAGGAGATCTAAAAATGCAGACTGCTGTGTTAATTCATATCAACAAAACTGAGAATAGACTGACATTTTGCACAATTTCCCTTTCTTAGGAGACTATGATTTTAATAGATCTGGTAAGCCTACCTTCCTATAATGTATACAATAGATATGCCTAAGGCATTTCACTAGCATATCATAAAATTCCACCAAGTGTAACTACATTTCATTTCCCCATTCTTTTTTTCCCCTCTTTTATTTATGATTTTTAGTGGTACAATAAAAGGGGAGAGCCACATGTGATCACATAAAAAAAAAAACCAAAAAAACAAAACAAAAAAACCAACAAAAAAAAACCACCCTATACCATAAAATACACCCTCCTTTTGCCTCGAGCCCTCCCACCTCTCTCCCGATTATCTTCCAGATCCCTTGCTCAGTATTTTAATTCTTGATTATCACAATTCTTTCCCGAACCTTTTTCTGGTAATCTAAGAGTGTCTTTTCTTACACAGTTTCTTCCTTTATGTTTCCGCTTTTCTGTTTTTCCTTGAGATATTTACTTACTTTGTCCCAGTCTGTTTTTGTGTCCGTTTTTTCTGGAATTATCTGTGTTAATATGTCCATATTTTGTATGTCCATCAATTTCACAGTCCATTGTTCTAGCGACGGTATTTCCGCTGTTTTCCAGAGTTTTGCCATCGTAATGAAAAAGATCTCCCTTCTCTTTCTTGCATTTCCAACACTTGTCCCCATTCTTATTCTGGTTCATTTTTGCCAGTTTTTCTGGTGTAATATACCACCTGAAGTAAATTTTATACCAACTTTCCTTTAGCTGTGTTGAATATGTATATTTTAGTTTTTTTTGCCAACACCTTTCCCATTTCTCCAGACTTATGGTGTGTCCGAACTCCCTTGCCCAGGTGGTCATGTTTTCCTTAATATAAACCTCTTCTGTTGCCCAAATCAACAGCTGTTGGTATAACATTTTGATAATTTTCTTTTCCATCTTTAAGATTTTATCCCATGTTGTCTCATTCCTCTCAAATCCTGTCTGGTTGTCTATTTTGAAGCCTTCCCTAATCTGCCAATAATTTAGCCATGTTACAGATGGTTCAAGTTGTTTTACTTCCTCGTATGATTTTAACCTTATTCCATCATTGTCTGTTTTTGTCAATTGTTTGTATGTTAGCCATCTTTCCCTGGGAATCTCCCTCATGTGTTCTGACTCTAAGGGGGAGAGCCATAATGGTGTTTTCATGTAAAATCTATTTTTATATTTCTCCCATATTATTATTAGTGCTTTTCTCACATAATGATTTTTGAAGTTTTTTTCCTTGTAACCTCTCCTTCTCCATAGGTACGCATGCCATCCTTTGTTTAGGTCCTGACCTTCTAATGCTAATATCTTTACCTTCCGTAAGCTGGCCCACTCCTTTACCCATTCTAAAGCTGCCGCGTCGTAGTACAGTTGCAAATCAGGCACTCCCAACCCTCCTCTGCGAATGTCGTCTTTCATATATTGATACTTTATCCTCGCTCTTTTTCTGCCCCATATAAATTTGTTAATTTCTCTCTGCCATTCGTTCAGTGTTTTTTTGTTATTCAGAATGGGTAGATTTCTAAACAGAAATAACATTTCCGCTAATACTTTCATTTTTATAACGGCAATTTTCCCTAACAGAGAAAGATGTAAGACATCCCATCTTTCCATTTTTTTTAAAATTTCTCTCCATTTTTTGTCGTAATTGTTTTTTTTCAATTGAACGTTGTTTGCAGTTAGCTCAATCCCTAAGTATTTGACTTTTTTCACTGTTTCTATCCCTGTCTTATGTTGTAACTCCTCCTTTTGTGCTTGTGAGACGTTCTTTGTCAGAATTTTAGTTTTACCTCTGTTTATCCTTATTCCAGCTATCTCCCCAAACCTCTCGATTACTTCCAACCACATCTTGATCTTATCTTTGGGCTCTTCAATGATACATACAATATCATCCGCATATGCGCCTATCTTATAACTGTTGTTTTTTGCTCTCAGCCCTTTCAACTTGTTATTGTTCCTTATTTCTTCCAACAGAATTTCTGATGTTAAGATAAATAGAAGAGGTGAGAGAGGGCACCCCTGTCTCGTTCCTTTCTTTATTTCTATTCCTTCTGACAGTTGCCCATTTATTATGATTCTAGCATTTTGTTGAGAATAAATGTTTTTATAGCATTTTGAAAATAATATCCTGTATCCATTTCTGCGAGAATCTCAAACATACAAAACCAATTTACACTGTCAAATGCCTTCTCCGCATCTAAGAATAAGAAGGCAACTTCCTTTTGCTGATTTTTTTCATAATACTCCATTGCATTCAATAATGTTCTAATGTTTTCTTTTTGTTGTCTACCATTCTTGAATGCTTGGTCTACTTATCTGAAAGCTGGGCACATCCATTTCACGAACATAGGAGGGCCAGATGCATAAGTAAGAAACTACAAGCAGTCCCTGAGTTACAAACATCCAACTTACAAACAACTCATAATTACAAACAGAGGTAAAACAACAGAAAGTGAGAGAAATCTACCCCTTGGAAGGCAAATTCACATCTGGAAGAGTTATCATGGTTATATGTAACTATGTATATGTTCTGACTTACAAACAAATTCAACTTAAGAATAAACGTATAAAACCTATCTTGTTCATAACTTGAGAGCTGCCTATAGTTGGCTCAGTTCCTGCAGCTGTCTGCAAGAAGATGCAGACAGCTGCAGGAACTAGAGAACTTGAGGACCACTAGGAAGTCCAGGAGTTTGCCCTTTTCTTTCTGTAGGCAAATTTGTAAAATGCTCAGCAGTTTTCAACAAAATTGATACAGCCAACAATGTTTATCAAAGAGTTCACAAGTTATGGAATAGCTTCATATCAATACCGTTGGGTCTCTCTGTCGTGTCCCTCTATTATTAATTAGCCCAAAAAACCTTCAGAGTTTTTGATTCAAACAAACACTGAAAGCAGGAGATCGTTGCAACAAATTTATTTGATCAAGTCACCTTGCAGGGTCGAAAGTGCCACACTGAATTGAAATGCGGTTCAGTTTTTATAGCCAACACCTTTGAGTATGCACATACAAGTTTTTTCTATGAACTTTGCCTCGTTTTTTCTCTTCCTTTGTTCTTTTCTGGTGTCTCTCTTATCGGTGTTGTCTCAGTAGTCATTTTTCTTCTTGCACCTGCATGTTATTAGGTTGAACTTTTCACTAGGCTTGAATTCTCCCCTCCTTTTGGTTCCTTACCCCCTTCTGTATGCAAGACTTTGTCTAAACTTTATTGTGACTGGTAATTTTCTATTTTCCCTAACTCTAGCCCCTTTAGTACAGTACATTAGAAGTTGCTAAAATAATGCATCGGATTTAATCTTGTTTTGTGGTGAAGGGTTATCTGTGATTTTTCAAGAAATGCCATTTGATAAATGATAAGGGCATCTTAAAGTAATTCTCTTACTATAAAAGGTACCTTGTAGTTTTGCTTTTCATATTTTTGAGGAGAGGAATAGTATTCTCTATGGCCTTCTTCTAAGTGATTTTAGAATCTTGATCACACAGGGTTCTTAATCACATAGGCTGCCTAGAGAATCATGCCAAGATTTTCCCTGAACACTTGGGAAACTGGAGGGACAGCTGGGAAGGGTCTAAAGTGGTACAAGCCTATTTGTACTTGTGCTGGTTCCTCAGGCTGCATTTGATAGGCTCAACTCTAGTCCATAAATTATTTATACAACAATGCTTTGTTTGCTTTTATTGTATTGAATACTCTTCATTTTTTCAAAGCTTTTAGGTTTAAAGATCCTTATACCAGGATCCTAATCCTAATAATAATTCTAATAACCCTAACTAATCCTAATAATAGATTCAGCTTTGCCTTTCTGTGCTTTTTCCTTTTTAAAGGAAAGGTATTTTCTTTTCTAGCAAATCAGATTTGAAAGAATTTTACAGATGAACAAGAAATATTTATGGACCACTTTTGATATATAAATTGTTTTATTTTATTTGGTTTGATTTTTAAATTAGCTTTTTGAGGTAGATCATGTTGTTTCTCATCTGATTTATGAGAGAGGGGGGTCTGCGCAAAGCTCCTCTGTGGACCCATGCTTGAACAAGTATTTGGAATTTGTTTTCTTGAGATGAATCCCTTCTGTTTAGTCAATATTTGTCTTTGTTCTAAATAAACCTAAGTCCAATAAATACTTGTGAGTTTTCTCAGAAACATGGACTCACCCAAAGTAACCCCATAAGAAAATATTGATAGCTAAGAGAACTAGAGCATTGACATTACAAAGAGCTTTCCATAGAGGTTCTTCCTTGATGCTGGTAAGCTTCTTTTCAAGGGCTGCTTCCTCCTCCATGGTTAAAGTAGGTTTGGGCGTGTCAGAAATCCCACAGAACCAAAAATATACTTTCTTCCAGCAAGGAAGCTCCACTTCTGTTGGTGAAGAGAATAAGAACTTGTTAAGCATTGTTTGTTTACATGCACTGCTGATGTATGTAGTACTTTTGAAATTTTATGCGAAGGGGAAGTAGGGTAAATAAGATTCAAGAAGGATAGATGGAACAGATATAGACTTGTTTGATCAATCTTGCTCTCTGAAAATATTGCAACCAAGTAAAAAGAACTGGGACCTCCCTGTTCTTGGGCAGAATGAAATGATTATGCAGGGGCGGTATAGTTAGCCATGGGAACCTATGATTTATTCATGTAGTCTCCTGATTCACTCTGTGTACAGTGTTCCCTCACTTATCGCGGGGGTTAGGTTCCAGGACCACCCGCAATAAGTGAAAATCCGCGAAGTAGGGACACTATATTTATTTCAATATTTATACATTATTTTAGTAGTTATACACTATTTTAAGTCTTTATCAATCAATCGTGTGTTGATAAATCGCCTCCTTCTCCTCCTGTTGCTGCTTGGGCTCCTTTTCTCTCCCTTTGACTTCTCCTTCCTCCCTTCCTTAGGCTGTAAATTGTAATTTTTTATGATTTATAATAGTCTTTTAGAGTTTATTGAAAAACTGCAAAACAGCGAATCCGCGAAAAGTAAACCGTGAAGTAGTGAGGGAACACTGTGCACACCATGCTTTGTACACTACGCAACAAATCTTGGGCTCCTGAAAGTAGTCTGTTGCCTCAGATGTGGTCAACACTATTGCCTATCGAGTCAGCCTTCTGTGCATAGACTGGATAAGGAACACAATTTTTGTCCATTGCCTTAGGTGGCAGAATGTCTTAGGCCTGCTCTCATATTTCACTTTTCCCTTCCTTGAGCAATTTAAAATACACACTATCAATGCAATACACTTATCTAAAATGACATAAACACCTAATATATACAGAGTGTCTGTCTCTGTCTTTCTCCACCCCCATCCCCCAGCCTAGCACACACATACACCTCATTATGCCTTCACACAAAGGATGTTACATTTCCTTTATTGTCAGCGTTAATAACCTAATCACCAAGATAGCTGTTCATAAGCAGATGCAAGGACAGGATGAATTGGCTCATGTAAAAACAAAGGTGACAAATAATTAACAACGTTAGGTTGAACAGCTGCTTCAAATATGATTCAAACCAGCTGTCAGACCCAGAGATAAAAAATTGATTTCCTCTTATCTTTTTTTTTTTTTTGGTAGTTAGAGATATGGGTCTTTTTAACCTTCTCAAAAAGAAGTTACATTTTATAGTTAAGAAAACAAGATCTCTTCTCACTTATATTATCATTACTCTCTGGGGCCCTTCCACACAGCCCTATATCCCAGAATATCAAGGCAGAAAATCCCACATTATCTGAAAGTGGACTCGGATAACCCAGTTCAAAGCAGATATTGTGGGTTTTTCTGCCTTGATATTCTGGGATATAGGGCTGTGTAGAAGGGCCCTATGTTCTTTGTTTATTTGTCTCAGTTCAAAAACTTGATCTTAAAAATGTGTCTGAACATCATCTCCAGAAATATAGGAATAAGGAATCCTGGGAATAGGGAATTTCAGGAAGGCAGATTGAATAGTGATAAGGATGGATCGTCAGCAAAACTAGCGTATCCACTTGATTAGAGCAAAACTAGAGGACTGGGGGATTAAACATTGTGGCTCCCGCAGTGCCTCTCAGATTTGCCACAAAAATAGTCCATAAATAGCAAGCAGAAGCAGTATCTCTACATTACTGACTGTTCTAGCAGCTATTTCAGGATTGGGGACATTTCGTCATGCTATGGCTTGAAGGGGTTTGGAAGCAAAGTGGCAACTGGAATATCAGAGTGGGGGGAATTTATTTATTTATTATTATTTGTATCCCGCTTTTTCTCTCTAAAAAAGAAACTCAGAGCAACTGACAATAAAACCAATACAATACAATTAAAACCCCAAAATATACAAAATTAAAGGCTTACCATGATGGGCAGTCACTGGCCTCTATAATCCTTCCACTTTGGCTATGCTAACTACTGCTGATGGCAGTTACAGGCCAAAATGTTTCAGAGGTTTACAGTTGCCACCTTTGTTGTTAACTCTTCTTAACAATGGTTGCCTAAATACACAAAATACGCCATATTCTGTCTAAGCTTGGAAGCTAAGCAAGATCAACCTTGATTAGTACTTGGATAGGAGACCACCAAAAATACCAGGGACCTCTAAGCTGTATTTAAGAGGAAGGAAGTAGGAAAACCACCTCTAAGTACTCCTTGCCTAAAAATGCCCTATGAAATAATTAGACAGGCAGCTTGAAAGCACATGCACACCTATGTAACAATATTTAAAATATAGTATAGACCAGTGTTTCACTAAGTATCTTATGTGGGGGACTTTCTATTACCTTCTCCTATGTGCCTGTAAATTGTAGCAAGAATTAGGAAAGTATTAGAATACAGTATTCCCTCACTTATCACAGGGGTTATGTTCCAGGACCACCCGCAATAAGTGAAAATCCGCAAAGTAGGGACACTATATCTATTTTAATATTTATAAATTATTTTAGTAGTTATATACTATTTTAAGTCTTTATCAACCAATCATGTGTTGATAAATTGCCTCCTCCTCCTCCTGTTGCTGCTTGAGCTGCTTTTCTCTCCTTTCGGCTTCTCCTTCCTCCCTTCCTTAGGTTGTAAATTGTAATTTTTTATTATTTATAATATTCTTTTAGAGTTTATTGAAAAACTGTGAAACAGTGAATCCACAAAAAGTGAACCGCGAAGTAGTGAGGGAACACTGTATACAGCTGATGTGGGACATGATTCGGTGACTTTTGCTGCCCAAGGTATTAACACTATGACATGAGCTACAATTGGTTGATAAAGACTTAAAATAGTTCTTTCTGTCCTGGAAACTTTAAGAAGTTTTCTAGAACATAAATGTTTCAGTGCCTCGAACCTATAGAGAAGAAATTCTTCTGAGCAATGAGAATGCAATTAATCTTCCTATATTAATTTAAATAACCTTAGTAGAAAATGTTATAAATAATTTAATAGATAAATGTTATAGTTCAAAGAAATTATTTCTGATCTTTACGAGAACAGCAGCTATTATGAAAAACTTTTAGGATGTACCTCACTGAAGTCAGAATAGAACAACTGCTTTAGCAATTCAAACTTAGTTTGGAGTCACTGAAGTAGGATAAGGATAAAGGGTGAATGTAGGAGAAGTGTGAAACTAGTAAATTTTAAATGCAGCTGAAAAAGTGGGATGGGATTGTCCCTGATAAATTGGGACTTTGGAAAGCATGGAAGTGAATATATTGGCCAGTATCCAACTCAGTGGTTGGTTTCCAGTTCAATGACTGGGGTCACACTCTGTGCCTCCTCCAATGGTACCATTCATTATTCTATTTCTGTCTCCATGCCCAGGATTCAGGATCTGGGCAGGGTATTTGCAATAAATGGGACACTGTGATGTTCCCCCAAACTTGTCTGAGAGGTTTTGTAAGCAGAATGGGTTTCGCCAAGTTTGCACCAAGAAATGACCTGTCACCATTAGGTGAGCTAGGTGGTTGCCTGAGGTGCCATCCTCTAGGGGGGCGCTGTTGAGGCAACTCTGCCCAGGCGTGGCCTTCCTGCCTCCGTGGCCGCAGCCTGGCCTGCCTCCGTGGCGGCCGCAGCCAGGCCACGGCCACAGGAAGGCCACACCTGGGCAGAGGTGGCTCAACGGCACCCCCTAGAGGATGGTGCCTTCAGAAACCATTGAGACACCTCCACCCAGGCATGGCCTTCTCCTGCCACATGAGGCTGCTGGGCTGTTTCCTGGGCCTGGTCCAGCAGGCGAGGGGTTAAGCAGCAGTGGGCGGGGCTTCAGGCAACACGGCCAGCCAACCAGGCACCCGCTGCCGCATCTGCGCAGAGTGGCCCAGGCTTGAGGCACGGTCTGAGTCACTGGAGAAGTTGCCCCGGGGTGGCCGGGGAGAAGTTGGTCGGCCTGCAGACAGCGGCTTAGAGCCATGAGTTTTGATTTGGATGACAGGGAGGTCACACGGATTCCCCCAAAGTCACACGGGAAAGAGTTCCCACGCAAGGCCCCGGTGGATTTTGTATTTTCCTTCCCCTTTGCCCACTTTCCGCCCTTTGGTTCAAGGCAAACGGATTGAGGCATTTCAATGGGATTCATATTTGCGATGGAAACGCAAAAGGGGAAGCCTCAAAGCTTAGCATCGCTGTGTTTACATCCAGTTCTTCCAGGGACAATCAAAGAAAGGAGCTTGTCTCCCTTTTTGACCCTTAAGCCTTGCTTATGGCAAAAAAATCACCATGGGAAGGTAACAGCGCTCCATGCAGTCATGCCGGTCACATGACCTTGGAGGTGTCTATGGACAACGCCGGCTCTTTGACTTAGAAAAGGAGATGAACCCCAACCTCCAGAGTTGGACACGACTGAACTTAATGTCAAGGGAAACTTGTACCTTTATCTTTCCTACATAGCAGAATGAATCCCTTTTGATTTCACTTCCACCCAGATCCCTTCTAGACAGCTGTATAAAATCCAGATTATCTGCTTTGAACTGGATGATCTGGCAGTGTAGACAATCCAAATAATGTGAATTATCTGCTTTGATAATCTGGATTATATGGCAGTGTAGAAGGGGCCCAATAAATCTTTGTCCTTGTGTGTGTGTGTGTGTGTGTGTGTGTGTGTGTGTGTGTGTGTGTGTGTGTGTGTATATATATATATATATATATATAATACATATACACACAATATTTATATTCCGCCCTTCTCACTCCAAAGAGGAGTCAGAGCAGATCATAAAACATACATATGCGGCAAACATTCAATGCCGTTTATATACAGACAAGACAGACAATTTCATATAGGTATATATAGAGAGAGGTATATATAGCCTTTCCTGTCTTTGGCATCTTGGAGGCTTGTGCTTGGTTACGGCCATGGGGGGGGGGCGTGCTGTCGCTCCATCTCCCTGCCGAAGACCTTTGTTCGTAAACTTCCTTCCTCACTGGTAATTTTTCTGTGTGCCTTTAAAATACCTCCCTGCTTTTAAGCGGTACCTGCTTAGAGGTTGGAGTGTTCGGTGCGAAAAAATTAAATCTTAACATTTTCTGTGGCTGGAAAGTGTTTGCTTACATGGCAGAAGAGCAACTGCAGCCTGCTTTCTTCCCTTTGGAAACCATATATAGTCGCTTTGAAAATTATTTACTTGGTTGCTGTGAGTTTTCCGGGCTGTATGGCCATGGTCCAGAAGCATTCTCTCCTGATGTTTAGTCTGCATCTATAGCAGGCCTCCTCAGAGGTTGTGAAGTCTGTTGAAAAACTATGCAAGTGGGGTTTATATATCCGTGGAAGGTCCAGGATGAGAGAAAGAACTCTTGTCTGCTTGAGGCAAGTATGAATGGTGCAATTGGCTACTTTGATTAGCATTGCAGCTTCAAAGTCTGGTTTTTTCCTGCCTGGGAGAATCCTTTGTTGGGGCTGAAGCTGGATCTAGTAAAGCTTTTCTCCTGACATTAAATCCAGTCATGTCAGACTCTGGGGGTTGGTGCTCATTGCCATTTCTAAGCTGAAGAGCCGGCGTTGTCCGTAGACAGCTCCAAGGCATGTGGCCGGCATGACTGCATGGAGCGCCATTACCTTCCCGCCAGAGCGGTACCTATACACTGCCCTATACCCCAGAATCTGATCCCAGATTGTTTTCTTATCCCAGATTATCTGGCAGTGTAGACTCATATTATCTGGTTCAAAGCAGATAATCTGGGATCAGATCCTGGGATATAAAGCAGTGCAGAACCAGCCTGATTGCTCTAAAACTAAAGGTTTAACACTCTGTGAGAACTGTAAGGAGAAGAGAGATCCCCAACTATTTTAGAAGAGCTTCCTTTTGAATAGATAGAAAATTGGGTGCATTTTTGCAATTGCATTCTGGACTCCCTGCCTTCAGGTCAAGGTTTGTATGGTCTAAGGCTGAGGGAATGTGACTTGGCCAAAGTCACCCAGTAGATGCAAACAACCAGATCCCGAAATATTTTGATATTTGGGGGAGCCAGGTGGCTTCACATCCTGCTCCACTGTGGAAACTCACTGGGTGACCTTGGGCAAGTCACTCTCTCTCAGTTTCAGAGGAAGACCGAGGCAATCTAAACCAATTTTGCCCAGAAAAGGTTGTGACTGTAGGTTCCCAAGGACTTGAAGGCAGATAACAACGAAGCCTCTTTATCAGGATGGAACAGGATAAATGGGAAAAAAATTGATCAGAGGATTATATATTTAAAAATATATAATGATAATGGAGGAAGAAGGAAGAAAGGAGAAGGGGAAGGGAAAGATATAAATGCATTTTGCCCCAAACCTCCAACTTTATCTATTCACCACGTTCAATTCCTTACCCATAGCTAGTTTTTTTAATAAGAGTGTAATAAGACTTATTAAGAAAAGGTGGCGGGAATATACAGAAGATCTGTATAGGAGGGACAAAAATATAGAATATAGCTTTGACGGTGTGGTAAGTGAATTAGAACCAGACATCCTGAGGAGTGAGGTTGAATATGCCTTAAGAAGCACTGCTAACAACAAGGCAGCAGGAGACAATGAGATCCTAGCTGAACTGTTTAAAATCTTGAAAGATGATGCTGTCAAGGTGATGCATGCCATATGCCAGCAAATATGGAAACCACATGAATAGCCATCAGATTGGAAAAAAAATCAATTTACATCCCCATACCAAAAAAGGGAAATGCTAAAGAATGTTCAAACTTCCATACAGTGGCACTTATTTCACATGCCAGTAAGGTTATGCTCAAGATCCTGCAAGGCAGACTCCAGCAATACATGGAGCGAGAGTTGCCAGATGTCCAAGCTGGGTTCAGAAAAGGCAGAGGAACGAGAGACCAAATTGCCAATATCCGCTGGATAATGGAAGAAGCCAGGGAGTTTTAGAAAAAACATCTACTTCTGCTTTATTGACTATTCTAAAGTCTTCGACTGTGTGGATAATAATAAACTATGGCATGTGCTTGGTGGTATGGGGATACCAAGTCACCTTGTCTGTCTCCTGAGAAATCTGTATAAAGACCAAGTAGCCACAGTAACAACAGACCACGTGAACAACAGACTGGTTCGAGATTGGGAAAGGAGTATGGCAGGGCTGTATATTATCACCCTACCTATTCAACTTGTACGCAGAACACATCATGCGACATGCGGGGCTTGACGAATCCAAGGCAGGAGTTAAAATTTCTGGAAGAAACATTAACAACCTTAGGTATGCAGATGATACCACTCTGATGGCTGAAAGTGAGGAAGAGCTGAGGAGCCTTATCACCAAGGTGAAAGAAGAAAGTGCAAAAGCTGGGCTGCAGCTAAACATCACGAAAACCAAGATCATGGCAACCAATCCAATTGACAACTGGCAAATAGAGGGAGAAAACATGGAGGCAGTGACAGACTTTATATTTCTAGGTGCGAAGATCACTGCAGATGCAGACTGCAGCCAGGAAATCAGAAGACGTTTACTTCTTGGGAGGAGAGCAATGGCCAACCTTGACAAAATAGTGAAGAGCAGAGACATCACACTGGCAACGAAGCTCCGCATAGTGAAAGCAATGTTATTCCCCATAGTAACCTATGGATGCGAGAGCTGGGCCATAAGGAAGGCTGAGCGAAGGAAAATAGACACTTTTGAACTCTGGAGCTGGAGGAAAATCCTGAGAGTGCCTTGGACCGCAAGAAGATCCAACCAGTCCATCCTCCAGGAAATAATGCCCGGCTGCTCACTGGAGGGAAGGATATTAGAGGCAAAGCTGAAGTATTTTGGCCACATCATGAGGAGACAGGAAAGCTTGGAGATCATGATGCTGGGGAAAATGGAAGGAAAAAGGAAGAGAGGCCGACCAAGGGCGAGATGAATGGACGGTATCCTTGAAGTGACTGGCTCGTCCTTGAAGGAACTGGGGGCGGTGACGGCTGACAGGGAGCTCTGGAGTGGTCTGGTCCATGAGGTCACGAAGAGTCAAAAACGACTGAATGAAGGAGACGACGAAGACGAAGACTTCCTTATCAGCAGGGTTTACTTCTGAGGACCACAGAGTAAAATCAATTATCTGCTTTGAACTAGATTATATGAGGCCTCTTCTACACAGCCACAAAAATCCAAAAACTGGATTATATGACAGTGTAGACTCATAAAACCCAGTTCAAAGCAAATGATGTGTATCCTTTGCTTTGATAATCTGGATTATATGGCAATGTAGAAGGGGCCTGAGTTTACACTACAATATAATCCAGTTCAAAGCAGATAATCTGGATTTTTATATGTTAGTGTAAGAGCCTCAGAGATACTTGCTTACAATAACTTAGTAAAAGTTTGGGATTTACGGTATGGTGGTGAATTTCCTTCTGGAGTCCCATATCCGCCCCATCTATACTGACCATTAAATGTCTTTCAAACTCAGAGGTATTTTTGCAAATTTGGTGCTAAATTCGTAAATATAGTAATTCCTACATAACATTACCATGTATTGAACTGCCTTTTCTGTCGTTTTGTTGTAAAACATGATGTTTTTGTGCTTAATTTGTAAAATCATAATGTAATTTGATGTTTAATAGGCTTTTCCTTAATCCCTCCTTATTATCCAACATTTTCGCTTATCCAACGCTTTTATTTTTCAGTGATTGGTTGGGGGGGGGCACCAAAATTCTGTTCGCCTACACTTGAAACTTACCTAGGGCCGTCCCTGCCTGTCACTTTGTCTCTTTGGGTACATATGTGGGATAGTAAGGGTCAGACAATACATAAAAGATACAGCGTATAAACAATGAAAACACAGGAAAGCCTATTTAAAAAAAAACTTGGAATATTTCCACTGAACAAAATAGCCACACCTATTTGTCCTATATATCGATCCCTTCCACTGTTCATCTCTTCCACCGTTCTCTATACTATAGCCTACAGATTGCACGCAAATTGGCAATAATTAGAAACATTTTGGCCATAGTTTAATATAGTCAACAGGAAAGATACTCAAACTTCAGAAAATGAACTGATGAGAGACTGTATTTCAGTTCTGAACTAAAGCACGATTAATTACCCTGGCTGTTACGTTCAATATTCCTAGTAACTTCCAAATTTCCCTAGACAACTTTAGGTTGTTGTGATCATGCAATGTGAAGAAAAGTCCTGATGTGTATTTTTGTTGGGGGTTTTTTTGTTTGTAAATATCGATCCTCTACAAGAAAAGGTGTCTCAAATACTGAGACACCTTTTTAAAAATATACAAGCAGGCCCTGAGTTACAAACATCTGCCTTACAAGCAACTCAGGGCCCATCTACACTGTCATATAAAATCCAGATTATCAGCACTAAACTGGTTTATATGGCATTGTAGACTCATATAATCCAGGTCAAAACAGATAATGTGGATTATGTGCTTTGATAATCTGGATTATATGACAGTGTAGATCTTGCTTCATAGTTACAAACAGGGGTGAGAGAAATCTACCCCCAGGAAGGGAAATTCACACCTGGAAGTTATCATGGGGAAAAGGTATCTCCACTGAAGCTTGATCACCAATCCTTGTTTCGGCAACAAGCCATTTTTTTTTTCAAAATCCAGTTATCACAGGGACAGAAAGTGAGTTGAAATATTCTGAACATGGACACAGACAGCAAAACAAACTCCACAGGGGAGTTAACCCTTTCCTAGGCTATCCAACGCTTAAAAAAGATCTATTTTTGGATGAAGTTACATTTTAAAAATATGCCTGTTCCGACTTACACACACATTCAACTTAAGAACAAATCTACAGAATCTATCTTGTTCATAACCTGGGGGCTGTCTGTACAGGATGAGTATATGCAATCTATCTCCAACAAATGCCTGACACCAGGAGAAAGACACTCATATACCTCCTCTGTAATGTCTACTTTGACTCACACTTTGCACCCAAACAGAAGTATCACTTCACTGTTGTGAGCTTTCCATTCACTCTGGGTCATCTGTATCAGCAGACATTCTTCTAGGATTTGACAGACTCTGGAAAACCAATTCTTTGTATATTGGCACACAAAACACATACATCTGATAGGATAAAACAAGAAACATACCACTGTGGTCTGTATACACTAAATCGCCATTCTCTGTCTTCATGGTATCCAAACCATTCTCTCTTTTGGTGGAAGTCATTCTTGCACTTTGGCAGATGTGGTCCTCCACATCATGTTGAGGTGTTTTGCTGTGCCTAGTCCACCAAGTTAACCGGTCAAGCTGAATAATTGCAAATAAGAAAAAAAAGGGAGAGTTGCAGAATGACTGAGAGACTTATCCCTGTGTTTAGCCAAGATTACAGTCAACAATGGTTCACCCCACATATTATACGGCCTCCTGTTATTGGCAATAAAAAATTTTTAGAACACAATTCTAGCTACTTAAAAGGCAGTCCCATTGAGTTCACTATCTTCCAGTGTCAAAACCATAAACATAACTGAAGAAAAGGATTATGCCTCAGGATTAAGAATAAAACAATATGCAAGAGGAAGGGAAGTCCCTGTTTCCATGTTGCTATTTAAAGGAAATGCAATGTTTTGGGTATCTGGACAGATTGTAGTTTGGTATTTTTAATAGCGACAGCTGGGTTAGAGAAGAACATATCATACATGCTGGTGGGTTGATTACATTTTAAGCTGCTAGTGTGAGGAAAAGGAGAAAAGCTGGCCCAATTGTTTTTCTTAAATAGTGTGAAGTTTTGATCTTTTTAATGAAATGTACACCTTAATTTTTAATTTTATAATTATACATATTGGGTATAAGAGCCAGTATGGTGAAGTGGTTTGAACATTGGGCTACAACTTTGGAGACCCAGTTTTGATTCCCTGCTTGGCAATGAAAATCCACTGTGTAATTTGGGCAAGTCACAGTTTCACAACCCCAGAACAAATTTTGCTAAGACGATTTGTGATAGGATTGCCTTATGCCCACCATGAGTTGGAAACAACTTGAAAATACACGACAATAGCAATGAAATAGAATATTACAGGCTTTTATGAATCATGTAGTTGATTTCAGCTTTACATACAACTATTTATATACAGTGTGTTTCAGCTATATTCAATGTTTATATGATACTTAAACACTATAAAATTGGAAACAGGTTATCATTTGTGGTGTTCATTTGTTATACTGTACTAGCTGTGCCCGGCCACGCGTTGCTGTGGTGTTGTCTGGTGGTGTTGGTGAGAACTTGTTGAGGTAGTGGTGGTATTGAATGTCTGTTGTATGGTTGTCTTTATGTTTAGTATGCATTTGGTTGTTTGTGTACTGTGAAAGTGGTGAGGGTAGAGGGGGTCTATGTCCCTGTGTAGTATTGTATAGTATTTATACGTTGTCCATGTGTTGTGAATGCTTGGATTGTGTCCTGCTGCATAGTAGAAAGGGTTGGGCTGGATGGCCCTTAGGGGTCTCTCCAAACTCTTGGATTCTATGCTTCTATTATTATTTTTATTATTATTATTATTATTATTATTATTATTATTATTATTATTATCATCATCATCATCTTCTTCATCATCATCATTATTATGTAGAGGCTGGATGGCCATCTGTCAGGAGTGCTTGGATTGTGTCCTCCTGCATGGTAGAAGGAAGTTGATGTGGATGATCCTTAGGGGTCACTCCAAACCTTAGGATTGTATGATGATGCTATTATTATTATTATTATTATTATTATTATTATTATTATTATTATTATTAATTATTATTGACGCAACGACGTTGTATGACACAGCAAACAAGATAGATATGCTGGATTTCGTTTCACAAAATCACAAGTCGAACACTTCCCAAGTGTCTAGGACTGTGTGATGTATTTTCGGATGATGCGCGCAGATCCCAGTAGGGTGGCCTTTTGCAGTTGGCAGATCGTAATTTTGTCAATGTCTATTGTTTCCAAATGCCGGCTGAGATCTTTTGGCACGGCACCCAGTGTGCCCATCACCACCGGGACCACCTGTACTGGTTTCTGCCAGAGTCTTTGAAGTTCAATCTTGAGGTCCTGATAGCGGCTGAGTTTTTCCTGTTGTTTTTCATCAATGCGACTGTCACCTGGGATGGCAACATCAATGATCCAAACCTTGTTCTTTTCTACAACTGTGATGTCTGGTGTGTTGTGTTCCAGAACTTTGTCAGTCTGGATTCGGAAGTCCCACAGTATCTTTGCGTGTTCATTTTCCACAACCTTTGCAGGTTTGTGATCCCACCAGTTCTTTACTGCAGGGAGGTGGTACTTGAGGCATAAGTTCCAATGGATCATTTGGGCCACAGAGTTGTGCCTCTGTTTGTAGTCTGTCTGTGCAATTTTCTTACAGCAGCTGAGGATATGATCAATGGTTTCGTCGGTTTCCTTGCACAGTCTGCATTTTGGGTCATCAGCTGATTTTTCGATCTTGGCCTTGATTGCATTTGTTCTGATGGCTTGCTCCTGGGCTGCAAGGATCAGGCCTTCTGTCTCCTTCTTCAGGGTCCCATTCGTGAGCCAGAGCCAGGTCTTCTCCTTATCAGCTTTTCCTTCAATTTTGTCAAGGAACTTTCCATGCAGTGTTTTGTTGTGCCAGCTGTCAGCTCTAGTTTGTAGTGCGGTTTTCTTGTACTGGTTTTTTGTCTGCTGTGCTTTGAGGAGTTTCTGATTTTTGACTTCAATCAAAGCAGGTTCTTCACTTTGCTTTACATATTCTGCCAGGGCATGTTCTTCTTCTTTGACTGCTTGTTTGACTTGTAAGAGTCCTCTGCCCCCTGATCTTCTAGGCAGATAGAGCCGGTCAACATCACTGCGAGGGTGCAGTGAATGATGAATGGTCATGAGTTTTCTTGTTTTTCTGTCCAAATTGTCCAGTTCTGCCTGTGTCCAATTTATAATGCCAGCAGTATATCTTATGACAGGTATGGCCCAGGTGTTTATGGCCTTGATGGTGTTGCCTCCATTGAGCTTGCTTTTGAGAATTTTTCTGACCCTTTGTGTGTATTCTTTGCTGACCACAGTTTTCACATGTTCATGCTTGATGTTGTCCAGTTGCAATATGCCCAGATATTTATAGGCCTCTGGCTGGTGACAACTTATTGTTTGGCCATTGGGCATATTTATGCCCTCACTTTCAATGATTTTTCCCTTCTTCAATGCCACCGTCGAACATTTGTCCAAGCCAAACTCCATGCTGATATCAGTGCTAAAAATTCGGACAGTGTTGGTCAGAGACTGGATTTCAGTTTCTGTTTTCCCATACAGCTTCAGGTCATCCATGTACATCAGATGCGAAATTTTGTGAGAATTCTTAGATGTTTGATAGCCGAGATTTGTTTTTTGTAAGATTGTTGACAGAGGGATCATGGCAATAATGAAAAGCAGAGGGGACAATGAATCTCCCTGGAAAATTCCTCTTTTGATGTTGACAAGTCCATAGCTTTCATTTCCAACAAACAGTTCAGTTTTCCAGTGCTCCATCATGTTTTCAATGAAGGTGCCAACGTTTTTACTAATCCCGATGGCGTCCAGGCACTTGATGATCCAGCTGTGTGGGAGTGAGTCAAAGGCCTTTTTGTAGTCAATCCACGTCATGTGAAGATTAGCTTTTCGGCTCTTACAGTTCTCCAGAATCATTTTGTCAATCAATAACTGGTCTTTTGTGCCCCTGCTTTTCCGTTTGTTGCCTTTCTGTTCATCTGGCAAGATGTTTTTTTTCTTCAAGATAGTCTTGAATTCTGTCAGCTATGATGCCAGTCAGTAGTTTAAACATAGTGGGCAGACACGTTATTGGCCTGTAGTTTCCTGTTGCTGCTCCTTTTGCTGGATCCTTTTGTATCAGGTATGTTCTTCCAGTTGTTAGCCATTCACTGATACTTCCTTTCTGCAGCATCTCATTGAATTGTTGGGCCATTTTTCCATGTAAACTAATCAGATGTTTCAGCCAAAATCCATGAAGTTGATCACTACCAGGCGATGTCCAGTTCTTGACTTTTTGCACTCGTTTGCTGATCATTTCAGTTGTTATTTCCATCTGTTCCATTTTGTTCTGTGATAATTTTCCTTCGAACTCCTTTATCCACCCAGCGTTTTTGTTGTAGTTTTTATTATTTTCCCAAAGCTCTTTCCAGAACTTTGTTGTTGCAGTTTTCTCTGGCTTTATGGTTACTGTGTCTGTTGTTTGGTTCAGACTCTGGTAGAACCGTCTTTGGTCTGATTGAAACAGTTGATTTTGTCTGTACTGGATGATTCTGGCTTCATATCTTTCAATTTTTCTGGCTGTTGCTGTAAATTGTTCTTTCACGATTTCCAAAGCTTCTTCAATTTTTTTGGTGTTCAGCCAGTACTTTCGGATCAGGTATTGCTTGATTTTGTCATTCTTCAGTTTCTTCTCTTTCATATTTTTCAGGTTACTTGCATCTGATCTAAGTTTCTTGATTTTCAATTCTAGCCTGACCTTCCACTTTGGTTTTCCAGTCGATTTTCTTTGGGGCTGCCTTGGTTGTAGGAGCCCAAGCTCTTCTGTACTATCACTGCTGCACTGTAGGCATACTGGTTTGTTTGTTCAATTGATGTTATTTGGGCAGTGGAGAGTACTGCATTCACATCTTTCATGAGAGGCGCCAGGTGTCTCTTGGGCACTGTTTTTAGAGTTGGGAGCCGCTGTCTTATTGCATTTGCTGCAGCATGAGCCATGATCTTATCCTTGAGCTCTTGTTGTCTTGCTGTCAAGGTTCCTGGTGGTTCAGCAGATGTTTCAAGTGCTGGTTCTTCAAATTCTTGCAACAGCTCCACACTTTCTTCTGGTTCAATCTGTTCCACCATTCCAAGTGTTGCTGGAGTCTCTGCTGCTGTCTGTGCTGTGGTCTGATGGTAATTTACTTTGCAAATTTTCTGGATTTCTTCGAGTTCAACTTCACTGAACACTTTGTTTCTGATTATGAATCTTCGTTGGTCAGCCAGTCGTGGTTCTGTTATCTGTGAGTCAGGGTACTCTTGTTTCCACAGTTGATGCATCCTTTTTTGGTAGCCACGCCTTTGAGGTTCAGATTTGTAATAGCATTTCATAATTGTGCGGTTTTCTGACATTGTATATTTCTGCCGCTTCTGTGACTGTTCATTTGGGTTTTGATGATTCCGTAGCCCACTTGTCGATGGATGTCCAGAATCAGCAGCATCCACCGCAGTCCTTTTTATCCTGGGCGACGACCGAGCCAGTATAGACTTCGTTTGGGTTTGATTCTCCATAATGCTAATGGGTTAGGTGCTCTTGGTTGTGCTCCTCAGCTGAGGCCTCTCTGGCTTGGTTGGACCTGCCGGTAGTTACACTACCGCCAGCACAGCCCTCAGTCATCATTGGAGCAGCTAAGCCCCCCCACCACGTCAAGGTGGCACCTGCGGGGGGGTTTATTATTATTATTATTATTATTATTATTATTATTATTATTATTAAGAGGCTGGCTAGCCATCTGTTGGGAGTGCTTGGATTGTATCGTCCAATGGCAGAGTTGGGTTGGACTGGATGGCCTTTAGGGGTGTCTCCTAACTGTCTGATTCTATGATTCAATTTGTATTATTATTGTGCAGATCTTAGATGGCTATCTGTCAGGAGTGCTTTGTTTGTGTCGTCCTGTATGGTAGAAGGAAGTTGAACTGGATGATCCTTAGAGTTGTCTCCTAACCTTATGATTGTATGATCTTCTTCTTCTTCTTCTTCTTCTTCTTCTTCTTCTTCTTATTATTATTATTATTATTATTATTATTGAGACGCTGGGTGGCCATCTGTTGGGCATGCTTGGATTGTGTCCTCCTTGGCAGAATTGGGTTGGGTGGGATCACCACAGTAATTATTTCATATTACAGTAGAATCTCACTTATCCAACATTTGCTTATCCAGTGTTCTGGATTATCCAATGCAGTCTGCCTTTTAGTAGTCAATGTTTTTGGAGTCAATTTTCATTGTGATATTTTGGTGCTAAATTTGTAAATACAGTAATTACTACATAGCATTACTGTGCATGGAGCTACTTTTTCTGTCCAATTTGTTGTATAACATTATGTTTGGTGCTTAATTTGTATAATCATTACCTAATTTGATGTTTAATAGGCTTTTTCTGAATCCTTTCTTATTATCCAACATATTCACTTATCCAACGTTCTGCCATCCTGTTTACGTTGGATAAGTGAGACTCTACTGTATATTTATAATCTTATATTATCTGCTTAGAACTGGATTATATGCGGCCCCTTCTTCACAGCTGTATAAAATGCACACTGAAGTGGATTATATGGCAGTGTGGAGTCAAGATAATCCAGTGCCAAGCAGATAATATAAGATTATAAATGGGTTATATAGCTGTGTGGAAGGGCCTTGAGTCTACACTGCCATATAATCCAATGCAAATGAGATAATCTGTGGATGAGGCCTAAGTGAGGCCTAACTGTGCCTGGCCCTGGGCAGAGTAGGTTGATAGGAGTCCAAGTGGGCGGAACTTAGCCTTGTAACTGGCAGTAATTGGATAAAAACAAGTATCCCTCTCTCTCTAATTAGGACTTTATTTTTCTTTTCTTTTTGTTGTATCAACCTAGAACCGTGGATGATGGGTTGTGTTGTCAAATTTCGAGATTGGGGGGCCTGTAGTTTTGTTGTTTTGTCCGCTGCCCTGATGCCATCACTCTTTTATATATATAGATAACTTTGTGTCATTAGGGAGTAGAGTTCTGTGGCGTTGTTTTGCTTTTGCTTTTACAGATTTCCCTTGGGAAAGAGTTTCCTCAAAACACCTTAGGAACTAATTTTATTTCTGTAGCTGTCTCTTTTTGTTTCTGGCTTTTTCTACAGCTTTGGCGGGGGGAAACCGCAAACCTTTTCTCTATTGTGTTGAACATCCTCCTCCCATTCTTCCCCTGCTTCAAATTACCACCTCCACAAACTGCTTTTGGGGAAAATGTAGAAATGGGGTGCTACTATATTATTACCCCTTTTGTCTGCTTGGAAAGTTACTCTCCAAAGGTCACTTATAAATGAGCAGTACTTTTAATATGTTGAATTTCAGGCACAAAATCGAGTAGTCAGTTTCCAGCTGACACAAAAAAGTTGTATAATCTCCAGAAGATTTATAGCTTTATTTAAATTATTTTCAGCCAAGATGAGCATCAGGCAAGGCTAATCTTTCTTGTCACATTCTGCTAAATTGCTTTGATTTGATGATCCTCATCTTTCTTGAAGAATCCTTTTAAGGGGCACTTTTTTGTTACTCATTAAATCTAACTAGAATGTAATGAAGTTGGAGGACACAAAAAGAGCCAAGAGACATTTCCTTCTTTGCACGAACGGTTGTCGGTGAGTCAAGGGGAAGATGTACATATTAGGATTAAATGAATAGTTTTAAATGAAGCTAGAAACCTTAAACCGGTCTAAATGACTAGTGCAGTATAAAATGCAGATTTTTTTTTTGGTAGTGAAAGAGATCTGTGGGCATGGCTCATAACAGATATTTTATTTTTAGTTCTAGTGGTCCCTCCAGGCCATCCTCTCCTCCATCCCAGTGATCTTTTTTTCCTCTTTCTTTGCAGATTCATGTTATTTGAGTGATTATATTCCTTCTGCTTATGTGATTGTTTTAGTCAATTGTTTTGTTTTGTTTTTGTTTTTAATTCTTATAGCGTTTTATAGTGTTTTTAGTGTTTTATTGTACAATGTTTTATGCTGATTTTATATTGGAAACCGCCCTGAGTCCCTTTCGGGAGAGAGGGCGGTATACAAATAAACTTTTACTTACTTACTTACTTACTTATCATGCATGCAGAGGATACCTGTTCCTCACAAACTAGGGTTTCTAGGTTGTTACCTATAGAAGATTAACATGTCTTTCAAAGTCCTGCATACCAAAAGCTTTCTGAGCTGCTCACTTGCTCTTCCCCTTCCCCTTTAATTTATTATTTTGACCAACATTCTACATTACATAGGAGAACCTTCAAAGTGGCAATGACCACCTGAAGCTAAAACCCTGGCTATTTCTCTTATGACAAACTTCTAAATCATTAATAATATATTAACCTGGTTAGATGAGAACAAAACCTTACCCAGTCCAGTATTCCGTCCCTCTGACTGGCCAAACTGGCTAACCAGATATTTCTAGGAAGATCATAAGCTGGACATAATGGCAAAAGTCCTCTCTGATTCTGGTTTTCTAGCAACTGATAATTCAAACATATGTTGTCTCTGAACAAGAGCTTATAAACATTACTGCTGTTTCTAGAAACAAAAGAAAGGCCTTCCTTTCATCCCAACCACACTATCCTGACCTTGAAGGAAGTGAAGAAGAGGCAGCAACTGCTAGACCTAATGCCCTCTCACACTGCCATCCCCTTTTCTTATTGTGTCATGTCTAGTTAGAGTGTAATAGAATAGGGTTGTTGCATGTCTTTCGGGCTGTGTGGCCATGTTCCAGAAGCATTCTCTCCTGACGTTTCGCCCACATCTATGGCAGGCATCCTCAGAGGTTGTGAGGTACCTCACAACCTCTGAGGATGCCTGCCATAGATGTGGGCGAAACGTCAGGAGAGAATGCTTCTGAAACATGGCCACACAGCCCGAAAGACATACAACAACCCTGTGATCCTGGCCATGAAAGCCTTCGACAACACACTGTAATAGAATAGCTTTGTTATTGTGCTACTGTATAACAAAATCAAATGCCTTCCGCAACACACACCACAAAACAACACATCTATCCTTCCACACCCCAACCACCACCACACAGCCCACAATGCCACATCAATGTGAAACCATGGAGATCAACATTAGTCATAATTCTAGGATAAAAGCTCTCTCTCCATCTGTTTGTCCTTGTTTTTGGATCAAGGCCTTTTGTGCCATGACATTGCGCTGGCAATCACTGGCATGAGAAGGGGCATGGGGTGGTTCATGACACCCTGCGCACTCTTCCTCCTCCCCTCATCAAATGGCAAAAAGGGTGGGAACATTGCCCTGCCACCCTTTCTGCCATCACATGGCAAAAAGGTGAGGAAAGTGCAGGTAGCGCCATCAGAGCTACCCAGACTACACTTTGCTCCCTGTAGTGGAGGAGAAAGTGCATTTTGGTGCTTTTCCTCCATGTTGGGAGGAAAGTGGGCACATCATGCGATGGCGCACAGCAGGCTCTGTTCTTGCCACAATTAAAAGCAGAAAAATGTAGCAAAATGCCCTGTGTGAAGAGGGCCTTTGTCACCCTGTACCATCATATTGGCCAGATGGCAATAATTAAAATAAAGAATATGCCAGGTATGGTGGACCCCCAAGAATGCTCTGAGTTTTCTTAAGGCTGCAGAACCTATAAAGTTCTTCCAAATAGAGGAAAGAACAACCAATGATTCTTTCTGCAGAAGTGGGGACCCTTTGGAGCCCCTTTCTGTCTGCCACCATGCAGTTACCAAACCAAGCACAGATGCAGTAGGTTAGAACACTTTCTATAGCATGGTGGTAGAAAGTCACTAGCAGGTTTTCATGCAGTTGTTGGTTCCTTAGAAGTCTCAGGTCGTACAGTCTCTGCTGGGCCTTCTTAACCAACACATGATGGCAGGGAACTGTTCTATTGTTCTTTTACTTTTAAAGCACCATGTACAATGCTGGACATATCCCAGAACTCACATTTAACATGACCAGTAGGGTGAGAGATTCTGGTCAAGATCCTACACCAAATGGGCATGCCATAATGGTCAACCCATACAGTTTCTATGTCTTCCTCTCCATTACCTCTCAAGTCCCATGCAGGGTTGCTGCAGCTGTCCTTACTGATGAAAAGGGGAGACAGGAGGGATACAGTTCAGAAGAGGAAGATGCAGATGGCCTGAGTTCATGGGGAAATGAAATGAGGGTACAAACCAAGGTGGAATGCATTTGATAAAGAGGATACAGCAATATAAGAGGGTTGATGCTGTCTTACATATTATAAGGTGAATGTGCACAAGTTACCCACTGAGATTTTCAACTTACTAGTCCCTCTCTTTAGATCATCTATTTATCTGCATATGTGTAAGGCTAAAATGTGGGGCAAGGGTCACAATGATTCTCTCCCCTCCCCCCAATTCTGTGTGCATGATCTTTCATATTCAGCATGAAGATTGGAAATCTATTTAACATGAGGCTTGAGCTTGGCTTTGGGAAAGTAGGCTTTTGGACTGCAGTATCCAAAATCCCCTGTCACTATGGTCACTGCCATGCTTACTGAACTGTGATCCAAAAAGGAAATTCATGAGCTCAGTGCAATTTACCCTCATCTTTTCAGTTAGGAAATGTCAATAAAACACAATACATGTAATAGCTGCAAAAGCTTTCATGCTTATTAGCAACCAGAGTTCTCAGTATTATGTATTTCATTTATATACTACCCATTCTTATAACTGGCAGCCGCTTATGCTAAGGAATAAATGATAGGTTGGCGCCCTCTCTATCCTCCTTCAAGAAACACTCTGAAGACCTAGACGTTTAGGTTGGCCTTTGGTGAGACAGTCACTGGATGACCAGCCTCAGTTGGCACTATAACTCTATCCTGAATTTTATTAGGTCCCTTTTATTCTGGTATTTTAACTGATGATGCAGTCCCCCCCACCAATGAAGTCGACTGAATTTTACTTGGTGGTTATTAACTCTTGTTTTATTGTCTTACTGTGTTTCATTTTTTTTTTGTATATTGTTAAATGTATTTATGCTGTTGTTTTTGTAAATTGTGCTAGTTGGGCCTTGCCCCATGTGAGCTGCCCTGAGTCCCCGCGGGGAGATGGTGGCAGGGTATAAATAAAGTATTATTATTATTATTATTATTATTATTATTATTATTATTATTATTATTATTATAGTCATTCATCACAGATGGCAATATCAAAGACAGCTGTGTATACTGGGTGAAATGAGTTTGCACCAATGTACTGGATGTGGCATAAAATGCCCTGGTAAAAAACTAATGGCCTACTTCATCTTGTCATCTCCTCATCAAATAGTGTAGTCTTTTGATCTCACTTCCTCTGCCACTTTCGGTTTCCTCACATCCTCTTCTGACAGTCTTTAAAAGAAACTTTGTAAGGATCTAGGAAAGTCCCCCTCCCCCAGCTCTTTTTTTTCATGGTACGACTAGAATAAATCCTTCTCTTCCCAAATGCCATCTGGCATCTGGCAGTTGCATTTCAGCTTCACAGTCTCAAATTTAAGTGTAAGCTCCTTTGCAGAGTTTTCAAGGACGGCATGACACAATGTGAGTGCTATGTACAATGAAGACATATGAACTATGAGACATACCAAACAAATTCTTTGCATATTTGTTCTGTGGCACAGCATCCATCACCACAGGGAAGGGAGAGTGTCCAAAACAGCAGGGGAAAATGCTTCCACTTCCTGTTCTTGGGCTATAATTCATTTAAAGCTTGGTGCATTAATGCTACCACTCAAACATCAGATACAAATCTCTCCTTCACCTTCTGTCTGTTTGCTATTTTCACAGAAACAAGGTTATCTGGGAAAGCTGTGGGGGACTAGGTTGAGGCATGCTTAACCCACTGTTGCCAAGTAGGATCTATTATCCATTTACAGCAATTGAGCATATTATCCTTATTTTTGTTTCAGAGAGGAATGGATCTTCATATTTTCTTGTATTTAGTAGAAGGCCCTATATTCAGTCCCTGGCAACTTGAGATAGGGGTTGGAAGATCCCTCCATGAAATCCTGGAGAATGGCACCCAGGTAGTGCATATAATACTGAGACATAGGATCTGACACAGTTCAAATAAAACTAATTCAATGGTCTGACTCAGCCCAAGTCCAGCTGATTCAAAATTTTCACTTTGGAAAAGTTTCTCTTTTTGACTACAGTTCTCAAAAACTATCAGCCAACAAGGTCACTGGCCATATTCCCCTCCCCTGCCCCCAGAATTTTTTTTGGGCCTCTTTAGGTCTTAAAGTATGGTTTGATGGCATGTTTCCATCCCAAGAATAATCAAAATACATGCTTTGGTCTTAGACATCCATGGAGTGATGACTTGGAATATATCCCCCATGACTACAGAGGTCATGCAGTATTCTCTTCAGTCACCCATGGTAACTTGACTATAACAACATGTGGACACAATTATAGTGAATCAGTGGGTTGTGTACTGTTCATTCAATCGGTTGCCTCAATAGCAGATGTTGTGTGACATACAAATAAAACATTTTTAAAAATCAAAATCTTGAACAAGTTTTTCATTTGCTTGTCTTCTTAGCCTCCTTCTACACAGCTTTATAAAGTCCACATTATCTGCTTTGAACTGGATTATTGGCAATGTAAACTAAGATAACCCAATTCAAATCAGATAATATGGATTTTCTGCTGTGTTAACCTGGATTATCTTAGCAGTGTAGAAGGGGCCAATGTTCACAATATAACTCCAACCCTGTAATATATAGTAAAAAAAAGTATGTTGTATGAATTAATAAAGGGCACAACTTGTTTCACCACCTGATAAATGCTATATGGATACACTGGCTAGATTCTCAGAATACCAATTTAGTTATTTGATTTGGGCTTTCTTTAGGCATCTTAAAAATCATTCTGAAAACACACATCTGAACACATAGGAAAACATTCATTCCAGGTTCAGCCTAACATTGTGGTCTTCTGATTTGACTGAAGGAAATATATGACTGAGAAAGTATCCAAAGCATCTCTTGAAGTAATTGACTAACTCAAAGTTTTTTGGCTGTTTTATGCAGCAAATGAAATAAAGTTTTTGGCTACCAAACCTCAGCTGCTCAATGTAATTGAGATCACTCTGAGATTGAATGCTTTCTCTAAATGTAGGGCTCCAACAATATTAATGTTTTTAGCTTGCAAGATTGATGCAGTCTAAGCTGAAACACGAAAGAAGGTTCTATTAGAGCCATTACATGCTCTCTTCAGGAGCCCACTGTAATATGATTTCTTCCCCACTGTCTCCTTGATAGGAAGCATTGTGGTGTCCTCACAGCATGGAAGCCAGCTTGCTCTCCTTTTGCAGGGCTTACTGAACCTAGAGAAATATTTTAACTCTATAATACCTGTGAAGCAAGAGAATTTGTGGGAAAAGTTTATCTGTAGGTCAAGCTAGTTTACTGTAGTACTGGGATGCAACACCCTCCAGGGAAATCTTCTCTAAACTCATTCCTTCTAGATATTGATCACAAGCCATGGCTGATGGAAGTTGTAGCCTGAAACTTTTAGAGTTACGCACATTGAGGGAGATCACACTTGGAAAACAAAGCAAGTGGACAATATTTTAAAAATAAAAGCCACTTACATTTTTCTCTGGAATTGGTGGTGTGCAAAGGCTAACAAAGATAATAACAGCTGCTGTGAGTACACACAGGATGATAGCAAAGTATAGATAGTGGACATTTTTCATCACAGCTGGCCTTTGGTCTTCCTCACCACAAGAAGGTGTCATGTAGATAAACTCCATAACCATTCGAACAATACCGACAACTAAACCAAACACCAGACCCCAAAAAGCACCCTAGGAAGAAAATGTAAGAAGAGAGATGTGATGAAATGAACCTGGAAAATACCAATGTGTTTATAGAGTTGATCAAAACAATGTCTCATTGAATATGTTATTCTCTCTCTTTGCCTTCAATAGAGGAACAGATGGAAACTAATTAGAATATGATCTCACTGAGGATATGGTCCTGAACATATCATGAAAACAGGAAACATGGGTAATAGTGAACCCTATCGAAATGAATGACTTCCACTGGAAGTTATCATAGAATTACATAGGAGGACCTAGGAAATGTTATTGGTTGCAGATAGGTGAGACCGCAGGCACTGGTTCTATGGGTATAGGGATCATACTGTTTAATTAAAATATATTCCTTGACCATTTGGCTGCATATTGATATAATAGCATGCACTGTTGGGAAAAAATGAATAGCATCCATTTTGCCAATAATAATAATATAATAATAAAACTTTATTTATATACCGCCCTATCTCCCAGAAGGGACTCAGGTGGTTTACAACAGTAATACACAGCATGCAATACATAATACATACAATACATAACAATATAAAAACAGATTACTACACAAAATAAAATGTTACACTAAAAATAGCAATCAATGATGATCACAACACGTTCCAATCAGGGGGCGAGGGTCCATATTCCCATAGGTTAAACATGGTCCATAATCAGGGAAGATGAGACTATGCAATGTATATCGGGTCAAAGTAGGTGAGTTAACCAGAATAGATTCATTTGAACACCTGCTGAAACCACCAGGTTTTGAGCTCCTTACGGAAGGAATGCAGAGTAGGGGCCAACCTAATCTCCTTAGGGAGGGCATTCCAGAGCCGGGGTGCCACTACTAAGAAGGCCAGCTCCCTCGTCCCCACCAATCTTGCTTGGGATGGTGGTGGGAGCGAGAGGAGGGCCTCCCCAGCAGATCTCAAGGACTGCACTGGTTCATAGGGGGAGATGCGATCACGGAGATAGGCAGGGCCCTAGCCGTGCAGGGCTTTATAGGTCAAGGCCTACACCTTGAATTGGGCCCAACAAGTTATCGGCAGCCAGTGGAGCTGCTTTAATAGGGGTGTTGCAGTAATCCAGTCCAGATGTAACCATGGCATGGACCACTGTGGCCCAGTCAGACTTCTCGAGGTATGGTCAAAGCTGGCACACAAGCTTTAACTGTCAAAGGCCCTCCTGGCTACCGTCGACAAGCATCAACGATGAGTCCAAGAGGACCCCCAGACTGTGGACCTGTGTCCTCAGGGGGAGTGCAACACCGTCGAGCACAGGTTGCCACCCAATACCCCCATTAATCCCACAACTGACCAGGAGGGTCTCTGTCTTGTCTGGATTAAGCTTCAACTTGTTAGCCCTCATCCAGTCCATCATAGCTGCCAGGCACTGGTTTAGGGTCTGGGTGGCTTCCTTGGAATTCGGTGGAAAAGAGTAGTACAGTTGGGTGTCATCTGTGTAGAGATGGCACCGAACTCCAAAAACCCGGATGACCTCGCACAGCGGTTTCATGTAGATATTAAAAAGCATGGGGGATAGATGGAACCTTGCGAGACCCCACATGTCAAAGGCCAGTATCGAACACTGCTGAGATATCAAAGAGAACCAGTAGGGATGCACTCCCCCTATCCAGCTCTCTGAGGAGGTTGTCCACCAAGGCGACCAAAGCCGTCTCAGTCCTGTAACCAGGTCTGAAACCAGACTGAGACAAATCTAGATAATTGGTCTTGTCCAAGAATTCCTGGAGCTGAGAAGCAATCACTCTCTCCAAGATCTTACCCAATCATGAAGTGCTGATGTTTTTCCTGACTATTTCATTATCATCAGTATCTCCAGGAACATTAATAGGCCGAGAACGTATTAAGGAGGAAAAATGAATTTGTCTCCTACACGTATGGTATATTTCACAAAGAAGGTGGAGTTACAAAATGTAATCAGAACAGCAGTGGTACACTCCTGAGCTAGAGAATGAGTGCTAATGTGTCAACCTACTGCTCATACCTCATCGCACTAGAGCTTGGATCAATTTTAAATCCACTTTAAATCCACTTTAGGGAGGGGCCTTTAAATAGCTCAGCCAGACAGGTCCTGGGCCTCACCAAACTACAAATCCCAGAATTCTGCAGGAGGCAGAAACTGGATTTAAAGTGGATAAATGCTCAAGTGTGATGAGGTATGTCACAAGAATCAAATGGGCAGAACTCTTATGTTTTAAGGAGGGGACTGTGTTTCATCTGGAGAATCTTGTACAACACTCCTGCCTTGGAAAATGAAGAATGGATGTAGCTTTTTAAGTATGCAAAATACATGGTAATTATATCTAATATTGACATAGAATGTGAGCCAGTGTAGTATAGTGTAATGATTTTGTTGTTGGACTAGGACACTGAGGCCATGGAAACCCACTGGGTGATCTTGGGTAAGTCACACTCTCTTAGCCTTAGAGGAAAGCAAAAGCAAACTCTTTCTGAACAAATTCTGCCAAGAAAACCCTGTGATAGGTCCACCAAAAATACTGAAGAAACACAATTGTCCCATTTGTATATGTGCCTTTAAGTCACCTGTTGACTTATGGCAACCCCATCAATTTCATATGGTTTCTTTAGGCAGGGAACATTCAGAGGTTCTTTAGAATAAGTAATTCATATTGGGATGTTATTTCCCCTTCCAATTGGGAAGTTTTTTTATTGTTGTTGCTCTTTGTTTTGATCTGTGATTGAATAGTTGTGTAAGCTAGAGCACTGGAGCCCTCGGTGGCGTAGTGGACTAAAGCCTTGAAACTTGAAGGTTTGGTTGCTGACCTGAAGGCTGCCAGGTTCGAATCCCACCCGGGGAGAGCGCAGATGAGCTCCCTCTATCAGCTCCAGCTCCATGCGGGAACACGAGAGAAGCCTCCCACAAGGATGGTAAAAGCATCAAAACATCCCGGCATCCCCTGGGCAACGTCCTCGCAGACGGCCAATTCTCTCACACCAGAAGCGACTTGCAGTTTCTCAAATCGCTCCTGACACACACACAAAAAAAAGCTAGAGCAGGCATGGGCAAACTTCATCCCTGCAGATGTTTTGGACTTCAACTCCCAGAAATCTCAGCCAGCTTACCAGCTGTTAGGAATGGTAAGAATTGAAGTCTAAAACACCCAGGGAGCTGTAGTTTGCCCATGCCTGACCTAAAGGCAAAGATGTAAAATGTGTTTGTCAAATTAGTGTTTGTTCTATGGCCTATGAATATGATTTCTTTTTTAAAAAATGAAAGAAAGAAAATGCATCATCTCCTGTGCATTAAGGTTTAGGGGCCAGAGAATAGTAAAATGACATTTACTTGTGTCATTTTGGAGAATATGGAACTTCCCTCAACAAGAGATGCCAAAGGGTGGTGTAATCCCTGAATGTAAAACTTGAAGATCACAATATTTATTACATTTGCCAAAATGATGCCAATAAAAATGGCTTGATTCCTGTGGTTAGATCTCTCTCCTAAGACCGCTCTCATGAAGCATCAGACCAAAGAAGATTTGATGCCTGGAAGAATAAAATTAGAGAAATTCTGTCTCAGAATAAGAATTACGTTTTTGATTGTTTGCAAAGGGAGGTGGAGAAGACTGAGAGTAAGTGTTGGCTGTTCATTTTGGAGTTCCTTTTCCTTCCTCCTCCCCCCGCTTATTTCCTGTGTCATATCACTACTTTCTGTTAAACCAGTAATCAAAGTCCTAAGAATCCTTCTAAATAGACGCTGTATCCTAATGGGGGCTAAATTCCACAGATGTTGCATTCAAGAGAAAGTAGTCAATAATACTGTAATGAATGGTCTTGTCTGCCCTTAAAACTATGAAACGATGACATTTGGGAGATGCTATTATTCACAGGAACATCTTCATTGATTCTGTACTTACTGGCTCATTGATCCTCTTGCAGAAGATTGCTAGGATGAAGAGTGCAGTGATGGGTGGCGCTAGGTAACTGGTTATTGACTGAATGTAGTCAAAGAGCTGACCACTGTTGGCTGTCTGGATGATAGGGATCCAGAGAATGCTAATGGCAACAAGGATTAGAACAAACACCCTGGGGGAGCAGAACAAAGGTAATTACTTCTGCACAACTTCTGCACAAATCTATTTTTTTCAATGAAACTATGTAAAGGGGAAAATAATCATTACATAAGTTGATAGGTTTTTGGGGAAACTCAGCAAATGTGTAGTTAAAGTTCAGATAGAGAGATCTGTAAATATGGTACAAATTAAGTCTTCCTTATCACAATATCTGAAATATGAAATACTCCAAAATCCAACACTTTATGCCACCCTTTGTCTGTGAGGATGGTTAGTCATATGTCCAGAGCCTAGAGTGGCAATGCATGGTGGAGTGGACAGTACACCCTGGAAATAGTCCACAAGGGCAAGAGCAGAGCCTCTGCCTATGTTCAGCCCAGAGAGAATGGAAACGATTCACAGAGGGCAGCGGGAGGATTTTCCTCTCCCTCATTGGCTACTTTGCTGAGAGAAAACAATGCTGATGGTCCAGAATGTGTCTGGTACATCTGCTTTTTTTTTTGCAAGGTCTTTGTATAAGTGGAGTCCAATTCTTTCTCCCGTTTCTCTTTCATTCAATTGCTGGCAGTGTGCCAAGTGTGTGTATGTGGGGACTTGGTAGGTGCTGTATTTGTAATTAATCCCCTGAAAATACAAAAAAAAGGACCCCCCTCCAAATCTGGTCCTAAAAGTTTTGGATCAGGGAGACTTAAACTGCATTGCTGAAGCTTGTTGGATAGTTCAGTATCCCAGGGAACTGAAGGATATGCTGTTTTTAATGTTTACTTACTGCAGTGCAATCTGCAGTAGGCAATGGCCCACATCTACTAGCTTTGTAGGTCAAGGGTGTGTGACCTTGCCCATTCAAATATGGATTGACATCATGCTTAGTAATGTGGATCGGACCTGGTAGTTTAGATGCAGCTATTCTTATCTGAAGCTGAACTCTAAGCTTCAGAATGGAAAACATGTTCTGCAGGACTTAATTTGAGATAAGTTCCCCTGATTTTTATAGTACAGTAGAGTCTCACTTATCCAATCTTTGCTTATCCAACATTCTGTATTATCCAACACAGTCTGTCTTTTAGTAGTCAATGTTTCTGTGGTCAATGTTTTCAATACATTGTGATGTTTTGGTACTAAATTCGTAAATACAGTAATTACTACATAATGTTATCGTGTATTGAACTGCTTTTTCCTGTTGATTTGTTGTAAAACATGATGTTTTGGTGCTTAATTTGTAAAATCATAACGTAATTTGATGTTTAATAGGCCTTTCCTTAATCCCTCCTTATTATCCAACATTTTCGCTTATCCAACATTTTGCCGGCCCGTTTATGTTGGATGTTTATGAATCTACTGTACTTTGAAGACTTGTCACAATGTTTGGATTGTTTGGACTTCAACTGGATATTAGTAAGACTGGGTGCATACACGTAGATCTGAGTAAAGCAATACTCACAATTGAGCCTATGTAATTGTTACAGAAATGTAGTTGAATTTGATGCACCATTGCATAATGCGCAGCTGAGTGCATTCAGGACTGTGTAACCTATGTTGCTCTGGAGCAATTCATGAGTGATTCAAATAAGTAAATAAAGTCATAGGAAATAAATAAGGACCTGCCAACAATCATGAGTTCCTGCTCAGTGGCCTTCTTACGGAGTCGCTGCCAGATATCAATGGCAAAAAGTGTGCTGCTGCTGTTGAATATTGAGGTGAGAGAACTCATCAAGGCAGCCATCATCACAGCAATCATCAAACCACGGAGGCCTAAGAAATAGACCAATAAATCAATATTTAGTTAAAATCAATAATCAAAGTAGTATTGACCAAGCCCATTCTAGGCTCCAAAGAAAAATGGTCTTACCTACAGGCATGAGTTCCATCACCAGCTTAGGGTAAGCAATGTTTGAACAGCCCACTTTAGCTCCACAGATGTCCTCACAGATTTCTGGGTCTACACAGCCCACCTCATCTGTAGTATATAAATACAGTTGTGGTTCAAATGCTATTGGTGATGAATACAGGCATAGTAGTTCATTATGCCAGCGTCTATACTTTGAAATCATGGAAGGAGGATAGGGATGATGGCACAAATTTGCTGCAACAGCTAAGGCAACCAAATATCTAGGGTGTGGTTAGACAAGAAACATAAAGAAAGTAGTTGGCCTTTATATACAATGAAGGCTCACAAATATCCTTTCAAAATATGGACTTTATCATACTAGCCTTTTGTCTCATGTAAACCATGTTCTTAAACAAACAGAAACAGATTGTTAATGAAACAATCATCTCATTACAATAATGCTATGTTGCCACTTTGTTAATGTGTCTTCTCATGATCTGCCTTCAACACAACTTTACCTCCTACCCTTGTTTGCCCTACCTACCATCTGACAATAGATATGATCCTGCATTATATGGTAAATTGCAAGTTCCCCCAGATGAAACCACCTATCCTCCTCTCTTAAATGGAGAACTTCCTGTGCTGGGCACCTCCAACACAGGCATTGGGTGGTCTGGGAAGAGCAGGGGCAACATATAGCTGTCTGGCTATATTTCCACAGCCAGCTCCTTGATAACGCTGCCATCCTTTGGGACATCCTAGGATTATGTTGTAATGTGCCAGTCAGATTTACAGCTACCAAAAGGATGCCAATGGCATATGTTTAAACACCTTAGTGCTATCCAATGAATTCCATAAACCACCCCCTCATTCCCACTTACTGGGCAGCAGCCACTGCAATTGATGAGTCTATTTCCCTCCCATTTGAGAAGAAGCTAAATGCTGTTTCCACCCACACCCATGAGTGAGTTTTGGTATGGCATGAAGAAACAGGATCTTTGTCACAATTCTCCCTTGTGCCATGCATGAAAGTGAATAGCTGGTGCCATCAGCCAGCTGCTTCCCAATGGACAGGGGAACAGTCTCCCTTCGACTGCTGTGTCTGCTTCCTGGCAAGTGAAGATTGAGCCACATAAGGACTTTCATAGTTCTTACATGTCCCTTAAACTATGGACTTTCAAGGAATTGTGAACATACTAATAGTCATGAGTGCATAACTCCAGGTTATGTATTTGTAGCTACCATACATGATTCCAGGGCTGTAGCCAAGGGGGGAATTTGGGGGTTCAACCCCCTTCCCCGAAAATCTTCAGGTTTTTTTTTAAACTTAGTTTACTCATGAATTTTAACTGGTTAACCAAATCCCCATGAGTGTCCACTGAAGTTTATCTTTCTTGAGTGTCCACTGAAATTTATCAATGGAGCCTGATTTCTAAATTATTTTGTGCTATGGAACTACTCTTTATGATTCGCTAAAAAGAGTTTCACCCCGCCCCCCCAAAAAATTTTCTGGCTATGGCCCTGCATGATTCTGCCCTATGACTATAACTGTTTCCTGTGGCACTGGGAAATATATGATCCTCAAGATGCTGTTGAAACTGCAACTACCATGATTCCTCAACATTGGCTGATGGCAATTGTAATCCAGCAACAGCTAAAGGCCCACTCATTCCAACCTTCTGTTTACTCTGTGATAATTGCTTCTAAGTTTAGAGAGAGAGATGTGCAAGCCAAAAGACATTGGTTCACATGTGGAATGTACAACAATGTGGCAACCCACATTTCACATCATTACAATTAAATGAATACAGTGTTCTCTCACTTATCGCGGGGGTTACATTCCAGAACCACCCGTGAAAAGTGGAAATCCGTGAAGTAGGAATGCTATATTTGTGTTGTTAACAATCTCACTGGTAAATAGCGTTTCTGTCCCCTCTTCACCTCTCTGCTTTAGCCTCCTTTTCTCTCCCTTTGGCTTCTCCTTCCATCCTTCCTTAGACTTCTCCTTAGAAAGGGAGTAGAAAGTGGGATTTATAATATTATTTTATGATTTATACTATTATTTTAGTGTTTATTAAAAAAAACAACGAAGGCGCAAAAAGCAAACCACAAAGTAGTGAAGGAACACTGTATATATGGATTGGAGGGGATGCAATAAAGTTTGCTTCACCCCACTGCTGGTTGATAGCCCATGTGGTTTCATTGGTTGTGGTCCAGTGAGATACATCCATTGATAGAACAGCTTCTGTTATTAGAAGCAGGAGGGCTGAACTTCCTTCATCGATGCAGGTCATAATGCACACCAAAATCTTACTCTGACAGTTTTAAAAATCCCTGGAACTGAGAAGGATGGAAGGGAAGGGAAGGGGGGGAAAGTGCAATCTGAAACCTCTACCTTTCAATAAATGGAAAGTTAGTACTGCCCCCCTCCCATGGAAATAGTCATTTATCTGTATTGACATTTTTATGATGCCAGAAGTAGGTTACCTGGGAAGAGAGCTCTGCTGATCATGCCCGGCATAACAATGAAAAACATTGGGAAGATTTTCAAATATCCACCCAGCACTGATCCTCCTTTAGCATGAGAAAGGTTCTTGGCTGAGAGCGACCTCTGTACAATTACCTGAAAAGAGAACCAACTAGAAGGAAACCGTATTTGTAGTATGTTTTTTTGGGCTAATGAAGCAAAGTGAAACAAGATGCTCAGAGCAATTTCAATCCAGATGAGATCACGAAGATAGGCAGGGCCTGAACTGTTCAGGGCTTTGCAGGTTATCTATCTTTGCATTTATCTATCATAATTTTATTTTCAGTGTGGTATATAACTAAGGCAGACCTCATGTCCCGATCACATATATTTACTCAAAAGTCCAATGATTCTCAGATCAAACATAATGCTGTTCCTGCAACAGTATCCATTCCTAAAAATTCGCCCTGAAGGAGAATGAGAAATCTAACACTAAAAAGAAAGTCAGGGAACTCAAACCATCCATCTACAAGAAAATAAAAGTAAGATTTCAGATTTACCTGATCAGTGCACCAGCACCAAAGAGCAAGCACTGAAAGGCCAAACACAAGCCCAGGCCAGGGAATATCCCCTGTGACAGGATCTCTCATTAGATGAAAAGCATCTTCCCGTGGTAAATGACAGGTTGTATTTGGGATAATGGTACTAGGTATTGCTCTGCTATACTTCTCTTGCAGTCCTTCATACCATCCAACCTTTTCAAAGCCTAAAAAGAGAGGGGGGGAGAGGGAGAGGGGGTTGGGGAGGAAAAGAGAGAGGGGGAGAGAGGCGGGGGGAAGGAGAGTGGGAGATGTTATATCTGCTCCTTCTTCAACCTCTTCCCAAGAACCAAACTAGATGTGACATTTGTTACATGGAATGGCTTTGCAGGGCTGATTTTTATATAATAAATAGGGGGGTACAGGACTGGCTTTAAGCCTTTGGCTCTAGCACCGTCCTAGTTGGATCCAGTTCTCCATTCAGAATGAAACACATTTCTGGTGTTTGATACAGTCTGTTATCTTGCTTTCTACTAGTAATGTATAAAACCCCATACTTTTTAGGAAAAAAATGTTTTCTGCTTAACAGCTTTGCTTTAAGAAATATTTTTAGACATGGTTTACCTATAATTAAAAAATATGTAACCTGTTTCAAATTTGTAATATTGTAATGATAAATTAACACATAGAAATTATTTAGTAGAAATAAAGGAGGCAAGTATCTGAATCACTATTGTGAATGATATCTATATCTATAATAACTGCAAGTTATAATAAAATCAGAATTTATTTTATGTGGTTTCCTACTGATAAGTCAAAATTCTCAGAGGTTGAAGTACTACATTTCTTCCAGTGCACTTTCAGGCTACTGAGAAAACAGAACAAGTGGACCTGGTCAGTGGGGCATGAAGAATCTGGTGTCCCACGCCCCGCATAGCCCGGCTCCAGCCAAGGATGATCAGATGGGGGAAGTGTGAGTGCACAGCTTCCCCCCCCCCATACATTCCAATGGCAACATGGGAGCCCTCCCATGTTGCCCTGGCAGCAGCATGCACCTTTTCCGCCCTCCACCATGCCAGCATCATCTGATGGAAACCAGCCAGCTCGATGGGTGACCGGGGATAAATCGGCGCATGCTGCTAAATTTAGCCCCATGTGAAGAGGTCAATGTTTCTACCTTCATTTGGTGATATGATTACATAGTCCTGTGAAACAAGAGACTATACTGATGGTAGCAGTGCTGTGGTAGGGGTTCCCATGTTAGAGAGGTCTTTGCTAAGAGGCAGGCTAACTGCCAAATATTGTCTGGGCAGCAGTATTAGTGCAAAGTGAGACTGACATAGGATCTCTCAGAAATAACTATAATGGCCCCATTGGTTTTTTTTTTTTTTTTTTTTACCATGGAAGCCCTATGAGGAGGAGGACATGTCTCTGACTCTGCAATTTCTGAATAATTCCTCATGTTTCCATGTCTTATGCCTCCATTTCAGAAGTTCTTCAAAACATATATATATATAGCATTAATCCAGCTGTATTTTGGAGTTAACCTTAAGTCATGTCATTTTGTTAACTAAAGGAAGCAAATGATACAATTCCTCCTCCACATCTCCCCTGCTCCTTACCTATAAACATAAGAATCAAAGCTCCAGCCACCATGATCACAGTTTGCAGAGCATCTGTGTATATTACTGCAGTTAAACCACCTGTGCAAAGGATGACAAAATTCTGAATCACTTTTCATTTCTTCAGAATTTTGGAGAGTTTTCCTCACCCTTTTCTGTAAGCATTGGCTTCACAATGGATGAAGAAATGATTTCGATTTTCATGTGTTATGAAAAGAATGATGCAGGCGTACATTTTTATTATTTTGTTTACTTACTGCATTTATATGTTGTGTTTCCCTCTATGAACATTAGATCTGAGAGTTTTCTTTTCATTATTTTATCCACAGAAACCACTATCAAGCAAAACAGATTGAGAGAAAATGCATAACCTTGAATCCCCATAGATTAATATATCTCAGCATAATCCAAAAGGGATTTAATCAAGGCATGTGTCATTATAGCAAGATCTGGCTTATCAAGGAATGAGCACAGCTGGTAAATTAGCTAACATCTTGTTGGTACAATGTACAAGTAGAAATTGTGCTATGCATGCACATGATTTTTTTTCTTGGAACTATGGCTAGTACTGCTTAAGTTCATTTTGTGGTAACTTGCTTCATTTCAGGGAGATCCATTTTTCTATAGACATTGATTCTCTGTACTGCTGAGGAGAGTGGGCAGTGTATGGACATTGAGGTATTGTGTTTTGTGTATGGTTGTTTTGCATCTTCACTAGCCACCTTGAATGCCATTTTTTCATAGAAAGGCAATGTTTTATATGTTTTATTTTTTTATTTTAATGTCTAATGTAATTTTATATTTTAACATGTTTTATGCCATACTGTGGCATTGAATTATTCCCAGTTTGGAAGTTGCTCTGATTCTCCTTTGGGGTGAGATAAGGCGGGGTAAAAACACAGTAAATAAATAAATAAATAAATAAATAAATAAATAAAGTTGCTAAGAAAGAATAGTGACCTGCTATAGTGTAGACAGCAGTCACTGCTAACAAGATGACTGTAGAGAGGTAAAGATCCCAACCCAGGGAGACTTGAATGAAAAGTGCGCCAGAGAAAATATCTGTCTGGGACAAATGCAAAAAAGAGATTTGTTAGCTTGAACCAGTTGTGTTTATAAAAATACTGTAAGTCATCAAACTCATTATCAGAAATGACGTGGTGGTAATATATACATGTTTTGATAAATGTTAGCATAAAATAGCATGGAGACCTGACCTCCTTGAGCAGTGTAAGGTATTCAGCAGCCTGGCAGGACTCATTGCTAATAGCTGTCCTGAGACGCCTTTAATTTTAGTTCCCCCCCTGACCCACCCAGGCACTATCACCTTCATGGGCTTACTTCATCAGGATAGCCACAAATTTCTGAAGTAATAGGCAGGATTGCAAAGATATTAAAATCAGGTTGTTGAAAATATGCTTTTTGAACTTTACCTCCCAGGCCAATTCATTGTCTTTGACCAGACTGTCTAGTGCAGTGGTTCTCAACCTAGGGTTCCCAAATGTTTTTGGTCTTCAACTCCCAGAAATCCTAACAGCTGGTAAACTGGCTGGGATTGGGAGTTGTAGGCCAAAAACACCTGGGGACCCTAGGTTGAAAACCACTGATCTAGTGACTAGTTTGATGGGGGAATCTGGAAAATCATAGTCCTAAACATTATCTTTTCTGAGCTCTGATTGAAAGGGTAGTGAGACAAATTTTCTGGTAATGGGCCCATCATTTTCACACCCAGTGATGATGGAGATGACCAGCTATGGATATTTTCCTAATGGGGGGATTCCCTCAAGCCTGAAGTCAACCCTAAAAACTGTTGTCTGAAATGCTGCAGTGTGTGGTGGAAATGTTTCATGGGAATAAGGATGATTCTTCCAAATTAATGTTCATTACCTCTGGGAACACTCACTCAAGAAGAAATGGTTATATTTCTCAGGAATACGTACTGATATTTTGGTGAATATGTACAGAATAAGGGACAGTATAGACAGGTAGATCTGAATCCTCTGCCCTCCAAATCTTTTCTTCAGATATTCAGGCATGGTGATTACTCCAGAAGAGATGTAAACTGGCACAAAGATCCAACCGAGGACCAATAATGCCCAGGTGGCCTTGCAAAGAATAAGAAAAAATATACATTTGTAGAGTCTGTACAATCCATACAATTGTTTCTTTGCAAGCAATCATGATAATGATATAGCAAAATTGACAGTATCTTTATGGAATTGGGTGGTAAATATCAAATTGTCATGTAGAGACTTGATTTTCAGATACCTGAAAAAAAGGACAGATGGTTACTAGTGGGGGAACCAGACAATAAAACGGGTCAAAACTATTGAATTCACTAATGTGTGGTGTTTCAGCTACACTGGCCCCCATCCCAGGGATTTTAAGTTCAATACAAGAAAACAAAATGACACCTTTCTTCTTCCACATATGATGAGTATCAGACTGGCAGCCCAGTTTTACCCTTGCACTGATGACAGGGCAACATCTTTAATCACACCTAAGGATATCATGATAGCTTGTAAGATGCTGACCAGGTATGCACATCTCTGTTCTAATCAGGGTTGACCTTGTTTAATTTCCAAAAGCAGTCAGATCTGGTGCACTTAAGAGTAGTGGTTCTCAACCTGTGGGTCCCCAGGTGTTTTGGCCTACAACTCCCAGAAATCCCAGCCAGTTTACCAGCTGTTAGGATTTCTCTGAGTTGAAGGCCAAAACATTTAAGGATCCACAGGTTGAAAACCACTGTCTTAGAGTATTTAGCATCAAGAGGTGCTTAAGGGATTTTCTGACTCCAGTGCCATATAACTGGCTTTGAATGCCTTTACCATTATTTGCTAGGAGCAATAGTGGCTGGTAGGTCTTACAGTAGGGAGGCAGTAAATGCCAAGTTTTAGTCTGAACTGTAAAGGAGATATCTAGTGTGCTAAATTCTACCCCCATAAAGGTTTAATAAGTTGGATAATCCGTTTAATATTAGACTAAAATTTAGAGTAGCTTTATCACCCCCTGGCATGAAAACTATCAGCCACCATTGTGGGAAATGAGCATTAATTCCTGCTCTCCTTTAAGCTGCAGGCTGTCATTGGTTTGTTCTAAACATACTAACTTGCATGAGTACACTTCAAGCTAAGCAATGGGATCAAGCCGTCTGAAGGTGAACACTGCTTACAAATAATAATGCTCTTAGCTCTTGGAGACCTTTTTTATTCATTAACTTCTACATACTGAATCCAGCTCTGCTTCATTGTTATTCTAGCCAGAGTGCAATTTATTGCATCAGGAAATGTATTCTTGGTGACCTTTAGCACCAAGAAAAATCATGCATCTTTGTGACAGCTGAGCTTCAGATTTTTGGCATCTGAGAAGTTCATGCATCCCTTAGGATCTCTGCAGAATTTTTATCATGAGTGAAGTACCATCACTGCAAGCAACAATAACTAGTCAAGAAGTGAAATGGTCATGCTCTTCAAACAATATTAGCAGAGTTAACACCTTCAACTTTACTTGTGCAGCTACAGAGGTAGATGCAAGAGGTCTCAGTTCTGACGTTCTGATCAAACTATTGCACTGAAATAACATAATTTGACCTGGATTTGTCATGCACTCATGTTCAATATATTTTAAAATGCCATCTCAAGAAGAATTCACTTCTAGTTTTTTTAGCAACAAATTGTCTTTTCTTTAGGAATAAAAGTCTACTGAGAGGTTAAGAACTATTTTCTCCATTGGGTATTCTGTTCTGTGTAGATGAAACCACACAGTGCATATAGGAGGGTAATAGAGGGCATTGCCACCCCCAATAAAAAAATATTTCCCTGTGTTGCCAAGGCAGCAGCATGCACCACTTCTTCTCCTCTTTCACCACAGAACCTGGCCAGAAGTTGATGTGCATCATGGGAAGGACACCGTGGTGAAAGAGGAGAAGTGGCACACACCAGGTAAATCAGCCCATCTGATGAGAGCATTTAGAAATACACGTTGGCACCATGTTCAGCTATGATATTAGAAGCTAGATTTTTTGAGGATTCATGTTTAGGGTCATGAACAACCAAGAGCTATTTTTACATTCTGGCAGCAGCCTGACCAAAGTGTTTCTGAGCCACTGGAAAACAAAACTCTGGAAAACTAAGCCTGTGCCATGCTTCTGGTCAAAGGGTGCCATGTGACAAGTAATGTGGGGGACTCTGAGTGGTCCCTTCAGGTGCCTGTTTTTAAGGTAACTCATGATCAAAAGTGAACTGCAGACATCATATGACAGTACTCTAATCTCCAATGCCTCAAAAATATCTTGGTTTGGGCATTGCTATAGTGTGAAGGCAAGCTGGGGAGCAAGATCTCAGCTACAGTTTAGAATTGCTGCTTTCGGTCTCAATCAAGAGGAATCCAAAGAAAAAGATAATGAAGGAAGGAGAATACGGCAAATATCAGAGTTTTAAGTGTGATCAGCTTTCAGTGTATCACCCTCTGCAACGCCAGGAATTTGGACACTGAATAAAAAAATCATGGGAGGAGGAATTCTCAGGTGAAAGAGCAAGTCTCTTATTTTTTCACTTCCCTATAGTTATAATACCCCGGCTTGTACAAAGCTTATATAGTAGAATCTTGCCTTAAGAGCATCCGAAATTAAGAGAAATTTGAGTTAAGAGCTGTCAGTCAGCCTGGATTTTGCTTTGACATGAGAGTAGCACTTTGAGTTAAGAGCTAGTGCTAAAGTGAGAGTGCAGGGATTTAAGGCTTCAAGGGAGCAACCTTTGTGCCTCCGTGCTTCCTGCTCTTGTCTGCTTTGAGTTGCTTTGTGTGTGTGTTTTTTTTATTCCTGGTATGTTTGGCTTCATGAAGAGAGAGGAAGAGAGAGCAAGAGAGGGTGGGAGGCTGGAATGAGTACAGTTTGAAGAAAATGATGCTTCTGTCCAGGGCCGGCCGGAGATATTTTTAAATGTTAAGCGGGGGTGCTAAAAAGCGCCCCCGCCACCGGCCCCGCCTCCGACGCCCTGGCCCCGCCCAGCGTGCCCTGGCCCCGCCTCCCACGCTGTGTGGGAGGCGGAGCCAGGGCGAATAGTGCGGGGGGCGGGGCCAGAGTTGGCCCCGCCCCCCGCCCAGCGTGCCCTGGCCGCGACCAGGAAGTAAGGCCCGAATGGCCTAGCTGTGCTGTGCGCGTGCGCACAGCACAGCTAGGCCATTTTGCCCTTAGTAACAAACTAAGGGCAAAAATGGCTTATCTGGCTGTGCGCATGCGCACAGCACAGATAGGCCATTTTTGCCCTTAGTTTGTTACTAAGGGCAAAATGGCCTAGGTGCTTGGCGCGGGCGCGGGGATTGAAGCCCCGCGGGCCCGCGCCAACACCGGAGGCGTCGGTGGCGCTACGGGTCGCTGTCGACGCCTCGACAGCGCCCCTAGCAGCCAGCGCCCGAGGCGGCCGCGTCAGCGGCCGCCTAGTAACAACCGGCCCTGCTTCTGTCTCTTCATTTTGTGCTTTGTGCTTCCTTGCCACAACTTTTTAATTCTACCATTTTAAAGTTGTTCTTTCTTTTTTAATTGTTCCATGTGAACATGCAGATTTTACCTTGTTGTTAAACTGGTCAACACACATTTTGTTGCCTCAAATGTGCTTCTAACATTTTAAAGTTGATCTTTCTTTTTTATTGTTACATATGAATGTGCATTTATACATTATTTGTTATTTATAAATTACCGGTATAGTAGAGTCTCAGTTATCCAAGCTAAATGGGCTGGCAGAAGCTTGGATAAGCGAATATCTTGGATAATAAGGAGGGATTAAGGAAAAGCCTATTAAACATCAAATTAGATTATGATTTTACAAATTAAGCACCAAATCATCATGTTATACAACAAATCTGACAGAAAAAGTAGTTCAATACGCAGGAATGTTATGTTGTAATTACTGTATTTACGAATTTAGCACCAAAATATCACTATATATTGAAAACATTGACTACAAAAATGGCTTGGATAATCCAGAGGCTTGGATAAGCGAGGCTTGGATAAGTGAGACTCTACTGTACATTTTCTTATTTAAAACAATAACAAAAATGGGGGTTGGGGGGAGGAAGAGATTAACAGCGTTTCAATAGGAAATTAGCTTTGAGATAAGAGAAATTTGAGTTAAGAGTTTCACCATGGAACAAATTAAACTCAACTCAAGATATCACTGTATTGCCATTATGATCACATACTTTTCATTTAAAATTGCATGGAGCCTTTTATTTTCACCCAACATATTAATTGGCTAGGAGGAAATTAAGAACACAGTAGAAAAATCAATATTTCTACACACATTTGTTGTCCCAACATTTTGTTTATTTGTATGTTTTGCTTGCTTGTTTATAGAAAACAGTGTTATGTTCACATAGGAGCAATTTGGAGACACTTTTTAAAATGCCACAGATGACCATATTGTAGAATGCCTGCATTGTAGGTCCAGGTCTGTGTAGATTCTGTAACGTTATATGACCCTGGGGGAATGAAATGCCCTTTACTAGCTTTTAAGATTAATGGCTTTGTAGTATCACCCAAAGCTAATTTCAGTTCTTTCTAAACTATAGACTGAAACTTCAACAAACAAAACAAAACATACATTAGAGGATGTAACAGATTGCTGCTTGGACTCAGAGAATGTACTCTACAATATATGCTTTCAAAGAAAATGATTTATTTACAGTGTGTTGTGGCACACATGCTTACTAATTATTCTACTGAAGTCAACTATGCATTACGAATTGCATTTTTAAGAGTTACATTGCATCCCCTAACTGTCCAGATATGGCAGAGGTGGTTCAAATCAATCTTTTGCCATTTGACTTTTTAAATGGTTTAAAAATGTCATCGGGTGTATTGTACACTGTAGACCTAATGCATGTTGACATGCATTAATCGCCATGGCTCAGTGCTATGGAATCCTGTGAGTTGTAGCTTAGTGAGGCACCAGCAGAATGCTAAATACTTTGTAAAACTACAACTCCTATGATTTCATAGTATTGAGCCCTGACAGTTAAACTACAGGCAGTCCCCAAGTTACAAACAAGATAAGTTCTGTAGGCTTGTTCTTAAGTTGGATTTGTATATAAGTTGAAACAGATACTTTTTAAGTATAACTCCAGTTTTGGATAGCGTAGGGAAGAGTTAACACTCCTGTGGTGTTTGTTTTGCTGCCTGTGCCCCTGTTCAGAAGATTTCACCGCACTTTCTGTCTCTGTGACAATCAGATTTTGAAAAAAAAGGTTTGTTGTGGAAACAAGCATTTGTGAGAAAGCTTCAGTTGCGATATCTTTTCCCCATGATAACTCCTTCAGGATTGAATTTCCCTTCCTAGGGGTAGATTACTCTCACTCCCTATTGTCTCACCCGGTTCTTAACTATGAGTCATTTGTAAATTGGATGTTTGTAACTAAGGGATTGCCTGTTGTAGATTTTGGTTGTTGCAAGCTGAGTTCAAAGTGCAAAAGTATTTGCATTCAATTAACTAAACAGGGGAGGGAAAGGGGCAGAATCTTGCCCTTCCCAGTAGATTCTAGCAAAAGCAAACTTGTGCATCCTTGCCTAGCTTGTGTGATCTTCCTCATTAATCTTATGACATTAGCATTTTAAAATTGAGGCTCCCGCATTCAATCATTTGGCTGCCTCCTGCAGAATTCTGTTTCTGGTGATTAAGGAAAACTGAGGACCTCTCTGGTTGAAAGGCCCTGCCCTAAACTACAAGGCCCAGAATTCTGCAGATACAGCCACAAGATAGAAAAGCAGGAGCATCCTCTTTAAAATAGTAATGTGATATCATTCTAACTTTTGTTATTTTACCTGCACTCTGATGCTGCCTGGCTACATGTTAGTTTTCCTTTGTGAAAGGCTGGTGGGTGTGTTACATTAAAGGTAAAGGTTTAAGTCCAGTCATGACCGACTCTGAGGGTTGGTGCTCATCTCCATTTCTAAGCCGAAGAGCCGGCGTTGTCCATAGACATCTCCAGGTCATGTGGCCGTCATGACTGCATGGAGCGCCGTTACCTTCCCACCGGAGCGGTACCTATTGATCTACTCACATTGGCATGTTTTCGAACTGCTAGGTTGGCAGGAGCTGGGGCTAACAGCGGCTGCTTACGCTGCTCCCGGAGTTTGAACCTGGGACCTTTCAGTCTGCAAGTTCAGCAGCTCAGTGCTTTAACACACTGAGCCACCGGGCTCAGATATTTGAGGATCCCAAATAATACACTGACCCAACTAAACCCAAACCCTCAAAATCCCTTGGAAAGAGCAGATAGAATGGAAGAAAACAACCTTACGTTCCACTCAAAGCCTCCAACAGCAAGGCCTCCTGCAGCACCTGTTCCTGCTAGACCGATAAAAAGTCCACTCCCCACATTGCTTGACATCAAAGATGCTCCAATCTAAAACATACAACAAAATGGTTGTTAATTTATGAGGGGTGGGGTTGTATTTATACATACACTAGAATTGCATATAACAATTGTTCTTAGTATTAACTTTATTTATACCCTGCCTTTCTCCCTGTGGGGACTCAAGGAGGCTAACAATCCAACACTTCCGTCAAGTTTAAAAAGCGCAATACAAAAGTTAAAAAAATACTTAAACAATACAATGTGGTGAAATGGATTAAAATATAATAAATACACTTAAAATAGCCTTTAAAACTCACAGTCCCCCCTCACATCCCCCCACAACCTCCCCAAAGCCTGTCCCTATATCCTTCCCCAAATGCCTGCTGGCAGAAGGTATTAACCTGCCTGCAGAAGGCCAACAGAGATGGGGACATCCTGGTCTCTCTTGGGAGGGAGGCATCTTTTGAAAGCTAGCTTTGCTTTTATTTCAATAAAATAACCATGAGACAAATCTTTCGTTGGCAGAACAACGTCAACCTGGGGATTTGCGGAGTTGTAAAACACAAAAATAGACCTTCCCCAAGCCCATACTGATGATGAGCATATGGCATCCTGGAAAATATCCCCTTTTTGGTCTATAGCTTCTAGAAGCTCCTAGGCATCCTAGCCACTCATCATAGTCACTCAGGGATTCTGTGAGCTGTGGTTTTGTAATGTAACTTTCCCAATATATGATCAATATCAACAAAATTTCTCTTCAGAGCTTCTGTTCTTTTTATTTAGCAACTTATGGCTATTCTAGTTACTGTAAGTTAACATTTTCTGCCATCATCATCATTTGGTTTTTTAAAATACTTGTTTTTAACATCTATCCCTGTAGAATCTTTTTGTGTGTAAGACAAAGGCTGACACTTCAATTGCTGTGAATGTTATACTTTTTCCAATAAAAGGCATTGTCTCGCTGACTGTGATTCATTTCTTCCCCTTTCTGAACTGTAGGTTTTTCTGCCTCTGCATGACTGAGCCCTAAGCAAAGACTAATGGAATTTGACCTGCTTCTTACCTTAGGTATAGTTAAAATATTAATAGGGGATAAGATTAGAAAACCTTTCCTGAAGCAAACAGTGAAAAACATCTCATCTGGGATGTGTCTGATTAAAAGACTGAGTGTACAATATGCATTCGTAACTTGGGCAAACAGGAAGGCTCCCCAGAAATGTAAACACCATCCTTAAGACACATATCCCTGTCAAAATAGACAGGAGCTTTGGCAGTAAAGAAATTATATAAAACTGTGTAATACAATGCCACAGTGGTTTTAGGTAATCAACATTTTGTCATTTCCTTGGCAGCAGTTGTACTATCTCTATATCCTGGAATATAAAAGAAGAGAGAGGACTTTGTGGAGCAATTAATCCTGTACAAAGCTGTTATCCAGATCCATTACTTTGGGGGGGGGGGGGAGAGAGAAACAGCTAGGAGTCAGTAGAAAAAAGAAGATACTGCTTCTTCAGATTGGTTCCTGCCTGAGAAAGCAACAGGCCCATAATGTCTTCAGATTAGCAGTTCCTAGATCAAACTAGAAAGTGGAGTCTGAATAGTGTAGTTCAGTGGTTTTCAACCTGTTCCCAGATGTTTTGGCCTTCCACTCCCAGAAATCTTAACAGCTGTAAACTGGCTGAGAATTCTGGGAGTTTTGGGTCAAAACACCTGGGGACCCACAGGTTGAGAACCACTGGTGTAGTGGTTTGAGAATCGAGTCAGGACTCCCAGAGACCAGGGTCTGAATCTCTGTTTAGCCATGGAAGTTCCCTGGGTGAACTTGGACAAGCCATATTCTCTCAGCCTCAGAGGAATGCAATTGCAAACTTCAACCAAGTAAATCATGCTAGCAAAACTCCATGACAGGTGAAGTGAAGGACTCTTGGACTGGAAAAAATAGAGTGATGCCACTGCATTGACACTAACAACACTGGTAACACACATTATGGTGCCTCAATGTTAGACCTAGTTCTGGGTATATTTCACCTTCTGATGTCATATGTTTTCACCTATCAACTCTAGAGATACAGAGCATATGCCATGGATCAGTCTTCATCTGCTTACTCATAGAAACCATGGTAACCGTATTTAAGAAACTAGAATTGGTATGCAATTTTTCTCAATAAACTTAGGAACAGACCTACAAACCAACACACCCTCAAATTTTAAATATATATTTGGACTTTTAAATAATACTGACAATTCAACCATAGATGGTAACCTGCAAAAATCTGAATTTCATACAACATGGGCTTCATCTAGTGTGGGCTTTTCTAGGAACACCAAGCCTTTTCACTAAACAGATATATTACCCAATGTGCCAGGCGATCATTTTGCATCTTGCATCAAATCATCACCTGGAATATACAATTGTCAAGTTCTTCTAGAGAAAACTAGGCTTAGCAAGAAAGACTGCTTCTTAAAATGTCTGCAGGGTAACCACATAAACAACAAGAAAGCCAATACTTGAATATTACCTGAGGGAAACTATAGCACAAAGCACATTAAGATAATAACAACTTTTCTTACATATATATAGAAATAAGGAGGGAGAAAGAGTCATGGGAAAAACGTAGTGTACAGAATTTGTAGTTAATGTAGCCCACAGGATGTAAGACAAAGTTGGAGTCTGAAATAGCATTCAGTTTGCATTGAACACTTGAGAAATCTACTGCTCTGTGCTTTTGTCACAAAGTAAAAAGGATATTTACTCCTCTGACACTTATTTCTCTGAGTCTTTAAATTATTGTTATACTACCTTTCTGCTCTAAAGAAAATGTGTCCTTCAAAAGGTTTATGCCTTTCCAGTGAATCATTGTGGAGATTTATGTATGGGGTGTTTAGTGTTGGAGTTCTAGCACAGTTGCTCAATAAAATGAAGAAGTTACTAGACAGTTCAAAAGAGACTTTGCCATTGTTTCAAGCAAAAGAATAATTGCAACTGCTTTTCAACTTGGGGTTATTTTTTCCTTTTAACGTGAAAAAATAAGTATTTTTAAATCATAAAAAGAAATCCCTTTTTGACATGCTAGGTTTAGATTAAAGTCTCAGCAAAACAAATAGCATTCGTTTTGAACCAGACAATGCCACTACAAATGCAAATTGGTTTGTTTGATTGTGTGTGTATGTACTTACTTACTTAGGCGATCCCTCGTAGTTCGAGGATGATGGTCTTCCAGCCGTAGGGTCCTGTGGATGGCTTCTTAGGTGGCTGAAGAGGCCTATTCTTGATCTGCATGTTCTACCGCAGTGAGGACATCGGTTTCCAGGTGGAAGGCGATCCCAGTCAGGGTTGGCTTGATGGGACTCCCTCTTGGCACATTTCTCCTTTAAGCCCTCCATTCGTGCCTCTTCACAGCTGATCTCCAATTAGAGCACTCAAGGGCCAGGGCTTCCCAGTTCTCAGTGTCTATGCCACAGTTTTTAAGGTTGGCTTTAAGCCCAACTTTAAATCTCTTTTCATGCCCACCAACATTATGTTTCCCTGTTCTTGAGTTCAGAGTAGAGTAACTGCTTTGGGAGACGGTGATCGGGCATTCGGACAACGAGGCCAGTCCAGCGAAGTTGATGGTGTAGGAGCATTGCTTCAATGCTGGTGGTCTTTGCTTCCTCAAGCACGCTGACATTTGTCCGCCTGTCTTCCCAAAAGATTTGCAGGAATTTTCTGAGGCAACACTGATGGAAACGCTCCAGGAGTTGAGTGTGATGTCTGTAGAACGTCCACGTTTCGCAGGCGTAGAGCAGGGTTGGGAGGACAATGGCTTTATAAATGAGCACCTTGGTATTTCTACAGATGTCTCGATCATCAAACACTCTCTGCTTCATTCGGAAAAATGCTGCACTCACAGAGCTCAAGCGGTGTTGTATTTCAGTGTCGATGTTGACTTTTGTGGAGAGGTGGCTGCCAAGGTAGTGGAAATGGTCAACATTTTCTAATGTTAGACCATTAAGTTGTATTCCTGGCATTGCAGAGGGATTAGATGGTGCCTGTTGGAAGAGCACTTTGGTTTTCTCGATGTTCAATGAGAGGCTGAGCTTCTCGTATGCTTCTGCAAAGGTGTTTAGAGTGGCTTGTAGGTCTTCTTCTGAGTGTGCACGGACTACGTTGTCATCGGCATACTGGAGTTCTATAACAGATGTTGTGGTGCCCTTGGTTTTGGCTTTCAGTCTGCTGAGGTTAAATAGCTTGCCATATGTCCGATAGATGATTTCCACTCCGGTGGGAAGCTTCCCATCAGCAAGGTGAAGCATCATGGCGATGAAGATGAAAAATAAGGTAGGGGCAATAACACATCCCTGCTTGACACCTGGTTCCACGTTAAATGGGTCACTTTGGGAGACATTGCTGTTCAAGACAGTCTTGGATACCAACCGTGTGTGTATGTATGTGTATGCACACAAATGTATATATTTATAAGCTTTCTGTGCTGCCAGCAACAGAAAGCTATTTGTTTGCCTAAGAAGTGGTGACTAATATCTTAACAACCTAGGAAGAACTTTCCACTACATGACAATTCTTTTGGGGGTGATTTTCCCTTCCTAGGCGTGGATTACTCTCACTTCCTGTTGTTTCACCCCCATTCTTAACTATGAGTCATTTGTAAATGGGATGTTTGTAACTCGGGAACTGCCTGTAATGTAAATGCAGAAACCAATGCAGTGAAGCTTCAACTGAGAAAGAATGGGATTTTATTCCACCTGAGCCTATTGCAGCTATAGCTGTGCCTGTGTGCCGCCAACAGGCAAGGAAAACAGCAGCTACTTCCAGAATCCTTCATTGAACTTGCATTGACAGAGAAACAGAGAGAAAGGAGAAAGGAGATATATTCTTGTTACATCATGTTAAAATCAATTTGGCTACCAAAATGGAAATAACAAGAATAAGGAGGCTGATTAAAGAAAAAAATCACTGGATACCTTTGAGAAGAAGCATTGTAATATTCTGTTAAAGAAATAATGCCCAAGAACACATCCAGCTGAGGTATACTTATATTGATTTTCATGATTGCAGTTGAACTAAATAATCTCTCTCATAGGAGTTTCTGACTCCAAGGAAGCTTTTTTGTGTAAGCAGTTGTATTGATTTCACACCTGTTTTCTTCAGACTAGTTACCTGAAAGAGCTTCATCATCTCATACCACCTCATCAGGTGGGTGATTTTCCGCAGCTTAGTATGCTGGCAGCACAATGCCAGGATGGAGTCCACTGGAGCCCATCAATTGATGCAAGGCTACTTCTGGAGGGGCTTCATTGGGCTCTATGCCAGCAGCATGCTGGCAGTGCACCAAGAGGGAGCCGTGAGCAGTTGGATGACTACCCGTCTCCTCATTGAAGAAGTCGGGAACAGCACGAAGACGTTGTGGGATTGCAGCCCATGACTCACAATGACAAGAGGACGAAGCTGGGTGCTGCCCCATGGTTTCCCATGCTGTCCCCAGGCTTCTGGACCTCCATGTGATGAGGTCAATAGAATGATTTGAATCCAGGGTCACTTTGCATCATTCTGTATCCAATTACTTTCTGAGCCCACTCCCACAACTATGTAACTATACAAAAAACATCTGGCTTGCACTGCCCCTGAAATGGATTAATTTTATTTTACAATTTTGAGTTGTGATAGACTAACATAGCTTTGAATTATTTAACATGTAATCTGATTGGTTGTTCAATGTTTACAGAGGCAATTGCGATGCAATATAATTTCATAGAATCAAAGAGTTAGAAAAAATCACAAGAACCAGACAGTCCAACTCTCTGCTATGCAGAAACACAAAATCAAAGCACTCCCAAAAGCACTCTTGGCTCTGTTTCAAAACCTCCAAAGAAGGAGATCCCACCACACCATGGGTAATGTTGAGTACAGCAATTGGTGCTACCATCCTAATTATATACATGTCATGGAAGCATAGATCTCAATGTCCCCCCTTAATCTCTCCTCTTTCTGCCTCAGGAATGAATATTGGTATCTTCCCCATTCCCCTTTTTCTTTTGTCTGCTTCAGGTTGAGAATCCCGTTTCAAAATGCTCGGAACAAGAATAGTTTTGGGTTTCAGATTTTTGTGGAAGATTTTGGCATACCTGTATTTAATTATGCATATGCACGCAATGTGATATCTTGACAATGGGATCTGGGTCTAAACACAACACTAATCTGTTTCATATATATCATATACATAGCTTGAAGGATCATTTTCAACAATATTTCTAATGACTTTGTGCATGAAACAAAGTTTGTATACACTAAAAACTCACCAGAAAGCAAAAGTGTTGCTATCTCAGCCACCAATGTTTTGGAAACTCTCTTGGGTCCCACTCTGGGACAAAGGTGGCATACATATGTAACAAACAAATTAACAAATGAACGAACAAAGAAACAAACAAAAATAAATGTAGGGGATGCTCAACCTCTACCTTATTTACCCCATTTCCCCTTGTTATTAGGCATGAATGTTAACACTCCCCATCTGGATTTTTTTAGTTTGTTGGAATTGAGTATAATATCATGGCTACTGAACAACATTTCCTGAAAAAATTAGACTAGCTGTCTGTTTTATACAAGACTCTGTAGACCATGATGGGTGTATGGATGGTGGAGAGAGATAGAGCGTCAGCATATAGCAGTCAACACGAGGAATAAACCGAGACATGACTAAGCATCTTCCAGTGAAATCTCTGTAGCATGAGGAAGACTGACATGGACAGATAAGCAGTAGGAAATAAAACCTCTCTGCCATGTGTTCAGTTCTTATCATTCCTCTATGGCTAGCCAAAGCAAAATATATTATGACATTTAGACTACAAAAGTTATTTTTCCTTTAAACATAGGTTGGATGGGCATCTTTCTGAGGTGGTTTATTCCTGCATGGTTCTATGATCCTGTTATTCTAAAGGGGGAAATAGGCTTACAAGTGGGGAGGGAAACATATCTCTTTTGATGTAGAAGTTGGATTCTGTTGCTGTTTAGGATTCATAACACATAACTATATTTCAGTATTAATTACAAGTGTAGGACAAAATTATAATCAAGGAGAAGACAGAGGCAGCTGAGTTGAAACTACACTTATTGTATAATGCATGAAAGGTGGTTTCTCTTCTTTCTTGGATCCCTTGTGTCTGGATATTGTAACACTTTGTACATTAAAGAGAACCTTCTTGGTGGCTGCCCCCAGATTCTGGAAGACCTTTCCTAGAAAGCCCAGAATGAACACTTTGTTGTTGTCCTTCCATTGGCAAACCTTTTTATTTAAGCAAGTTTAAAAACAGAACAAAAGGGCTAAGGGATGCTGTATTGTTTTAACTTTCCTTTTTGAACCTCATCAGATGCAGGGTCCACCCACTCCTGTCCCATTTTTACACACTTTAAAAACAATTTAAAGACAGATCCCCATGGAGCCTCTTATATGGTGCAAGACTTTTTCCAGTGGTTCCCTGTAAGGCTCCATATTTAAACTTTTTTTAAAAAAAATTGTAAAAATAGAGGATTTGGGGTCTTCAGAGGTCCCAATTTGCACATAAATGACCAAAGGCACTAATTTTAATGTGGGATGGGAAGTGCCATATTCTCCAATATTAGATCTTTGTAGTGACATCGAAGTGTGGGCATTCCTTTGTGCAGCCTAGAAATGTGCCTCAATAATCCTTTTCTCGACATTAATCCTCTTGTGTGAAACTTTTATGGTGATTTGTTTAATAATTTATTGTTCAGGAATTGCACAATTTTAATACATTAACAGTTTGCTGTGGCTATATTTTCCCCTTTTTAAGATCTAGATTCTAGACTTCCACAATTCCAAGGTTTTCTCTTTTTTTATTAAAAAGAAAGAAAGTGGGGACTGCACTCACTCATGTGATAGCTCAGAACATCGAGGATTACTATAGAAATTGACAAAAGTACATTGTTCACAGGCCTGTAGCGAGGGGGCGGTTTTAGGGGTTCAACCCGCCCCCCCTCTGAAATTTTTCAGGTTATAAAAAAAACCTGGTTTACTCATGAATTTTAACTGGTTAACCAAATCCCCATTCTAAGTCTATGAGACACAAAACATTAAGAGTCCCTCCAGGCACTATCTCAAGCAGATATTGACAGGTTTGTAGCGGGGAGGGGTGTGTGCTAGGGGTTAACCCCCCCCCCCCCGAAATTTTCAAAACCCCTCCCGAAATTTTTTTCTGGCTACGGCCCTGATTGTGCATGAATATATTATCCATTTAATTATAAACACAATGGAACGAAACTCTATGGTAAAGATTACAATTTCCTCCACTCTCCCCACATGGGATGAGGTCCTTTAAGAGCATTTTATCTTTTTAAATTACATTTTATTGCTTTACGCAACATGGATGGTTTTAACTCCATAAATAGTTTAATTCTATTTTAATATGTATCTTTTATATGATTAATTGCAGTGTTCTTTTGAATTGTATGCCACTCTGAGTTACAATTTTGGAGGAAAAAAGTAGGAAAACAACAATGCTATTTTCATCATGCTAAAGACTTACAGGCCACCATGTCATGGATCTTCCAGCCAAGAAATAGCCCCCGACTGTTCCTCGACTGGCTCGAATAGATGACTGAAATGGAGAAAAATTGTTAGTATGAATCAGTGAAACGAAAAGGGGGGAAATCCCTACTTGCTTGGATATTTGGATAGAGGAACTAAAATCTGCTTATAGAGATATGTTTCATGTTATATGTTTCCACCTGTATCAAAATTATGGTAAAAAACTCTTTTGAAAGAAAATTGAGTGTCATCATCCAAATTAGAAATTTTCTCTTAGGTTGGTGCCAAAATTTTATTTTTTGGGGGATTGGGGTTACAAGCAGGTTTTTTTGTGTGGTATATTTTTGGTCTGTCACTCTTCCACCCACAATATTTTTCATTAATGTGGTGATTTGATCTCCAAAGTGAACTTTTAGACTCTCATGGGTAATCCCTTGAGCCCTCTTTGATAGAGGGAGTACATCTTCACTGGCTAGTGAATGTTGCGTGAAAGATCTTATCTGCAGTGGATCACTTACAGGAAAAGTGCTGCAATAATGGTGTCTGTGAAATTTCTGTGCACAAAACAGGGTTGTTGAACAAATAGTATATTTTCCCTACACCATAATTCTTCAGTAAAACACCATGACATTCAAATATTGTGAGAAAACTGTACAAAGTTTTGGCTGATCTGTTACTGTTCCTGATAGGATTTCCTGATTATCAGAAAACACATTTTTCACCTGACAATACAAAATAAAGTATAAAATAAAGTATATCTTTTCTATAACGACTACAACTATCCTATAATGAGGAAGGAGTGCAGGAACTCTGAAGAAGGGTCATCATATTTGTTTTCACCACCCCTTTCTTCATCATGGAATAAGTTTCAAAGCCTGTTTCTGCAACTAACTGGAGTTAAAGACTTTAAAGCTGAGTCAATTTGATTGATAGGAGCTTCAGGACTGACACAAAATACAAAATGTAAAGAATTCATTACTGCAGTAATATCATTGAGCTTAGATGGCTTTTGAAATGCACTGGATAAATTCATTGAACATAATGTTTCAAAACACTATAAGTCACAACAGCTTAAACCATACTCCATATTTAGAGCCAAGATACTGTTGATTTATCAGATACTAGGTAAACATTATATGTGTGAACATGCATTTGTCCATGTGTAATGAGGCATTTGTTAGCTTTTTGTCTTTCTATGGCAGATCCTGAAAGAAACATGCATTAGACCAATGAACTCTTGGTGCAATCCAGAACACCAGTTCTCATAGATATGTATGTATGCTATACATCAGTGCAGTGTATAAGGGTTATTTGGAACTACAACTCCCATAATTTTCAGGATTCATAGATTTTGCTAGTGTCTATGTATGTGTGTGTTGTGTGCCTTCATGTCCATTTTTATTTATGGTGATCCTAAGACAAACCTATCACAGGGTTTTCATAGAATCTTAGAGTTGGGAGAGAACACAAGGACCATCCCATCCAATACCTTGCCATACAGGAACACACAACCACAGCACTCTTAACAGAGGACCATCTGGAGACTCTACTACAACACATAGTAGGTATTTCACGATCAAATAGCTCTTACCATCAGGAAGTTCTTTCTAAAATTTAGGTGGAATCTTTTTTCATGTAGTTTGAATCCACTATTACATGTCTTAGGACCTCATTACATGGAGGTCTAGAAACTGGGGAACAGTGGAGGAAACTATGAGTTAGCATTCTGCTTCATCCCCTGACCATCATGGATTGTGGGCTGCCATCCCACGATGTTTCTCCACTGTCCCTGGCTTCCTTCCATGCTGCCCCTAGGTTCTTCTATGAAGAGTCAGGCAGTCACCTGTCTCCTGAGGGCTCCATCTCTGTATACTGCCAGCACGGAGCCCTGCCAGAAGCAGCCCTACATCATTTGATGGGCTCCATTGAACTCTGTCCTGGCAGCGTGCAGAGACAGGGAAAACCACTTGTCTCTATCCCCTCCTCAATGTGACATCCTTTCAAATATTTAAATGTGGCTATCAGTTTTCTCTTCCCCAGACTAAACTGTATATTTAAATATGCATTTTGTAGAACGTTCTTAGATGATCAATTGTGTGTTTTTAGCAATGTTGTAACCCGCCTTGAGCCACAAGGACAAGACATAAAGTTCTTGTTATTGTTGTTGTTGTTGTTGTTTTTATTATTGACACAACAACATTGTATGACAAACAAGATAGATATGCTGGATTTCGTATCACAAAATCACAAGTCAAACACTTCCCAAGTGTCTAGGACTATGTGATGTATTTTCGGATGATGCGCGCAGATCCCAGTAGGATGGCCTTTTATTTATTTATTTATTTATTTATTATTTAAACGTATATGCCACCACTCCCCTAGGTCTCGGGGCGGCTTACAAGAAAGGCTAAAATCTAACAATTTAAAAACATCTTTAAAATATCTTTTTAAAAAATCAAAAAAAAATCTTAAAAACACTCCCCCAGGGCTTGGAGTGGCTTACAACAACAGCTAAAATCTAAGCAATTTAAAAACAGCAATAGCGGAGATCAAAAGCCTGCCGAAACAGGTGTGTCTTACATGCCCTGCGGAAGCCTGATAAGTCCCGCAGGGCACGAAATTCAGGCGGCAGAGTGTTCCAGTTGGCAGATTGTAATGTTTCCAAATGCCGGCTGAGATCTTTTGGCATGGCACCCAATGTGTTATTATTATTATACATATCCAGTTCCCTTTCTCATAGGGCATGGTTTCCAGATTTTTTTTTACCATTTTGCCACCCTTCTCTGGACATTTTCCAGCTTGTCATTAAAAAAAAAATTGCAGTGCCATGAACTGGAGAAAACAATATTTTATTGGAAAGATTTGTTCAGACAGGGTTGGTCACTGTCCTCTTCTCAAACTAAGAGTGTGACTTGCCTAAAGTCAACCAGGGGTTCCCAAGGCCAAGCGGAGATTTCAATCATGATCTTTATAGTCATAATCCAATGTTCACACCACAGACACTAATAGTACTACTACTATTACTGAGGAAGGCCACTTTAGTAATATTTGGCAACCCTAAATATCTTTTGTATCCCTGGGATGAAGAAGAAGGGTTGTCAGGAAACACAGATTTAGGTGAATAAATAACCTTAGGACCCTGAGTAGGAAATGCAACTCATATTCCCAAAGTAACAAGTATATAATGGAAAAGAGGCATTTCCTACTGTAGGGTTTATAAACTCAATTCATATTGTCTGTAGCTACCATTCAGGATAGAAATGAGCATCCATATACAATGTAGTATGTATTCTACAACATGGTTGAGGCCTACATGTTCACCCAAACTCCTATTGGAGCCTCCAAAGTCCCTGAACACCACATTTAAAAAAAGAAAAGAAATGAAAATGAAAATATGCTTTAAAAAATACTGCCTGACCTTCACTCCCCAAACTAAAAGTAGCCCAAAACTAGACTCAAAAATCCAGAAGGAAAGACCAGAAGTAGACTTCTGGTTACTTCATGAAATATATTGCAGCCAAAAATTAGCAAAAAGATATTCATTCCCAACTAGAACATGGATTTCAAATATAAAGCTAGTTCTGTTCAAGCATTCAAATGAGAAATGTCATCTAACAGGAAGAATTTGGAAAAGCTACTTTCCCCAGTCCACATTATCTGTCAGCCTCATCACACTAGAGCATGGCTCCACTTTAAATTGGTTTTCTACCTCCTGCAGTTCTGGAGCTTGTAGTTTAGTGAGGCCAAGTACCTCTCTGGCTGAGCAGTTTAAAACCCCCTCCCTAAACTTCAAGCTCCAGAATTCTGCAGGAGGCAGAAACTGGATTGAAAGTGGAGCCATGCTCTACTGTGATGAGGTCCTGTGCCCATGTTGGCTCAGGGAATGTCCAAAGATGACATTTCTAAACTTTGGAAATTGGGATATTAGCGCTAAATTGTAAAGTGGCTTGTTTTAAAAAACAAGTTCCCAAATTTGCTTGTTTCTGAGACTTACCCATATTCCAACAGCAAGAACAAAGGCGAAATAAGAAACAACAACAATGATGTCAGGAACATCTAAGACAATGGCCTTTCTTTCAGGCCTGTTGCTGGGTGGCTCAGCAGTGGCTGGTGTTTGGTTCATGACTGCCGAAAAGGTGTTAGCTGTTGCCTCTTTATCTCACAGTGGACTTTGGTATATGTTCCTCTTCATTACTTCCCTTTAATAATAATTAACAAGTTAGAGAAAGTAACAAAGAAAGTTGATGAAGGAGCAGGCACATTGAGAACATTCAGTCTTTGAGATATTTCTGTGAATATATGATATAGAGTAGTATTCCGCACCTGCAGCAATTGTCATATTCAACTCAACTGCATGTCTTCTCTATTTAGACACCCTTGTATCACTATCTCTGTCTAGCTTACAGGTATCCTTTATCTGAAATGCTTGGGATAAGAAATGTTTTATATTTCAGATTTTCGTTTTGGTTTTAGAACACTTGTATTTGCATATATTGGTATATACATAAAGGGGTAGTAACTTAGAGAAGGGGTGCAAGTCTAAACATGAAATTCATTTAGGTTTCAAATTTAACTTATATACATAGCCTGGAAGTAATTTTACACAATATTTTTTCACAAAGTATGTATCCATTTAACCATCAGAAAGCAAAGATGTTACTATCTTAGCCACCTATTTTGGATTTTGGAATTCCAGATAAGGGACATCAAAACTAGATGGACCTTATCAAAAAGATGTGTCCAACTCAAACATTTGACCTGGATGAGTCTAAAAGCAAACCTGTATAACCTGTAGGATTAGCCCAGTTGTCATGTGCAGACTGAAGGCCCTTCCACACAACCATATACCCCAGAATATCAAGGCAGAAAATCCCACAATATCTGTTTTGAATTGGGTTATCTGAGGGAAGTTCCACACAGACCTTTAACCCAGGAGCAATTGTGTTTTAAAAATGGATCAGAATAGAGGAGACATTTAGCTGTGTTTTGCATGACAGAGGACTACTTTATTGATGATTTTATGAAAACAGCTGTTGCACAGGTTTGTCTGGCAAACACAACCACAATGGATAGCAAAAGTTAAACAGATCTAATTTATCATGCTAAGCTGTGGTGTTTTCATCTACTTCTTTGGGGTAAATGCTTCCATTCCTCACAGTTTGGAACATAGGCAACACAAACAGTAAATCGTTTCCATTCTTCATATACAGCCAGGATCACATACTTTCTTCAGGAAGTGACAATAAGCACATTTTCTGGTTGGCTGGCTTTTTGCTGTACATCCAAGTACAGCTTAATGAAGAATTTACCCTTACTGAACTTGGTGAGATGTCGTTTTCAACAAATATGCAAAAGAGAGCTAGTTGTTGTTATACTGTTAGGCTGATCCCAATAAAATAGTTTCAAGTGGCAATTGAGCAATGATACAAAGAAAACAGGAGCCATATATTCATGGGTAGCAGAGCACCATCTTGTGGTTATAAAATAGAGGAAAATAAAGTTTAACAATAGGGCTGCCTTATGTTGCTCCAAACTAGTCAATCAAACTGCCTACCTTTTCCTCTGGCTTTCTGCAATCTGTATCCAGACTGTATGGACAATGGGAAATGCTTTTATATCATCCTATAAATGATTTTTCAGTTACTTTTTTTATAAAACTGCTCAGCAACACATTTCTACATTGCACAGATACTTATAATTGAAAAAACAACAACATGAAGACCACTTGAAGAGAAGATTTACCAGCTGAGGAGGGGAGAATGAGAAAGCTCTTCACTCTGAAAATATTTGGCATCTTGTTAATGGAGTTTCTCTCTAGCCTGGCACCTGTCAGGAAAAAGCATCTAAGGGCATGTTCTCTTAAGGTCTTCAGTCCCTCACGCAATCCATCTTGTAGCCAGTGGCTTCCTTTCATTGTGGAAGTGTTCGTATAGTGGCAGACAAAGTGACACATGTACTAGAATATTTTCTATAAAGGACCCCATCACCTACATTTTTAAAAAAGTAATAAATCAAAGACCAACCAATTTGTTGATTTCCATCCCTCACCCATTACATCAGCTTTCCAATTACATGTTTAAAACTGCAGATTTGAACTGTCAGGAGAATTGGTCAAACAATGAGCTTTGCCTTAAACAGAAAGGTTGAACAAGATTTTTTGCTGACCACATTATACATTAACCAGAGTGAAAGAGTCTTCATCTTATCTCTTGAATTAACTGAAAAAGATGTGTTGGAGAAAGAGTCCTGTTAATTGTTGTCTTCCACAAATATACCTTTGACCACTGCTTAACGGACAGACAACTTTTCCTTTTGCCATCAAAACTGACTTTTTAAAATAAAACCTCATTTACACCATGTATCACCAAGGAAGCTAAACTTTGATTTACTATCATGTTTAATAGAAACTCAAACATCCTGGAAGGTCTTTCAGCAGCACGTTCAACAATTTGTGGCTAGAAATTAAATTCAGGGCAGTGAGGACAGGAAAAATTCAAGGTCATACAGTCTGACTTTCTGGTGAAAGAATACAAATCTCTACTTAAAGCAGAACAAATCAAAACACTAGTGGAGAATTCAGAGTGTTAGATCCTACACAACAGACTTCAGAACATGTCTAAACCCCAAGCAGCAATAACACCTAAAGGAAAAAGCCAGTGTGGTGCAGTGGTTAGTGTATTGAATTGTGACTTGGGAAATTTAGGTTCTAATCCTCACTCAGGCTGGATTGACAATGCCATATAATGCAGTTTGAATCTGCATTACATGGTCAGAGTAGACACATATAATGCAGTTTAGACTGCATTGTATTCTGCAAATGTGGCCTTCTTTTTGTTTTTTCAATTCACATCAAGGGGTGAAAGAAGAAATAATTTCCAGAGCTCCATTTGTGAGGAAAAAGTTTATATTATTCTGAAACCTTAGATGCTACTGTATGCTGTACAACCAGGGAAGCGAGATATTGTTAGAAAGACTGCTTCCTATGATGTTTTGTCTTAAGGTTTCCACATGTATAGTAACCTCATACAAACCTCCAATATTCTCACTGTGGATGAAGGTCTCCATGCAATCCCTTGAATTAAGTAATATCAGATTGGTGGAGGGTTCAACAAGAAAAGACCTGCTCACAGAAGGCTACAGATTTATCTGAACATCTACACAACCATGCCATCCTATAGGAAATGGCTAAGTTGAGGAAAATGGCAATTCTTCACAATCTTAGGATGAAAAAGGAGAAGGGAGTTTTGGTCTGGGAAGACTAATGACCCTGCAGTGCATACAATATTAAAATCCCTTTGGATCACTTTCTTACTATCCCATAGTGATTGCAAAAGCAGATGCATCAAAATAACCCAAACTTCCTTGTGATCATTAGTCTCCTAGAGTGAAATCCTGTCTTGATACCCTATATAGAAGGAATAGGCAACTTTTGGAGTCCTTGGGATTTTTGAAAAACATTGCCACCTCTCTCGCTCTCTTTTTTGCACACCCCCCCCCCCCACATTTTCCCAAAATGATTTTTGAAAAAAGATCTTGTCCCTACAAGTAGTGCAGAGAAGCAAAGTTAGTCCAGAGACATTGCCCTCAATGTCTCATGGTGTACTGTGGGGCAAGTCCTTTTGAAAAATATTTTTGGGGTGCTGGGAGATTTTGGAGGCTTCAAAAAAGCCTTGAGAAGGCATCCTTTCCCCTTCCTTTTTTAAATAGTCACAACAGAAACAAAATTATTTTTGGTTACCAAGACTACCACCTACTAACAACCAATGATTCTTCCCCTAATGTGTAAATTTACCTTTCCCTCCGTGTGCACAAGTGCAATAGTCAACTGTGTAAGTTTTTAAAAGAATATGGTTTTTATATCTCACAGATTAGTTTTCCTTATATTTATTAATTATATGTTTATTCAATTGCAACAGGAAGTTTTTAAAAAGTAAAGCCATTTGCACTAGGCTGCTCATTACCAGATTTCCTTTTGGAAGATGCTACTTGTAAAGTTGACCTATGCTGACTTTAAAGTGCTCAGTATCCAGAGCTTGGAAACTCATTTTTTGGAGACTGCCAAGATCCACCTCAATTTTTATCCAAACAGATGTTTTGCGACCTCTGCCAATTTCCATATTGCATCTTTGGCAATCGGTGAATGACTTTTAGAAGCCCTCTCTTACCTTTGTACTCTAGTTCAAATTCAAAATGACAGAAGCTAAAGAAAAATATAGGGTAGAATTCTGTTGCTTAGGTCCTTTGAACCAGTTGTTCAGCAGTGAACCAACTCATGGGTAAATCCCAATGATTCAGTAACCAGTGTTAACAACAGAATTTAGGTCATGATTTGCTTGAGGTTCCATAGCATATAAGTCACCACTAATGAGACAGATTGGAAATGTAGTGGTCATGTGTCCTATCTGACAGAATACAGTCCTCAGTTTGAGAGACTGTCAGAGAACTATCCTCTCTTGGAAGACCTCTGCTATTTGAAAGGTGCCCAGCCCATTCATATGAAATATAAAGCACCAGAAGGGAGGTCAAGATCCATGAATAAATCCACCAAGAATAAGCACCTGGACCATGGACTGAGTAGGCAGGTAGAACTCTGTAGAAACCATTCCATTACCCCCACAATTATTTTATTTCTATTTAAATTACAGTAATCATTGCTAATGATACATCTATACATATGCAAATCTTAGACAGATCTAGGTTTGGGGTGCTGGATATTCCAGTGATGCATAAATAATCATTTCAAAAGAAAGCAAAGCACACCTACCTGATCTCTACCATTTAGACAAGTACAACCCTCAAGAAAATTACTATGTTATATTTCAAGATGTAAAATCTCTCTTCTCAAAACAAAAAGGGGAGAGATGTTTTTATCCTTGCAAGATTATCACTAATAAAACTATTATGAAAAACACTTCAGACCCAGTAGAGCTGTAATAATGCAAAAATATCCATGTTACTCCAAATTGTTGGTCATAGAAATTTATTATAATGTTCACTAAAACAAGTATTGTTTCCATGTGTAAGAGATGACTGGGAAGTATTTCTTCCTATGTAGTGCTTGATAAATCTAACTCTGCATTGTCTATAGGATAACCTTGACCCTTTGTGAGCATGAAGTAGAAAAGAACAGTACCTGGAATTCCAGTTTCCAGTTCTCTTACTGTCTTCCTCCTGGTATGATGTTTCTGTTGCCATACTTTATTTCAGAGCATACGGAGTCTGGTTTGGACACTCCTACCTATTAGGCTTGATCGATCCATGAAAAATTTGATTCTAAACTCGTTTCAAAACTAGAGGGGGCATTTTTTCGTTTTTGTTGCTAATAACGAATTTGGCCCCCAAAATTTTTCGAAATTAACAAAAATTCGTTATTTTCGAAATTAATTCGTTAATGGCGGACGCGCATGCGTGGTGGCCCAAAAACAGCCCGAAGGGGGGGGGGACTTAGGGGGCTCTCCCGCCCTCATTTTTTGAGTGATCTTCTTCAGACTTGGAACAGTGGTAGAACACATTTAACACTGATAGCTCACCAAAATGTGGAACGTTTCCCTTATCCTCTGATTTTTGGCAAATTTTCATAGCTTTTATAATAAACCATTTTTTAATAATTGCAGAAATCTGTTCCTGGTTTGAAAGTCTTATTTCCTGTTAAATTGGGTTGTCTTTACTGTGAAAGTCATTGCTCTACTTCAGAAACTTTGTTTTTGTGGCTGAAACTTTGTTAAATTGGTGTAGTCCCCGGCTGAGACACAAGCAGCCCCGCTTGTGTTTGAGAGCGGTGAAGGGACAAAGGCACCCCCCCTTCTTTCCCCAAAAGGAGTTGTATTTTGTACAGGGAAGTATGGGATATGCAACTCTTTCCCAAACTTGGCTTAGGATTATCAGGAAGCGTCCCCGGCTGAGACACAAGCAGCCCCGCTTGTGTTTGAGAGCGGTGAAGGGACAAAGGCACCCCCCCCTTCTTTCCCCAAAAGGAGTTGTATTTTGTACAGGGAAGTATGGGATATGCAACTCTTTCCCAAACTTGGCTTAGGATTATCAGGAAGCGTCCCCGGCTGAGACACAAGCAGCCCCGCTTGTGTTTGAGAGCGGTGAAGGGACAAAGGCACCCCCCCTTCTTTCCCCAAAAGGAGTTGTATTTTGTACAGGGAAGTATGGGATATGCAACTCTTTCCCAAACTTGGCTTAGGATTATCAGGAAGCGTCCCCGGCTGAGACACAAGCAGCCCCGCTTGTGTTTGAGACTGGGGAAGGGACAAAGGCACCCCCCCTTCTTTCCCCAAAAGGAGTTGTATTTTGTACAGGGAAGTATGGGATATGCAACTCTTTCCCAAACTTGGCTTAGGATTATCAGGAAGCGTCCCTGGCTGAGACACAAGCAGCCCCGCTTGTGTTTGAGAGCAGTGAAGGGACAAAGGCACCCCCTCTTCTTTCCCCAAAAGGAGTTGTATTTTGTACAGGGAAGTATGGGATATGCAACTCTTTCCCAAACTTGGCTTAGGATTATCAGGAAGCGTCCCTGGCTCGGATCCCTTGTTTCCAAAAACACTTTTGCGTGGAAAAAAGAAAGGAGAAAGCCCACCCCGCCCGCAAGAAGAAAAATGGCGCAGTAGAAAAATTGCTGAGCCAGGAAAAAAACACCCACAGGACAGCCCTTTGCAAAAACAAAAGAAAAAGAAAGACCCAACTAACACACACCACCCAAACTCAGCCAGCCACCCCACCTTTTCTCCCGGTCTTCACACAGCCATGCTGTGACGCAGCAATCTTTCCTGCCTGCCAGTGCCTGCACCAAAATCTCCCTTCCACCCTCTCCAAAATTCCCAGTGCGACTGAGCCACGAGGCGTGTGCACGCTCAGGACGTCCTACCAGCCCCTCCCCCTGGTTAAACGTGCTCTCTGATTGGCTACAAGGTGCAAACAACACGCTAGATTGCCCCAGTGGACTTAAACAAATTTGGATGATTTGCCAAAGCATTTTTTAAAAACGAAAAAAAAGGCGCCATAATGGAAAACGGCCAATCGCGGTTCGAAACCGCGATATCCAGGCGTGTGGACAACCAAGGTTCGATATTGCTTCAAAACAAACGAAAATAACGAATCAATAACGGTAAACGGGGAAAACGAATTATTTGAGCAAGCCTACTACCTATCATTCAGTGATGTTTACAGGAGGCAGCCAAATGTTTTCCCTCCCTCATCTGTAACTGACAACTTGAAACTGGAACGGGACAAAAATGGCTTTGTCTTGGAATATTTACATACAATATAAGTTTCATTCAAAGCCAGCTGCCCATAAAAATTCCTTATTGTTATGTCATTTAGCTATGCTCCACCCAATTCTTTTGACTTTATCTGGCCGCAATGTCTTTCAGGTTACCTAGCTTTTGATCAACACCATAATCAGTTTTCCAGGAATGTGATGTTGAACTTGGATGGAGATTAAGTCTTGTAAAAAGCTTTTTTTTTCATGTCAGGAGTGACTTGAGAAACTGCAAGTCACTTCTGGTGTGAGAGAATTGGCCGTTTGCAAGGACATTGCCCAGGGGACACCCAGACATTTTCATGTTTTACCATCCTTGTGGGAGGCTTCTCTCATGTCCTCACATGGGGGGCTGGAGCCGACAGAGGAAGCTCACCCGCTCTCCCTGGATTCAAACCAACAACCTCTCAGTCAGCAGTCCGGCAGCCAGCACAAGGGTTTAAGTCATTGCGCCACTGGGGCCTCCTCTTGTCAAAGGTGTGGACTTTAATGTCAGGAAATGCCAAAGCCACAAAATGAAGTGGGGCTGAGCTGGAAAACAATACACATCCATGGTAGCTTATAACACAGATGTTCCATCTGAATTCTACTACAAACTATGTTCCACCAAACTGAGTTGAACTCCACTGTTTGGTAGGTTGGAAAGAAGAATGGTAGGCAGGAAAGCCCCTGCTTGAGTTTATATAGCCTGGCCATGTATAAAATCTCCAAAACCATCATAGTAAATCATCCCGCTCTCCAGTATTGGACAGCAACTCACAATATTCTTTATCATTGACTATTTCAGTTGGGGATTCTGCCCACCATACTCAATAACTCTTATGCGTTGTCTTCAGAGGCAAAAAAAAGTTTTCACTTCCCTGCTTTAGGCATCTATTCTACTGGTACTTCTTCTCTTTTGCACATCTGGGAATGCAGACTAGATTCATACAAAATATGCAAGTATTATCAACTTGATTTTCATGCCTATACTGTACATATAACCATGCAAGCGAATCAGTTATAAATCAGAACATTTTTGTTTAACTAATTTGTTAGCCATGAATTTCCCATGTGTAAAACTGACAAGGAAGAAATTACATGGGAATTAAGATTCTCTGCTCACAAGCACTTCCTTTAAAAAAATTAGATTGAAAGAACATTTGCCCTAAATGTCCTTCACACACATTACTCTCTATTACTGGAGTCTCTTCCTGAGCCCTTGAGAAACTTGGATCAGTAGCTTAGGCTCACAAAAAGTAATTGTCTGTGATGGAAGTTGTAAGTGATGAGAGAAATTGATTGACCTAAAGCTATATAGTGAGGCTTGTAGCCATTCAGGGACTCAAAGCCAGATCTTTTCTGTGCAAACATATAGAATCATAGAGTTGGAAGAGACCACACAGGCCATCCAGTCCAACCCACTGTCAAGAAGCAGGAAAATGACATTCAATGACATATACTGAGCCAATAAGCTATGGTCCCTATTTCATTCATCTAGGAGAGGACACAAACCTGGCTTCAGTTACATGAAAGGCGCTGATTTTCAAAATGGGGGATATTCAAGGCTGTTCAGAAGGTTCATGAGTCTTGATGCAGATATGGTTGCAGATCTAGGGCAGAGGCTGGTGCATATAGAAGCTGTGAAAGTGGACATTCCCTGACTGTCCCTTTCTCTAGACAGCCCTCAAAGTATTTTCTGGTTTAGGAACCCAATCTGCTTGATGAGTTTCTTTGTTTCACTCATATCATTGAGCTCAGAACAATGTATGTAGGAGGCAACAATTAGTCCATGTTCACCCCAAAAGTTTCACATGAATCTCCTAAATCCCAGGCCAGCATCCTAATTTACATGGAACTGTAGCTCTAGACTGTGATATGACACCAGATCAAACACATCTCATCAATCAGGTCCACTAGTTTCCATCTTTTTCTGGAGTTAATTCAAAGTTGTTAAAACACTCTTAATGTCCTAAATATTTGGGTGTAGGGTACCTAAGGACCATCATTTCCAAAATATGAGTCCTAACTTCAAGCCCTCTTTTGGGTGTCCCTACCAAATTAATTCTAGTGGGTAGGTAGGGTGTTATTAGGGACAGCATTTAGTTATGGAGAACTAAAATGCTTGAATTCTGCTTACTGTATGCACTTTTATAAGCCTACAGGAAATTCATGGAGTTGTGGTCTTGATTTTTCCTAAGAACATGAAAAAAAAAAAAACAACAGTCAGTGACCTAACTCCTATTGCCAGTCCTATAGAATCAATTAGATTTTCTTACAGGCCAAGTCACCATTCAATAGTTGATTCAATGAGCCTATTCCAGCTGGGAATAACTGATAGGATGCCAACAAGTGGTTGTTAGTGGCTAATTACAGCTTTTTAAATCTAATTGGTGTTTTGCATCCTACGTCTTCTGGATATTTTCTTTTAAAAGGCCAATGGAGAACATTAATTGCATTATAAAGTGAGCAGTAGAACTGATATCACTTGGTAGAGCTTAACTTCCTATACTTAAAACAGCATTTTGATGGGTCAATCTAGTAATGCAGTGTTTCTCATACTGTGCTTCTCCAGCTGTTTTGGACTTCACCTCCCAGAAATCCCAGCCAGCTTACCAGCGGTTAGGAATTGTGGGAACTGAAGTCCAAAACATCTGGAGGAGCACAGTTTGAGAAACTCTGTAGTAATGTCTTGATTGTGCAGAAATATACTTCATAATATGGACAGCTCAGATCTCCTTAGGAACTAATGGCTTGGGAATAATTTTGAAGATTCCAGAGGTCCCCAGTCCAGCCATCCTAGTAGATCAGTGGTTCCTATCCTTTGGTCCTCCAGATGTTTTGGGCTTCAGCTCCCACAATTCCTAACAGTTGGTAAACTGGCTAGGATTTCCGAGAGCTGAAGTCCAAAACACCTGGAGGACTGAAAGTTTAAAACCACTGTAGTAGATGAAGCTGCAGAGTTTGGTCAAGGATATATAAATGGCTTTATAACTGGTACCCACTCCACCAACTGGTATAAGAGAGTACACCCTCACTGAGGAAATGAGAAATTTCATTTAGAGAATAGTCAAGAAACCCTGAGCCAGGTAAGTATGTGAAAATGTCATAATGCTTACTACTCACTAGGCTTGTCCGATCGATGGAAAAAATGTTTCAATTCTCGTTTCTAAAGTAGGGGGTGCCGGCTCTTCGATATAGAAATTATTTCTTAATGTTTCACCCAAAATTTTTGGATATTTCCGAAAATTCGTAATGTTTCTAAAATGTTTCTAAAATGGCAGACGCGCATGCACAATCGCCAAAAAACAGGAAACTGGGGGGGACTTTTCTGGGGGTCTCCCGCCCTCATTTCTTGAGCTATTCTCATCAAATTTGGTACAGTGGGAGAACACATTCCACACTCTTTGCTCAACAAATTGCAGAATGTTTCCTGTCTCCTGTGATTTTTAATGAATTTTCATAACTTTTTATAATACACTATTGTTCAATATTTGAAGAAACCTGTTCCTGGTTTGAAAGTCTTATTTCCTGTTCAATTGGGTTCTTATCACTGTAAAAGTCCCTCTTCTACTTGTGTAGACTTTGGATTAGAAATGCAGCACACACCAAGCAATGCCTTGACAGGATTGGCAACGTCCTTTGGAAACTATAAATTGCCTTTGAACCTTTTGATCTATGGTGCCACTGGCTGACCTTGTGATTGCAAAAATGAAACTCTGGCTGAGGACTTTGGATTAGAAATGCAGCACACGCCAAGCAATGCCTTGACAGGATTGGCAACGTCCTTTGGAAACTATAAATTGCTGTGGACCCTCTATTGAATCAAATCAATATCTGACTTTGTGATTGCAGAAATAAAACTCAGCCCAAGGCTTGGGAATAGAAATGGAGCGTGAGAGAAGCAATGCCTTGGCGGGTGCCCCACGTCCTTTGGAAACTATTTCTTCCAATGTACCCTTTAGGTTTGAAAACAATGTGTGTCTTTGTGATTGCTGCAATAACACTCAGCCCGGGGGCTTGGGATTACAAACGGAGCGGGAGGGAAGCAATGCACTTGCAGGAATGCAGACGTCCTTTGGAAACTATTATTTTCAAGTCCCCCCCCCCCCTTTCAGGATTGCAAAGAAGGGCTGATGTGGTGAGTGCTAAATTCCAAAAAAGAAAACAGAAAGGCAAAAGGTCTCCCTCAGGAGTAGATGGAAAGCACCCCAAGCTCAGCACTAGCAGGGACGCAGATGTCCTTTGGAAAAAAAAAGTTTCCTAAAGCCAGCCACAGCAAGGACTCTGCCCCAAGCCCCCAGCCAATTTCCCCCCCCCCCCAAAAAAAACACAATATCGAACCAGCAACAACAGAAACACTCTACCCCCAGTCACTTAGCCCTCTCTCCCCCAAGCAAGCAAGCAGCTTCCCAGCGCGCGCGAAACACCATCTCTCCTCGGTATCCCAACCCAGAATGGCTTGGCTCAGTTGGGGAGGGGATTTTTATAGAGATCCTCCACATGGACGCGGAGGACGCTAGCCCCCACCTTTTTCAGTGGAAGTCTCTGATTGGCCAGGGAGCGGTAGCCATGTTAGGCTGCGCTAGGCTCCCATTCATGTTAGGTTGCAGAAACAAAACAAAAAAAGTAAAAAAAATTTTTAAAAAAAATATTAAAAAAAAATTTTGGAAGGAAAAAATTTAACGAAAATTTTAAAAAACAATTAGAGAATGGGCCAACGATGGTTCGAATTACATTGCCAGTTGCGCCCAGGGAAAACGTTTCAATACTCGTTTCAAAAAACGAGAACAATCCGAAATAATTACGAAATGAGAAACATAACGAATATTTGGACAACCCTGCTACTCACTACTGTTGGGGCAGACATGAGTTGCAGTCCAACAAAATCTGGAGGATTACAGTTTGCTTGCCCATGACTTGCAATAAATTCATTCACATGGTTCATGTGTATATTTCAGCATAGATATATTGAATCATAACATTGTCATTAACCAGGACAAATTGCCTATAAAGTATGTTTTTACATGCTGAAAATAGGAGAATTGCTCTCATACCATCAAGAATAACTTCAAACATGGGGCTTTACCATTCATACACTAAAAGAAATTACTTCTTAATGTCTGTTGTTGACTTGTGTTCTAACAGGTAGTTAAGTAGATAAATCTGCTTTGGAAATGACGACCAGTCAGTGGTAATGCTATGATATTTCTAAGAAGATATTTTAGCTTTCACTAAAATAGGGACAAAACCAGAGTCTGGAAAAATTACTTTTGGACTACAAATCTGAGAGTTGATGTTCATGCAAGGAGTTCTTTCATGGAAACAAACATTTTGTATTTGTATATATGAAGAGACTGGGTTTCAAAAACAAAAGTAATTTGCTTTTAACCTGTGATCTGGTGACATAGGTACAAACCACTGATAGCTGAAAGCACATCACTGTAGAAATTGAAAAAAAAGGTTTACAGTCAGAGTGGAGAGCCTGTAATTTTATATATTTATATACTGTTTGCTTCAACCATTTTTGGAAGGTGGCTAGGGGCAGGGAAAATTGGGAGGGAGGAATTTAAAACACATTAAAGACTAAAAGACAGAATTATAGTGCTATGATTTCACTTTTTCTGCTGTGGCAACTTCTTGTGAAATCCTGGAGTCTGTAGTTCAGATTTCTCAGTTCACCAAAATTACAAATCCCAGTATTTCTAAGGATGAAGCAATGACAATTAAAGTGGAATTGTAATGCCTGGATGTGACAATATTACCCCAGGATAACTTGTGTTGAAAAGTGGGGAACTAAAATTAAATGAATGCAGATAGTGATGGTTTACTTTAATAGTAGTCATTCACAGCAGATGATAAGAAGCACAAGCATTTTTGCATGGAGGATTATAAAGCATGGAAAAAAGATTTTGGAGGCTGTCACTTCCTTAATGCAGTTGCTAAGAAGTTTGGGAAATGCTACATGTTAGTCTGATGACTAGTTACTTTCAACCTGGTGCAATGGAGGGGAGAGCAGCCAGCTCCAGAAAGTGTGTAGGTGCGTTAAACAATTCTGAATTTGACTGAAGTCTTTAGGGAATTTAGATTTAGAATGGGATCAAGTGTGGAAATAAACATTTGTTCTCAACCCTTCTTTTTTAAAAATATTAGTAGCTTCAACTCAGTTAAAAGGATCTGCCATTTGTTACTATGCCACTCCAACTGCTGAAAATGTTGGCTGTCTGACACAATACTAATAATCTTCTCAAGCTGAATTTGCCCTGACTTGCAAAAAACTATTGGGAGTCAATAGAAAAAGCTGGCAAATTGCTAGCCTTCAGGCTCAAGTGTCTACATACTCATAATTATAATGCTAGAGAGACAATACTAGCAGGGTGTATGTCACACAAAAAGCAATTAGGGCAATTTAAGCAATTTCATCCAACTCTTTAGTCAAGAGAACATGTTCTGACTGAAAAGACAACTTCAGGTTTTCTAGGTCAGGTAGAAATCTCACCTTTAGATGAGCAACTTCACAATTCCTTGCAAGTTTCCTTTTCCTCACCCCAAAAATTCAGGCAATCAGGGCTGTGACGGATGGTGGGAATGGGGGCCTTGTCCCCTAATTAGAATTCTTAACCCCCATCCCATAAGAGGAAAGCACAGCACTTAAAGTGGAATCAAAGTGCTATACATTTGTGGATGGACCCTGTTATCTCTTAGAACAATGCTTTTTAAAGTTGCCAGCTCAACATTTGAGAGTAGATTAGAACCGGAAACAATGATGATCCTTTTTTAAATTACAAGTAAAAGACAGTGGTACAAAAAACAAAGAAAAAGCCCACTAAGGCCTGGAGGCGTCTGCACTTTTTTGCAGCAATGTCATTCTCTCTAACAAGTGAATTCCGGGAGCAAAACATTCGTATGGCTTCACACCTGCAGCACACACCAGATGAAGAAGGATTATGCTTTCCTCCATTTCTTTGCAAGATTCATATTTAAGGATATGCAACCATCACAAAATTCTTTTCTGTTTCTGTTTTGACTATTCAAAAAAATATCCCAGTTCAACTATGAAAAGTCGTCAAATTGTGTCTGCATCAGAATTTCCCCTGGAGATCTGAATTTTCCAGACCTTTCATTGCCTATCACTAGGAAACTGAAAAAAAATCTACGAACTTTTTGCTGTTTGACAGAACTAAATGAAACTGGCAGGCAGAATCACACCCTTATGAGTGCATTGAACCTGCCAATTTTGCAGTTAGGTACAGGGCATGGCCCTTTTGTACAAGTAGCCTTTCTTTTCTTTAGACACACGAGAGAGGAAGAGGTGCAGCTACTTGGGAGACCAAAATGGAGGCATAAAATGTTGTTATGGCAACTCTATAATGAGAGATGTCCAAGTAATTTTCTGGCACTATATCTTTGTTTCACTTTTTATTGTCTCATCATTGGATTTTCATGGGAAAAGACAATCAAAAGAAATTTACCATGCCTCCTTCTGCACAGTAATAGTAAGAGTTAGTTATGGGGCCCCCGGTGGCGCAATGGGTTAAACCCTTGTGCCAACAGGACTGCTAACTTGAAGGTTGGGTTGCTGACCTGAAGGTTGCCGGTTGAAATCCAACCCGGGGAGAGCGCAAATGAGCTCCCTCTGTCAGCTCCAGCTTCATGTGGGGACATGAGAGAAGCATCCCACAAGGATGGTAAAACATCAAACATCCCCTGGGCAATGTCCTTGCAGATGACCAATTCTCTCACACCAGAAGCAACTTGCAGTTTCTCAAGTCACTCCTGACATGAAAAAAATGGTGACGCTGCTATCGTTTCTGAGGGTTCCTCTGTCAGTTTCACCACCCACTACTGCTGTTGACCCAGTAGATGTTGGGTCCATTTAGTCTGGAGCCTCAGCAAAAGCCTGTCAGATGTGGGAGACCATTCCAGCAGCATTGCTGCCACCATCATAACTTCATGCTTCACAGGGGCACTCAATTCCATCACCATGGAAAGGTAGTGCCATTGATGGGATAAGAATTCTAGCCTCCCCACCCCCACCAAATAATCTTCCTTCGCTTCCCAAATCTCTAGCATTGCAGTAATTTAAAACTTAAGGTGATGATTTAGAAAAGAGGCCTTAGACAGCATTGCTGAACCTGGAATATTGTAGTTGGAAAGGGGAAATATTTATGGTATATTAAAGAGCTATTTTAGACAGGACCTGTTTGTACTGAATTTTATGTTCACACTTTGTTCCTTGGATAGTGTAGAGATTATTTTATACATAGGTGCTTAAAAATGGCCAGTGAAATACTTTTGCATCTCATAGGAGTTGGGTATAGATGAGTTTATTTTCTTACAGATATTATAATTAAAGAAAAACTCTCAGTCTACTCTGGATAGGGATGGTTTTACACCTTGAAATGATATTTCCCTGTGTTATTTGGCCACATATGAAAAAGTGAATGAACTAGTGGACTTTGGGGAAGTAACTGGATGAGAGGAAATGTTTTCCCTGCTGACATAGCCCCAAACAAGTCAGGGCACCTTGTTAGACTTTTTAGATCAGGCTACGTGCTGCTTTGCACGAAGAAAGTTGTGTCATCTTGATTTTAAAAATGCACTCAGAGTTCATGACAGCAATCAACATCTTCACTTCTATTTCCCTGAAGTTAATCAGACTCTAACTCCTGTTATGGAGGAAGTATTTAAGGAAAGATTTCAAAGTGCTGATTATGTGACTAAAAGTTTCACATGGCCTTGTAGTTTGAGGTAGATATCCCACCCTAATTCAGTTTGGTTGACTCAGTGTAACCTCTTAGAAAGTATAATCTGTAGAGTCCCTGTGCGCTAGAGTCATATTTTGTAACAAGAAGTGATTTTGAAATTGTCCCCATCAAAATTGTGGAGCTCCAGATTTCCTATCTTGTTTTTAGAGTAGATACAATGCATTCATGTATTGTGCAATTCTCCTTTTAAGTTTAAAATTTAATATGAAGTGTATGGCATTCCCTTCTGACCAAGCCAATCCTATGAGTAGAAGTTGCTGAAGCCAGAGTGGAGGACAGTTATATGAATGTCATATACAGTTGGCACCCTGTATCTATGGATTCTGTAAACCATCCATGGCTTGAAAATATTTAAAATATATCCAAAAACGCAAACCTTGATTTTGCCATTTTATATAAGGGACACAATTTTATTATGCCATTGTATATATGGTAATGGGACTTCAGCATCTAAGTATTCATGGGGGATCCTAGAAACCAGGAGCCCACTGTCCTGTATTTTTCATCATGTTTTGCAGGAGTTGCATATATTAGGTCCAGCAGAGGTCTTTTTTAACAACATGAAGTTATTTTCTGTTTACTCCCCTAGGTTTGAAATTGTCCACGAGGCAAGATTTCCCACACATACCTTGAGGGCATCCCAAGAGGGCACGAAGCTAGCCCTGGGGAATGCATGCCGGCTATAGGTTACACCTTACCCACTCCTGCCTTCCTCATGCCCCTTCAGTTAGCCTGCTGCCCAAACATGCATTGTAGGATGCTGCTCCATGTTCATGGTTGAAGTAAGAATTCAGCTACTCATCTCTTTGGATACAAGGATATTCCTGCTCTTCATTTAGAGAGCAAAATGCCTGCATTTTACCATGTTCTTAATTTCCGTCATATAACTCAATTTCTAACATTTCATATCATCACAGACACAGCTGAAATGATATGACATTTCTTATTATCAGACACAGTTTTATCGAATAATCTGACTTTACATTCTGGGATTTAATATGAGTTGGCTCCAGAGCCACTCCTTACTAGTGATGGTATCCCAGGCCTTGATTTTTCAAGGCTAAAACATGAGACATAGGTATAATGCTTCAGAAGAGGTGGTTGCTCTGATGTTATAAGGGTGATGTTACAAGTGCTGTTGTTTGCTTCAATCATAGTAGCACAGAATACATTATTCTACTAAAAACCAAATGCCAAGTTTAAATAATGAGGAACATATATGCACACACTTCTGAAGACAGCAGTGTCATATTGAGATCCCTTCCTCTTGCCCTGAGATCCTTGAGCTCTACTAAAAGTTGCCCTGAGAAATGCTCAGAAGGCCCTGTTTAGGTCCCAATTGCCTACAGAATACAGTGGAAGGTCAACAGTGCTTTCCATCATTAGACTGGGAATAATAATAATAATAATAATAATAATAATAATAATAATAATAATAATAATAATAATAATAATAATACCAACAACTTGCCAGTCTCTTCTCATGGATTAACTCTACCAATGAAACTCAAATTTAATTTTCAGTGAAATAATCTGAAATAGCATCCTACTGCTTCTGCACTATATAATCTTTGGGAATTCATCTTCCACTAGTGCAGGGATACCCCTGCCCAGTTATCCCATGTAGCCAACCACAAGGAATTGGAACATGGAACGTAGGAGAATTTGTTACTGACTTATGGAAACCCTAAGCAAACTCATCACAGTGTTTTCTGGGGCTGAGAGTGTATGACTTGCCCAATGTCACCCAGTGGGTTTTCATGACTAAGGGGAGACTGGAGCCCTCATCTCCAGAGTGATAGTCAAACTATTTTTTATACCCATAATATATGCAATTTTTCAAAACCAAAGTCTTAAGAGGCTTGTAATGACACCAAGGCCTGTAGCCGGGGGGGAGGGGGGGGGAAGGGGGGAGGGTTTAGGGGTCCACCCCCCCCCAATTTTTCAGATTAAAATAAACCCTTGTTTACTCATGATTTTTAACTGGTTAACCAAATCCCCATGCTAAGTCTATGAGACGCAAAAAATTAAGAGTCCCTCCAGGCACTATCTCAAGCAGATATTGACAGGCCTGTAGCCGGGGTGGTGGTGGTGGTGGTTGTTGGGGTTCAACCCCCCCCCCCCCCAAATTTTCAAAACCCCTCCCAAAAATATTTTCTGGCTATGGTCCTGATGACACCCATTTCCAGCTCAGAAGAAATTGCTCCATCAGTGTTTGGGTTTGGTTTTTGTTTTTGTTTTGTTTTTTTGTTATTTACATTAATAGCTTGTGCTCTTACTATATTGTTTCACAAATTGCTTTGTAAATTGGTTTAGACAAGTGACTATCCTAAAAGGTAAGGTAAAAATGTGAGAAATCCTTAGAAGAGGAATGTGGAAGGTCCAGTTTACACTGCCATATAATTCAGTTTGAAACTGCTTTATATGCTCAGTGTAGACTCATATAATCAAGTTTAACTGCATTTTATGAGTCTACGCTGATCATATAATGGCAATGTAGATGGGGCCAAAGTGGAGCATGTAGCCCACAACTCTACTTTCGTGGTCTCCAAAGGCCATAAGTTGACCCTCATATGAATTACATGTTTTGGTGGTTTTCCAGCCTGAAACTATCTAAAAAGCAACAAAGCTACACACAGATCCTGTGATCTGCATATCCCTTCCCTAGTCAAAAACCAAAAATAGCCTGAAGTGATGGGAAATTAGAGGTAGTGAACCCCCCCCCCCCCCCATAGAAGTGCTCACATCTGTTTTAGGGTTTACATCTGGTCAGAAATCACTATAATCGTTTCTCCCCATTATGAAAGATATCAGCAATAGCAATGTCACCTACCATCATTTTTTATCGTATTCTTCCCTCTAATGGCTGTTTGGGAAACTGTATTTCATAAGCTCTCACTTCATTAGTGACATTGTGGTAAAAATTCTACCAGAAATAGACTATTTCCTAATCTCATTCCATACCTTCTCTGTACGAGATGCTTGTTGATATGCTCACTGGTAATTAATTACTTGCATATTAAGATGTATAAATGTGCTCCTAAGTTTAAAACAAGTAACACACCCAAGCTAGCTTTGAAATATGCATCTATACCCCGAATCCACTTGATTCTCTGTTCTCTTTATCCTATGAATGGCATAATATGAAGATATTGAATGGTAGAAAAGAAGAAGAAATAACAATATTTTGCATGATAATGATATTTTTGAGAACAGATAAATAGTATTTTCATTTTCTTTAGTACATTTTAATGTTTAACAAGGAACTTTTTCCTGTTTATAGTGTGTTCACCAAGAGAAATTGTAAGCTCTACCTTTTTCTAGTATTTCTAGTATAGCTCCCAGAATGTCCTAGCATGCACAATGGGAGTGAAAAGGTCATTTTCTGAGTTCTGCTTGCATATACGAAAACACAGAAGTGTTTTATTTTTCTGCAGAAAATATAAGCTAGTGCCTCCCCCTCCTGACCAAGCCACCTATGTTGTTAACAGCCAAATGAAAGGTAGAAATCAATTGGATACATTTCCAACCATAAAGTTGGAATGATAAACTCCCCACAACTTTTGAACATACTGGAAATACTACATGGGGCAGGTACTCTTATCATGATGTAGTGGCTATATTGTTGGACTACAACTCTATCAATCTCTCTCAGCTTCAGAAGAAGGCAAAGACAAACTGTATTTGAACAAATCTTGTCAAGAAAATCTATAATAAGTTTGTTTTAAGGTCACCATAGGTTAGAAATTACTTTTTGGCACATAACAACATGAACATGTGGAACCTGTAGTGACCATCTATGGATACTTCCTATCCATATAAGAGGCTCGGCTTCTCATTGAACATCAAGAAAACCAAAGTGCTCTTCCAGCAGGCACCAGCCGATCCCTCTGCAATGTAAGAAATACAGCGTAATGGTGTAACATTAGAAAATATTGACCATTTCCTCTACCTTGGCAGCCACCTTTCCACAAAAGTCAACATTGACACTGAAATACAAAACCGCCAGAGCTCTGCAAGTGCAGCATTTCTACAAATAAAGCACAGAGTATTTGAGGATCGGGACATCCATAGGGATACCAAGGTGCTTGTTTATAAAGCTACTAGCTGTCCCCGGCCACGCATTGCTGTGGTGAAATATGGTGGTATGGGAAATAAAGTATTGAGGAATTGGTAGTAGTTAAGGTAAAGGGTAAAGGTGTGGAGTCCAGATAATCCAGTTAAAGCAGATAATATAAGATTATATGGGTTATATAGCTGTGTGGAAGGGCCTTGAGTCTACACTGCCATGTAATCCAGTTAAAATCTGATAATCTGTATTTTATAGGCAGTGTGGAAGAGGCCTAAGTGAGGCCTAACTCTGCCTGTCCCCTGGGTGAGTGGGTTGCTAGGAGACCAAGTGGGCGGAGCTTAGCCTTCTAACTGGCAGCAATTGGATAAAAACAATTATTCCTCTCCCTCTAATTAGGACTTTATTTTTCTTTTCTTTTTGTTGTATCAACCTAGAGGCGTGGATGATGGGTTGTGTTGTCAATTTTCGAGGTTGTGGGGTGTTTAGTTTTGTTGTTTTGGCGGTCGCCAGGATTCCATCACTCTTTTATATATATAGATTGTCCTCCCACCCCTGTTATACACCTGCAAAACATGGATTGTCTACAGACATCACACTCAACTCCTGGAATGATTCCACCAATGTTGCCTCTGGAAAATCCTGCTAATCTCTTCGGAAGACGAGCAGACAAATGCCAGGGTGCTGGAAGAAGCAAAGACCACCAGCATTGAAGCAATGCTCCTATGCCATCAACTCCGCTGGGCTGGCCACGTTGTCCAAATGCCCCACTCAAGAATGGAAATGGAATGTTGGTGGACAGGAAAAGAGATTTAAAAATGGGCTTAAAGCTAACCTTAAAAATGGTGGCATAGACACTGAGAACTGGGAAGCCCTAGCCCTTGAGCACTCTAACTGGAGCTCAGCTGTGACCAGCAAAGCAGTGGAATTCGAAGAGACACAAATGGAGGGTTTAAGGGAGAAACGTGCCAAGAGGAAGGCGCATCAAGCCAGCCCTGACTGGGACTGCCTTCCACCTGGAAACAGATGCCCTCACTATGGAAGAACGTGTGGGTCAAGAATAGGACTCCACAGTCACCTATGTACCCACTGCTAAGACACTACACTTGGAGGGCTATCATACTTGGACAATGAGGGATCGCCTAATCAAGTAACTTCCTACCTGGTCTTCTGCAATCATTCTTTATTGTTGCTGTAACTCAAAGGTATGGTGACTTTCAGCAGCTAATGTTCTACTTCTGTTAATCAAGTTGACTTAAGGATACCTGTTGGTGGCAACCTTTTAAGACACTGCTCTCCCCATTACATGGCTATGTCTTTTGATTTGATTTTCCAACTGCTTTTAAGGAGATGTACATTTCCAGAAGAACCATTTAGGGTAGCCTTCTAAATACCGAATTCAAGTTTCTTCTATACAATACATCCTCATCATTTGTGCAGGTTAAGCTATTTTTCATTTGTATTGACAAAGGCAATATTTTCCTCTTCTTTGTTAGAACAGCTAGCAGAGTTTGTAGAAGTACCTAAAATGACATCAAGAACCCCCACCCATTAAATCTGTATGATCCATAGAGGATGGGAGGGAAAGATGTTCTCCTTTTCTCTCTTTTGTACCTAAGAAATTGCCTAAACAAGGCAAAAAACAACAAAACCGAAACAGTTTCTTCCTCATACTTCTTTGCTTCATTCATGACTAATCTGCATGAAATTCTGGTTTTTTTTTTGCCAGCAGATGGTGCTAATGTTTCATATAGTAAAGTGTGTGTGTGTGAAGAATAGTTTGATTCTCCAACAAGTTTTACTATGAGTCTGTCTGTCCAGCACATTCTGAGCCATTTATTTGATAATGCAATGTGCAGGCCTGATTTCAATAGCTGGAGAGAATGATTCACTGGCAAATGAAGACTATGTTTATGGGCTTGTCTGTTTCTTGCCAAGCACCAGAGGCTCTGTGGAAAGAAAAATGGGATGAAGGAATTGTGCCATTTGGAAGAAAGAGCACAGCAGGTGCAGCTTGCTTCATGGAGATGTACTAAGCAAGGAAAGGATAATCCTTTCTGCACACATTCACTGAAATAAATAAATAAATAAATAAATAAATAAATAAATAAAATTTACCAACAATGCAGTACAGAGAAATAGTTTCACCCTTTAGATTGGATCTACACGTCAATGTTTAAGTTGCTAATCTTAAAAATAATTTATCAATTTTTATTTCTTACTTTAAAATAAACACTTTAATTGTAGGTTGTTGCTGGTGATGTTGTGATTATTGTTGTTGTGTGACTCTAAGCAATTTCTGACATGTGGAGACCCTAAGGCAATCCTTTCACCTATTTTTGGGGCAAGATGTGTTTAAAACAGTTATGTTATTTTCCTCTGAGCTGTGAAAGCATAACTTTCCCAGCATCACAAAGTGAGTTTCCATGGTTTGTCTCTTAGAATCTAGTCCAACCTGCAATGCACCATGCCAGACTGACTCTGTGTGTTACATCATCATTATCATAATCAATTTCATTGTTACTGACATGGTGATGGAATCGATTTCCTGCTTCTTAGCAAGGGGATGGACTGGATGGCCCATGAGGTCTCTTCCAACTCTACTATTCTATGATTCTATGATTCTATGATACTATGATCTCCTCTTTGGGCCTGGGCTGTGGCGCAGGCTGGTGAGCAGCCAGCTGCAGCTAGCTGCAACAAATCGCTCTGACCAAGAGGTCATTTGTTCGAGGCCAGCTCGGAGCCTGCGTTTGTTTATGTCTTTGTTCTATGTTAAGGTATTGAATGTTTGCCTTATATGTGTAATGTGATCCGCCCTGAGTCCCCTTCGGGGTGAGAAGGGTGGAATATAAATACTGTAAATAAATAAAAATAAATATTGACAAAATCAGTATGCCCTGAAACAAAGGAGTCACCATCTGCCTGTATTTTCCCCTCATTACGTTACAGCATTATTCTCATTGCTTCTATTCCTCTGCATGTGATTATAGGCTAAGACAGAGAAATAATAGGAAATATGTCATTTTAGATCTTGTTCATTCTAGCTGGATGACCTTAGTGCTAGCATTCAGTAAGAGGAGCTGCTTGTTGTTTGGAAAGCTGTCTCTTTTTAGGTGAAATCCAACAAGTGTTCCTGTTTTGATTGAATACTTTCCATCAGTGGAAAAGGGAGCAATCCCCCCTTTCCTGACAACTGCCTGTGGCTCTCACCCAGATCTGAAAAAAAGAGGGAGAAAACTTCCTCACCACTATTCTAATGGCTGTAGTTTATTGCTTGAGGAACATTTGTTGGATTCTATCCTATTTTCTGCTTCTTCAAGTAGAATTATAGAAGCCATAAGGGCAATCATTTTAGACAGGAAGAGCTTTGAGAATATGCTAATGTTCCCGGCACCCAACTCTCTGTTTAAAGGAGAGTATAATGTTAACATGTATAACATGAAAAACATTCAAACTACAGTAGAGTCTCACTTATCCAACACTCGCTTATCCAATGTTCTGGATTATCCAACGCCTTTTTGGAGTCAATGTTTTCAATACATCGTGATATTTTGGTGCTAGATTCGTAAATACAGTAATTACTACATAGCTTTACTGCCTATTGAACTACTTTTTCTGTCAAATTTGTTGTAAAACGTGATGTTTTGGTGCTTAATTTGTAAAATCATAACCTATTTTGATGTTTAATAGGCTTTTTCTTAATCTCTCCTTATTATCCAACATATTCGCTTATCCAACGTTCTGCCGGCCCGTTTACGTTGGATAAGTGAGACTCTACTGTAATTAGACTTGATAACCGTTGGATGGAATGCCAAGCTATCTTTTTCACCTGAGGCACATTTATTTGCCCACTAGAATCTGTTGACCATATAGACATTTGTCTTATAGAATTATAGAATTGTACACTTGGAGGTAAAATTAATGGTGAGAGGAATGATTTTGGAAAAGTGTCCTTTTCACTACGGCTGCTAGTGGCCATGCTGGCTGGTGGATTTTGAGAGTTGCTCTCAAGTAATTCTTACAAACTCTGAGCCAGGCAGAGAAATCTCTTTTGGTCAGCAAAAATAGAACATCCTACCTTGTATGTGTAAATGTTCTTTCTTGTGGCTCTATACCTTGATATGTGTAGTTTCTGACTGTGTGAATAGGGTTGTTGCTCTTGAAAACATCTTCCTAGTGCTAGTGTCATAATAAATTACACCACAAGTCAAGGCAAGCTAGCCATTTCTACCTAGAGGAGAATATTTCTTTGAATTCTAAAACAGATGAGGTAAAATAAAATGTAAGTACTAGATATGTGCACAAAATTTGAAAGAGTTGGAAATCGTAAGATTTCTAAGTCGGAAGCCATATCTGAAGTGTTTGCATGGCCCACACCAAATATTTTAGGATCAAAACTTACCCTATACTTTTTCATTTTAGTTTTGTAAATCTCAGAAGGCTCACAAAGTCAGTTTCATATTCAGTGAAAGGAAGCAAAGCCATTAAGCCAAAAATGCTGCCTGTCCACCTTAGTGCCTGCCTTGCCATTCCTCTCCCTAGAATTAATGAAGTCTCAGCATTTAGGAGTAGTGAAAAGAGGGAGCAGTACATTTTGGAAAGGGGAGGAGCCCTATGTCAAAGAAATCAAAAGGCTTTGCCCTAAACTACATTTCCCAGTATGCATTAGTGATAGATCTTGTTGTGGGAAAAGTTCAAGAAAAGTGTCAACTGGAATAGTCTAAGTTAGTTGTTTTACTATTTATTTGTATGTGATTAAATGGCTGGAACCTGTGTTTTAACATTTTGCTAAGTTCCAGGATGAAGGAGCAATGATGATGACAGGTTGAATTCTTCAAGCAAGGAGATCATTTCACAGTTAGTCAAAATACAATACCCCAGTGCAAATCACATGTCAGGGTAATAGTTCAGATCAAGAAAGACTGAGGAAAAAGGAATCCCTTTCTTGTATCTTTTTCATGGTGTAATTTCTCAACTGGCCCTTTTTTCTCCCTTGTGTTGTGCTGAGGAGGGGGCAGCAGTGAGTCACAGATGCCACAAGTAAGATTAGTATCTCTCCTCCTTCGCCATTTGAGTCTGCAATGAGCTGAAAGGACTGTCTCTTCTCAGGCTGATTCTTTTTGAAAGCAAGCCACATAGCACTGGGTCTGTGTTTATTTTCTCCTGAAATTAGGGCAGCCTGATTTTAATTGTGAGATCTACTATACTAAGTTGTATTTGTGCAGCTGTCATCAAACATCTATGGAACTGTATTTCGGTATTTGCTCAAGATCCAGCAGCCTCCCTGTTCCCAAAGGGATTTTTTTATTCATGCAAGAAGTCTCCCTGTTTCACCGACATGTCATGCTCAGAAATGCCCTCATTCAATGTGTGGGTTATGCATGCTGCTATATGCTGAATCATTGTGTTATGTCAATTGGTAAGATTTGGTCTACAATTTGAAACTTTTGTGAGCTGCAATATTCAGACTTTCTTCATTTTCAAAAAGAAGAATGTAAAGAAACCTATTATAGTGAGTTCTTGGTATCCACAGGTATTTGATTTCAGGATCACCCTTGGAGGCCAAATCGATGGATGCTCAAGTCCCATTATATATAATTGTGTAGTAAAATTGTGTCCCTTATATAAAATGGCAGAATCAAGGTTTGTTTGGGGGGATTTTGTTTTTGAAAAAAATTCAAGTCATGTTTGAATTAATGGGTGCAAAATCCAAGGATATAGAGGGCTGAGTACTGACAAGCTGTAATAAAGTCTGCTTGTGTTCTTTTGGTATACCAAACATTGAGGGCCAATACATTCCATCTCCTTGGTTGATAATCAGCAACTGTAATCAAACCATTTCCAATGATTGGTGGTAAACCAGTCTTTTATTGTATGGTGGCTTATAAAAATAATCTTTCCTTGGAGACACAATATATTGGTGGCTTTTATGACTTTTCTATTTTGTGTCTACTTGTGGTTTATGGTTTAAGTCTACTTGTGGTTTTATGAGTCTGCCATTAAGTGTCTACTATTAACAGGGCCTCAACAGTAGGGTTTGTGAGAATTCCTGTCCATGTAGAAAGCTCAAGGGTATCTCTTCAAGTATGATTCCTTTGCTTTTTTTATACATAAATGCATACTAATTCAGAGTAGTTTGCTTCCTTTCAAACTTGGGTAGCACTGAAAGTGCTAAACTGCTAACTGGAATAGATTTTTCAAAGTGTGGCATGTTTTTATAAATATTAACTATGAAATATCCAGTTTTATCCAATAGTAGTCAAAGGACCTCATCCCACTAGCGCCTGGATCCACTTAAAATCCACTTTAGAGAGGGGGCTTTAAACAGCTTAGCCAGACAAGTCCTGGGCCTCACCAAATTACAGACTCCAGAATTCTGCAGGAGGCAGAAACTGGATTTAAAGTGGATTCATGCTCTAGTGTGATGAGGCAGTAAATGAAGAATTTAATTTCATTTGCTTGAAAGCAAATGTTGTCCTGCATTGCTGTAAAAAACCATAAAATGGCCAGAAAGATCCAAGTAAAAATATGAATGGGTGAATGTGCAGGAAATGCAGCATGTTTTCTCTTCCTTTACTTCTTATGGGTCTAGGAAACGTCTAGGAGCACATTTCGTCAGTACAGCAGAAAGTAGAGCTGGGATTTTATAGTGACAATATTTTGTGCCAGCTGTGTGCAAGGAGACAATCTCCACAAAACAGGACAGGCCCAGAAAGTAGAACTGGAAGCTTGTAGCCAGCCCTGCATATCCCAGAACAGTTTGATATAGTTCTGATTGTTGCTGGACATCTTTGTCGTCTTCTTTGAGCTGCTGATGCATCACAAATATACTAGTGGGTCCTGTCATATAGCTTTGTGAGGTTGGAGCAATATGTCTAAATAGTAAATACCCTTCTGAAGTCTGCACCAAAATTTCTAGTATAGCAATAACTTCAAATTTCAATGTGTTGTCGAAGGCTTTCATGGCCGGGATCACAGGGTTGTTGTGTGTTTTCTGGGCAGTCTGGCCATGTTCCAGAAGTATTCTCTCCTGAAGTTTTGCCCACATCTATGGCAAGCATCCTCAGAGGTTGTGAGGTATATGGAGAAACTAAGCAAGTAAAGTTTATATATCTGTGGAAGATCCTGGGTGGGGAAAATAACTCTTGTCTGTTGGAGGCCAGTATGAATATTGTAATTAATCACCTCAATTAGCATTAAATGGCCTTCCCAGCTTCACCTCTTGGACTGGGGAAATCCTTTGTTCAGAGTTGTTAGCTGTTCCTGATTGATTCATGTCTGGAATTCTTCTGTTTTTAGAGTGTTGCTCCTTATTTACTGTTCTGATTTTTGAGTTTTTTTAAACACTGTTAGTCAGATTTTGTTCATTTTCATGGTTTCCTCCTTTCTGTTGAAATTGTCCACATGCTTGTGGATTTCAATGGCTTCTTTGTGTAGTCTGACATGATAGTTGTTGGAGTGGTCGAGCATTTCTGTGTTCTCAAATAATATGCTGTGTCCAGGTGGGTTCATTAAGTGCTCTGCTATGGCTGATTTCTCTGGCCGAGTTAGTCTGCAGTGCCTTTTATGTTCTTTGACTCGTGTTTGGGTGCTTAGACTACACAGAGAAGCCATTGAAATCCACAATCCGGAAAACACACAACAACTTTACATTTCATTTGAGCCTTTCAAGATACAGTGATTCACATAAAGAAAAGGGATAGGAAAATTTAACATGGGAATGTAATAGGATATAGGAGATGTCCCATGTGAATTGTCTGATCCATTTATTCATATTATCTTCTGTTGCACTGCTATTCTTCATGTTTAACCTTCTACCCAAAGGTAAACTGTGGGAGGCTACTGTGCTTTAGGCACATTGGTGAGATACCAACAGACTCTTTAAAAAAATAAAGATATTTCCTTTGCATTCTGATAACTCAGAGATGAATTAATAATCAGGCCAGCCCAAAGCTGCAGGTCAGATATGCTTAAATATAAAACAGATGTGCGAATGTAACATGGGATGGATATATTAATGGACAAAAACCTCTCAACAGAAGCTCACAAGCACTTTTTGGGCTTCGTATTTGAATAACTTATTGCAAATGATGGGCTGTCATCAATAAGAGGCTGTGAAAACTCACTCTTTGATTTACTATCCTTTATGGAACTTTTTTGCTCACAGCAATAAGAATTTGGCATCCACTCTGGCTCTGTTTGCTTAAAGGTAAAAGGAGAAAAATCCTCACCTTCCTTGCATAGAATCCAGCTGCTTCTTTCCATTATCCTCAATACTTTCTGTCTCCAAGAAATCCTACATGTGACGGGTTGGGGCCTGCAGGTGGGGGAACCAGCTTATTCTACCAGCAGGGCAGAAGAGAGAGAAACAGTGTTTTCTTCTTTCTCTTTTCCCCTAATTCTTTTTAAGTCTTGCTACAGAGCAGAAATAAAAACCATGATCTTGTATGGTCCCATATAGTGTAGTACTGTTGGATATATAACTAAGCTACAGCTGGTTATTGATTGATTTCCCAGATTTACCACAGAGTCACTGGAGCCCACTGATGGCCATTATGTGCCTGATAAGAGAAATGGGTGCTCAGGGAAGAATCTGGCTATGTCCTTTAAAATTACATCCTCCATTGACATTTCTTGTGATCCTTCAGAGGTTTGAGCAGGTGATGTTATTTTGTAACTGGCAATGGTAACAAATTGAGACACATCTCCAATCCCTCTGCTTCCCACCAGGCATGAGGGAAGCTGTAGCACAATGACCAAGTTTCTATATTGCAGAGCATAGTGTAAATATTCAGGGAGCGTATCTCAATTTGGCATTCCACCGACTCAACATTTAGTCACTGCAACCCCCACCCCTCAGTCATTCAGTGGTTGGCGTAGAGCTGGTGGAATGGAGAAGGATGTCTCCATAGTCGGGTGCAGACTCCTGACATGATTCACTAAGTCTGCAGGGATTAACCAGAGGTCTCAGCAGATGATGTAATCCATCTTCAATACTTTCAAATATTTAAACCTGGCTATCATGCCCCTTTCTCTTCTTTAAGCTAAACTTACCCAGTCCCTTGTACTGCACCTCACAGCACATTATTTTCAGACTTTTCACTATCTTGGTTGCCATACTCAGGGCATATTCCAGTTTGTAAATATGCTTCCTGAATTGTGGCACCCAGAACTGGACACAAGAAAATTCTTTACTTAGGAATATTTGTTCAGAGAGGGTTGGTCATTATCTTATTCTCAAAACTGAGTGTGAGACATGTTCAAGGTTTCCATGGCCAAACACGGATTCAAAGCTTCGGTGGTTCTCCCTAAAAATGTTAGTTGTTCTTAATGAGATTAGTGGGGACTAATGGGTTCACGCCTTCACGGAAAGAAATGCACTACTTTCTATGTTAATTTATTACCTCTTTCCTAAATATCCCTATGCATTGTAATTGACAAACAGCAAAACATCCTGTTGAAAAAAAGCTTAGTATACTCCCTCAAAAGCATTAAACTGAAATTTCACATTAAATCTACATTAATTCCAATTTTCTCTTTGGATAACTCAGACTTTCAGTCTCTACATAGCCTCCGCATAACAATATTTTTTTACTGTCTAAAGCTATTTAATCAAAACCAGGTCTTATAAATTGCTGTGGATGAGGTACATCTGTTGTGAAAGCTCGGAGGATCAGGTTATGTGGCAGAAGCTTAATACATGCCACTTTGGGGTTTATTTGCTACCAGAAAGTCAAGCAAGCTTCACTATAATTGATTTAAAGATGTGTATATGTTGTATCTGTGTTAGTCTGCTGCCTCAAAAACACCAAATATATTTTGTAGTCCCTTTAGCAGACTAAAACATTTCATGAGGGCTAGGACTTTATGGATGAACTCCATCCTATTTCATTAGGCAAATGGAGCATAGTCCCACTTCCTAGGTATAAATCTAGTGAAAGTTAGTTTTTCTCTATATGGATTCAATTTGTGTGTTCATACAATGATGTATGAAGGAATCTTTTCTCCTTTTGCCTTGAGCACTAGCCATGCCTTCTTTGGGCACATGTGGAGGAGAAGGGCAACTAAAATGATCAAGGGTCCGAAGAACAAGCCCTATGAGGAGCGGCTTAAAGAACTGGGCATGTTTAGCCTGCAGAAGAGAAGGCTGAGAGGAGACATGATAGCCATGTACAAATATGTGAGGGGAAGTCATAGGGAGGAGGGAGCAAGCTTTTTTTCTGCCGCCCTGGAGACTAGGACGCGGAACAATGGCTTCAATCTACAGGAAAGGAGATTCCACCTGAACATCAGGAAGAACTTCCTCACTGTGAGAGCTGCTCGGCAGTGGAACTCTTTGCCCCAGAGTGTGGTGGAGGCTCCTTCTTTGGAGGCTTTTAAGCAGAAGCTGGATGGCCATCTGTCGGGAGTGCTTTGAATGCGATTTCCTGCTTCTTGGCAGGGGGTTGGATTGGATGGCCCATGAGGTCTCTTCCAACTCTACTATTCTATGATTCTATGATTCTATGTTATAGTGAGAATGTGACTTATGTGAATGCAAATGTATGTACATTGAAAATGTGCCTCCACTCGAAGGGGGATTCTTGACCAATAACTCACAATATATGCATAGTAATATTCCCATATCTCAGTTCTCAGAGTTAAGAAGAAGAATCTCAGTTTGAGAGCAATGTGTTTAAAATGCTAATATTTATTATTTTTTGTTTTATTCATATATTACACTTGACATTTAAAAGAAAAAAATGAATGAAAGCAATGTCTCCTGGTCTGACACCCCCTCCCCCCACCAAAATCATGGTTACATCTGGAAAATAGCATTTATAGTTTGTACTTATTCTATGAGATCATAGGATAAGTACAAACTATGAGAACTTTTGTTCCTGCTTTGTATTTCAGTTGTTAATGGAGTGCCTCTTTTCATTGATAGGCAAAAACCCATCAGTGTCTCCATATATTTCCTGCTGTTCCAATACCGATGGATCCTTTCTGCTGCAATTGCTAAATTAATGCAGCCACATTGCATGAGTGACTGGCATTCTCTTCTCTTCCTCTCCTGCTCTCTTTTCCCAAGCAGGGTGAGTATGCTTTTACTCAACTTTTCTTTTCTTCTGCCTAAAGTTATTGCCTTCCTTAGTAAAATATTTTGCCACAATTGCAGTAAAAATAAATGTGAAAAATGGAAAGGTGCACAAATGCTCTGTCTATGGTCCAGAAGGTGGGGCTAGCAAGGAAATGTGGAAGAGTGATCACAGCATCATGTATCATCAAACAGTATCATAGTGCAATTTCAGAGAAGTGTGGCCATTTGCTTTCACAATGTGATTGCTGTGAGATAATGGGCTAATACGATAAAGTCATTAATTTAAATATTCTAGCTTTCATGTCCCTTTGTTGTGCAATGAGTGCCTTTATTAAAAATAGTATAGTCATTGAGAAAGGGAGAGAGCGAGATACATTTTTCTCCAGCCTAGAACTAAAATTTGTGATGGGATAGGGATTATGGAGAGCACAAAGTTAAAGGCAGGAGAAATTGTTCCTAAGTGCACAGATATGAGAAGAAAGAGAAGATCTAACTCATGCTTTAAAGTGATTTCAACTTCAGGTATTAAAGCTAAGCTTTTCTCTCAGCTATTTGAGCTGTTTGAAGATGTAGGATACTTGTAATTGTTCCATACACTGTCTGTGTTCACAAGTAACTAGAAACTCTGATTTATTTCATGGGAACTACCTCTACACACTGGGTATCCGTGGTGGTTGGGGCAAGGAGGCTTTTCCCATTCTGGAATCTTACATTTATTTATTTTACTGTATACAGACACAAGGACATCAGCAAGGGTATTAGTGTGTCCTACTGAGAATCCAGATGCCAAACGCAGACTGTCTGCACTATTCTAAAGAAACACCTTCTCAAGACAGCAGGCAGCTTAGAGGAATGCTGCTGTTTCTGATTGATGATGACGCTTCTGAAAAATTTATAAGATTTGGACACATTAGAAATGCAGCAATAATATAAACTCAGTGGGGTATAAGTCTTCATAAATAAATAAAAACTTTGTTGTGAAATAGGGGACTTGATGGCCATAGTGTATAACTTCTATTACTGAAGTATATCCCCCCCCCCCCCCCGCCTTTAACAAGCTAAGACAGTAGGAGATAGTTTACAGCAGGCTACCCATGGGAGACATGAAGATCTGCTGAAAGGGAGGAGGAAAATGAGCATTACCTTCAAAAAGCCCATAATCCCCACATTCCTATCTTCAATTTATTGAGAATATCGAATCTCTAGTCCTTTTTTAATCTGACATAGGAGTCAAAATTTGCACCCAATAATGCAGTTTGCTATGGATCTAGGATACACTTTGCAACCCTAGAAACATACCTTATCCATTTTATGTATCCATCTGCCATTAAAGCCATGTATGGTACTGAAAGGAAAGCATCTGTAAGTTATGACAGCTCTTCAAGGCAGTCCAGTAGTACAGTTTTGTTTATTTATTTATTTACAGTTATTTATATTCAGTCCTTCTCACCCCGAAGGGGACTCAGGGCGGATCACATTGTATACATATAAGGCAAACATTCAATGCCATATACACATAGAACAAAAACAGAGACAGACACAGAGGCAATTTAACCTTCTCCTTAGGGGATGTTTGATTCCGGCCACAGGGGGAGCAGCTGCTTTATCATCCACTGCGACAGCACTTCCTCATTCCAACGGCGGCTGTTTGATTTTTATGGAGTCGTAAATTAGTTAAATTAGCCTCCCCACTTTATAAGTGGTACCTTAATTTCCTACTTGATAGGTGCAACTATCCTTCGGGTTGCTAGGTCAGCAATGAGCATGGGCTATTTGTTATTTTTAATTGTCGGGTGCTCACCCCGCCATGGGCTGGCCTCGAACTCATGACCTCTTGGTCAGAATGATTTATTGCAGCTGGCTGCTCACCAGCCTGCACCACAGCCCAGCCCCTTTGTTTTTCAATTTCCTGATGTGTTGTCTTTTGCACAAAAGGCAGGAATGCCAGCATGAATGTAACTGTAGCATTGATGCAATGTATTAAGACGTAGCAATTTTATAGGATGAGTAGAACCAGTGAAAGCAGCTGCAGGTGGAAAGACTTGGGAGTTTATTACATGAGGCAGCCCAGTTGCATTTATAACAGGATAACATCATCTTTGCCGTGGACTTATTATATGGTGTAGCTGTTTTTCCACTGCTTTTCCAGTGTCAGGCCCTTTGAAAGTATCTCTTTTACAAAAGGAGGTCATTAATGAATTATCAAATTATAGTCACATAGGCAGACTCTTCTCAACTATTCACAACTGTACGTCAGCCATTGCTTGGCCAAGGTGTGATGAGAATGGGAGCAGGAGAAAAGTGAGCCTGTTGGAAAGGGGGGATTATTTACAGTTCTACCATGAAACTGTAGAGATATACAATTCCCGCCTCTCCCCCCAAAATAGTAAAATTCAACATTCAAGTCATGAAAAATGTATTGTCAAAGTCTTTCATGGCTGGAATCACTGGGCATCTGTTAGCATCTTCAGAAGTTCTGTTGGCAGTGAGGCAAGTGGGGTGTATATAGTATATACACTCATATACATACCCCACTTGCTTCACTGCCAACAGAACCCCTGAAGATGCCAGCCATAGATGCAGGCAAAATGTTAGGAGAGAATGCTGCTCGAACATGGCTATATAGCCTGAAAAACTTACAGCAGCCCAATGCAAAATGTCTTTGATGTTAGAAGATGTACAAAGTAACTGATAACAATGAAAAATGGAAAATGAATAGCCTAACCTCCTTGAGACACTAATCCAGACCAGATAAAGAGTACAGTATTTCATCACATAATAGTTGCATTGTATCCCCTTTTTTGGGCGCAAAAAAAGGGGGTATGACTATTTCGCAGTGAAAAAGTGGCCACTTTTAATTACCAAAAATTATTATTATACCACTGTTGAAAACAGTCTACCTGTCATACTGCACTACATACCATAAAAATCAGCAATGGTGCTTCATTCACTCACTCTCTTGCCTGCCCATCTACCTTTCAGGCACAGCACTTCACTCATCCATTCACTCATTTGCTCACTGCCTGCCTTCCTGCCCATTTGCCCACCTGCCTTTCAGGTATGGCACTTTATTCACTCACTCACTTACATGCCAGCCCACTCATCTTTCAGAATGGACTCAGCTACAGGAAGCACCATGCCTGAAAGGCAAGCTAGTGAGTGAGCAAGTGAGTGAGCGACTCAATGAATGAAGCACGCTGCCTTAAATGTGGGTGAGTGGACAAGTGAGTGAGTGAGTGAGGTGATGAATCAAGGATGTAACTATTATTTGAGGAAAGACAAAATACTTATTTGGGTACGTGATTATTACACAGTGGCAACCATTATATGATGAAATAGAATAGTTAATTCTCTTTCCCCTACCAAAGTTGCCCCTTAAATATATAATATGACTTTCTTTATCTGCATGACTGGTTTCATTTATCCACACAGTTTCATGTATCCACTTCCAACAAAAGATGGCCTCTCTGGGCATTTTTAATTTATCTAGTAAAATTCTATGGTATTCTTGGGACATAAGTTCTTAATTTTATATGTGATTTTGTGTATCCACATGAAGTCCAGGAATGTGTTCCCCATAGATACAGGGTTTGTATTGTATTGTACTCACTGCTATCTTTTTGCTGCCTGTTCACAAATGTTTCCAAGTTGAAGATAATAATTCTAGCCCATGAGGAGCTTTTTCCTTACAAGTTTTACAGAATTATCAGTTTGATAATAAGAGTAGTAGTTATGCCAGAAAGTACAGTGTTAAAGTAATTTGTTCATCAGGCAATCTTATTTCTTCATTTATTAAAACTTACAATTGATATAGAATTTAGACCACAATAAAATGAAGGCTCACTTTGGATAGTGTTACTAACCAAAATTAATAAACAGAGTTCCAAATTAAAGACTCACCAGATGTGAAGAAAAAGGACAGAGGTGTTTTAATGCATTCTAGCCAAGAATTGATGCATGTAGAACTCCTGCCCAACAGGCACAAGCATAAAGGATATGGTGTTGTGAAACCAGTTTTATAACATTGCCCAAATTTGAATTTTCCCTCCCCTGTCTCCAACTGACTGAGCTCTGATGATTTGGCTGGAGATTCCCTCCCAGCCAGGAGGAGTCTTCAGGAAATGCTGGCATTTCAGGCCAGCAGGGGTACAAGGTGGGGATGATAGGATTATGAAACCCAGGTTCCTGACAATAATGGAGTTGATCCCTGTAGTCCAGTTTGAGTTAGGCCAGTAGTTCTCAACCTGTGGGTCCTCAGATGCTTTAGACTTCAAGTCCCAAAAATCTTAACAGCCGGTAAACTGGCTGGGATTTCTGGGAGTTGTAGGCCAAAACACCTGGGGACCCACAGGTTGAGAACCACTGGGTTAGGCAAATAAAGGGACAGTCTCAGGAAGTCTACTGAAGTGGCTGAAATTGAGCTGTTGGAAAACACTGTCTATTTTTGTGTGTCAAGAACGACTTGGAAAACTGTAAGTCACTTCTGGTGTGAGAGAACTGGCCATCTGCAAGGACGTTGCCCAGGGGATGCCCGGATGTTTTTGATGTCTTACCATCCTTGTGAGAGGCTTCTCTCATGTCCCCACATGGAGCTGGAGCTGACAGAAGGAGTTCATCCACACTCTCCCTGGGTTGGATTTGAACTGGCAACCTTCAGGTCAGCAACCCAACCTTCAAGTAATTAGTCCTGCCGGCACAAGGGTTTAATCCACTGAGCCACCGGGAGTGCAGTGGATCTATAAAATGGTAGGCTTTTGTCATATCTTTGCCTGAAGCTGAGAGACATTCTTGAGTAATAGTCCTGTCTTAAGTCAAGTAGTTCAGATAGTTTCTTATACTTAGTGCATTTAAGAATAAGGTAGAGTAAAAATATAGTTTATACATTCTATTAATCTATGAAAAAGATATAGTGTACAGAAAAGTTATATGGGAAACCCTGAAAAGCAAATGGTAATTGCTATTGGTTTTTAATAACCAAGCTTTGGATGTTAATTCAGTGTCCATGTAAGACCTACACAATGTGTTTTTGTTTGAGGATCACCTTGCCCTTAAGAGTTCAGGGAATTCCTCTTTGGGGTCAGTGAAAGGCGACTGACCCTGGTGATTTTTGGCAGAAATAATGTACATTTATGCACATAATAATAAAACTTTATTTGTAGACAGCTCTATCTCTCTGAGGGACTCAGGGTGGTTATAAAACCCCAATAAAAGATACATGTATATAAAATAAGAAGGGAACCTTGGTGTTGCTAGTCTGCTGTGGGGTGACAAAGACTTCACATAAAAGGAAACAATTTTATTTTATTCTGGCTTGATGTCCTTTAGGAAACTATAAATTGTGGGGAGGTCTGTGTTTGACAACACCATAAACTTTTTTTGTAATTCATGATGTGTATTAATGCTGTTAAAATCCAAGTTCTTAGGGATTTATTCCCCATTTGTATGCTTTTAAATGTCATTGAATGTTGAATTAGGAATCACACTATGTGAACACATACCCCAAGAAAGTACACAAGTTTGTTGTAGCATTGCACATGATGCAGACAAATTTTGGTCATATACTAAGATTTAGTTTAATGTTTTGGATAACCTGGAACAAGGGTGGGTCAACTGTATGATTTATCACGTGCTGGGAACCATTTTAGTGTTCTGAATTATTGTTATTTTGTCTTCACCAACATTTTCAAATATATAGTTTATTGCCAATAATGACATATTTCAAACAATTGAGGAGTGCTTGTCAAGAGAGGAGAAAGGTGAACCATACACGTTTATAACTCTCCTCAGAAGCCTGCACTGATTTTGGGTGGATCTTAATAATAACCAAAGTGTTGCACATGGTTTCACAAAATCACTTCCTTACAGTGACATCCTCCCCCCCCTAATTTGCCTAGTTTTGCGTCCCAAAAACACAGTTAATAAACCACAAAGGAAGGGGAGAAACCTCAGCTTTTCTGACACAACCCAGCAGCCAGACTAGCATGCTAGAGGAATAGATATTATTTGCACTCACAGAGGAAATTAGAATTGGTGCTGGGAGGAAAAAGCAGAATGCTAAAACAACCATACTTCTTAGACAGAATGGTGGCTAAGGAAGAAAGATAATTTCAATGGCTCTGTACAGATGGAAAAGTGGCTAGACTAACAGAACAGCCACCAGAAGAAATTACCCAAGTAAAGCATATGACACACAATATATATATAGTGATCAACAGCAGGAAAATAAAATACTATATACTGTACTTTGTTAACAACCTAAATTCAAATATATGTTGACATTGGTTAAAAAGAAAGGGAACACTTTGGGATTAATTTTAGTCAGATGAGAAGGACAAGACATCTTTGTGGCCAGGCTCAATACTATTAAACTTAGGAAGTGTCTCATGGCATGTGGAATTACACCCTTAGAGAAGCCCTAAAATTATTTAAAATAAATAAATTGAGACTACTTAACGCCTTTCTTCCAAATACATTCCTGGAGAACGTTGTTAACAATTTCAAATAGTCCAAGAGATAGGGAAAACATATTGGATGAAACGGTCATTTTTCTGTTAAACAATACAACAATTAGAATAGCTACATTAGAAAAGATCTACATAATGGCATCACTCAGTTGAGAAAATATAGCTTAAAGATTATAAACCATTAGGTTAATGAAATCATGCATAAGCTATTGTAAAATTATAACAGCTGAAATAAGCCAATCTTCAAAATAACCAATAGCTAGTGATTGATGATCCCAAAATATGTGGACTGCTTTTTCTGCAAGAATATTTCAAAGTGGTTAAGAACAACCTTTGAGACTACAGAACAACTGTGCTACTACAAACGTTTGCCTTTCTTTTGGTATTTTGAATAATAGTATTGTGATTATTTGAATTATTAATTGGCTACAATACTACAGCTAATGAAGTAATAAACTTTTTAGCAGACCTAATAATTTCACTGCCAAAGGGCATGAAAGGAAAACATAAATTAGCAGTCCCCACCATATTTTTTGACCTCACCCATCCAGCTCTTTTGCAGAAGAGCCAAACAGATTTGACTTCTTTTAAATGAAAGTGATGGCATACTGTGATAAGGTTCCTACACACCTTCCACAAGGCTCATAACAAAATGACAGAACAATTCACGGACATATCTATCAGTTATCAATTCTCCTACTCACATTTGGAGGTACTCAAAGTAAGGTAAAAGAGCTATCACATTGCTACAAATTCAACCACTGGAGCAAAAGCTATCAAATATGAGTTAACAATGTGATGCAGCATCTAAAACACCAATGGGATTTTGGATCAAAAGGAATGTAGTGTCTAGATCGAGGGAAGTCATGGTGACTCTATTCTGCTTTGGTCAGACTTCACCTGAAATACTGTTTCCAATTAAGGGCACCAAAATTTAAGAGAGATATTAACAAACTGGAAGATATCCAGAGCTGGAGCATATTCCGTCGTAAAAGTATTGGTGAACTGGCACATATCACTGCTGCAGCATCATGGGAGGCTTCCCGCATTGAATAGAGGTCAACTGGGGGGGGGGGCAGTGGCTGATGCTTCCCCCCATGGGATGGGGACTTGGGTGAGTCAGGCAATGTAAAGCATGGGGCAACGGGTTCTCCACAACCCCTGATGGGCACCATGAGATTCGACATGTGCGTGGCAATTCTGGTGGCCCATCTGATAAGGTCATAGGATTGGAACAATGAATTCAAATTGCAGTAACTTTTATTGTCGTTTCCTGCATGGTGCTGCGCCTGGCTATTGTTCAGTTGTATGTTTTTATTGTATTTTATATGCCTTTTGATTTTATATGTTTATATGTTTTAAATGCATTTTGCAATCTTTCTCTGGAACAGGAAACAAATGAAACATTCCATTAAGGGGACAGTTTGTTTTCTAACAGATATAGCAAAGCTGTTTATCCCTAGAATGGAGATTGCCATTTGATACTCTAGGCAGCAGTGCTGACAATTACAGAAGAAACTAATCATAGGAAATAATAACTCTCCTTTCTTGAAGGGATGAGTTATTAAATTTGGACCATAACATTTTTTCAGGATACCTTCTAATGAGCACAACATCAAACACACACAAAAACTGGAAAATGTGCACAGCCAAGGAACAGCGGAGTATCATCGAAGTTATTAATGAGTAGGAACACACAATCCTGAAGCGGCTGCAACAGTTTGCCATTGCCCGAGTCTACAGAGTAAAACAAGATTCTTTGCCCTGCTTTTTCCTCTCTCTCTTGCTGAGTTTTTTCTCCTCCATTAATGAATGGACTAATGGAGGAGAGAGAAACTCAAGTATTTTAGAAGCAGCTGAAAAACTGGAATGACATAACATTAATTGTGATTGTCCCTTCCAAACTGGGAGAATTGGAGGTATGCATCATGTAACTCCTGCAGGTATGCAGTGCACAGTGCTGAGAATCTGATACTTAATGTAGTCAGTTTTTTTAAAAGCATTTCAAGACCAACCTCACATATAACTGGGGTGAAATACCTGAGTTAAAAATTGCACAGTAAACAGTTAAAGACCCCTCCCCAGTACAGCATGTAGAATCACAATAGTTTCTTATAGTTACATGAAATGAAAATAACAACTATAACAGAATTTCCTACTTGGTGTGCATTTTGGCTTCGGCAGAAAAAATGGAAATCAAAGATACAGAATGGGGGACGCCTGGCTTGACAGCAGTGTGTGCGAAAAAGACCTTGGAGTCCTTGTGGACAACAAGTTAAACATGAGCCAACAATGTGATGCGGCTGCTAAAAAAGCCAATGGGATTCTGGCCTGCATCAATAGGGGAATAGCGTCTAGATCCAGGGAAGTTATGCTCCCCCTCTATTCTGCCTTGGTCAGACCACACCTGGAATACTGTGTCCAATTTTGGGCACCACAGTTGAAGGGAGATGTTGACAAGCTGGAAAGTGTCCAGAGGAGGGCGACTAGAATGATTAAGGGTCTGGAGAACAAACCCTATGAGGAGCGGCTTAAAGAGCTGGGCATGTTTAGCCTGCAGAAGAGAAGGCTGAGAGGAGACATGATAGCCATGTACAAATACGTGAAGGGAAGTCATAGGGAGGAGGGAGCAAGCTTGTTTTCTGCTGCCCTGCAGACTAGGACACGGAACAATGGCTTCAAACTACAGGAAAGGAGATTCCACCTGAACATCAGGAAGAACTTCCTCACTGTGAGAGCTGTTCGACAGTGGAACTCTCTCCCCGGGGCCGTGGTGGAGGCTCCTTCTTTGTAGGCTTTTAAGCAGAGGCTGGATGGCCATCTGTCGGGGGTGCTTTGAATGCGATTTCCTGCTTCTTAGCAGGGGGTTGGACTGGATGGCCCATGTGGTCTCTTCCAACTCTACTATTCTATGATTCTATGATTCTAGGGCATTAGTTGTACGCGTACTGACCTAAGTGTTTGTTTAGTTCTTGTGTAAAACCATGTCTAACATGATTAATGCAATGAATGGCTTTTTCTTTACAACCAGGCATTTTTCAGGAACATGAAGTAGTCAATCAACAACTCCCCTGCCCAACTTGCTCCAGCCCTCATAAATCATACTTGAGTGCAAATATTACTAAACAAGCATTTTGTAATCAGAACACAGAGAACTGGCTAGACTCAGTAACAGGCCGCCTAGCTAACTGCAGGCAGCTTTTGAGGTTGATAAGAATTTTTTTGGTTGTGTTTGTGATTGATTTTCTTGTCCCTTAAAACAAAGAAAAAATAACTAATCTTTCGTATAGCATGACAGTTGTCAAAATAACGTGGCACTGTCCCCCTACATTCCTAATTTTGTTTTAGTAGTGAAGAATATATGACTGGATATTACCACATTGCAAAACAGGTTATAAATAAATGAATACATTTCATCAAGAGAGAACAAACTGGCTTCATATATGCCAGGATCCATATTAAATTGCATGAATGCAGACAGAAAAAAAAGTTCAACTAGAAATACATTCTACCATCTTGAAGGATAACTGTGGTTAGGTGAATTGTAGCTGTGTACATTTGCTCAGTCTATCATCCTGCTTTAGAGTTTTCTTCTTTTTTGTCTTGATCTTTAAATCAGATTTGAAGTGGGCAGTCTTTTAAACAAAGCATGTCTACAACGTGTTGATTTCTTAGAACACAGAGACAGAGAACATCATTAGCCATGCCTTAAATCTGGTGTAGATTTACACTTTTGCCTCTGTGGCATTTACAGGTGTAATAATATGTCTCTGTTTTCTGTTTTTGATGCACATGAGGGTGTACTTCTAATCAGAAATAATCAAACATGGCTCCCCTAATTTCAATCAAAATTTTAATGGGGGTAAAGGCTTTAAAACCTCTCTTGTATTCTACAGTATGAGTCTTTCCACTCCCATTAATTATTACACTAGTTTACTTAAGATGTCCTTGTATGCCTGACCAAAAGTTTTATGCTAATCCAACATATATAACACTGCATAATTTGGCTGCTAGAAGCCTTGTAAATGGGATCAATTCAGAAAGGAAAACATTTCATTGTTCCTAATTCTCCTGTATATACAATTGCTCATTTTCTACATTCCCTTCCATTGTTCAGAAACAATAGAACTATTCTTTTGATTGACTGATAATATTTTGAATGGATGTGATCATGGAGACTAAGGACCTCTTGACATGGCCCTTTTGGGCTGTGCCATTTTGCTGGCAAGATGTATGTTGCCCCGCTGCCCGTTCCCCCATCATACAGGGAAAGGGGAGGAATGTGTGCATAGCTCCGTTGGAGCTACCCAAAATACACTTTCCTCCCCGTAGTGGTGGAGGAAGTGCCTTTCTGTTCTTCCCCTTTATTTTGGGAGGAATGTGGGTGGGGCCTGTGGTGCATCGTGTGATGGCGCACAGCAGACCCCATCTAAGCTGTGAAACAAAGCAGCAACAGGGCTAAAATGCCCCATGTGAAAAGGTCTTAAATGAAGCCCTTGATTCAAAATACACACTGACTAAAATAATCAGTATAAGCTAGAGACCTTCTAATGAGGGGTGAAAGTGCAAAAGCTTTATTCAGGAGTGGAAATCAGACGTCATTGGACTACAATGCAGTGCTGAGGTTGTGATCCAACAGCACCTGGAGGCCAGCATGATTCCTATTTTTGACTGAAATGCACTGTATTCCCAACTAGAAGAACATTATGAATTGATTAAACACACATAAATGTGTTCACAATGATTCAGTAATCCTACTTTAGTTACAACAAACAATTGAATATAGGCCATGGAATTATTGCTAAGCAGTAGCTTCAATGTGTAATAAATCATTTTCACTCAATCAAAATTTCTATAAATATTATAGTAACATTATATGGTGTCAAAGAAGAATATTCTATATTGTTGAAAGCCGAGTTAGCTTAGATTATAAACTGTAGCTTTCTGTTTCTTTATAGCTTTATAACATATATAGAAATAACAGAGGAAGCAAGTGCTGATAAACTGGGAAAACAACTGAATTCTAAAGCTTAGAAGTGTTCCTTTAAATACAGAGTAGTTTGTGTAACAATTGTGTTATAATTTTGGGGATGTACAATGGCTCTTGTATCCATGGATTCTATATCGATGAGTTCAACCATCAATTATTTGAAAATATATTTCTGTAAAATTCCAAAAAATGAAACTTTGATTTTTCCTTTTTATATAAGGAATGTCATTGTATGTAATGGTATTTGAACATCAATGGATTTTGGTATCCATGGAAGGCTCTGGAACCAAATCCCAGCGGATCTCAAGGGCCAGCTATACTACTACAATCCATTTATTCAGTGAACACAGGGTTAATTCCAGATAAATGTAAACATAATTGAAGTACATGATTATGTAATTTTGTCTCACTGTCCATTCTTCTTGTATCTGTAATGTCTCAACATGATTTTGTGTATTAATGCTAAATTATGTGGAGTACAGATATCATTATCAAAAATCCTCTACATAGTCATTGTATGAATCTATTGCTTTGAATTTTATATATTTATTTAAAGGAACGTTGGTTGTAATTGTCATTTTTAGAAGTTCAACATTATGATTTTCCAATAGCTAAAACCATTTTCCAAATGTAGTTGAAATCTAAAACATATTCAGACTAAATGTAAAACATATTTACTTGATTATTAAGAGAGCTCTGGATTCCATCACATTCACTCTTAATTTAGAGCACATTCCAGGGGTTTCTCCCTTCCTTTTACGTTCCATTTCTAAAGTGCTGCAGAATTATAACAATGATGATGTGGAAGAAAAAAATAAATTATTTTTACATGGAATGCATGGTCTATACCTTGAATGCGCCAATTGAGAGAGATATTTTCTGTTAAAAAGGAGCAAGCTTTTTAGCATTTTACAAGTAATACCATATGCAATATGAAATATGTGGTATACATATCATAAACAGAAGAAAGCAATAGCAAAACCTCAATATTCCTTGCCTAACGAAATACTATGGAATTCATGACATATACTGATAGTTGACTTGAATACCCATACACACACATTGATCTCTTGTGCATAAATACCAAAAGTAATGTTTTAGAATTAAATTACTAAGTTTCTTTAAATGATGGCCACAGTTTAACAATGGCATCTTATATCTATATATTCTATACCCAATTGAACTAATTTCCAGATGTGGAAATCAACCTCTTAAGTTATTGTTGTGACTTATATATCTGTCTGGGTTTTATCTTTTTTGGAACCGTGGTTAGTAATTTAAAATATGAGGTTGTCATCACAGTCTAAAGCATAACCACCAACTGTCGTGATTTCACCTCTACAATCCCAATTTTTCAGCTGCTTTTAAACTTTATTGATTCTCTATTCAGGAGTTACAATGTAAGGAAGAGAGACAAAGGTTGAGTCCTAATGAAAGTGTAACATCTTAATGGCCATATGGTAATATGTAAAATTGGATTCCATACATGCAAGATAATATAATGTGACAAAAACTTAGCACCCAGACATTGAGATGCCCGTGTTTCTTCTTCAGAGGATTGTTTATGATCTAATATTTATGAATGGATAAAAATAGCCTAACAAGTTATTAAAGAGCCTGTTCATTTCCCACATAAATATACTGAGATTCCAAACTTTAAAAAGATTAATTGGAGTGTTTTAACAACTATTATAAATTGGACACTCACGTGGCACAAAGCTGATAATGGAATATCAGATAGATTGTAGATTGTTATCTGACAAATGACAAGGACCTCAATCCCCCAGTCTAAAGAGATAGGAGTGGTAGAACAATATTCTGCCCTCTCCTCACCTCCCACAAAGTTTAATTGAGTGCAAACTACTAGACACAAATAGGCAGGGCAGGGTCCAAGAAACCTCTGGTCTTATCAAGACCATCTGTGTCCAGCAGGGTGGGCTACAGGATGCTCACACCCATTTGAACTCAATCTGTTGAGATATTATTTAGGGACTCATTCTCTCATGCACCTCCCCATATTATTTTGCAAGTATTATGTAAAGACATGCCCTTCAATTTCACAAAGTTTTGCCCCCTAATTGTGGGGTTTGATCCTAAAATCCCAAGAAATAGGAAGCTGTTGAACTGTCATTGTTATTATTGTTGTTGTTGTTGTTGTTGTTGTTGTTATTATTATTATTATTATTATCATCTGCATTTCTATACCGCTTTTCTCACCCCTGGGGGGACTCAAAGCGGTTTACAACATAATAAATGGCAAAATTCAATGCCTTACAAATATATAAAAATATATAACATACAAAATACATACAACTGTAGATTAAATCCATTAAAACTATAAAAACATCAAACAAAGACATATGCATAAAACATGCTATTACAGCAATTAACATAGATTCCTTCTCTTCCCCCACCAACAACATACCTTTGTTGTCTTGATAACCCTAATTGAGGAGTGCTGGGGCAATGGCAACTCCATTTTCTTTTCTCTTTTTCCTCCTTAAATCTTAAAGACCCCATGGATTAACCCTTTACTTTCATTCCCAACATGGAGCCCCAGTGGCACAGTGGTTTAAATTCTTGTGCCAGCATGACCTCTGACTTGAAGGTTGCGTTGCTGACCTGTCATGCTTTTCTGAATCTCAAATTTACAATATTGAAATGCTTAAACACGTTACCAAAGTTATGCCCTGTCTGAAAAGCCTAGGGGAACAAAATCTTAGATTGAGATTATTATTTTTTGCATTTAGTGGAGGGGGGAGGGGGGACACACGACTAAGTGATATTCCACTCCAGAGCTGTTCCAATAAAGCCTGGGAGCATTGGTGGAACTTATTAGCATTCACATGGCCATATGGACCAAGCACACATTGGGGCCAGCACTGCCACTGCATAGCCTCCAACAAACAACTTACTGGTAGAGGCTTGCTGGTAAATCAAATCTTGGATCCCGTGGCTGGGTGCACTTGTGTGGCATCACTGGAAGTGCAACCTTGCCAGGAAGTCTCTGAGAGGGATCTGCTCTGCTGGCAGTGACACAGCGATGGGCCCATTGAAAGTGAGGAGAATTGATTGTTTTAGACTTAGTGCAATCCAGATGCCTATACTTCTAAAACTCAGGGTCATGCTGCAGCTTCCAGGAAGCTTCCAGGAAGCTCCAGAATAAATTCTGTTCTGTCTTGATTTGTATTAACAGTTGGATGTAGTGCTTTTGCTGCAAATCCAGTTGTGCATTGTGTATATCCCTAAAGCAGGTGAGCAGTGAGTCCACTTTATTTCTGACTTCTGTGAGTCTGATTTTAGAATCACCTTCCTAAATATACAGAACATCCCCAAATATATACATATTTTGACAGCTAGTAATAGCTATAGTATTTGAAAGATAAGCAAATCCATTTATTTTGAAGAAAAAAAGGGTGTTGTTGTTGTTGCTGTTACTGTTGTTGTTATTTAATCAGAGTTACAAATCCCTGCATTAGGGAAAGAGATTGCTCTAGAGCTTCTCTGAAGCTTGGAAGAGCCTTACATCAGAGTTGTTTCTGAATCAGGACTCTGTTTTGTCTCCATAGCAAGTATAGCTACAACAGGCCCGGCCCAACACGGAAAGCCAACCACGCCCCTGCATTGGGCGCCATGTTCCCAGGGGTGCTATTGAGCCCCTGGGAGGCGGGGCCAGACCTGGCCCTGCCTCCCACACCCTGGCCCCACCTCCCGTGCAGCGCGAGAGGTGGGGCCAGGGTGCGGAGCATGGGAGGCAGGGCCAGGGCACGGAGCACAGGAGGCGGGGCCAAGTCTGGCCCCGCCTTCCGCGCTGCGCGCCCTGGCCTGGCCAGCCTGGCCCAGCCAGGCTGCGGTGGGAGTCCTTCCAGGCCGCAAGGACTTTCCCGCCACGGCCTGGCTCCGCCTCCTGCACAGCGCGAGAGGCAGGGCGAGGGCAGGCAGCTCAGGAGGCGGGGCCAGGGCACGTGGGAGGCCACTCCTCCTGCAGTGTGGGGGGGCACAATTTTTTTTTTGCATACCCTTTTTAATATCCTTGGGCCGGTTCTGAGCCACAACCAGGGCTGGGCCAGAGTATTGTCACAGTTGCCACTTTTTTTTTGACAAAACGAGGTTCCCATTCCTTTCATATTTGAAAAATAATCATAGATTTCCTCAGCATCCAGGGATGGGAAAATACCTTATCAAAGGCCAGTGTTTTCATTGGCAAAAACATTTCAAATGTATCTGTGCCTAGGCTCAATACTTGTAATTCGCATGTAACATAAAAGTTGTTTCCATTCAAAGCCATCTCTTCCTTACCTCTCCTTTCCTCAAGTTTTCCACCATTCATGCTGTTATGATTGAAATAGTAACAAGCATTCACAAACATATGGAATATGACAGTGAAATAAATAAATAAATTACTCCAAATACATCTGAGACTTTTAAAATCTGTTGCAGGTGGAAAGAAATGTGTAATAGAGTTCTGGAAGGATGGTGACAATGGCACTTTTTCTTTGTGGTGCTCTTCCCTTCCTCAGTGCCTCCACTCTTAAGAACTCTTGGGCGTCTATATGGAAGACTATGCCAAGTCATTTTCTTAATGGGCCCCAATGAAGTGAAAAGTAGAGTTTGTCACTTCCACCCTTTTCATTCTCTTCCTGACACTCTAATAATCACAATGTATGATGTTTCTGATCGAGGCCAGTAAGCAAGGGACAAGAGCAGAACGGTGGAAGGCCTGCATTTTTCATCTTGACTCCCAGTCTGTAGAAAGAACAATTACTTTCCATGTGTTGGGACCTCTCCCCTTTGAAATGGCCCATTAGGGACTTGCAGTCTGCTGAAGTCATTTTGTTAAACCCTGTCAGGTTTCATCTCTTTATTCTTCTTCCAAGCTGCCTGGTTAGAGAAAATATCCCCCATTTGACCAGGCCTCACCCGTAGTGAAGTCCATAATTGGGATCTTTTTTCCTCTCAATTTTTTCTTCTCACAGATGAAGGTGTCACTTCTGGCCACTTGAAATGGGGGAAGCAAAGCTGGGAAAGAAGAGAAGGGGTTTCCTCTTCCACAAAGAGAGTTTTAAAAGGCTGACAACTTTTGAACATGTATTGAAATATTGAAGATATTGAGGAAATACATATTACATTAATATTTTCAGATACATAGTTCATAAATACAATATAGACAATACAGACAACACCTAAAGATAATGAGAAAATGTTATTTCCACTGAACATTGAATTAAGGAGAGAGAATGCATCAGCTCTATTCCATCTTTCAGGTTCCATGATAAAAACAGTTTCTTTCTTTCTGGCTTTAAGATAGACTACCCAGTAATAATATTCTGTAAATTAAATTGTTGGTTACAATTCTAACTGCTAAGTTTACAAACCTCATATTTTACTTGTTTATTTTTTTAATTTTTTTTTACAGAGGTACCTAATCTCATTGAGAACAAATTAACAATGCAATCCTATTCATATCTGCTCATGAGTCCCAAAGTGTGGTGAAGAGTCACTTGCTGAATTGACATCTCTGTTTCTGCCAGGTTTTATCTTTATGTTGCTGTCCTGTGAATTGCTGTTCAAGCTTAGTAATGTATTCCTGAACGCAGCATATTAGGAGCTGGAACCAGATTGGCCATTCTCTAAATGGCAACACTCCTTCTGTTGTGTTGCAGAAACAAGACAGGATGGGGATAGTTAGCAAATTAACCCATCCTCTCATAGTGTTTGCCATCGTCTTTCATGGTGCTCAGAAGGGTCCCACACCCTTAATGTCTGGAGCAGCTTTTGAGAAAGCATGTGGGAACAAGAGTGAAGTATGGCAAGATTACTTCTTTCTTGTCCCTGGGCTCTAGTATGAATTAACTCTGCTAAGTATGCCTCTGAATTCAACTGGGAAAAGCCTGTATTGAGGCTTTTGGGTGACACACATTGGAGGAATGTACTATTGGTAATCCTTTCCTACAATCTAAAAATTGTTATCAGCACTCCAGGGGATAGGGGTGTGTATGTGATGACGTACAACCTCACCAGACAGTCCAAATTCAGCGGCATATGCTGGTTCCTTTTCAGATTTGCCATGGAGTCTGCCAGTTCCCATCCCACAACATGTATCTACTTCCAGTGGGGCTCCATGGCAAAACTGAAGAAGAACTGGCATATGCCACAGTGGTAGCAACATGGGACACTTCCTTTTGCATTAGAATCCATAGGGAGAAGCCAGGTGGTGGATGTTTCCCCCCATGGGATAGGGTAAGAGAGAAGCCGGGTGATGGGTTTCCCACGCTCCGCACCAGGCATCACCGGATTTTCCACAATCTGTGGTGATTCTGGTATCAAATGTCATGAGGTCCCTAGAGATTGTTTGATGGTAAACTCCAGCACTCTTCAGCATTGGCCACTTGAAGAACACATCTGAACATATCAAGATATATTTATTTTTTGCCTGAGAATACAACAACAACAATTTTATTGATTAGCCAGTTGGCCTTATCAAAAGCAGAAAGTACAAACACGACATACAACATACAATAAAATACAAATATGCAGGAATTTGTCAGCTTGGTGCCAATGTAGCTTAGCCATAGATATATGCATCAACTATCCTCGTCTCCCATACACCGTACCTCAATCTGATCTATGTACTCCGATCTCCTTTTAGCAGCTTTAAACAGGGCTACTTTTGTTGTCAGAATGGGGTTATAACCGGCCAACAAAAATGAGGTTTTGGCTGCTATATTGGATGTGAGGGTGATCTGGCTGTGACATCTGTCACCCCATTGATTGCCAGGATTGATTCAGCTGATCTGGCTGGCTTGGCGGGTGTCTCCTTCCTCCCTCACCGATTCATGTGCATCCCTCCCGAAGCTGCATGCTTAAATAAATATATCTCAGTGGAAGAGGATGATGTCCCAGGTATAGGAGTGTACTGAGGTCTCCAGTCTCCAGTCCCAAGTATACGATAGCTACTCTCCCCTGCTAGAACCTCCAAATAAGCCTGAGAATACTAAAAACTCCCCTGACATGATACTGAAACCTACCACCTGAGGCAGGTGCCTTACTTTATGTATTGGTAGGATGCAGTTCAAACAATAACTTCCATCCTTGGTCTAAAAGTCAAATAGGAACCATGCAGTCCTCTAATGTCATTGGATTGCAAGTCCCAGGAGCCCTAGACTCCATCACAGCCCTGTAAGATGAGGTTGAAAGAGTGAGGAATGCTTGGAATTTCCAGGAGGTGTGCATGAATACTACATCAAATAAGATGTCTGGTTTGTCTTATTCTCACAACATCTTTGATTCCAGAATTCCTTGGATGCAACATAGCTTAGTGTGTCTGTGGCAAACAGATGGGGTGGGGTGAGTGTCCCATTCAAACTGACTAGACTTACCTATGATAACCTTGGTAGGACTGCAGTCCCTGATAGCAGAAAAGCAAGATGCATGTTAGTTTATTCCGGTGTGAGGATCCTCGATCTCCTTCTGTCTGGTAAAGCAAAATATTTTTCTGCTGCCAGGCTTTTATGAACTGGCTGGGGTTGGGCTTTTAATGTCAAGCAGTTTTTAAGCACTGCATATGCATATTCATATTTTTAATATTAAACTTCATAATGATTTAATTGATATATATATATATATATATATATATATATATATATATATATATACACATATATACATATACATACATACATACAGTATATATCACACACACACACATTTAACAATGCTTTTGTATCATTTTTAATTAGCATTCCTAGCTTCCTTGAATCCCCTTATTGGGAGAAAGGATGTATTTCTAATAAAAATATAGGCCCTCCATATCTACAGATTCTGCATCTGTGGATTTAACCATTCTTGGATTTTTTTTTAAAAAAAAATCTCCAAGGAAAACCTTGATTTTTCTATCTTATATAAAGGACACCATTTTACGATACTATTGTATATAATGAGACTTGAATAGTCATTGATCCACAGGGGTCCTGGAACCAAACCACAGAAGATAACAAGGGCTCACTTGAGTAGTAGTAGTAGTAGTCGTCGTCATCGTCGTCATCATCCCCCCATCGGGTGCCACCTTGTCATTGGCAGGGGGCTTAATTGCTTCTATATTTTGAGAGCTGTGCTGGCGGTAGTGTAAACTACCAGTAGGTTCAACCAAGCCAGACTGGTCTTAACTGAGAAGCAGAACTAAGTGCACCCAACCCATTTAAATTTATTATTTATTTATTTACAGCATTTATATTCCGCCCTTCTCACCCCGAAGGGGACTCAGGGCGGATCACATTACACATATAGGCAAACATTCAATGCCTTTTAACATAGAACAAAGACAGGACAAACATGGCTCCGAGTGGGCCTTGAACTCATGACCTCCTGGTCAGAGTGATTCATTGCAGTGATTCATTGCAGCTGCTCTCCAGCCTGTGCCACAGCCCGAACTATGGTGAACCAAACTCTAAAGAAGTCTATACTGGCTTGGTCATCGCCCAGGATAATAAAGACCACGGCAAGTGCTTCTCCTGGGCACCCGTCGACAAGTAGGCTACTAGAACCAGGACCCACTGCTGAGCAACCAGGGCATGGGCCTGTAGGCCCAAGTAAAACAACTACAGAAGTGGCAGAAATTTTCAATGTCACAGAATCAAACTGTCATGAACTGCCATTATAGATCAAAATCCCAAAAGCATGGTTTCCAAAAACAGATGTACCAGCTGTGGAAACTATAAATACCATATCTGGGCATACTACTTCTGGACAATATCAAGCATGGACATGTGAAAATATAGTCAGCAAAGAATATGTCCAAAGGGTCAGAAAAAATTTGAAGAGCAAATTAAATGGCAGAAATATGATCAAGGCTATCAACACATGGGCCATCCCTGTCATCAGATACACTTTTGGAATTGTGAACTGGACGCAAGCAGATCTGGATGATCTGGACAGAGAAACAAGAAAACTGATGTCAATCCACTATTCATTACATCCATGTAGTGATGTCGACAGACTTTACCTGCCCAGAAAATCAGGAGGAAGAGGGCTTCTGCAAGTGAAACGAATGGTAGAGGAAGAGAAACAAAATTACCATCTGTCAGCTGTAAAAGGCCACCCTACTCAGATCTGCACACATTATTCGCCGATACATCACATAATCCTAGACACTTGGGAAGTGTCCGACCTATGATCCAGTACAACAGCCAGCATAGTGATCTTGTTTGCTGTGTACTAATCTTGTGTATATGATGATGATGATGATGATGATGATGATGATGATGATGATGATGATAGGAAATTCACTAGCCATAAATGCTGGGACATACTCCTAAACTATAGCTGGGGCTACAGCAACACTAAACAAAATAATGCCCACAGTAAAAGCTAACTTGTTTACAGAAGAAACAACACTTAGTATTGAAAAGCTAGACTGGGCACATGTGACCCATCACAAAAATCCACATTTCATACTGAATTTGCCTCAGTGTCACAACCTTGGCTGCCATTGGCATCTCCTAGTCTCATTTATCCATCAGAGCTGTTGCCACTACCAGCAACAAACCTTCTATGAGGTAGTGTCTCCCCAGCATTTGGACATATTTTGTTTCATTAAACAGATTATATTTTACTGCAACAGCATTTTATTTTAGTCTTTAATATTGAATTTGCTTGATGTTTGAAAGCAGCTAAAACTGTGTGTGCAAGAACATTCTGGTGCACTTAATAAATCCTCAGAACCGGGGGGGGGGGGGGGGAGTCAACCATATGTAGAGCACTGCCATGTTTGCCTTTATATCAGTGCAAGAAAATTCAGAATTTACAGAGGAAGGGTAGAATACTCAGGAGTATTACATGCAGCTGCATTACTCAGGATGATTTCTCTTAAACCTTTTTCAATGAGTGAGAATTTCAACTTTCATTCCTGTCATTTCTTGTATGTCATAGAACTGTACTATGCATGCATATAACTTGGTACATTATGGAGTCTCTTATAGCACGTATGTTGACTACAGATTGTTTCTGAGAGTGCTGGAGATGTACAAAAAAAAAATCCAGACTGAAATCCTGAAGAATCACTTCCAAGTGAAGTTGACAACAATTGCCCTGATGGACTAAAGGTCTGAATCAGTATAAGGTAGCTAGCTATCTATCTGAAATGAAAATGCAGAAATTGTGCATCCAAACCAAAGCTCTGACCATTTCAACCTAAAGAAACAATAGGAATACAGAATCCTGATTATTTATTTATTTATTTTAGGCACTTATATCCCATCCTTCTCACCCCCCGAGGGGGGACTCAGGGTGGCCTCACAATCAGCAATCATTAGATGTTAAAGCTGGAAGAGACCATAAGGACCATTCAGCCCCCCCCCCCCCATGCAGAAACACACAAAGCATTCCTGACAGATGGCCACTCAGTCTCTGCTTAAAAACCTCCAAAGAAGGAAAATCCACCACATTTTGAGGCAATGTATTCCACTGTGCATTCCATTGTTGGACAGCTCTTACCATCAGGACATTTAGGTGGAATTTATTTTATTGTAATTTGAATCAATTGTTCCATTTCTTAGGGTGGATCAACATTGCTATATAAACCAGCTCAAAGCAGATGATTTGGGCTGGATCTACACTGCCCTATATCCCAGAATCTGATATCAGATTATTTTATCCTAGATTATATTTCAGTGTAGACTCATATACTCCAGTTCAAAGCAGATAATCTGGGATCAGATCCTGGGATATAGGGCAGTGTAGATCCAGCCATGGTTTCAGAAACAGGATTATATGGCAGTGTAGATGGGGCCGTAGTTTTTCGAGCAACAACAAATCCAAGCTTGCGCCCTCTTCAGTATGACATCTTTTAAAATTTTTAAACACAGCTAACATGCCCACTACTAACCTTCTCTTCTCTAAGCTAAACATACCTAGATCCTAAAACTTCTCCTCATAGGGCTTGGTTTTCAGACATTTTATCATCTTGGTCGCCCTTCACTGGACATATTCCAGTTTGTCAATATCATTCTCAAATGGTGGTAGCCCAGAACTAAGACAAAGTATTCCAGTCTGACCAAAACAGAATAGAGTGGTATTATTAATTTCCTTGATCTAGGGCCTACATTCCTATTGATGCAACCTGTAGCCCTTCCATATGTTTTTGGACTGCAGCTCCCATCAGTCTCAGGGCCCTTCCACACAGCCATATAGCCCAGAATATCTAGCAGAAAATCCTACAATATCTGCATTGAACTGGGTTATCTGAGTCCACACTGCAATATATTCCAGTTCGAAGCAGATGTTGTGAAATTATATTCAGCTGTGTGGAAGGGGCCTTAGCTAGCATAGCTAGTGTTGAGGAGCAACTGAGGTGGTAGTCCAACAATTGGCAGGCTACCAATTTCTCATTCCTGCCCTGATTTTTAGTCTGTTTTTTTTTAAAGAAACTCCATTCACTAAAAATAGTGCTATAGCTTTTTGAACTTGTGCTGAAAAAGAGGCTCTGCACCAGCCCTCCCCATTTTTTCCTTTGTTCACTTAGTTGTGAAATGAGCTCAGAATAAAAATGATGACATTTGCAACTTGAGGAATCAAGTAAACACTGCAGTAGTTGTGGTCACCAGTGTAATGTCAGTGACCAATGCAGACCTGGAATGGTGTGTGGGTGCGTAGAGGGATAACACTACATAACAAAGTGTTATTTCATCAACAGCACCATTTATCATGGAGATGGGCAGGGCCAAATTGAAAGAAAAAGCAAACATTCATCTTGTTTTTATTAAAAGGCACAAAAGGTCTGCAGTGTAGTTGACAGAGGCCATATGTGACCTGCTTAGCATTTGGCAGGGATCATTCCAGATAAAAAGTGAAAGGAGTGTCCTGTGAGGTAAACTTATACCTTACCTTAATGAGCAGTAAAAAAACAGGGAGGAAAATGATTGGATTTCCAGTGACCCGAGGTTCAACTTCCTACTTCATCAGATTTATACACAAGTTGCTGAGGAAAGTAGAGATAGTTTGACCAAAAGAACAGCTTTAAAAATATGGACTCCTGGGTGCCATTTTTCATCCTATTGATGATTAAGTCCCACCTCATCTTTCAAGCTGCTTGCACTAGTTGTCCAGGCCTTTAAGCTAAGATTTTATCATTCAAGAGCTCTCCTATGAGTTTTAGAAGGCAATTGGAGAAAGATATAAGGTTACAGCAGCTAAATGCAAAGGGTGACAATTATAGTTATTTATTGACATGTTGGGGACAGCTCCTCCCAAGTGCATTCTTTTCCCCTTGATCTTGACAAAGGTGTTTGACTTGCATCTCTAGACAATTTCGGTTCTGGTATCAATTAGAAGTTAGATTATCTAGTTAGTCTGCAGCAAACAACCATGTCACAAACATTCAGAAAGCAAATTAAGACATGTGGTGATAATCTATGCACAGGTGTTAACAATTCAATTGAATTGATTGCCCAGCCTACAAACCCAAGTTTTCTGGACTAGGGAAGAATCATTCTATCTCAGTGGTCCTCTATTTGATTTGGATTTCAGCTCTTAAAATCTCTGACCATTGATTGAGCTGGCTGGGTCTTCTGAGAGTTGAAGTCCAAAACACATGGAGAAACAAAATTGGGGTACCACTGCTATTGCTAAATCTAGTTTCTTGGAGAAAAAGACCAAGGGGTACTGCTCCCAAGGGTGGAAACAGCTCTGTCGTTCAATCCGGAAGGTGAAATGGGGTTGCCTTCCATTCTGAGACAACAGTTTCAGTTAAAAATTGAAGGTACTAGAAGGAATTTGGGCCTTCAAATAAAGATTCCTCAGACGTAAGGGCCTCCTTGTGAGACCCTTCTGTTCAGATCTGCTAGGGCTCAGGCAGATGAGATCATAAGATTAATTTAAAGAACATAAGACCAGGGCTGTAGCCGGGGTGGGGGGGGGGGGGAGAGGGTTTAGAGGTTCATTTCCCCCCCCCCAATTTTTCAGTTTTTTTTAAATAAAAAAACCCTGGTTTACTCGTGAATTTTAACTGATTAGCCATATACCCATGAAGTTTATCTGTCTTGAGTGTCCACTGAAGTTTATCGATGGAACCTGATTTCTAAATTATTTTGTGTTATGGAACTACTATTCATGATTTGTTAAAAAAAAGTTTCAAACCCCCCTCCCCCCGAATTTTTTTTCTGGCTATGGTCCTGCATAGGGCTGTTCACAACTTTGGGTGTTATCAGGCCTTCTCTTGACTATTGCTCTGATGACCTGTTTCATACTGCTTTTGACGTTGCTTTTAGGTTTCCCTCAGCTGACTTACCTGTTCTGGCTTTATTTATGGACTGCCTTTAGACTATGATGGCCTTTAACTGACTTGCTTAGTGCTTACTCTTTGCTTACACCCATCAGATTGTCTGGTCCTTACTTCTGGAACCTTCATGGTTTGAAACAAAATGAGATACAAGCTTGGGTCAAAGCAATCATTACAGCCCCCACAGGACAAAAGAAAATCTATTAAGTAGAACAGGGAGGACATATGATTAACTCTTCAAACTGACCTCATTATTGCCTGATGACTCAGTCAGTATGTTAATGTCCTTGTTATCTCATTCTGGCCTTAACCCCAACTCTCCCTTCTAAAATCCCTTGTCTCACCAGTCTGTCATGAAGATGAAGAATGGTGGAATCAAATGGGTCTTGTTCAATGCTGCTTTGACATTTTCCTGTGTCACCTGTATTCCTCAGGCAGTGCCATTGTAGAGGAAGGGTCAAACTAGGTGAAGAAGTTTGTAGGGAAAGATATCTGCTTGTCAGAGCATATGACTTTTCTCACATACAGCTCTTGCATTTAATGTGCTTTATTTTGTGGTCCATCACTGGACAATAAGCATAGCCTTAAATTGCCACACTGATTGTTGAGGCACAAATCTCAAAGAAAATACTATTGGGTGAGGAAAAAAGGGTTTGAGAATATTTATTTCCTTTAACATCTAGTTTGACACAAAATTGTAGCATTCCAACAGCTTTTGGATAAGAATGCATAGACCACTGCTGCTCTTCCTTCTTTTTCTTTTCTTGGCACACAACCATTAATGTATAGTATTATGAAGTCTTGTTTTAACAAAGCACATTGGGTGAAGGTTTGATGTCATTAAATGTCTTTTGTAAATACTGGTGGCAAGATAATGTTGTTTATTCTGTTCAACATCTTTATTAACAACTTAGACAAAGGGTTAGAAGGCATGATCATCAAGTTTGCAAATGACACCAAACTGGGAGTGATAGTTAACATTCCAGAAGACAGGAGCAGAATTCAAAACGATCTTAACAGATTAGAGAGATGGGCCAAAACTAACAAAATGAAGTTCAACAGGGACAAATGCAAGATACTTCACTTCGGCAGAAAAAGTGAAATGCAAAGATACAGAATAGGGGATGATGCTTGGCTCGACAGCAGTACGTATGGAAAAGATCTTGGAGTCCTCGTGGACAACAAGTTAAACATGAGCCTACAATGTGATGCGGCGGCGAAAAAAGCCAATGGGATTCTGGCCTGCATAAATAGGGGTATAGCGTCTAGATCCAGGGAAGTCATGCTACCCCTCTATTCTGCCTTGGTCAGGCCACACCTGGATACTGTGTCCAATTCTGGGCACTGCAATTGAAGGGAGATGTTGACAAGCTGGAAAGCGTCCAGAGGAGGGTGACTAAAATGATCAAGGGTCTGGAGAACAAACCCTATGAGGAGCGGCTTAAAGAGCTGGGTATGTTTAGCCTGCAGAAGAGAAGGCTGAGAGGAGACATGATAGCCATATACAAATATGTGAGGGGAAGTTATAGGGAGGAGGGAGCAAGCTTGTTTTCTGCTGCCCTAGAGACTAGGACGCGGAACAATGGCTTCAAACTATAGGAAAGAAGATTCCACCTGAACATCAGGAAGAACTTCCTCACTGTGAGAGCTGTTCAGCAGTGGAACTCTCTGCGCCGGACTGTGGTGGCTTTGGAGCCTTTGGAGGCTTTTAAGCAAAGGCTGGATGGCCATCTGTCAGGGGTGCTTTGCATGAGATTTTCCTGCTTCTTGCAGGGGGTTGGACTGGATGGCCCGTGAGGTCTCTTCCAACTCTACGATTCTATGATTCTATGATTCTAAATATATTCCAGTTTTATTTTGTAGGTTAACATGCAACAATAAAAACATCAAGCATCAATACAAAAAGGGCAATAACATAAAACCAATTTAAACAGACAGCTGAATCAATATAAAGCACCAGAATCCAACTCTTACAATCAATCTCAAGAATTTGTAGCTGAGAGAAAAGGATTTCATTGACATTACCATTGATCACCACTTGTGTGCGTCAGATAACATCAACATCAGAATTGAACAATGCTGCTTTTGGAATTCAGAGGTTCTTGTGCCTAGAATCTAGGGTTGTTAGGTGTCCTTTATTTAAGGTCAGAAAGCATGTCCTCCAGAGGTCTGGTGGACATCTCTTATTATAAGGACTGTCCACTATTTGCAGGTTATTTAAACTGAAGAAGATGCCAAAAATATTGTATTTTGAAGTATGGTTCTTCCATAAAGACAGAGATGTGCACATCATGTACATCATGAATGACAACAGTGTGTTAATTTTGCAGAGGAAGATATGATAAAGTGAATTGAAATCACCATTTTTGTTTGGAATGCTGATATAACACAAGCTATTTACTAGGTACTTCCTGATTTGTCAATCCTGCATGTCATGATTTTTAATTGTCCCTGATTGCTATTTTGAAAATCTGGCAACACTACTAGAATCTGAGAATGACAGTGAAACTTGCTTCTCACTAGTTTCAGGTAGATAAACAGGTAGCCACCTCTCCACAAAAGTTGACATTGATGCCAAAACACCAAAATACAACACACCTGGAACTCAAGCATTGTAACTGGAGGCCACTTGTTACCAACGGTGCTATAGATTTTGAACAGGCTCGAATACTGGGTGAATGAAAGAAACCTGCCAACTGGAAGGCATGCCAAGCAAACTCTTGTCATACTGCCTTCCATCTGGAAATCTATGTTCTCAATACGAAAGACCATCTGGATCTAGAACAGGTCTTCACAGTCACTTACGGTCCCATCGCTAAGACTGTACCCACTGCCAAGACTATCATGCTTGGCCATGAGTTCTACCATTATGCAGAGTAAGATGGCTGCCTCAAAAAACAGCTTGTCATGAACATGCAGCGAATTGTTACATTATTAAGACAGTGGGGAGAGGTATTTATAGGTCTTTCAAACTCCACAGCCAAAATGACATGAATGCTTTTGAGATGTTACAAACCTTGACTTTTATGGGTGGGGGCTGCCATTTATACCTTGGCTTCTGGCAGTAAATTGGTGTAGCAGTGCAGTATCCTACATCCATAGAGAGCATTTTTGGTTGTGTCTGCTAACCAAAGGAAAATGTGTAGGAAGTGGAGAAAGAAACTCTTTTGCTGTAATGTCCATAACCATTTATAGAGTTCTCCTCACAGCAAATATGCCTGGTGCCTAAATTCAAATCTTTTCAGTGTCATACTATAACATTTAATTTTCCCTAGACCTTGGAGATGGATGAGATATTATATGTGGCTACTAGCCCTGCTCCTCCTCATTTATTTTAAGGTGTCACATGCTAGAAATACCTGTTGAAAGTCAATATATATTTTAAATCTACATTCTAACAGTACCATGTAATCGGACATGGGGATAGAAATGTTGAGGCTAAAACAGTTTATGGGTGATGTGATCTCAGCTTAAGGGATCCAGTACTAACTTATGATCAAAAGCAGGGGAAAAAAAACTCCAGTGAGGAGTTGGGCTTTTCAGTGTTATGGGAGGATGATCAGGGTGGAGAAAAATAAATTGTCCTGTACTTTTGCCTCCTTTATTAACAGAATATATATATTTAAAAATAAAAAATAGAAAAAGCTTGTTATTTCCTCCCCTTCCACCTATCATTTTTTTCACTTACAAATATTTTTACTAGGACTATATATCTATGGCTTATGAAAACAAAGGCTTTAGTAATTACTTCCACCAAGGAAGAAAATGAACTCTGTTCATCTTCAAGTAATTAATCATTGGTGGGGGCTGCATGACCTCTAAATTTGTAGTCTTGTTTTTAGGAGTTGGCATAACTCAAACATGATATACAATGATAAGCCTTTGTAATATCCATACATCCCCACACCCAGCTGGGCTTATGTAAGTGTCTACATGAATTATATGAAATAATATTCAGGGCCAAAGACTTACAGAGCTGTGTAAAAGCTGCTACTTGGAGAAACAATAAATAACTAGAAGAACATTTGACACCCTCATTGGAATTAGTCCCTTGGAGGGGAAGGAGACATTTTGGCCTAAGCATACACATCCCGGTAAGGCTTGAGGCTGGGATCTTGAGAAGGACAAAATAGTATTTAAGGAAATGGTGGCAAATACACTCCTGATTTTCTTTTAAACAAATAAGTGGATATAATTCACCTCTTCTGCCTCCACATTTATTTAAAATAAGTTTAAATAAGGGTTGGCAGCCTTTGGGGAAATTATGTCATTGTAAACCAACTTATGAGAGTGTAAAATTAAATTGCACCTTTGCACAATGTCTGTATTGTGGAATGGAGATGTTATAAGCAAGGCAGCAATCTGGCTAATTTTGCAATGGGTCCCAATACTGTCACCAAAAACTAGCTAACTTATTTTGGCATTTGAGACCTAGAAATCCACAAGTTCCTCTCCTAGTCTCCAACAGTTAAAATGCAATAACAACGAATTAAACAATTATTTTCCTGCACATTTGTAGCACTCTAAATCTGCTGCCTGGGATAGATGCTTCATTCTGCCTAATAGTCTGGTACTCAGGCCCGTAGCCAGGATTTTGATTCGGGGGGGGGGGGGGGGGGCGCTGAGTCTGAGTGAGAGAGGGTCTACCCTAGCAAACCTTTTGTATCATTATCCCAATACCCCCATGCATATGGGATATATTGAGCATGGTGATCAGATCATGATATGAATAAACATAACAGTTTAAATAATAAATGTAAGGCCTTATCGTTGACCACCCTGAGAATTTTTTTGGGGGGGGGCACTGAAGCCCCCCAACACACACCCCCCCCGGCTACATGCCTGCTGGTACTGATTCTAGATATGAAGACAAGAAGCTGTTTAATCACAGTGAAGAAAACAAGATTTCATGGAATTCAAGTTATATTTATTTAGAGGTAATTTTTCTAGCATATTTTCTCGGTGAGAACTCTGCAGATGTTTGTGCACTGTAAACCAGCATAGTCAATGGTGACAAATGTTGGGAATTGTGGACCAACAATATCTAGAGGATTGCATAATTCTTATCTATGTCTGCTAAATGAGCTGCTGTAATAAACTATAGGTGCTCACAAAGAAGACAGATTTGGCTCCCTTCATGGCTAGAAGGGAGAAAAAAACAAATTCAAAATAGTCACAAGAGTAGTGTAGAAGTTTATAAAATAATAGATGATTTCAAAAAAAAAAATAATAGAGTATTTTCTTCTTCTTTCATAACTCTAGAGATTGTGTCAGTACCATGACTTTCCTGATCTAGACCAGTGGTTCTCAACCTGTGGGTCCCCAGGTATTTTGGCCTTCAGCTCCCAAAAATCCCATCCAGTTTACCAGCTGTTAGGATTTCTGGGAGTTAAAGGTCAAAACATCTGGGGACCCACAGATTGAGAACCACTGGTCTAGAGGAAAGCAACTAAACAGATCAAATGTCTGGAAACCATGCCCTATGAAGAGCATCTTAAATAGCTAGGTATGTTTAGCCTGCAGAAGAGAAAGTTGAGAGAAGACATAATAGCTATTAGCTATGTATAAATATGTGAAAGGATGTCATAAGGAAGAGGGAGCAGGCTTGTTTTCTGCTGCCCTGGAAACTAGGACTTGGAGCAGTGGGTTCAAATTACAAGAAAGGAGATTCCACCTGAACATTCAAAAGAACTTTCTGATGGTAAGAGCTGTTCAGCAGTGGAACTAAATATAATAATAATAATAATAATAATAATAATAATAATAATAATAATAATAATAATAATAATAAAAACATCGGAGTCTGGTAGAAGCTCCTTCCTTGGAGGCTTTTAAACAGAGGCTGGATGGCCATCTGTCAAGAATACTTTGATTGTGCTTTTCCTGCATAACAGGGGGTTGGGCTTGACCCATGTGATCTTTTAACTATGATTCTATGATTCTAAGAGTTCAGGGTAAGTAAGAGCACAAGGTTTGCCTCCTCTGTCACATCACCATGTCCATCTCTGCAGCCCTTCACACCTTGGGAAGGTGGACATCTACAGTGAGAATACTTCTTTGCTCATGGAGGCTATCTTTTCTGTGGAGGTTCACCTTTAGAACATATGGAAACCTCCACATGAAAGCCATGAAGTTGGCAACAAGGCATATGCCCATATGATAGGTAATTTGTAGTGGGAAGTCCCATAAAAATATTCATTAGTCTCCAAAAGACTAAGCTTTCTTTCTTTTCTTCTTCTTCTAGACCCTGTGTGAGATGGGTTCAGGGCTGGTTTTTGTCCAGCTTCTGCCTTGGCAGTTTGATTATTCTGCTTCAGAGAACCAGTACTCTCACTGAAATTTCCAAAAATTATCATATTTAAATTACTTGCTCTCATATAGCTGGAGAAAGTGGGAAATGCTTAGCATCAGTTCAGTAAAGTCTACAATGTATGCCCCTTGATACTTCCCTAGTGCCATCCAAATAAACTGAGTGTGTAATAGAAAGTGATGTGTGAGAGAAAGGGGATATCTTTGGTTATATCAATAAAACATCATTATAGGCTTGAGTGGAGGATGCTTGCCAGTAACGGGGCGGGGGGGGGGGGCTGATCAAACGTGTCCTATTCTGTGGCTTTACCTCCAAACCTCTAGGTAATCATTGCTGGAAACCAGAGAACTTGTTATTGCAGGAACATTTTGTCAGATCATCAAACACCCAAGCAATTCAATGAAAATTATCCAGCCTTCCGACACAGAAAGGGAGTGGGCCAGTTTTGGGCTGCTAGTCACAGTAATTCTGGGTTTTCCTATCTGTTTTTCCCCTTCTTTCATAAAGAAGTTTTCTTTTTTGTTTTTGCATATTCTCTTTGGTCACCAATATTATCCATTTTGTTTTGAGAGGGGGGAAGGACAGAAAGAGAAAAGGAGAACATTCCTCTGATGGAATAAAAAGGGAGGACTTTTGAGGATTTGTGTCACAGTATAACTCATAAAGAACAAAGAGAGAAAAAGTGAAAGGGTGGGCGAGGTTTGGAAAATTACAGAAGAAATGTTTAAATGCTTAAATAAAAGCTGTTGTTTGGAGTTTAGAATCACTAGGTTCAGGATCTTTGAGTTTGCTTGGAATGAAAAAGCAGGTGATGGTTTCTATGCTGAGAAGCATATATCAAGGCTCACCTTTTCCAGAGCTCTTTTTTTCACCTGGTGTGGTGAAGGGCCCAGGGATCAATCTGGCACAAACAGATGCTGTCAGCACTGGAGGCAATTTACAAGCTGTCTATGGGGTTTCTTGTGATATGTTAAGGAATGGGCTTGGCACAGAGTATACACAACCCACATCCAAGCCATGGATTTACTTGCTGTTTGCTGCTCTCAGTCATGCTAAAAGCATGTTGATTACATTAGGTTGGATGCCTTTAAAGTGTGAGGGAAAGGTTGTCTCTTCTCCTCAGGTAGAGAAACCTTGACAACCTTTGACCTTAGGACAAATCAAAATGTCTTTCAGCTAGACACAAATCTTTTTGGGGCCTTTTTGAAATCTTTTGGGATGATTCACTTGATAGTTTTCATGTTCAGATTCTAATTGATATCTGTGATTGTGGCTAGAAAAGAATGTCTCTACAGGTAACTTGGGACTTACTTAATCTTCCCCCAGCACAGAGGTTAATGGCATGCTTGCTTGATCTATTCCACAGTCTGCATCTGCTTCACCTTTTTACATTTTCCCCTTCCTCTTCTATAGATTGCTGAAAAATCTCTCATAAGAACAGTATTTCTAGTCAACTAGCCAACATTTGTTTTTCCTGCTATAGTTAAACAGATGCTTCAAAGAACTATACAAGCTGGTGTAAAGGCAATAGCTTTCTCCTATGGTTGTCCCTCACTGAAAAAAGCATCCCGGTGGTGTTTTTTGTGGTAGGGAATAACAGAAGTTCCACATTTGTTCTTTCTAAGCCCCTTGGACTTTTTCTGTTCTTGGAAGACCCACATACTGGATCTGTAGTTTTCAAGTGTCATGGAAGACACTATTTAGTGGTTGCTTTTGCCTTTCATGTCCAAAGTTTTAGTTTTGGGTTTAAAGGAGCTATCCAAGGTAATGAAACTATTTTGAGTTCAGCATCTTGAATTACTCCTTCAAAATGCCGGAGCAAGCTATACTTTAAAAGCAAGATGAACTCACTATACAACTGACATGGGAACCACCAGACATGGCTGACACTATTCTATGAACAATGTTGAAGTAAGGTTCAAACTCACTATACAACTGACATGGGAACCACCAGACATGGCTGACACTATTCTATGAACAATGTTGAAGTAAGGTTCATCTACCAATCCAGTTTGATAGTGGGGTGTCTTCTTTGCTTTTAAAAGCAGCTGACAACCTTTCCTCTTGTCATGTTGCTTCTTCGTATCTGATATTCAAGGATGTGCTGCATTGTGGGTATAAGGTCTGAAAGGAGTCTAGTGCAAGGCCATAGGTTCTGTGCAAGGAGGAATAGCAGATTAAAAGTAATAGATGCCTACAGGTGGCCTCATGTCAACCTTGATTAGCTTGTATGCCATATGTCAAAGATAGTGGATAGCAATTGACAAGGCATCTCAAAAGCATCTTAAGTAACCAAGGAACTACACATTCACTCACTCACTCTCTCTCTCACACACACATACACACACATATCTCATTTCTCACTTTCCATCTGCAATAGCTTTCTCCTTCAAAATAAAAAGACTGATAGATTAAAACAATTTATCCAAATGATTAGAGAGGTGAAGAACTTTTCCAAAAATAATAAAATATAAGATTCTAAAAATATGTGGAAAGGTGGACATGATTGTGATTTATAAAATTATCCACGTATTGGAGGAAGTGAATAGATTCTATTCTTGTCCTTTCTTCATACTAAAGTTCAAAGTAGCTGACAATTGATTTGCTGCAGACAAAAGAAAAAAACCCTTTTAATGCAAGACATAAGTGATTTATGAAATTAATTACTACCAGAGTACTAATTGTCCACGTGGGAGGCTAATTGAGACTTATTCACATTTTCTGTCTCAATTCCTCTCCTTCCGAAGACCTGGCAATTTGTCCAGTCTCACGGAAAATAAACTCTCATCAGTCAGTTATCAGCCAATCCTGGCGGTTCAGAGCTTTATTGAAGTTATTTACAGCTATGTACATAAGCACAGCTAACACCCATGTCCAGCAGAATTGATGGCGACCGGTGAAAAAGCTTATCAGTAAAACTTGTTACCTCCCACATGCCATTCCCAGTGACTTTTGTCTGGCTATGTAAGTGGAAGCTGAATTACTGTCACTCTAGGCAGTAAATCTAATTCTATGCAGTTAACCATTCCTTTGCTGGAATGCTTACCAAAGCACCACACACTTACTTTAACAATGAGTGAACATTTCCCACACTATATAAACCATTACTCTGACACTAATAAGATAGGTGGATAGGTCGAGTAATTGCTTTTATCTAGAATGGGTAAATGAAACCTTAGTTTCTCTCTCTCCCTCCCTCTCTCTTTCTTTCTCTCTCAACCAGAATGAGAAAACAAGATCCTAGACTAGATAGTCCTTTTTATCAGTTTGGAAGGTCTCTCATTATTTAATGAGAAATAAAAAAATTAATAACATAGGAAGAGATATATATCATCACCATGATCTTTAACTGGCTCTGTACATATTTATTTGCCTGACAAACATGGAAGAAGGAACTCTATCAGAAAGAGTGTTCCCCAATTCTGGCAAAGAATTCACAAATTTTTAAAAATAGAAACTAAAAATATTACTCTGCTATAGCATGTTTTCCAGATTATTGGTTACAACCAAAAGAGTAAATTTTCCAAACTCTGAATAAGAGATTAGTCAGAGAAAACAATGAGGCTAACAAAGTTGAGAAATTGGAATTAGTATAAATGGGGAAGGGAATATTGCAGACAATTTCAGGACAGGCTGAGCAAAAGGATAGAAGTGACCAGGGCTGAGTTTCTAACACACTTTATGAATACATTAAACCAGATTGTATCATAGTCAAAGTACAATAGAAAATAAGAAATCTAGAGAGGAACACTTTAGGGAGTGACTCTTTCATTTGTTTCTCTCCATATTAGTGGCCAGGAAGCAAAAGAAGAATATTTTGATCCACTTTCAACCCTTTATTTGTAGTTCTACAATATATGGAATGGAAACTGCTTGGATTTATTCCTAGTCAGATTCCAAAGACTGCAGAGAAGCTACGCCAGGGAAGAAATCGACCCAACACTTGAACATTCTCTGCGGTGGTTTCTTCTCTTTGCCAAGCTTGCAAGCTTTCTGGAGTCTCATGCTCAAGCAGCCAGTGCCATCATCCCATATCCAATAACAGACACATAATCCAAATGGAAAGAAATGCTGTGTTTCCATATAAATGCCTGTCTGGATGTATACATATGGAATTCACTTGTCTGGTGTTTAAGAAATTCCATTTTAACAATATCCATTCTCATGTTTACAGTTTACTTTGCATATTGCATCCTCGGTATTTTGCACCATTGTATTTCAGATCATTGTGGGGGAGGTTCAACCTCAGTAGAACTCAACAGATTTAAACCTTGGGCCTCTCTGCAGTCCTCTGCAAACCTAAACAGGATGCGGATGGGAGGAAAGAATGTGTAATAAAGAACTTTCACTGTTTCCAATGGCAAGGACCTTTTCCCACCTGCACAAATAGAGCTTTACAGAAGAGCAACCTTCATGATTACAGAGGTATTGGTTCCCTAGAACCATGCCCATCCAGCTGTTATCCAAGCCATTGTTTTCTTTACTGCTCAGGGTGGCTAGCTTGCTTTCCCCAGAGTCATTTAAATGGGCTCCTGAATGAATATCTTCGGTAGGAGGAGAGAGTCTAAGTTCATATTACACAGATTAATGATACATAGGAGAGAGTTTGTCAGAAGACCAACAAGGATTTCCAGTAAATAAATTGATTGCTGAACTTCAACCCTGTCTGCCAAAGATGGGAAAACAAAATTGTGTTAACTCTTAGCTGGTTGTTAATTTCATAGCAAATTGTTGTTGCTGGGCTAACAGATTTCACATTTTATTAAATACTACACAATATTTGTTGTCATTATACTACTATGGGAAGAAATAATCACTTTATTTGCCACTTATTGCCATGTGCATTTTGCTCATGTAAAAACAGCACACCTGACTCCTTACATGAGGCTCAAACGGAATATTAACTGGATGAATGCAAATAATGTGTATTTACAAAAACTGAAATAAATAAATAAAGTTATCCTTAGTTGAAATATTGTTCCCCATTTTGCAGTCTCTTAGGCTATTCTCTGCTATTCCCGCATGTAATTATTAATTGCTCTTGTGGAATAATATATAATATTTTAATAGCATGGGCCTATGTGGAAATTGTTTCCTAAGTAAATTTGCCCAAAGAAAAGGTACTACACTTAAAATGTTTGTAATCTCCTAGTTTATGGACAAGAAACCTTTAGATGATGTCTACCAGGTCCCCATCTGATCTGTGGGTATCTTCTGCTAATGTCTTCAATCATTGATTTGAGAAGTGGAAGGGGATACCATCCAAACCCTGGAAATCTATTGCAATCTCACTGAATTCAGTTTTGCAACCCAGGAAGTGATTACACTGCAGCTGACTTCTGAGAAAACCTGAATAGAATTTAATTGTTCTTTTTCTCCTGATAGGAAACTGCCTAACCTGTGAAGAATTGCACATGGCCCTGTTCAAAGTGCTTTAGTCTCACCTTTTAGTCCTATCAATTCTTGTAATTAAGTCATTTAGAAATCATCCCAGACTCTGAGCTTTGGCTCCAGCTTTAGTTCTACCCATTTCTAGAATTTAGTCGCTTAGAAATCATCCCAGACTTTGAGCTGATTTTGCCATAGCAAAAATGATTAAATTTACTTATTTTAGGTGAAATCTTGTTGCAAGCTAGATTTATGGAAAATCTCAACAAGAAAAACTCTTTCTGAGGTGTCGTAGGAATTTTGTCCACCCAAGAATTTCAAATCTACTTAGCATGCTACTATAATCTAAATTTGGTGGAAGTTTAAATAAACCTTCATCTGCTGAACAAGGGGGACTAGGTAGAGGGCCTTCTCTGTGGTGGCCCCCCGGCTCTGGAACTTGCTCCCCAGGAGATTAGGCAAGCCCCCACCCTGGTAGCTTTTAGGAAGAGCCTAAAAACTTGGCTCTTCCAATAGGCTTTCGGAGAATGAATTCCCCATCCCCATGATAGATCTTGTATCTATGGCCATTTCCTCATCCATTGCACTTTATCTTGCCCTATCAGTTTGTTTACAGTCTCAGGGTCCACCTCTCCCAAGTTGCTCTTTCATTGACAGTTGCACTGAATCAACTACCTCGTGTTATAATACTCACTCATTGCACTTTGCCCAGTTCATTTTTACCCCCTCTATTTGGGTGCCAAATCCAGGTTTTAGTATGACTATCATTTTCTACTTTTGTTATGTTTAGGGTGTTGAATTTTAATATCTGTGTCTGGTTTTTGTTGTTGATGATGTATTATTTGGTTTCCTGTTTTTATCCGGGCTTGGCCCCATGTAAGCTGCCCCGAGTCCCTTCAGGGAGATGGAGGCGGGGTATATAAATAATTATTATTATTATTATTATTATTATTATTATTATTATTATTATTATTATTATGACACAGCAAACAAGATAGATATGCTGGATTTGTATCACAAAGTCACAAGTCGAACACTTCCCAAGTGTCTAGGACTGTGTGATGTATTTTCGGATGATGGGCGCGGATCCCAGCAGGGTGGCCTTTTGCAGTTGGCAGATCGTAATTTTGTCAATGTCTATTGTTTCCAAATGCCGGCTGAGATCTTTTGGCACGGCACCCAGTGTGCCGATCACCACCGGGACCACCTGCACTGGTTTCTGCCAGAGTCTTTGAAGTTCAATCTTGAGGTCCTGATAGCGGCTGATTTTTTCCTTTTATTATTATTATTACTATTATTATTAAGGGTCTATGTTGGAATCACATATATGTGCCAACTAGGGTGTTCTGGCTATGCACAACCCAATTCAGAGAACAGCTGCACTACTTTTCCTTTGCAGCTTGCACTGCAGTCTTAGGGGGCATGAAAAAGATGTTTATTGGATGCTTTACTATATTGTTCCTTGATTATTCATTTATATATTTTATTTTTAATATTCCCATCCTGTTTTGGAGAGAAACAGGACTCCAATTCATTAAAAATTCTTCTTAAATAATCTTAGCTGCAATGTTACAATTTATGAAAGTGGTATTTGAACACCTTACAGTCCTGGTATAGTGGAAACTAGGACTGAAAAATTAAGGAACTTAGGTTGCAGTCTTCAAGGTCCAGCCCAGGCCACAGCCCGGGGGGGGGGGGGGGGGAGGAATCTCAGGGTGGGAAAATTGCCTTGAAAATGTGTGTGTAGTTTCTTCATCTGGTATACATATCTTTGATTTAAATGTTATGCTCTGAGCAACTGTGGTGGTTGTTACTATACGTTTCCAGTCCAGGACTCAAGGCAGCTTTGTTGTTGTGTCTCTTCAAGTCACTTCTGATATATGATGACCCTAAAGGAAACCTGCCCCTGGTTTTCTAGTGCTGAGAGTGTGTGACTTACCCAAGGTCGTCTAATGGGTTTCCACGACTGAGCAGAGAATCAAACTCTGGTCAACAGAGTCATGGTACAATGCTGAAACCACCTCAAAATTGGGACAACTAAAAGTGCTTAATGTATTATACTTAGTGACATCGTCCAGGGCAAGTTTTTTTGGAAGGCCATATCAGCCTTATAGGACCAGCAAGCCTTGTCCCTTGTGACATCACAAGTTCCATTTTTTGAAATGCTTATGGTGCCATGGACTTTTTTTTTTAGCTAAAAAGAGTGGGGAAAGGTTTGTGTTTCATTTTTCTTTTTTAATAGAAACACATTTCTGATCATCTGTGGTTTCAAGAGAAGGCTATGTGACTCAGATCACAACTATAAGGCAGGGGAATAACAGCATTGCTCCCCAAAACATGAATTCTGCCCTACATGTATGATCGCCACCAAATTTCTAACATTACACTCATTCAAAATTTCAGTTGAGCATTTTGAAATACATTTCATGAACTGAAAGATTGGAGGCAGGAAAAATTACAAAAATGAGATGACACAAATGAAACGACACAAAACAAACAGCAAGTCCATACAAAAGCACAACTAGTGGAGATGGATAAAACTTGTACAGTATATTGATATAACTAGTAGGGAACTGTCATTATGGATGGTTGTATTTAAGAATTACCTGGGGAAAAGCAGTACTATTATGTAGAGGATTGAAATACAAAAATTGGATCATGGTGTCTTTATGTGGGCAAAGCCCTCATTTCATTCTTTCATAATGTATTTCTCATGACCAAGTCATGAAATACACTATTTCATGAAATACACTATTTCTCATGACTTGGTTAAAAAATTCTTATAATGACGTCTAGATACTTGAAAATAAATATTTGTTTGCAACAAGGCTGGAAGTGCCTAATTCCACACTTTATGTTGCAATCCCAGTCATGTTTCCTCAGATGTGAGACTTACAGCATTCATTCGTGGTAACTCCCTAGAAAGTGTATTTAGGACAACAGCCCAAATAATGACCCAAACTGGGCATAAGGCTGCACTTGTGGGTGCCAGATAGTATGGCATTATTGATACAAGTGTCTTTCATATTATTCTTCTGTTAATTTGAGCAAAAGTGGTTTTTGAAAATCAAGTTAGCTTTATTTAAAATTAAATATAAGAATGTGTCACTTGGGTGAGGCAGTCAGGCTGTGTAATAAAATTAATCTTGGATTTAAAATAATCTTGAATGATGGAAGGGTTGCAACCCAGCCCTAAATTCAACTTATTTTTAGTGATTGGCTCAAAGAGACAAGATTATTCATACAACCAGCTGCACACATACACAAACACATGCACACCCTGAAAAGAAAAAAGGAGGAAATATGAAAGTGTAACCCTTCCAAAAGTCACCACATGTACAACATTTTGGTACAGCTGGATGTAAGTGCTCCATTAGGCTCTTTGCTTTAATTCTGCGATCAAACAAGTTCCAGTATTTGAAACAGATTTTTTTTACACCAGATGAAATGTTGTCTATAGAATCCATCCAATGTTAATTGCTTGAAATGATGCATAGAATAGGTCCTCTAATTAGAGCCCCTTTTGGCAACTTGTTATATTTTCAGATGTTTGATTGTATGCCAGTGATAGAACCCTTGGAGTCACAGTGTTCATTGAGCTCTATGGATGCTAAGCATAGTTTTCATCTCAAGTATTCCACACCTTATTTTTTAGCTGTAATGTTTCTGACATGATTTTGTAGACTGATAAAGGTATGTGGTATAAGCCTGCTAACTGAAGGACAACCATAGCAGGAAGAGTAAGAAACTTTTGTGTGATTGGTAGACTTACCATTATGAATATTTTAACTTACAATGATATATTCTTAATCCTTAAGATCACACAAAACTTGAGATAGCAGCATGAACAGTTTTAGATATATGCCATTTGTGAATGTCATACCTCAAACATCTTTTCCCTAGGCCAGGTTAGGGCAACTTTGTAGGATTGGGATTTTTCCATTATCCTCAGATCCAGTGATGTCCATGGTGTGGGAATGAGGGCATAGTTCTTCAAAAAAAAAAAAAAGAGAGAGAGAGAGAGAGAGAGAGAGAGAGAGAGAGAGAGAATTTTGTTGTCCTTGAATGCATTTTTCCTTCAGTCCCCCAAAATATAACCCTGCAGAAAGTGAGACACACCAAGAATTCTTACATGTGTTGTATCTGCATACCCTTGGTAATTTTTCCTGCCTCCAATCTTTCAGTTCCTGAAATTTTGAATAAGTGTAATGTTAGAAATTCAGTGGTTATCATACATGTGGGGCAGAATTCATGTTTTGGGGAGCAATGCTGTTATTCCCCTGCCCTACTTGCCCTATGCACTTGCTGCTGCTACTACTGCTGCTGCTGCATGGCCTGAAGGGATAAGCGCCGACCTGGCTTCCCTCCCTTCCTTCTCCACCCTGTCTTTGTCCCAAATCTCTACCTTGTGTTTTCCAAAAATGCTGCCCTTCGCTGTGGCTCTTTCCTTGAGAAGAAAAGGGGAGCGCCAGACGGCAACTATAAGCCCACCACTACCACAATCAAAGCCCTGCTGACAGATGGCCATATCGCCTCTGCTGAAAAACCTCTAGAGAATGAGACTCCACCAGACTCTGAGGCAGCCACTGTCTGAAACGTCTTGAAGGCACACAACAACAACAATCTTAATTACCTTGATTCTTTCATCAGCCAAAAACAGGCCCACACTTCCCATTGAAAGACTGGAACATTTACGTTGGTTAAAATTGTTCTTCATTTTATATATTGTTTTGTGCTTTCATGTTTTTTTTTCTTGCACTACATATAAGACACATGCAGTGTGCATAGGAATGTGTTCAAGTTTTTTTTCAAACTGTAGTCTGCCCCCCCCCCCCAACAGACTGAGGGATTGGCTTCAAAAAGTTTGCACTCCCCTAATCTACGCTGTGCTTCTAAACTGTGTGCACAAAATCAAAAGAAATAGGATGAATCTAAACTGTAGAATTAATGCAGTTCGACACCACTTCAACTTCCATGACTCAATGCTATGGAATCATAGGAGCTGTAGTTTTACAAGGTCTTTAGTCTTCTCTGCCAAACAGTGTTGGTGCCTCATAAAACTACAACTTCCATGGTTCCATAGCATTGAGCCATAACAGGTAAGTGGGATCAAACCACATTATTTCTACAGTGTAGATGAACCCTTAGACTTGAAAAAAACAGCCAAGGAATTAGATAAGATCCTTTGTTGTTGTGCATCTTCAAGTAACTTCTGTCTTATGGTGACATTATGGAGAACTTAGCAGGGGTTTTCAGGACAGAATTTGCTCAGACAAGCTTGCCATTTGCTTTCTTCTGAGGCTGGGGGAGTGTGAACTGTCCAAGGCTATCCTGTGGTTTTCCATGATTGAGTGGGGTTTTGGACCCAAATCTCCCAGCCTCCTAGTCTAACATTCAAACCAGTACACTACATTGGCTTTTAAAGGCATGTTATTAAATACCAAGGAACCCCGGTGGTGAAGTTTGTTAAAGCACTGAGCTGCTGAACTTGCAGACCAAAAGGTCCCAGGTTCAAATCCCAAGAGCGGAGTGAGCTCCCACTGTTGCTCCAGCTTCTGCCAACCTAGCAGTTTGAAAACATGCCAATGTAAGTAGATCAATAGGTACCGCTCCAGCGGGAAGGTAACAGCTCTCCATGCAGTCATGCCAGCCACATGACCTTGGAGGTGTCTACAGGCAATGCCGGCTCTTTGGCTTAGAAATGGAGATGAGCACCAACCCCCAGAGTCAGACATGACTGGACTTAATGTCAGGGGAAACCTTTACCTTTATTAAATACCAAAGTCATAGTATTTTTAATTGCTAGGTATGATTGTGAAAGCTGGACAATGAAGACAGTTGATAGGAAAAAAATCAATTCACTTGAAATGTGGTGCTAGAGAAAAGTGCTACAGATACAGTAGATTACTAAAAAGACAATTGAATGAGGTCTGGAACTCTTGCTAGAAGCCAAGATGACTAAACAGAAGCTCTTGTGCTTTGGACACAACATGAGAAGACATATGCCTTGGAAAAGATGACAATGCTTGGTAAAGTAGAAAACAATAAGAAAAGAGGGAGAGTGCATTGAAGGTGGGTTGATTCAATCAAGAAAGTTCTAGTCCTGGTCTGACGTTTGCAAGATCTGAGCAAGTCACTTGGTGACCAGGGCTCTAAAACATCTCTCTTTCACAGGGTCATACATGTCAAAATAGACACCAAATAATACCTGAATCCCAAGGGGTTGTCTATTGGTAGCCTTTCCATTGGTAAGCACAATTTCAACTTAGTAAGGGTACAAGAAGGCCATTTCCAAATTCAGAAGGACTAGTTAGACAATTACACAAGACAGGGTTTTTTTTGTAATAGCTACTTGGTTGTGGAACTTATTCTGAAAGGAAGTCAAACTGGCTCCATTTCAATAGCATTCTTGGTGGGCTGCCAAGAACATCTTTGGTTCTTAAAAACCGAGCTTGATTTTTTGGATGGGTAGGGAACTGTGTTGTTTAAAGCAATTATTTTCATCTTGTTTGATGGAAAAAGTTTTTATTTGGGTTTGTTTTTCTTGTTAGGCATAACCTCAGGAATGCAGACTGGCTGAGAGGTGCTAAAATGCTTTTATTCATAGATAGATAAACAAGTAAATAAATAAAAAAAATTGCAGGAAGCTGTACTTTTGTGATATCAAAAATTCAAAAGTTAACAAAACATATACTCATCCTTTGTCACCTTAAGGAGTGCAACAGCCATATTGAATCATGGGAGGCAGCACTATTGCCACCATGCTTCTCACACCTACATTTTACAAAGGGGCAATTTTATCAATTTTTTTTTAAAAAAATCTATTCCATGAGTCATTTTTCGGTCTGGATGAGGATTTATTTCTAGCCAGAAAACTAGAAATTATTATTGCAGAGGTAATCAAAAACAGTATTGGGGCACATGAAGTCCACAGACCACACTTCCTCTGCCCTGTTTTAGACAGTGTCCAGTATCCCCAACCCAAGTTTTTGTGTCTGGTTGATAAACAGTCAGAAAATATCAGTACCTTCAGCAAAAAGCAATTTTTAGGTATTTCCTGGAAAAAGCTACCTCCCCCAGTCATCAGATTGCCTCCCTGCTAGCTCTTACTTGTTGCCTTTATTGGGAAATCCATGTTATGTTCCTTATAGTCAGGATTTGAAAATATATACAGGAATATTTATATAGATAGGTGGTGACTGATGGCTTGCATGTCAGTGGGATGGTGAATCCAATCCAGATTTTATATCAGACCTTAAGGGGGTTATCCATGGTGCTGACTCCAATGCTCAGACTAGTAGCTGATTCATCAATTTGTTGATAATGATATTGATGTAGACTTATTTTTATGCTTCATTTTCTTACATATTTGTAGAATTTTTTTTCAGGAAGGGTATTTAACAACAGTATTCATTTTTCTTACATATTTGTAGTTTTTTTTCAAGATTGGTATTCAGCATGTACTTAAAAAAAAACAAAAATAATACAATTGTTTGCAGCCAATCTGAATTCCACATTCATGCACTTCCCATCATAATGACAGCATCAGTTATTTTAACCTATCTTGCCTTTTTTCAGAAGATAATTCAGAAGGACACAGTTCAAACAAGATTAAATTTGGAAAAAAATATATTTAGAAATGGTCTGAGAATTTTCCTTAATGTTTTACTTATTTTTGACATTGTCAGTTTTCTCTGCTTTTAAAGTAATTTTCAAAACAGATTTTTATTCTAATATTTTTATTGTCTCATCATTTGCAGGAATTGGTTTTATTGTATCCTCTCTATTTTAAACTACTTTGATTTGTTTAAAGAAAAAGAAGTGTAAAATTTGGACAAATAATTTATGGATCCCAATGATTTTCATGAGTAAGTAAGCACTTTATTCTCCTGTTGAGACCAAAAGGACATCTAAAGGCTGAACTTGGGTTGGAATTGACTTCTAAGGCCCTTTCAGTATATAATCAATTTCCTGAAAAAAGTGAATATTTAACCTTCTGGCAAAGTGAATATTTAACTTTGTGGTAATAACTATAAACTGATCATTACACATAAACCGGTAGAGATAGGAAAAATATGTGAGAACGCCTCCTGTGTGATTAGTTGTGTTTGGAGGGGGAAATGGTTGACCTAATTGCATTCAAAAGATAATTTTTCATTCATTAAATTGATGGTTTGACAACTTAGCATCGGTTAGGATAAATGGCTTTTTTGGATAATTTGCCTAAAGTTAGAGGAAAGCCACCAGAAAGCTAGATCCCCAATTTACGATATAAATGTTATTTCCATCTAGATCAGCAGTAATTTTTCCCCCAAGAAAAAACTGCCAAAATCTGATTGAAACCCTCTAGTGTGGCAACAACCAAATTGTCTGGCATCTATTGTATTCCCAAACATACCACCGGCTGTTTTTATGGTGTCCAAAACTTAATGGAATATAAAAACAGCATAGGTTTTACTCATGCTGTGAGAGAATCATAGTGTTATAATTGCTCAGTATGAAAGCGGGGGGCGAGGAGCGAGATTGCCTTTTCCCTATTAGACATCTTCAGGCATCTCTAAAAATTATTTCCAGACCAGTTCTTTAATAAATTGAGATTTAAGTATGATCCCTGTCATGCCCTTACAGAAACCTCCCCTGTTTTTCTCCCTAGTAAGGAGAGGTTAGCCTGCATATTGTAAATAGCCGTGATAAGAAGGATCCATAGTTAGCCCCTTCCCTAAGACATCCCCTTCTCCTGCCCCTTTCAGAATCTTTCCCAGGGGCGGATCCTCTCAGCTAGACTCAGCTGGATCTTTGGAAGGCAGCCATTAGACCAGGAGGTGTCAGAGGAATGAAGATGCTAAGAATATTCTACGTCAAGGTCGATAGGCAATGGTTGATCAATAGAAGTTAAACAGTTGAAGGGATGTTTCTGTAAACAAAGTGGCTTTGCTGAAGACACAGAGAATAAAGAAGAAAAGACAACAGAAAAGTAGGAAAAGATCACTGTTAGAGCAAATCCCCAACCTTTTAAGAGACTTTTGCCAGTTAGATCAGGAGGAGTTGGGATCTGAACCTTGCTATTGTTTTATTAAAGTCTTTATCAGCTGTTCCTCTGAGCATATCAACTCTGTTCCCAGTAGGATCAGGACACCTCCATGCAAACAGCTTGTGGGGGCAGAACAATCTCATATATATTTTCTCAGAAGCAACTTGCTTCACTAGAACTTATTCCCAGGTCAGTATGCTTATAAAGTAAGGGTAAGATACAGTTAAAGATTTTCTACCAGTATACCTCTACTGTAATATTGAGGCAGAGATTGCTCCCTCTTTTCCCATTTCTCCTAGATATATGAAATAACAGCTGGGAGTTCAAGGGTGCAGCTTTGTCAGGTTCAGGGGTGCACTTGGGGGCCTTTTGGCTGCACACAAACATCCATAAAAGTATGACACTGGCCATAGTTTCACAGGTGATCAGGAGTCAGGGATATAGAGCTATGTCTCTGAGTGCCCCCCCCCAAAAAAAAACTACTATCGCACACTTCTTGTGTATTGCATAAGAAGGTACAGTATTGGACACCACCTTCTCTTATGGCCTAAGCATGTGGGTGGGTGGTGTGTGTGTATGTATGTGTACAGCATGGCAAATCATGGAGCATTCCTTTAAACATCATCACTCAGAAATTGACCTTTTGAGAAATACTAACTGACCATCAGATTTGCACTATGTGACATGCAAACTGACTTGGTTCTAATCACTCCATAGTGGAAGGGCTAGATATTCATCACATTCAAATCTGAACAACATTTAGATTTTTCCAGCTTTTTAGAAACAAAGTAGGTGACTGCTTGATGGTTATAACTCATTTTAGTTCTAACATGTGTTTTAGTGTTTAAAAATATTTGTGGTTTAAATGAATTTTTATTTTGATGCTTTTCTCTGATTTGAAAGCTTGGAATGAGATGGCCTACTTTGCCCTTCCTGCTTCATATTCCAGACACAGCCATTCTTAATTATTCTGATTCCAAAGCAATTACCATATTTTTTTTATTATAGGATGCCATTGATTATAAAACTCACACTAATTTCAGCACCACCAACAGAAAATAAGATCTTTATTTACATATATAACAAGCACTTGCAATTTTCTGGATCTACCAGTATGACCTTGTAGTATTCTTGGGCCACAAGCCTTTCATTTCAATAGGATTCACTATTATCTGCAGTTTTGTGTGCCCACACAAAGTCTGACTTCTGGCCCAAAAATACTATGGCATAGGGTCATGCTGGCAGACCCAGAAAATGCCTAAAGAGTACATATTTGATCAGACATGAATAAATGATACTGTTAGAGACTAGTACTTTGCTATGTACTATATGCAGACAACATATACATTTGGGATCACAAATGCTCAAGAACCCTCACAAAGCCTTGATTTGTTATTAAAAATTAAATCAGATACCTGCTATACTTTAATAGAAAGGTGACAGACAAGTATTTAAACAGGTAATAGTAACAGATCTGAATAGTTACTGTGCAAATTAAGCTGTGTAACTCTGCAGAAATCTGATCTGGCCTAACTATTGTAAAAAATGAGGGAAGTAGCAGCAGTGGCAGCCTCATGCAACTTCTCTTGTTGAGTCCTCAAATATTCATCTTTCCTGGAAGACTACTGTGTGCATTTGCACCATCTCTCCTCCACTTTCAAAACCATTGCCCTCAAAAATATTGTAGGACCTTACTCCAGAAACAAAGGGAAATAAAAAGATCCTTAAATTTTTACAGCTAGAGAATGCTATTTATTTATTTACTTGCTTCCTTACTTTATTTCTATCCCACTTTTCTCCTGCTATAGGGACGCAAGATCTCTGTTACATAGATAACCACATGCCTTTCTAGTTTCATTAGGCAGATGTCATAAGGAAAGGAGATAAGCTAATCTGGAGATGAAAGCCATATGGAGACACACACAACTCCTGACATAAAAATGAAATACTCAGAGTTTTTAAAAATGTAAATAATCTTATTCACCAGAGTGACAAACACATGGCATCGCTTAATTTTCTACAAGGAAGCACAGTATCTTCTTCCTTTCAGCTAAGGCTTCCAGTCTAGGGGAGAAAATACTACAGAAAACATAATTTATCACCTCTGTTGTCAAACTCTCCCAATTAAATGAAAAAGATTTGATATGCAGTATAATTGCTATTCTTTGCATATTTACTTGACAGTAACTCCTATTGAAATCAACAGGACTTAATTCTGATAAGATGTGCAAAGGATTGTGCTATAAATGATTTCTTTAAGAAATTCTCTCACATACATGTATACACCTGCCCACTGCCAACTCCTAAAGGATAAATTAAAGTCATTCCTACATTTTTGAGTTCCCAAGAAAGGTACATAAAATTTATTAGTCAAACTCCAAAGCATAAAATATAAGACCTGGTTTGAATCAGCCCCATTCTGTGAAGGATCATGAAATTCCTTCTGTTAGGACAAAAGACTGAATATGTGAAATGTGTGGTTGTATTTCACACATTGTACACTTTGGGTTAAAAGAACGTTTCCGAGAGGGTGATTTGGAACACAGCATATTTTCCCCCTTTATAATAACCCAGATGAAAACCACTTCTTCTAATTCTTACCTCCTAGAGCAGATTGCTGTTTGGGTATGTATATGTGATTTTAATGAACAATTATGCAGATTTTTGAAGTGCATTCACATTAGTTACTGCACTTGAGGTGTATTTAGTTTTTCTCTACATCAATTTTGAAAGAAAGTTTGAAAAAAACTGCCAGAGGATTTTAGCTTATCCGTCTCTTAAACTTCTAGGTATCTTATATGTACTTTCAAAGGCACATTAACAGTGGGTTCCTTCATTGATAGGGATTCAATTAGTTGCAATCCTTTCCAATTCTATGATTCTCTGCATTAAGTGATACAATTCAGTGCACAAATGGAGGCTAGAGCTGTTTCTGTATTAGTCCCAGACCGTATTTATTTTTCTAGGGGGTGGAAAAGTGTTAGCCTTTATGTCTAGGATTTTTTTAAAAAAAAATTACAAATAATTTTTAATTAAAAAGCTACAATAGGTATCCCCTTGAATTTCTGCAAAATGAGACAACATACGCAGGGCATCAATCCTGTACATTTTCAGAGAGTTTTGTTCATTTCCTGATTTCTATGAATTTTCAAACTTTTTAAAAATTAATTTAAAAAAGCAAAAACAAAACTAGTAGCAGTATCCGCTCAAATAGTGGCACAGTGAGACAACATGGGCAGAACAGCAAGCCTGTCAAATTTCAGAACAATCAGTCTATCCATTGATTTTAAATATTTTCTTTCAATTTAAGCACATGTGATTAACTGACACTGAGGCTTTTGCACAGGCAGCCTCGTTCTTCTGGTGTGAGCAGAATTCTGGGAAATCTAGTTTAGGGTGAGGCCTTTTGAATACTCTGCTACAGAGGTCCTAGAATTCCCAAACTACATTTCCCAAAATTCTGCTCATGCCAGAAGAATGGGGCTGCAGTTTTGAGAGAACTGAGGGGAAGATAAGGGCTGTAAAGTTTGGAGAGGGAGTGGGAATTTGGAAAATATAAGTTTGGGGTAAGACAGTTTCTGGGGAGGGGGGCTGACAGTGAGGAGGAAGGGGTTACTAGGCCTCTCTCCCTCCTCTCACCAACCATTGACTCGTTTTTTTTCACAGCTGCATGAATTTTCTCTCTTTGCTTTGGTTACACCCATTTTTACCTCGAAGGGGGAGCCTCAGCCTTGACTCAGGGAGAAATCGCTGGAGGAGGAGGAGCAGCAGCAGGAGGAGGAGAGGCTCTCTGCTCGCCTCAGGAAGCAGGAGACACTGCCAGCAGCGCTAGCTTGGCTCTGAAATAACAAATGTTTACAAATATATCCAAACATTTTAGAGGCTGCTGTTTTGATTCATAAATGTTTAGCAGGGTCCCTTTTTGATTAATAATTCAGAGATTTGTATTAACGAATCATATGAATCTTTGAAGTATGAAACGGAAGTCCAAAGCTTTGCCCACTGATACTGAGCATTTTTTTTTTTACATTTATCCTTTATTTGAAAGATAGCCTTGATTAACTATTCCTCCATTCCTATTAGTTCTCTCTGTGTGTTTTCAGGCAGTATTGCTTCGAGTTTCCATCTTCCTTCCACTTTTTGGCAAATTACTTTTAAGAGGAGTAAATATTTTTTATTTTTGTCTTGCATTTCTCCTGATATACGGACTCCCTGTGACATATTGGAGCTATAATTTAAGATCCAGGGCATTGTCCTTCCAGTAGTTGGTTAAAGATGGTTTCAATTGACCATTTCATACGTTTCCGCTGGAAAATTCAAATGCTAAAAATCAGTGCCCTGTGGCAGAAAATATGCCTAAACTTTCTCCTGCAGCAGGACACAAGGCAGCTTCCAAACACAGTAACTGAATAACATTTTATTTCACTGAATTGCAACTCTTTTAATGTTCAGAATATCCAGTCAATTTGTTGATTTCTCACAGAGATAGAGGAGCCCCCAGTAGGGTGAGCTCCTGCTGTTAGTCCCAGCTTGTGCCAACATAGCAGTTCGAAAACATGCAAATGTGAGTAGATAGATACTGTTCTGGTGGGAAGGTAATGGCGCTTCATGCAGTCATGCCAGCCACATGACCTTGGAGGTGTCCACGGACGTCAGCTCTTTGGCTTAGAAATGGACACAACTAGATTTAATGTCAGGGGAACAACCTTTACCTTGATCTAACAGAGATAGGAATGCTACTTTTAAAATGAAATTAGTTACAACTATAGTATCAAGAGCCACACAACTATTAAGCAACTATTATCCTTACTGTTTTTTAAATTGAAAATCTTTAATTTCTCTTTCTCAAAAGTAATCAGAATAATTTCTTAATGTTACTTTTGAGAGCACATCAAAATGCTGATACCAACAGTTTGTAGGACAAAATACTGTATACCAGAAATAGTGAGGCCAGCCACCTCCTATAACTATTAGTTACATAACAAAAGGACTGAAGTTATCTCTCATTATGCTACAATAATAATGTAATTAGTTCTGGCAAAGAAGGATTGAATTACAGGTAACTCATTGTATGCAGTCAATTTCATGCAAGGTTTGGTTTCATAACAATTAAACGACTTCCTAAGATTCTATAAGAACCCTCCTTTTTCCTGCTCCCTCTATCCCTTACTGAGCTCATCAAGGTAAGAATGGTACTATGGTTTGATTCTGGATTGTAAATTCAATTTCCCACTTTGTTGGATGTTGAGTGATAACATTCCCAGGAGTTATTGTGGCTGTTTCGGGGAAGGGCAAGTCTTTTCTTTACAGCTTTTCATAAGTTGTTTCTTTCTTTTCTTTTAAAACCACACTAGCCGCTGCCTCCTTCAAGTCTACTGGACCTTCATGTTTCCTGCCAAAACCAATATTCATACAGCTGTCAGAGGCAGCTTTGAATGGTGCTTCATTAATGGTACCAAAGAGCAGGGCTCCAAAATAAAATAAACTCAGCCATTTCAGATCTTTCTGACAATCCTACTGATTTCATGACATTTGACAGATATTCATTGCCACCTTGTATGATGCATGGAAATGCGTGGATCTCCATGTTTTATACATGGTCTATCTAGTATTGAATCACAGAATTGGAAGTGATGTAAGGGCAGTGCCCAGATGAAAGGAAATTGGGTAAGGATCTGTACTCACCATTCCTAACATCATGGTTCCAGAACCTTTACCAAATTTCCTGCCAATCAAAAGAAACCTGAAGTTAACAGTATTGAAATGATGGTAATAACTATTCCCAAAAATGTATTCTGAGAGCTCGGAAAAGTTAGCTTGTGGCAATGTTGGCTAGAGACTGGATGAGATCCTGGGAGCAGTCCAAAAAATAACATTCCACACTCTGGATAGTCTTATGTGAATCACATTGAAGTTTTAATATATTATTTCTTTATCTTTAGGGATTAAATATATCTTACCTTCAGAAACCTCTTATTTCTCTCTTTCTTTCTCTCAACAGGTTAACCCTCCTGTGAACTTTTTTTGTATTTCTTGGCAGTGTATGCTATGCTCCTCCAATTCCTGACAGCTGCTCAGCCTGTAGGACTAATCTAGAGCTGGTGCTGCTAACACTATGGGGTGGGGGGAGTGATCCTCCATTAGCTTGTCCATGAATAAACTATGAACAGGGATTGTGGTAGTCACAAAAAATCAAAGAGATCTGTAACATTACAAGGTATGTATCACCGTAAGTAGCACTAGACATTTCTTTAAAAAATGGTGATGCTTGCCATCCCAGTAATCTATTCTGCCCCTCCCTTACACTCACCCATTATATAGATTAAACACATATAATACAACTGGATTTTTTTGAAAACTGCCAAACAAAAAGTGAGTTTTGGTATAACACATTAAAGTCTTAAAGACTTACTTTCATTGCTCAACAGGATGTACATCTTGTGTAAAAATCAAGACAGCAACAGATAGGTTTGAGCTTTTTTTTATCAGACAAACCTTTTAACTTGTATGCTCAACATATCATATGTAAAGCAGGATTAGACGTGGAGGGAGAATCCATGAAAATTAGGGGAACATAAACCAAGTTATGCATGTGGCACTATACTATTAGCAGAATGCAGCAAAGACTTGGTTGAGTGTTAAGAAAAAATACTAATGACTACAGATGCTTTACATAATTTTAGAAGATATGATGAAGATCTTAAAATAGTTCAGGATTTTTCATACTTTGGTTCAAACATTAATTAGCATGGAGACTCCAGTCAAAGAATAGAAAGGAGACTAGGACTTGGAAGGGCAGCTATGAAAGAATTCAACAAGATCCTGAAGTATCAACATAATATTAAAGTTAGAATTGCTCATGAAAGGTTCCATAGGTTTGTTCTTGAATTTAATTTCCATTTAAGTCAGAACAGGTACATTTTAAGTGTAACTCCACCCATATAGCTTCAGTTGAGATACCTATTTTCCATGATAACTCTTTCAGGAGTGAATTTCCCTTCCAAGGGGTAGATTTCTCTCACTTCCTGTTGTCTCACCCCATTCTTAACTATGAGTCATTTGTAAGTTGGATGTTTGTAACATGGGGACTGCCTGAATCTCTCTATATAAAAGGCTTTTGGCATCGTGGCGACGCACAAAACAACAAAACTCGAAACCTCCCAAACTTGAAAATTTACCACACAAACCATCATCCCCACGTCAAGTATGATACCACACAATGACACTAAAAACACAATCAAAACACCAACAAACTGCAACAACCGATGTGTGAATGCCCACACACACAACCCACCCAACCCTTCCCGCGTGTGTGCACTCACAAAGCCTTTTATATATAGAAAACATGCCGACCTCTCCTTCACCCACTAAACCACCTCCATCCACGGCGGCCGGGCCAAACTACTCCCTCTACTCCAGACACCTGGACATGCTACCCTTCCCGGTGCGACCACCTCTCATGATTCTATTGTCTTCTCTTCTCTTCTTGTCAAGCAGGAAGGGAGGGAGGGAAACAGGGAGGCAGAAAGGGCAGAAGCCCCACCTCTCGTCTTTGGGTGCCATCTTAGGACTGGGTGGAAGTCTACCGAGACCACAAGGCCTCCATTTCCTAGAGTAGCCACTTCCGGGCAGTTCCTCAATGGCGGTGGACAGCTAAGGATACCGGGAACTGGCAAGTAAACCAGCCTTCGCCCTTCCCTCAGGCGTTTTCCACTTCAACTCCCACCATTCCTGCCTCAGACCCCTTCCTTTTCCCTTTCCTGTTCCTCTTAAGCGGCTGAGGGGAAAAAGGAAAGGGCCTCAAGCCAGGAATACTGGGAAATAGAGTCCTAAACACCCATCCATTCTACCTACAAAATACAAATTATCTCATTTAAACTCAATTATCTTGCAATATACACTCAACACCTTCCCACATACCTATATTACACAAAATACCAACACACATCTCCCAATATCTCCTTTAAACTGGATTATCTACCTTCCCATTCTAAATAATATTCCTATAGAATAGCACATTCATTCTATCCTACCATCTAATCCAATTCACTCTACATTTTATACAACTATATACAACCACACTCATATAATCCAATTGTACACATATCATATAACATTATATATATAATATATAACAATTACCATACTATAATACAGAAGAATAAGATCTCTAAAACCATGACAATAAATAAACAACAACACTCCAAAACCAGGAAAACTGGGAATTCCACAAACGAAACAATCACACCCATCGAACACTTCCCAACAAACAATTCCTCCAGACACAAACCAAACACACTTTAAACCTCCAACCCCATTAAATCCTAATCAAGGTGGCTAATTCCACCATTCAAACCTCCCACACCGACACTATTACTTCCTATTCAAACTAACCAACCAAGGAATCCACATAGTACAAACCAGCCAACCATACAACCATCAACAGTATTCAATACTTTCAACCACGCCAACCAACATTTCCCCTACATACAGAACCCCTAACCTCTAAAACCACGACACTATTCTATCCCATTCAACCTCACCTACCAAGGATACCCTATCTTCAAAGCGACTACTCTTTTAACCTACAAACTTATTCACTCCCATTCAATCTCCCCAAACAACGGTTCCCCTACTAAACACTTAACCACACTTCAAACTGCCTCTTTAATTCACGATACTACTCCACCCACTCCACAAAAAGGCCAAACATTACACCTTCAACCCTATTCACTCCTATTCCACCTACCCAACAAATAATTCCCATAAGCCACAGCAACGTGTGGCCGGGCAAAGCTAGTATGATTATATACAGGCGTCTATGGAACGCCCTCCCAAATGAAATTAGACAGGTTCCCTCCCTCTTGTCTTTACGAAAAAGAACGAAAACATGGTTATGGGACCAGGCCTTTGAACAAGAATAGCAGTAGAAATGAGATACGATAATTATAGGACTCACTGATTGCCCCCACTTGGACTTGAAATGCACCTGAATGTATATTTAAACGTATAACTATGTAGGTTTTTTTAATGTAAGCTCTCAATTTTAATGTAAATTTTTAATTTAAATGGATTTTTAAACATGATATAAATTGTTTTGATGTGTATGTTCATGTTGTAACCCACCCTCAGTCCCCTGAGGAGTGAGAAGGGCGGGGTAGAAATGATGTAATAAATAAATAAATAATGAATGAATGAATGTTGGGCAGAAAGCTGACACAAAAATAAATTCATTTGAACTGTAGAACAGTTATACGAATACCTCGCACTACTAAGAGACAAATAAAAGCACCCTGGCCATCTGTCGGGGTTGGAATGGATGGCCCATGAGGTCTCTTCCAACTCTATGATTCTATGATTCTAAATGAGTCCTAGAAAATTCAATTCTGAACTTTCTCTAGAAGCCAAGATGACTAAATAAAGACCATAGTTTGACCATATCATGAGAAGACATGCTGTTATTCACTAGAATAGGCAATAATGCTTCGTAGAATGCAGTAGGAAAAAAAGGAATGTCACATTATAGGTGGGTAAACTCAATCAAGGAAGCCGCAAATCTGAATCTGCAAGTCCTGAACAGAAATGGTAGGACACTTGGAGATTTTTCATTATTGGTTTTGGGCCATTACCCTATTTCCCCTCCATCACAATTTAATAATTATATGAAGCAGCTCATTTAAATATCCCTTCTAAAACTTCTTTTACTCTTTGTTTTTCAAACAAGCAGTTCTAAATTCAACAAGAAAGTTTTGCTTTGGGTAAGGAAGGATTTGCTTTTAAATGCCTGCTCACCCTCCAGTGCAAACATTTATTTATAGTGAAAGTGCCATCAGTTGAATACTAATGTTTTTGGGTGACAAACATTTTGAGCTGTAGGATTTTCACATTCTTTTTTTATGCCAATTCCAGATGCATCTCTCCATATCAAAGCCGATATTAGGTCACTTGGAAAGTGGCATTCAAGGTCTAGGAGAGAAATAGGTCCATCAGTTAGTTTTAATAGATTTTCTCCACAAGGAGTGCAAGGTAGCAAGGTGAATCTAGTAATAAATTTTCCCCTGCTTAATTTTCTGAATCACTATACAGAACTACGGGGCCTCCCATATGTCTTGAAAGTTTGACCCCATGTTGAGAGTGGTTTGTACAAGCGTTCCACTTTTAGAATGCTGTTTTTTAACAAGAGGAAAGCCCACAAATGTAAATTCAGAAACCTATTCCTTAGCATCATAACACTCAACATGTTTCTACAATTATTTGGACTGAATAAATAACACAATCAATCTAATGAGGGTTATTAAATACAAAATAGGCAGGACAATAGGGAAATAATGAAGTCTGGAAGGAAAAACTCAGTATTTCAGAGGTGCTGTACAATTATAGCAAACTACATGTTAAAAACTAGCAAATATTCAATTCTAGTGCAGCCACAGTTAGGAATTCAAGATAAGTCAGTATATCTCAGTGTTGTTCATAGAATCGTAGTAATAGGGTTGGAAGAGACCATGTGGGCCACTCAGTCCAATCCCCTGTGTTGTAGGAAAAGCACAATCAAAGTACCTTTAACAGATGGCCATCCAGCCTCTGCTTAAACACTTCCAAGAAAGGAGCTTCCACCACACTCTGAGGCAGGGGGTTCCACTACTGAACAGCTCTTACCGTCATGAAGTTATTCCCAATGTTCAGGTGGAATCTCCTTTCCTGTAATTTGAAACCATTGCTCCAAGTCCCAGTTTCCAGTTCAACCAAACTGGGATAGTTGGAACATGGATTAGCTTATAACTGCTACTATTAGCTGATACACTAATTGGTATCGAGAACATAGACTTTTTATTTAAAAATCTAATCTTTTTCTGATGTACTCCATGCAGTCATGCCGGCCACATGATCTTGGAGGTGTCACCAAACAAGGCTGACTCTTCGGCTTAGAAATGGAGATGAACACCAACCCCCAGAGTCGGACACAACTGGACTTAATGTCAGGGGAAAACCTTTACCCTTTTCTGTGTTTTAATGGTGGTTTTATTTTTCTAAACCCTTGGAATTACTTTAACCAGCATGCAAAATGAATGGATGTAAAGGCAAATTGAATAGTTGGGAAACAAGCATCTAGTTGCCTCATCACACTAGAGTATGAATCAACTTTAAATCTGGTTTCTGCCTCCTGCAGAATTCTGGGGTTTGTAGTTTGGTGAGGCCCAGGACCTGTCTGGCTGAACTGTTTAAAGCCCCCTCCCTAAAGTGGATTTAAAGTGGATCCAAGCTGTAGTGTGATGAGGTCCCTGGTTGGTGGGACAGAAAACAAGAAAACACCCACTGTGGAATATGGCTTGTGTGTTTGCTTTTATAAATCCTTGGAAACCCTCACTGTTTCTGTTCTGCACTGCTTTTTTAACTTTTTGATAAGCTTATTCGATAACATTACTAATGATAGTGGAAAACTGAAACAAGAAAATAATCATAGCATCTCTTCTAAAACAAGCCCAAGATGTTAATTTGCATTAGGGAAAGGAATTGATGGGCACAAGATCCAGTGCTGATTAGTTAAATGAGTCCTTTGAGGCATAGCCTTTTTTCCTTTCTGTGTTTCTTAATACCATTTGTCAGAAGGAAACTTAACAGCAGGTTCTAATAACAAAAACAGACAAAAGAACAATAAAAAAAATGAAAAGACGGTTTCATGCCTCATTTTGCAATTTGTGAATTTATTCTTGAGGTATAAGATCCCTGCTAATACAAAAGGAAAGCCAGTCACTGCAGTTAACAGCATAATTTATCCTGTGAATTGTTACACAGATCAACAAGCCAAAAACACAGATTAAATTCAATTGTTAGTCCCAAGTAAAGTGGACCACTTAAATAGATGTGAACTTTCTAAACCAACATTTGAGTCAATGATCTCTCTCCAGTAGGCACAAATAATTGGATTTAGCCCACAAAACCCAAATTAATCAGGAAAAAAAAGATAGTTATCCTGTTCTCATCCAGTCCCCAATAAAGAATAAGGGCAACAGCTATTTCCTATTACTATTCAGCTATTCTCTAGCTATATCCAGCTATTTGCTGCAAATGAAATAAGTTGAAAACAAAGGGGGAAAGTGGGAGGAATGGAAAATTAGACTTTCCTAAAAGCAACTGGGATAGTGGAGGATTAATCAGGACTGTCCTTGTTAAATTGGAACAATCAGATGGTGTATGTATGTATATGTTTGTGTATTTATATATACTACACACACACACACACACACACACGGCTGGAATTAAACTTTAAAATGTACCTGTTCCAACTTGCACACAAATTCAACTTGAGAACAAACCTACAGAACCTATCTTGTTCGTAGCTTGGGGACTGCATGTATCTGAATCTGAAATGTATCCTTACAATCGGCTGGAAAGTTAGAACAGGCTTTCTAAATGTTGAGCTTCCAAAGAATACATGAGGCTAGTGGAAGCATTATACCTGTGTTTATTTACTGCCTTATGTGCTGTAGGTTCCTTGTCATCTTTTCCCGAAAACTGAGGCTCAAGTCAGCTTTCGAGACAAAAAAAGCAATACAAATAAAGGGATATGCAGATGAGCATACAAAAGGTTGGCTGGAATCCTGTGTCATAGATAAAAATGCATAACCTGGAATTATACACTTGCGACTTATGAAATTACAATCCCTACATAGTTCCTTGTTTAGGAGTTACATAGAGTCTTGAATGTGGGCATCAGGCTGAGATTCACTGCATACAGGCATGTAGCCGGGGGGGGGGGGGGGGGTGGGCTTGAGGGGCTTTAGTCCCCCCCCCCCCGAAATTCTCAGGGTGGTCTGCGAGAAGGCCTTACATTTATTATTTAAACTGTTATGTTTATTCATATCATGATCTGATCACCATGCTCAATATATCCCATATGCACGAGGGTATTGGGATAACGATACAAAAGGTTTGCTAGGGTAGACCCTCTCCCACTCAGACTCAGCCCCCCCCCCCCCCAAAAAAAAAAACCAAAATCCCAGCCCCTCTTGAAACAAAATCCTGGCTACGGGCCTGACTGCATATACCATATTTTGATGTGACATGAAATGAAGTGTCATACAGAATTCTTGCCATAATGATTAAAATAATTTTGAACTATAAAATTTAAATTATATAACATCTTGCTTTAAAATTAAAGAATGAAAATAGTACAACAACGTAAAGATGCCTTTTTCTTACAAAGCAGTCAGCACTTCAAAGTCTGCTGGCATAAAGTCTTCATTTGCTAGTTTAATCGCCATGAGAAAGGAAATTTAGAGTCCCGAAACAGGCAGAGAGAAAGTCTTTTGCCCTTACTTTAGAGTATATTGTTAGTATTTAACAGTAACTATTTTGATGATTTTATTGTTTCTCATAGTGGGTAATTGTTTGGTCTTCACTAATGTGACCTATAATTGCCCTATGTTCTCTAGGAAAGGTTGGCCACATCTGCATGTCTATCTATCTGTCTCTATCATTTTATTTCTTTAATATTTATTTATTAGAAAGGAAGTTGAAGGACATAAAATGAGAGATTTCTTTTTGAAATTCAAAGTAGCTTCTATACTGAAAGTTAGGATTAAAAGTTGGATCTGAGCTTGAAATGTTTTTAAAATCTGCTGATATGGGTGGAGTATTCTTTATCAGAAATGCTCATGACGAAGAGTATTTTGGATCTAGGATTTTTTTTAATTTTGGAATATGCATATTTGCATATACATAGATAATGAGATATCTTGGAGATGGGTCCCAAGTATAAATGAAAAAGCATTTATGTTTTGCATATTCCTTATACATATCACATGCAGATAATTTTATACAATATGACAATATTTTTGTATACTTGGAGCCATTAGAAAGCTGGGTGCCACTGTAGCTTCCATCTATATGAACAATTTAGGACAGTGGTTCTCAACCTGCGGGTCCCGAAGTGTTTTGGCCGACAACTCCCAGAAATCCCAGCCAGTTTACAAGCTGTTAGGATTTCTGGGAGTTGAAGGCCAAAACAGCTGGGGACTCACAGGTTGAGAACCACTGATTTAGGATATTGTATTTTGGATTTTGGAATTCCCAATGAGGGATGCTCAACCTGCAATAGAAATGACTTTGTGTCCTTTAGACGACCACTAGATGGTGCCAATCTTCAATTCAAATAGAACTACAGGCAGTTCCCTTTACAAACATGATAGTGCAGTCTGTGCCCCTGTTGAGAAGATTTCACCTCACTTTCTGTCCCTGTGATAATTAGATTTTGAAAAATGTGGCTTGTTGTGGAAACAAGGATTGGTGAGAAAGCTTTAGTGGAAACATCTTTTCCCCAGGGTAACTCTTTCAGGAGTGAATTTCCGTTCCAAGGGGTAGATTTCACTCACTTTTTGCTGTCGCACTCCCGTTCTAAACTAGAAGTCATTTGTAAGTCAGATGTTTGTAACTCGGGGACTGCCTGTTTTACAGTGGCTAACAGAAATCTAGTCAATTTCTCGCATATACACATGGGCAACATACTACAATCTGATTAGACAACCAGATTCCCTACACAACAAGTTTCTATGCATGTTCTGGTCTGAAATATGTGGCTGTGCAGAAGCAGCCATAGATAGGGGCTTTTCAGGAGAAAACAGGTTTCTGATTTCCTTTCCTTTCCTTTATCAACGCTGTACAACTCTGGAAACAATATACATGATGTGTGCCGGCAGGGTTCCAGCCTATTTTTCATCTTACCTTTTCATTCAAGAGAAGGATTATGAGCCTCAGGTATGGAAATTAGAATGGAAAAATATATGGAGAAAATGTGCAATTTGAGGAATCCATTGGATGATTGTAGAGTGATTGTGATGCTGATTTATTGTATCAAATAAAAAGCTAGGTTCAAAAGCTCAAATGTGTTGCAGCTTTTCAAAGGATCTTAATCCTGGTTTTCTTAAAAAAAAACATTCTCTTTTGATGTCTTATCAGCCAATCTATATAGGCCTATTAAACTGTGCAGCATACGTACTGTATATATGAGGAGGGAGTGTGACAGCTCAATCCACACAATTGTTGGCCTTCCTCACACAAAAGTGACAAATGTTAAGAGAAATGTCAATTTTTACAGCATGCATGTAATATAGTTTCTTATATACAAGCATACCACAGATGCTAAGGTTTAAAAACAGTATGAACTGGTGGATGAGATATCAGTTAATCATACATGCTATAATAAAGGAACTGTATAGGAGGGTTGGTTCAAAAACACTTGGAGTTAACTCTGCAATTTAATGGGGATTATGAAGTCTCCAAATGTCATGTATTTGTGTAAAAAAAAAAAACCCTCTAAAGGTTACATTGCAACCAGTTTGGTTTCCCATTTCAATTTAGGTTATGATGCAGAGCAAACTGAGTTTTAACCAAATGTGGACCTAATCACAAAATAAGATTCAAATCTGAACCTTATTCCCTGTGATTACATATGTAATTATTATAGATAAAGAATGACTGTAAAGAAGAGATGGGTAAAATATTTTTTAAATGAATGTAAGGATAAGCTTAATTGACATCAAGTCAATTATTACAGATTTTTCAAAATACTCCATGATTCACTCTGTACATTAAGATGATGCTTACATTAGGTCAAATTATGTCAATAATCTGAGCTATTTTTAAAAGGGAAAAGTGCAGCTCTTCCATCTGATTTAAGATGTATCTGTGTTCGTCAGTCTATTGATCTATCTGTCTATGGTAATGAACGCATTTGTGGTAAAAAAGTAATTACTCAAATCTAGTGCTCCATCAAACCTAATGCATACCTCAATTTTCAAAAAAGGATTTGCTGCCAAATGTAATGCGCAGTGGAACGAGAATAGAAATAAGGCAGAGAGAGGGAAAGAGAATAGAAAGAAAGGACAAGAAATTAAAGACAGAGAGAAGGAAAGGTGGAAGGGAGAAAGAAGGAAAGGAGCTCTGTGTCAGTGGAGCAAAGGTGGACTGCACTGAGGGGGAGACCCTGACAAGGCAGGATGACGGAGGCTGCTTTTCCCCTTGCCCACCCCCCACCCCCCACTTGCCCCCTCACTTGTCTGATGGCCCCTTGCTCACTCAATGGCCCCCTTGCTCGCTGGCTTGCTAGCTCCCTTGCCGGCTAAGCAATTTAGCCAAAAAAGGTGCACATTAGAGTTGCGTAAATATGGCAATTAGAAAAGCATTAATTATGGACCACTAATATTTACAAAAATGTATTCCCAGATATAACCCACAAATAACCTGTTAAACATTTAGTTAAGAAATGTAGAATTGAGAAGATCCACACTTCCCTGTGATTTCCCAGTGATCCATGAATGTTTATTGGGATGTCATGACTATGACCCTGTAATGGGACCAAAGCCAACTTACATAAAAAGATTCTCTTATAAGTTGTTATAGTTTATGAAGACCAGATTCCACTGTATGTATGTTTTCCATTTCAAACTTCAGAATTCTGAATTTATTTGGCTAAGTTTACAATTATGATACTGAGACAAAATGATTCTAAGATGCAGGAACACTCACCTATATACATACAAATAAACATTACCCTTTGGTAAACTATATATTTTAGACCTACATCAGCAAGCTGTTCAATAGTTCATTCTGCATACCTTTCAACGGAACATCTTGGATATAAAGCAAATGTATTCTCATTGGAGTTGGTTGGAATAAATCACTTCAAGAAAGGCACCAGGATTGAAGCTAGACTATGGATAGAGCTTTAAGGAATGAACAAGCAAGGCATTTCTTCACAAGCCGCAAACTGATTATCCTGTTGACACAGAATGAGAAACCACTGTGGCCATAACCAAGAAAAAATATACATTCAATAGATAATAAAATGTATACCTAAAGTAACCAAAAGTGCAATGTTGTAGGCCCCAGGAAGCTGTAGTTCCAGGACTACAGGTTATTTTAGATCACCTTTCTCACAAATTGCATGGAATCCTACTGCTAGAGAAAGTGATTTTTCATATATATATTTAGTTATGGCAAATCTATGACCTCCAAGTCACCCTGTCCTCCACAGCCTTGCACAGATCTTGCAGATCCATGGTCATGGCTTCCTTAACTGAGTACATTCTCTTGTAATGTGATCTTCCTTTTTTTCCCTACTGCCCTCTGCCTTTCCAAACATTATTGTCTTTTAAAGAGTAATGTCTTCTCATGATATGGCCAAAGTATGATAGCTTCAGTTTAATCATCTTGGCTTCTAGGGGAGAGTTCAGGCCTGATTTGCTCTAGGATTCATTTATGGAGCAAATGTTTTCTTTCACTAATCCACTGATAAACTGCAGCAATGAATAAATTCTGCAATGTATTCTCCTGATACATTTGTCCCATGTAGAGAATCCAATAGATAGACAGACAGACAGACAGACACCAGGGCTTTAGCACAGCAGGTTAAACCACCAGCTGCAATCATTCTTGTCAGTCAAAAGGCTGACAGTTCAAGTCCCGGGTCAGGGTGAACTCCTGATCTTTAGCCCAGCTTCTGCCAATCTTGCAGATCAAAAGCAAAATGGGAGTAGGTAAATAGGTAACGGTAAAGGTTTTCCCCTGACGTTAAGTCCAGTCATGTCTGACTCTGGGGGTTGGTGCTCATCTCCATTACTAAGCCAAAGACCCGGTGTTGTCCGTAGACACCTCCAAGGTCATTTGGCCAGCATGTCTGTGTATAAATGGCATTGAATGTTTGCCACATATGTATGTACTGTGATCCACCCTGAGTCCCCTTCAGGGTGAGAAGGGCAGAATATAAATACTGTAAATAAAAAATAATAAATAAATATAAGCTTGAGTTGGGCAAAAGCTTTCTGCCACAGATGGCACTCAAGTATCAGTGAGCAAATACAGACTCAAATGATCAAAGCTACAGTGCAAAGCTATTTATTCAAGGGCAGCTTCCCACTCAGCTTGCTGAACCCTATTTCCAGATCAAGTCTATTGAACAGGCTGACTTCTGCTTCATCTGGATACTGTCCAGTTCAGGATCTCTCCAGCAGAGATTGGGAATTATTGCTCTATGCATTTGTCCCTAGCCATAGAGTCTTTGTGTCTAGCTTCTCCTTGGCAGTATCCCTTTTTCCACTGCTCCCAGCTGTGCTTCCTTTTCTGGGAAGTGAGAAAGAGATAGAACATTTTTTCCAACCAGCAGGGGAGTCAAGCAAATTGAAGGAGGAGAGATAGAATGCTCTGTCCCTCACCTGGCAGGTTGCTCCATTTCTGTGTTGTGAAAGGAAGAGGCTTGTTCCAAAGACCCCTGGAGTCATTCAGAAATGGACTTGCATTTTTAGTGCTGTAATATGAATTATCTCATTATATATAGAGGGAAACATATGCACATCATGACTCCATTGACTGCCTTGCAGATTATGAGGGTTGGCTGAGTGCTGATGTTCAGCCAAGATTTGACAGTTCCAGCATTTAAAGCAAGCACAGATCCTTCCCTTGAGACTTAATTTTTTTCTACCAAGGTTTCTTATGGCAGTTCCTTAGATAGAATTAGTTGAAAATGAATTCAGAAGGAGCAGCATAGGACGACTATTAAATGTTTAAAAATGCATGAACAAATGAATGTAATAATAAAAATCTAACTATATCATTTACTAGCATATTTATTCTCTATTTTGACATCAGAATATATTATCTCATATGATCAAGCTTTTTTCTTGAAGTCAGAGTCCAACAACAAAAGGTTTTTGGATCTATTATTCTATAACTGTTGGAAGACATAGCTGTGTTAGTCTGAAATATCAGTATACAATGGGATTTTTGTAGCATCTTTGAGACTAACCTAGAAAAAGAAGTTGTTAGCATAAGCTTTTGTAAACTGAGAACTTTTCTCTTAAAAATGTACTTACTGCAAATGGAATGCTGGCTGCCCCCAAAATGTATAGTGACTTCCAGTGAGTATTCTGGATTTTTTTTTGTTTTTTTATTTTGTTTTTTTCCCAAACCAAATGTGTCCCATTTTGGGTAAAGTTGTGGGATAACCCAGCATTTATTGGAAAATGTGGAGCTGTGGCTTCAGGACAATCTGGACAACAGGATCAAGTTTGAATTTGCCAGATCCACTGTTCATTTTGGACACTGGAGTCATAACTTTTTCCCTGTGCTCATCAGTGCCGGAAAAGGGGATGGATTTGCCTGGGTCACCACTACTACTCCTACCTGGCAACAGAACTCTTTCCAAAGTCCTGCCCACTATGTGCACCTCTGTTGATGGCAGAAAGAGCTGCCTGCTTGACTGGTAAGAAGGAAAGGAGATTGTCTGTGGTCAGTTAAGAGTGTCTGTGACACAAAGGAGAAGAGATGTGAGATGCCCTAGGGCCCTTCCACACAGCCATACAACCCGAAATATCAAGACAGATAATTTCACAATATCTGCTTTGAACTGGGTTGTCTGAGTCCACAGTGCCATATATTCTAGTTCAAAGCAGAAAATATGGGATTTTATTCAGCTCTGTGGAAGGGGCTGTAGTGGAACAGATGCTCTCCTGGAGCATCTAGACCAGGGTCCCTAAACTAAGACCTACGGATGCGGCCAGCCAAGGTCATTTACCCAGCCCATGCCCCAAACATTAGACTTAGGGTCACCCTAAGTCTGAAATGACTTGAAGGAACACAACAACAACAATCCTAATTAATTTGACTATCATATCAGCCAGAAGCAGACCCACACTTCGCATTGAAATACTGGTAAGTTTATGTTGGTTAAAATTGTTCTTCATGTTAAATATTGTTTTGTTCTCCATGGGGTTTTTTGCACTACAAATATGTTCAGTGTACATAGGAAATTGTTCATTTTTTATGTTACAGTACTACCCCCAACAGTTTGTGGAACTGTGAACTGGTCCTCTGTTTAAAAAGTTTGAGAACTCCTGATCTAGACAATGGAGTTGGCATGCTGAATATAGGGTGGCTCCACACCAGCTTTACTCTAGGGGTGTCATCACTTCTGGATCCATCCAGAAGACAGGGTGAAAGCGTCCTAGGATGCTTTTTTAGGTGAGTATGATGAAGTCGTAGGCTAAACTGCTTAGTGTAGATAAACTCTGAGTCCGCATTTTTCATGTGAATGACAGTAGAAATATATAACTTATGGGTATAATGATGAGATGACAAGTTCAGTTTCAACAGTGATCATTGGTGTACAAGGTGGGAAAAATAGTTTGCCCAATGTAGAGTGCCAAAGGGGATTATACACAGAGGGTGGCATATATCGCCTTAGAGGATGAGCACATGAAAGTACCTTTAAAATTGTGTGTGATTAGATTAGATTGTGCAATGACATTTTCTGAGTAAATGCATAGGCATCTGCTCACATATCTTCTCAGGAAATTTTGTCATCCACAATATTAGCAGTAATTTCATTTTCACTAGAGGTACTTTCACTTCTTTCTTTCTTTCAAAAAGCTATGTAAGGAAAATGACTCTTTTTATATCAATTCAAAAAGGCCCTTTCTGTGCTGGGGATAACTGTACCTATTGAATTTAGGCATAGCATAGGATTCAAAATTTTATCATCACCTCATCACATGAGGTGTATTTAGCATCCTAGCACGCTGCCACAACGTTTCCTCCTCAGAGCACACTGGACGGCATCACATAACATACGGCAACTTATGGTAGGGCTCCATGGAGGAAGCACCCTGACAGCATGGTAGGACATGTCCCTCAGATCACAGGAGGCTTCCCATGTTCCATTGGGAACCATGGGGCCAGTGCAGGGGGAAGCTGTACAACAATGATTCCCCATGTGGGATGGGGTAGTATTGCTGCTGGCGAGATGGGACATGGGGTGTCAGGATTGCCCCGCTGCCCCCCTAATTTTCCACGGAGTGTGGCGAATCACCCCACGGGACCTCATCCATGCAATGAGGTCCTATTTAGTTCTTTTAAAAACTAAAGATCTTGTAAAATATGCTCCTTTCTTCATAAATTTGAGGTACAGAATTTGTTTCTTTCTTTTAAAAGCAATGTGGGAGAAAGCATAATGGACAGATTTGCTTGTATCTACATAGAAAACTTATAAAACTGTCAAATAAAAAAAGAAAAACATTCCAGAATTATTCCAAAATACTTTCATAGATGAGGTACTTTAGAATCTCTTCCAGAATGCACTTCAACGGATCAAAAAAGATTTTATTACTGCCGATAATAAAACTGTAGTGGTCCAGAGAATTGTTTGTATATTTTATGGACTTACCCTTTTTAAAAGAATTATCAGAATATTTTGGCACTCCCTAGGCCTTATGGTTAATTGCGACTACACCATAGTTCATAAAGGTTGGCATTTGTAAAGAGGAGACAGTAGAATGCTGCATTACGAAATTTTCCATATTCCATACTGTTGTAATGTATTACGCACAAAAATCTCTGCACAGGCCTTCAAAACCAAATGAACTACTATGCAGACATTGCTCTTCTTTCTGCCCTTGTCTGTCACTACATGAAACAGCCGTTTGCCTGCCTTCAGAGCGGTCATGGTTAATATCTCTTTTAAGCTGTAAAACACATTTGGGGAAATGGCAAGAGGAGAAGTTGTGCCTAGTCACAGATGGTACCTGGCATTCATTCCAAAGCACTGGCAGATGTGCCAATGAAAGCTACCCAAGGCCCACTGGCAATGTCTGAAATGCAACATCAATCACTTATTTGAATTCCTGTGCAGGAAGTGAAAATGATTGCCCAGTTATTTATTACTTTTCAAAAGTTTCATCCTAGCCAAAAGGACTTTTAGAAAAAGAAAACACTACTGATTTGTTGACACAGAAACTCTGTGTTGATATATTTCAAGTAATGTATGTGTGTATGGGGAGAGGAGATCATTACACAGTCTAACTATTCAAGCAGTAAATATTGATCTCATATATATATATATATATATATATATATATATATATATATATATATATATAAAAATGTATTCAGGAATGTCCTAATTAATATCCAGCATCTAACTGAACCTTAAATACAGGAAGTCAATCCCACTGGAGATATTATTATTATTATTATTATTATTATTATTATTATTATTATTATTATTATTATTATTATTATTATTTTATTATGACACAGCAAACAAGATAGATATGCTGGATTTCATATCACAAAATCACAAGTCGAACACTTCCCAAGTGTCTAGGACTGTGTGATGTATTTTCGGATGATGCGCGCAGATCCCAGCAGAGTGGCCTTTTGCAGCTGGCAGATCGTAATTTTGTCAATGTCTATTGTTTCCAAATGCCGGCTAAGATCTTTTGGCACGGCACCCAATGTGCCCATCACCACTGGGACCACCTGTACTGGTTTCTGCCAGAGTCTTTGAAGTTCAATCTTGAGGTCCTGATAGCAGCTGAGTTTTTCCTGTTGTTTTTCGTCAATGCGACTGTCTCCTGGGATGGCGACATCAATGATCCAAACCTTTTTCTTTTCCACAACTGTGATATCTGGTGTGTTGTGTTCCAGAACTTTGTCAGTCTGGATTCGGAAGTCCCATAGTATCTTTGCGTGCTCATTTTCCAATACTTTTGCAGGTTTGTGATCCCACCAGTTCTTTGCTGCTGGGAGGTGGTACTTGAGGCATAAGTTCCAGTGAATCATTTGGGCCACATAGTTGTGCCTCTGTTTGTAGTCTGTCTGTGCAATTTTCTCACAGCAGCTGAGGATATGATCAATGGTTTCGTTGGTTTCCTTGCACAGTCTGCATTTTGGGTCAACAGCTGATTTTTCGATCTTGGCCTTAATTGCATTTGTCCTGATGGCTTACTCCTGGGCTGCAAGGATCAGGCCTTCTGTCTCCTTCTTCAGGGTCCCATTCGTGAGCCAGAGCCAGGTCTTCTCCTTATCAGCTTTTCCTTCAATTTTGTCAAGGAACTTCCCATGCAATGTTTTGTTGTGCCAGCTGCCAGCTCTAGTTTGTAGTGTGGCTTTCTTGTACTGGTTTTTTGTCTGCTGTGCTTTGAGGAGTTTCTGATTTTTGACTTCAATCAAAGCAGGTTCTTCACTTTGCTTTACATATTCTGCCAGGGCATGTTGTTGTTGTCTATTATTATTATTATTATTATTATTATTATTATTATTATTATTATTATTATTATTATTATTATTACTGTATTATTATTATTCCACATATCCCACATCTGTGAAGTAGCATATCTTATGAGCTAAATGCCAACCAGTCTTTCAATTTCCAGATACAGTAGAGTCTCACTTATCCAACACTCGCTTATCCAACGTTCTGGATTATCCAACACATTTTTGTAGTCAATGTTTTCAATACATCGTGATATTTTGGTGCTAAATTCGTAAATACAGTAATTACTACATAGCATTACTGTGTATTGAACTATTTTTTCTGTCAAATTTGTTGTATAACATGATGTTTTGGTGCTTAATTTGTAAAATCATAACCTAATTTGATGTTTAATAGACTTTTCCTTAATGTCTCCTTATTATCCAACATATTCGCTTATCCAACGTTCTGCCGTCCCGTTTACGTTGGATAAGCGAGACTCTACTGTATGTTTAAATATTATTCATCATTCTTTTATGACACTCTATTCTGTGACTATGAAAAGATTTTTATGGGTAAACTAGCTGTGCCTGGCCATACATTGCTGTGGCTTATGGGAATCATTTATTGGCCAGGTGGAATAGCAGTGAATAGCCTTGCAGCCTCAAAGCCTGGCTGTTTTCTTCTTATGTGAATCCTTGTCTGGTGAGCTGGAATACAATGGAATAGGCTTGCTGCTTGGAAGGCTGGATACTTGCGTTCTGGGGGAATGTGTTTTTTGCCAACTTGAATTGCACTGAATAGCCTTGCTACTTCAAAGCCTGGCCGCTTTCTATATAGGGGCATCCTTCGTTGGCCAGGTTGAATGGGATGGAGTAGTCTTGTGGCTTCAAAACCTGGAGTTTTCTATCTAGGGGAAATCTTAGTTGGCCAGGTTGAACAGCAATGAATAGCCTTGCTGCTTGCAAGCCTGGTCGCTTTCGACCTTGTGGAATTCTTGGTTGGCCAGGTTGAATAGCAATGAATAGTCTCGGTGCGGCAAGTATAAATGCTGCAATTAGTCACCTTGATTAGCATTTAATGGCCTTGCAGTTTCAAAGCCTGGCTGCTTCCTGCCTGGGAGAATCCTTTGTTGGGAGGTGTTAGCTGGCTCTCGTTGCTGTGGCATAGGAAGCAGCCTGGCTTTGAAGCTGCAAGGCTTTCAGTGTTAATCAAGCTGGGCAACAAAGGGGTTTATATATCTGTGGAATGTCCAGTGTGGGGGAAAGAACTCTTGTGTACTCGAGGCAGATGTGAATGTTGCAATTGATCTCCTTGATTAGCATCGAATAGCCTTGCAACTTCAAGGTCTGGCTGCTTACTATCTGGGGGAATCCTTTATTGGAAGATGTTAGCTGGCTCTGATTGTTTCCTGTCTGGAATTCCCATTTTTGTCCCTCCAGGTGTTTTGGACTTCAACTCCCACAATTCCTAGCAGCCTCACGCCCTTCCTTTTCCCTCTGGGCCTGAAGCTCTTAGGAATTGTGGGAGTTGAAGTCTAAAACACCCGGATGGCCCAAGTTTGGCCATGCCCATTGTAGATGCACCGGGGACCTTTTGTGAGGAAGAGTCGCCGCCGCTCTGCCTCCTTCCCCTGGGTTTCGGGGGCGACTGGATCCATGGCTTGGGAAGAGAGAGACGACCTGAAGTGCCGGCCTTTCCTCCTTGTCCGAATGGAGACAAAGGAGGCTGAGAGAGGAAACAAACAGAGCAACCCCCATGCTTTTCAGGCGTATGCTTGGAACTCCAACTCCCAGAAGCCTTAGTTAGTACGTCCAAGGGACAGGAATTCTGGGAAATGAAGTCTAAACCACAGGGCCACCACAAACACAGATCAAGGCTATGGGATCCTTGGATCAGTAATAATAATATATAGGATTTCGCTGGGGTTGAAAGGGGACCTCTTATTCAGGTATTTCCTGCAGTGGTATCTTTTTCCTAAGTCACTCTGGACTCCATGGCTAGGCTTCCCTCCCTCTTCCTAATGTTCACATAAGAGGCAAGAAGTGTAAGGACAAGAAGCAATTACTGTTGGATTTGCAATGCTTCTAGCCATGGACGTTTCCAAACCTGAGATTGAAACCTGTGTGTGTGTGTGGGGGGGGGGGGGGGGGCTCCTTTTAGAGACACAAAGTTGTCCGTCCATATCAGTTCCATTTGCACATTGTTTTCCTGCCTGGCAGGAAATATTTGTGTATCTATACAAATGGATAGAGCTTTTGGTACATGGGTCTACTGATTTTGATTGGCTTTACTGGTGTCTATCACTGCAGATGAAGGGAGTCATTTTTGTGAAGCCATGCCAAGCTTTGGAAGCAGTCTGACCATCTTCAAGAATTAGCACAACTTGAGAGACCAACTCTACCTTTATTTCAAGGTTGGACAGCGAATGTTGTATGTATTCCGGGCTGTATGGCATTTATGGCCTGGAATACATACAACAATCCTGGGATCCCGGCCATGAAAGCCTTCGACAACACATTGGACAGGGAAGTTTTGGGGATTTTTGGGGGAGAAACTGCAAGTCGCTTTTGGTGTGAGAGAATTGTCTGTCTACAAGGATGTTGCCCAGGGAACATCTGGATGTTTTGATGTTTTTACCATCCTTGTGGGAGGCTTATCTCATGTCCCTGTACGGAGCTGATAGAGGGAGCTCATCCATACACTCCCGGTCTTAAATTTGAACCAGCAGAAGCTGAGGGCTTTAGGGCTTCAAGGAAACAGCCTCTGTGACTCTTGTCCACTTGTCCGCTTGGGAAGATTGCTATCCATTTTGATCTTGTCAGCTTTAAGAAACTTTGGGTAAGTTGATTTTGTGTGATTTTCATTCCTGGTATGTTTGGCTTCATAAAGAGAGGGAGATAGAGCAAAAGAGGGAGGAGACTAGAATGAGAACAGTATGTAGAAAATTAAGCTTCTGCCTCTTCACTTCTTCAAGTCATCAGTCCTGACAGCACAAAAGTTTAACCCACTGTGCCACCGGGGGCTCTGGTAGGGAAGTAATAAAATAATAGGATACTTTCCTGTTTCCTGAAGGCAACAAGCTCATTGTTACATTGGTAATGCTCTTGCCCTTCTCCCAAACAGTTCATGGAATGCCCTTCTGTACTTACATCAGGGCCGGCCCCACTATTGAGGCACCTGACGCCGCCGCCTCGGGCGCAGGCCCGGGGGGGCGCCGTCAGGCTGGGCGGGAGGCGGGGCACCGCCCTGACGGTACCCCGCCTCCTGCCCAGTGCGCCCTGGCCCGTCTGGCCTTTTCTAGCTGGCCAGACTGCAGCGGAGGTCCCTGCAGGCCGCAATCGCGGCCTGCAGGGACCTCCGCTGCAGTCTGGCCAGCTAGAAAAGGCCAGACGGGCGAGCGGGAGTAGCGTGGGAGGCGGGGCCAACTCTGGCGCCGCCCCCCCCGCCCAGCGTGCCCTGGCCCCGCCTCCCACGCTGCGTGGGAGGCGGGGCCAGGGCACGCTGGGCGGGGGGCGGGGCCAACTCTGGCCCCACCCCCCTCACTATTCGCCCTGGCCCCGCCTCCCACGCAGCGTGGGAGGCGGGGCCAGGGCACGCTGGGCGGGGCCAGGGCGCGGGAGGCGGGGCCGGTGGCGGGGGCGCTTTTCAGCACCCCCGCTTCACATCAAAAAATATCTCCGGCCGGCCCTGACTTACATTGAGCCTCTGAGATAATCTAGAAGAGACTGTTTTGCATCATCTGATTTTGTAATGACTCCCGTAATTGCCTAAATGTTGCTATTTCTGGTTTGACCTATAGTGCCACCACACCTCAGAGAAAGTGACAATGTCTCATCTGTCAATGCCAATGAGTCACTTTATCATCTGTGTCACTTTATACAATTTCCTGCCGTCTCATGAAACTAACATGGTGCCAGGAAGATCAGGAGAAATGTCACCTTAGTACCTACTTTTTGGCTTTCTGTTGAAGATGAAGAAAAAAAAAACAGAGAGAAAACACTGGTTGTTGTATCTGGATTATGACTTGAAGACAGAAACTTTCTCATCTCAGGTCCACCTGACTAGTCATATTAACAAGAGAGGGAGGTACTGCCTGATAAACATTCCTTCCCCTGCATGGAATACATTTTTGTAGAACCCACTATATGCATTAAATCTTCTTGACACAGCCAGAGTGCCTTAAGACACATTTTTGACAATAGAAGTCAACTTGTTATGAATCACATGATTAGAGACAACATTTGTGGTTTGGAAAGAGCTGGGAGGCAAGAGTATTCAGATCTTGAACGATAGCTCTGTGATTTCATATAAAACAAGCATTTTAACCTTTCCACTTATATTATGTATTGCATTTACATCTTGCTTTCATGACCCCCTGCCCCCAAATAGGTCAGAGAATCATACAGTTACAGATAACTCTCTAATGGTTGTTGCTGTTGTACAGAAACATGATGTACTCAGAATTATTTGTTTTAATGATGCAAAACATTGGGAAGTAGTGCTGTCAAAATACCCTAAATAACAAAATAGCCTTAAAAGGCAATAGGATCATGTTAGTGACATGCATATATAATATATGTAATTTTTTCTGGATGAAGCACCAGGTAATCTTTTATGCAACATCAAAAATCTCTCCCTCCTGCAGCTGACAAGCCCCAGAAGGGGCTGCTGCTGCTATTGGGGGATGGGGGAAGGGGTGGAAATTCAGATTATATATCTCCAGATTATGTAGGAGAGCAGACACCATCTCAGCACTCCTATTGCCTCCCCCAAAACAAGCTGATTATTCATCATCTGATTTGCTTTCCTAGCCAATAGGAGCTAGCTGTTGTGTGGACATTGAATGGGTTGAAGAGGACTTGAAGAAGGCCTCTTGTGCCCTATTGGGAAAAAACTGCACAGGCAGAGGGTTACTTGATGCCTGATGGATATATGGTTTCAGTCATTATGTCATATTTATCTCCAGTTTTTTTTATCTTGGAGAACTCTGGTGGCATTATTTTTTCAAAAGGAAGTGTAGATCTTTAAATTCTATATGTCGGAGGCGGAGTCAGCTATGGCCGGGTAAAGACGTCTTTCCTTTCAGCTCTTGAGAAAACAAAGCGAAAAGCAGTGAAAAAGGGATCGAGGAAGGATCTTTATGGATTAAAAGGGAGATGAGAGTGTTGAGCATACAAGAAACCTGAAAAGGTAATCTATTACCACTTAATTGCTTTGATTTATGAGCTTTGGCAGAAGTGAGGGGAAGCTGGCCGAAGCAGGCTGAAAGCAGGCTGAAAGCAAAAGCGAAAGTAACATGATGAGTGCGAACGCGTGCGAAGCCGGAGAAGAAAAATAGTCTGTAGCTCAAATAAGCATTAAAATAATTAGCAAGATTGAATATAATCATCTGGAAGCCTCCTTTGAGGAAGGAGTGAGCTTTCCTCATCAGATTAAAAGCGAATCCCCTGGTTCCAAAGGCTCCAAAGGAAATAATGTTACAATAATGTTGCAAGGCCTTGCAAGGCGTACTAGGGTTGTTTTTTTTTTGGACTGCGTCGAAAGGGGGAACTAAGTACTTATAAAAAAAAAAAAATTGATAAATACGGAAGGAGCAACTGAAGGGAGGTGAATGAGAAGGAATAAACAAAGTCAGGATATCCCAAAAAATCCTCTTTGGTCACGCACAAGGCCTTCGGACAGATCTTTTTCTAGATTGGAAAGGGTTTCTCAGATCCCCAAGGAAATGAGCATTGTTAAAAGAAGTCCCCCCACCTCAATTAAGGAGGGGAAACAATTAAAACGGACCCCCCCTCAAGCGGAGGGGGCAATAGGAGGAGGAGGCATTTCTACCTCTCTGCCATGTTTATCAGCAGAACTAAAAGGAAGCAGTGAGAGCAGAGAGAGGAAAGAAATGGGGAATGAAATGGGCAGTGGCCAATTGTTAAATAAAATAGCGGAATTGATCAAAGAGGAGAGTGAAAGACAAACAAAGGAAATGAATTTGAATTTGAATTTGATGTTTGATAAAGAAAGAGAAATGAGGAAGAGCGAGATCCAGGTTTTGAAGCAAGAAATTCTGACCAGCAACAAAGAAATAAAAGCACAATTGGAGGCAGAAAGGAAAAGCTCAGATGAAAAATTTCAGACAATAAGAGAAAGTTTGAAAACAGCACATGGAGAGATACAAACAAATAAATCTGAAATCGGGAAAAATAAACAGGAACAACTTGTACTCAAACAACAAACGCAAAAAAATGAAAATAGGCTTTCAGATGTGGAAAGAAAGTTCGTGTATATGCAAGATAATCAAAGAAGAAACAACGCAATAATTAGAAACTACCCAGAAGGGAATAAGAAAGAAGATCTGAAAACCGAGATTTTGAAGTGGTTGCAAAAGATCACGCCGATATTAAACTGGTCAGAATTAGATATCGAGAGAGTTCATCGCCTTCCGAGTGGAAGAAATAAAATAATTCCTAGGAATATAATAATCCGATTTCAAAACTTCGTAAAGAAAGAAAATTTGATGAAAATATTAAAGAAGAACCCAGAATATTTAAAGATGGGCGACTCAAAATTGGAGATATTCAATGACTATTGTACTGAAACTAAGAATTGGAGATATTCAATGAAGCCTATTACGATCCAATTAATGAAGGCCGGAATTTTGTACACTTGGGGATATCCTATCTTTCTCAAATTCCAATGGAAAGGCAAGAGATATAGAATAGACTCATTGGAGCAAGGACATCAACTATTGGAGGAGCTCGGTATAATAAGAAAACAAGAGAGAGATCGAAAGGAGGAGGAGGAGAAGGGTTCGGAAGCAGGAGTAACGGAGGAATTATTTGGCGCCACTGGAGGAATCGGGATGTAAGAAGAAAGCGTAACACTGCAATTAAATTTATTATTGAATTTAAAATGAGCACTCGGGGGGAGGGAGACTCTGGGCCATGGGATGACTTCGCCTTCCCCCTCCCCAATTGGGAAGGCCGGGGGCCATGATTGGGACGAGGAGTCCCGAAGAATGGAAGGGGAGGAAGGGGGGAATGAGGGAAGGGGGGGATCAAGGGGGAGGAGGGGGGAAGGGTGGGCAAGGGTAGGGGAGGGTAAGGGTCAAGGGTTCACATTGGTTCAAGCCACAAAAAAGCTTTTAAAGGGAAATGGAAATGATGTCTCATAAATTAAGAATTTCAACACTTAATGTGAGAGGGTTGGGGACGGTAATTAAGAGAAGGCGGATTGAAGCCCTACTGAAGAAGGACGCGGCGGATGTCATCTTCCTACAGGAAACGCATCAGAATAAACTGGGCTCAAATGAACTAAAGTCGAGCTGGATAAAGAATTATGAGAAATCTTTTGGGTCATCAAAGTCAAGAGGTGTAGCTATAATAATAGCAAAGAAATGCAATTTGGGTATAAATAAGGTATTGAAAGATGAAGAGGGAAGATACATAATAATATATGGTGAAATAGGGGAAGAAAAATATGTATTAGTAAATGTATATGCACCAAATGTTAAACAGCAAGAATTTTACGAAAAAGTATTAGAGCAAATAGAGAATTATCACCAACAAAATGTAATATTTGGAGGAGATTGTAATTGTTATATGGACCCAAAGAAGGATAAAACAATGTTAACATCAAAAACAAGAAATATCGAAATAACGGACTTAAGTAGAGTAATGAATAAATGGCAACTGAAGGATGTGTGGAGATTGGTAAAAGGGAATGAAAGCAGATATACATATTATTCATCGGTGCATAAGGTGTATACAAGAATAGATTATATTTTTGTCTCCAAAAATATGTTAAGTAAAGTGTTAAATGCTGATATTGGGATAATTAAGATTTCGGATCATGCTCTGGTATCGATTGAGTTGGTGCTGAAATGTGATTATGACAAAATGAAGAGGTGGAGGTTAAATACGAAAATATTGAATTATAAAGAGATAGTAGACAGAATGCAAGTAGAATGGCAAGAAATATGGGGCTTTAATGAAAAGGGGGTGACAAAAGGAGTTCTATGGGACACCATGAAAGCAGTGACTAGAGGGTTATGCATAAAAGAGACAATTAATCTAAAAAAAAGGCAAGAAGAAAGGAAAAGGAATTTAGAAAGAGAAATAGAAGAGATCGAAAAAACATATGTAATAAAGAGAGATATACGAACTTATGCAAGGCTGAGAGCAAAAAAAGAGGAACTGGATAAAATGGAAATAGATGAAGTACAAGAGAATTTAATTTATTTAAGGAGGGAATACTTTGAGTTTAGTGATAGGAATTCCAAGATGCTAGCCAAATCAACACAAAAAAAGAAAATGGAAGGAATGATAAATATGATAAAAGATAAAACAGGTAAATTATGTAGAACTATGAAAGAAAAACTGAAGGTATTTGAAGAATTTTATAAAGAATTATATCAAACTAAAGCTAGCTCTATAGAAGTAATTAGGAAATATGTGGAGGAAAATTGGGAGTGCAAGCTGGAGGAGAGGGATAAAGAGCTATTGGAACAACCCATTAAGAGGATAGAAATAGAGGAAGTTATTAAGAAATTAAAAGTGGGGAAAGCTCCAGGCCTGGATGGTCTAGGGACAGAATATTATAAAAGCTTCAGAGAAGTTTTAACTCCAAAATTATTAAAAATGTATAATGGGATAATGGAGGGAGATAAAATACCAGAATCATGGAGGAAATCACTAATAATATTAATACCCAAACCTGATAAAGATTTAACAGACCCGGGGTCATATAGGCCCATATCGTTAGTTAATCAGGACGCAAAAATTCTGTCTGCGATAATAGCTAATAGAATGAATAAATGCATGTATAAGTATATAAAAAAAGATCAGTGTGGGTTTGTGAAGGGAAGACTAATGTCAAATTTGATAGGGAGAGTACTAAAAAAAATTTATTTGGCTAAAGAGGGGAAGGAAAAAGCAGGGATATTATCACTAGATATTTTTAAAGCGTTTGATTGTGTGGAATGGGAGGCATTAAGGGAAATCCTGAATAAATTCGGAATGGGAAATAGAATAAAAGGAATCTTAGAACAATTTTATTCAAGGAATTCAGCAGAGATAACTATAAATGATGGAGTGACTAAGGAAATAAAAGTGTCCAGAGGAACGAGGCAAGGGTGCCCTTTGTCGCCGATATTATTTGCTATGGTGATAGAAATGTTTGCAAACGGTATAAGGAATGATAAGAATCTAGAGGGGCTAGGAAAAGAGGAGAAACATAAGGTGAGCTTATTTGCTGACGATACATTGCTATTTATAGAAAATATAATAGAGAAAATGGACAAAATAAAAGAACATTTGGAGATATTTGGGAAAACGACAGGATTACAAGTTAATTGGAATAAGTCAGAAATGATGTTAATAAATTATACAAAGGAAGAAGTGAAAGATTTTATAGAGCAGAGTAAAATGGGAATAAGAATTAAGAATGAATTAAAATACTTAGGAATATTAATAACAAAGGATTTAAAAAAAATGGAAGAACTAAATGTAGTAACATTAAGGAAAGAGGTTCAGAAAAAATTAATAGAATATGAAGACATACGCCTATCCTGGTTTGGAAGAATAGCATTAGTAAAAATGAAAATACTTCCAAAGATAAATTTTATATTTAGAATGCTACCACTTCAAATCACAGAAGAAGAACTAAACAGATGGCAACAAATGATTAACAAGTATTGTAATGGAAGTAAAAGAAATAGATTAACTAAACAGTTATGGTATAGATCGCAAAAAGAGGGAGGACTAGCACTACCTAATATTAAAAAATATTATGAAGCAAGCAGATTAAGCTGGGTGATAGAAGGAATGGTTAAAAGAGAGGGAATAGATTGGCTTAGTAATGATTCAGGAAAAGTGGAGGATGAAATTTGGAATATATTTTTTAAACAGTTTACTAAAAAAGAAATGAGGGAAATTAGAAACCCAATGTTGAGCAATATATTAGAAGTGTGGAATAAATATAGGAGGAAGTTAATAGGGGAGGGGTCAATCATAACCCCAATAGTGATGGAAAAAAAATTCCCTAAAAATTTAAAAAAAGTAATGGATAAAAAATTAAGGGAGAATAAATTAGATAGGATAGAGGATTGGCTGAAGGTGAGAATGAAGAAGGAAATGATGTTGGAAGAGTTTAAAGAAATAAAATTGACATGGTTCCACTGTATACAATTAGAACAATGGTTTAAAAATTGGGAAAAAAACAATAGAAATGGAAGCCAACTTAGTCAATTTGAGCTAACAATACAGAAGGGAAGGGCTGTAGAGGAACAGGAAAACTTGAGAGGTATAATTAGTAGAATTTATAAGATATTAATCGAAACGAAGGAGGGGAAAATAAATAAGAATACCCTTAAGGAGTCTTGGGAAGAAGACTTAGGGATAAAAATAAGCGAAATAGAATGGCAACAGTTATGGGGACAAAGACACTTAAAAAATTTATCAATACGGGTTAAAGAAAATTACTACAAGTTAATATGGAAGTGGTATCTGACACCAGTAAGAATAGCATATATGAATAAAAATAATTCAAAAAATTGCTGGAGAGGGTGCCAAGAACCAGGAACTTATATACACATGTGGTGGCAATGCAAATATGTAAACAAATTTTGGGGGAAAGTTTTTAGAGAAATAGAAGATATAATGAATATGAAAATTGATAAAAGTCCTAGCATAGCATTATTATCATTATATAATAATAAACAATGGAAAAAGGAGGAGAAAGATGCGATAACAAATCTAGTAACAATAGCAAGATTACTTATAGCAAGGAATTGGAAAAAAGAAATGAACATACAAATAGAGGAGTGGTATAAAGAAGCATGGAAATTAGCAATAAATGATAAACTAACATGTATATTAAAGGTTAAAAAAGGTATATGGAAACAAAGCGATTATGATGCTGTGTGGGGAAAATTTGTTGTAAAAGGTTTAAAAAACAAGGAAGGAAAGTTACCGTCACAAGAGGAAATGAGGTTTTGGACAGATGATATGTAAGAATTGTGGCTTGAGACGGGGGGAGGGGAGCACCGTGGTGGGGTGAAAATGTTTAAGCAAACTATAAAAGAGTGTGCTGTATAAAATGTAATAGAACCAATAATTGTATAATAATAAAAAAACATTTATAAAAAAAAAATAAATTCTATATGTCATGCAAATTTTAATGTATTTTAGAAACTTAAAATTATTTTAAATAACCTTTGCAACAAAAGAAAATGCAGTTATTGCCTCTGTGTTCTTTGCCAGTTTGAAAAGTGGTCACCTATGCTCTAGGGCAGGCCTGAACCACTTGGCAATAGTAAGGGGGTGAAATGAAACAGGCTAAACCTGTTTGGGCCACTGATAGGTCTCAAAATTCTGTTCAGAAGCATGACTGAGTGCCAAAATGTTGAACTTCATTAGAGACTTATTTAGAGAAATTGGTTTCTTAACCGCAAAATAAATTGCTTTGCTGGTAATTTGTTAAACTATTTTGGAAACCGTGAGTGTGGTCAACTACAGGGCTTCCTGGAGCTGTTAATAGAATACCCTGTCATCAGGTTCTTCAGCTGTCTTCTGCAACTTAGCCTTTTGTTGAGCCAGACCTTGATGGTGAGAGCAATAAAATAAGCAACATGAATAGACCTTTAAAAAGTATCAGGCATGACAAAGGAGCAGAAAATCTCCACAGTCTAAATGAAATCAGGTCTTATTCAGTGGCAAAGCACTTTCTGGTCAAGAACTCAGACACAATTACTGCATATTGTATTGATGCTATATTTTGTGTGTGTGTGTGTGTGTTTGTAGAATCAGTTAGATTTTGGGGATTTTGACAGAAGTAATTTTAATACTTCAGTTATATTAATGTGTTAATAATTTTAATATTCTCACAGGAGATGCCTGCCTCTTTTTTGTAAAAATATGGTTGGTGGGTAGACAGCCCAACAACCATCAAGAGAAATATGTTAAATTGTATGTAGTGAACAGGCTGTCATGTAGCTTAGAGTGATTTAATCTTATGGCCAGTCTAGCAAATTATTTTAAAAGGGTGCAGTAGTATTCAAGTTTATTTGCACTTGTTTTTTAAACCATTCAACTCTGCATGCCTTTTTTCTTTCTGGTTTTACTCATGCAGTTCTTGACTTACTCAATACTCTTGTCTAGTTTAACACTATAGTAATAGAATTTACCAGATAGCTAGGCATGGATACTGGGAAAGTGAACAGAAGGGAAGGATCATGGGAAAATATTGTGACATTGCCCTATAAAATTATGAACAATGTGGAGAAAAGGAATAGGGAGAAAACTGGTCACTTTTTCATACTACTAAAACATGAAGTCACCCACTGAGGTTGAATTATGGGAGATTCAGGATAGACCAGTAGCTCTCAACCTGTGAGTCCCCAGACGTTTTGGCTTTCAACTCCCAGAAATCCTAACAGCTGGTAAAGAGAAGACCAATGTGAAGACAAACCATGGCTATGAGAAACAAATAAAGCTATAATGCTGGGGTGCAGTTTTTATAAATCATATTAATAGCAATCAAAACTAAAAGGCCCTGAGAAATTAGTTTCTTCAAAATGTCTCTCATACTTAAGCCAACTTAACATGGAGGCCGGAGAATAGAACTTTCCATAGTTTTTTTTTAAAAAAAGAAACACCCCTGGCCCCCCCAAAAAAACATTAGCGTGTCTACCAAAAGTGTGAACTTCATTAGCTAACCCTATTTAAGGGGAAGACTTAGCTAACCACAAAATTACTCTGCTCTGCTGATAATTTTTATTTCGTTCTTTCTAAACTGCTTTGGGAGGTAAAATTGTGGTCAAGCAAACAGCAAATTGGAGCTATTAATCAACTGTCACTAGGTTCCTTGGAGTGTCTTTCAGGAAAGTAGTAAGTGCTTTAATATTAGCAAAGCTTTCAAAGATATGTACAGGTGAAAACTCAGATTGGAAACCGCCATAGAGCATAAGGGTAATTAATACAAAATTAATAGTAGTAGTAATAACAACAACAACAATAATACTTTTGTAGAGGCTTCTGGGCATTTCTAGTGGGATGCTAAAGCAAAAATAGCTAAAAGACAGAGTATGGATGGTGGTCTTTCAAGTGAAATTAACTCACCAAATGAAATGTAGCAAAGGAGAAAGAGAGGCAGAAATCTTGGGTCTGTTTTGATTTCCACTTATATCACTTATTCAAGCAGGAACACCCCTTTGCTAAAATCCAATGTCATTCCTACATCATAGCAATTGATCAAGAAACTACACACATGCAGGCATTAATACATACTTCTATTCTTAGAAATAAATTTAAAGTTAATGGATTGGAATTCCTGTATCATGGTTACATCATCACATCTTAAAAATACACATGGGAATGGAGGAAAATCCACCAGCCTCTTTTGGATTGTCAGCAATACATGTTCTGAACCTAAAATGAACTTTGTCCTATCTGACATACAGATTTCATTAACAAGTGTGTTTTTCAACTGCTCAGGAACTTCTTCCTTCTTTCCTTCACCTTCATTAGCCATGCACTACAGGTCATGTACTTTTCATTTGAAGAAATTGTCTCATTACATTTTCCACAGGTGGTTATTTTATCTCTACATTTCTAGTAAGTGTTTCCTTTTGTAATTTGGTGCTAGTATCTACTTTATTGTACAACAGTCGTTGTGTAATCAGTTTATTAAAAACCTTATCACGTTACATTTTTGTTACATACCATCATACATACAGGTTTTAAAGTTGTTAGGGGGACTGTATCTCCTTCTACCTGTTGGAGTATGGTTGTATTTGTATGAAATGTAAATCAAGTGTTTACTGCTGATGAGCTAGAGTGTGTATTTTCAGTAATGAAATAGTTAACAGCAGGCTAGTTTTGACTGACAGCCTGTTGTGATTGCTGTGACCTATGAGGCTTGATTTGAGGGTTGGAGTTTCTTTCGGAACTGAGGAATGTTGTTATCTTATCTCCGGAGTTCGGTTTGAGCATTTCGCTGGAGATGGACAATGATTGCTATGCTCCGAAGCCGGGAAATGTAACTGTAAATATGTAAATAAAGTTTAACAACAGTTGGATTTACAACTGAACCTCCGGCTGCTGGAATTCTGTTGGCCAGTGCTGTTTCTCCGCAAGAGAAGTCAGCCTGTGGAAGAAGGGGGCGGTGAGACCAGAATGATGATTTTTTTGGAATCCACTCTGCTACCCATCATCCCCCCAACACTACCAACCCACTCAAGCTCTGAGATCCGCAGGAGAGGCCCTTCTCTCGGTCCCACCACCATCGCAGGCATGTTTGGTGGGAACGAGAGACAGAGAAGGCCCTGCGGCTCTGGAACTCCCTCCCTAATGAGGTACGATCATCCCCCTCCTTAATGGCATTTCATTTGCAAATTAAAATCTTTCTGTGGAGCCAGGCCTTCCCACTGCCAGTCTGATAATTTTTTTGATAATATTTGACAAATAACTGATCCACAAATAACTTCAGTGGCCAGAGGTTATGGATATCTTTAATATGGTGCTTGTTGTAAGTTTTAAAATTGTTTTATTTGATATCTTAATTGGGTTTTAATCAGGATATGATGTTTTAATTTATTATTTATTGCTGTTCAATGCATTTGTATGAAATGAATTTGTATGTTGTACGCTGCTTTGAATCCCACCCATGGGAGAAAAGTGGGATAGCAATGAAATAATAATAATAATAATAATAATAATAATAATAATAATTGTCTGTCTACAATGTTCAAACTGCTGACAGGCATAATAGCTGATCAAATCCAGGATTACTTGGAGGAAAATAACATCTTGTCAGTAGAACAAAAAGACAATAAAAGAAGAAGTAGAGGCATGAAAGATCAGCTTCTGATTGACAAAATGATACTGGCGAATTGCAAAAGCCGCAAGACAAACCTCTTGGATTGATTACAAAAAAGCATTTGACTCACTGCCACATTGTTGGATTATCAAATGTCTAGATGTCATCAGGGTTTGTGAAAATATTAGAAAGTTCACTGAAAATGCAACGAAACAATGGAAAACTGAGTTGTTTGTGGGCAACGAAAGTTATGAAACTGTTAATATCAAGAGAGGAATTTGCCAGGGTGACTCACTGTCACCACTGATGTTCATCATTGCAATGGTCCCTCTGTCAGTAATTCTACAGAAAACAAACCTGGGCTACCAAACAGCAAGAAATTCACCAAAAATTTCACACTTGTTGTACATGGATGATCGAAAGCTTTACGGAAAATCAGAAACAGAAATCCAATCACTGACCAACACAGTCAGAATCTTCAGCACTGACATCGGTATGGAGTTCAGCCTAGACAAATGTGCCACAGTGTCATTAAAGAAAGGGAAAATTACTCACAGTGAGGGGATAGAGATACCAAATGGACAAACCATAAAATGCAATCAGCCTATAAATATCTGGGCATACTACAGTTGGAAAATATCAAGCATGGGCATGTGAAAAATGTGGTCAGCAAAGAATATATCCAAAGAGTCAGAAAGGTTTTGAAGAGCAAATTAAATGGTGGAAATACGATCAAGGCTATCAACACCTGGGCCATCCCTGTCATTAGATACACTGCTGGAATTGTGAACTGGACACAAGAAGAGCTAGATGATGTGGACAGAAAGACAAGAAAACTGATGACAATCCACTATTCATTACATGCGCATAATGATGTCGACAGACTTTACCTGCCCAGAAAATCAGGAGGCAGAGAGCTTCTGCAAGTGAAACAAACGGTAGAAGAAGAGAAACATGCCCTGGCAGATTATGTGAAAGGCAATCAAGAACTAACATTGAGGGAAGTCAGTAGTAGTAAACTGCTTCAAGTGCAAAAGACAAAGAGTGAAAACACAATCCAGAGCAGAAGAGAAAACTGGCGAAAGAAGGCTCTCCATGGACAGCTCCTGGGAAAAATTGAGAGCCAAATTGACAAAGAAAAACATGGCTGTGGCTCACAAATGGAACTTTGAAAAAGGAGATAGAGGGCCTGATCCTGGCAGCCCAAGAACAAGCCATTAGAACCAATGCCATCAAAGCCAAAATTGAAGAGTCGATGACAGATCCCAAATGTAGACTATGCAAGGAAGCAGATGAAACAATAGATCATGTCCTCAGCTGCTGCAAGAAGATTGCACAGACAGACTACAAGCAGAGGCATAACAACTGACAAAATTACCATCTGCCAGCTGCAGAAGGCCACCTTACTGGGATCTGCACGCATTATTCGCCGATACATCACACAGTCCTAGATACTTGGGAAGTGACCGATGTGTGATCCAATACAACAGCCAGCAGAGTGTCTGCTGTGGACTCATCTTGTTGGTGTTTCAAATTATCATTATTATTATTATTATTATTATTATTATTATTATTATTATTATTTGCGCCGGGCTGTGGCGCAGACTGGTGAGCAGCCTGCTGCAATAAATCACTCTGATCATGAGATCATGAGTTCGAGGCCAGCCCGTGGTGGGGTGAGCACCCGTCAATTAAAAAAATAAAAAATAGCCCCTGCTCGTTGCTGACCTAGCAACCCGAAAGATAGTTGCATCTATCAAGTAGGAAATAAGGTACCACTTATAAAATGGGGAGGCAAATTTAGCTAATTTATGATGTTGGAATAGGAAGTGCCATCACAGTGGATGATGAACCAGCTGCTCCCCCCTGTGGCCAGAATCGAACATCCCCTCAGGAGAAGGTTAAATTGCCTCTGCGTCTTATCTCTGTCTCGGTTCTATGTGTATATGGGCACTGAATGTTTGCCCTATATGTATATAATGTCATCCGCCCTGAGTCCCCTTCGGGGTGAGAAGAGCGGAATATAAATACTGTAAATAAATAAATAAATAAATAAATAAAATAATAATAGCTGTCCTTGCTTCCCTGTCATGACATGCATTTGCAGCCGATTGCCATCTGTTTCCGTTTTGGAAACAGAAATGTATTTCGCTTTTGACACCCTCACCACATCACACCTGGATCTCTCTCACAATTATAGGAACTTTGAAACCACTTGAAAGTTCCATCACTTCAGTATATGGAGTCATACAGTTTGTAGTTTCATGGAGTATTTATTTATTTACCAGCTTGGGTACCTGGCAGTGCCCGAGTTATTTGAAAAAAGCATTGCTTGTTTTGGGGTGTTAGGTAATATTATTTAGTTAATTAGTAACACTATTTATTAGAAAAAAGCTAGTCTTTGATTTCATTTTTTATGAAAATACATTAACAATGTGGATGAACAACATTTCCAAGAATCATGGGTCAATCCTCCCCAAACCAGGCCTGTATGCACAGCTGGCCATGTTGGGTCTGTGTGCCAAGTTTGGTCCAGATCCGTTGTCGGCTGGGTTCAGGGCTCTCTGCATAAAGGTGAACTATAACTCCCCGAGTAAAAGGTCAACCACCCACAAAGCTTGCCAGTATTCCCAGTTGGCCATGTTGAATTTGTGTGCCATCCATCAGCTTAGGCCATAATAAGTGTGCCAGTGTTTAAGAGATCACAATGCTCTAAGTGGTTTTTAAAATATTAGCATGGCTATCTCTCTGGAAAATACATCAACTCTATGAGTGGTATACTTGAAGCTTGGAAATACTTGTGCCACAGTTACAAAAGTTACAAAAACATTTTTCTACACTGAGATGGTTAGGTAGAAAAACCATCAAGTATCATTCCACAGACAGGACAAACATCAAGTGTGATGCCTTATGGCTTCTTTCAACTCTATGATCTTATGATTATAGATAGTATTAAGCATTTAAAAACAAATGATCAGCAACACATTAAAATGAAAGATAAAACAAGACTTCAGCCTAAATTCTGTTGTTATTACTAGAATTGACCCATTAAATCAGTGGAATTTATTTGCACGTTGACTTACAATTCAATAATTGATTCAGTGTGTCTGCTTTGGGACTAATGAACTGTATTTCATTTAGGGGCAGCAGCAACATTTTAAAAGAAACATCAGGATGCAATGTTAACAGACAAAGGATTTACTGAGATAATATTGCATTAGCAAAGGAGTGAAAAGTTATCAGATAAAAAGTAAAATGAGCCTCTACAGTTACAAAGTTACAAAGCCCCAGAATGACCACCGACAGAGACTCTGCAACCACATGTGAAACAAGACTGGCCCCCTATACTTTAGTATAGAGGAGAATATTTTCAGCTTCTAAGAGTTGCCATCTGCTCACTGTCTTTTTCACATCATAGCCAAATATACCATTTAAGATTCCCCCAACAGATCTTAATGCACAGGAATGATCTTATGGGAAGGATCTTATGGGAGTCCCCTTAGATATTCAGATTCTAATCTATTTGTGGTTGGGATACACACTGGATTCAAAGCAGGCATAATCAGAACAGCTGGGGTGCTTTCTGAAGTGAGGCAACTTCTTCCGTCCTCACCCAATGAAATTAACAGCTCTGAATCTTGCCAACTGAAGTCTTGTAGGAATTTTGATTTTGGAAAGGCAGCCAATTATGCCAAAAATAGTATAAAAACAGGAAATGGAAGGGTGGAGTGGAGTAACTGACAGGTTTACCTTCTAATCCTGGACTATGTTTTATAAGGTTCTCGTCAAACATTATGCTTTAAGGTAGAAATGGCTGCTCAGATAAAATGTCTAAAACTTCGTCTTTCTCCAGATTGCTGTATTGTTCTGTTTTTATGGTTAATGCTAGATTATATGGGGTTGCTTCAGGTTCTTCCTTTATTACTCGCCCTTCCAGTTTTGGATTTCCTTGTTTTAGTACATAAGCCACTTTCTGAAACATTGTAAGCTTGTTGCTGACATCAGTCCCTCTGTTGTCTTATCATTTTGAAAAGCTATTATTGAATATGATTAGGAAATTGTGTCTTTTTTGGATACCTATCAGATAGGTAAAGGTAAAGGTTTTCCTTTGACTTAATGTCCAGTTGTGTCTGACTCTGGGAGTTGGTGCTCATCTCCATTTCTAAACCAAAGAGCCGGCGCTGTCCGTAGACCCCTCCAAGGTCATATGGCTGGCTTGACTGCATAGATCGTCATTACCTTCCCACCTATTGATCTACTCACATTTACATGTTTTCGAACTGCTAGGTTGGGAGAAGCTGGAGTTGACAGTGGGACTTCACTCCACTCCCTGGATTCGAACCGGCAACCTTTTGGTCAGCAAGTTCAGCAGCTCAGCAGTTTAATCCACTGCACTATCGGGGGATCTATCAGAAAGGCTGTTTTTTCTTCCAGAGTTGCTTAGCATGCACTTCCTTCCAGCCTGAAGCAGCTACTAAGGGTGTCAAAGATCCCCATCAATTGTTGGAGGAAAGTGGGGGCATCCGTGGGTAGTGGAATCTGGCAGGCAGTGTGGGGAAACTGTCACCTCACATCTCATATTGCCTGCATTGCCCACTTCCCCATCTCACAGGGAAACTGTCACTGTCCTGCTTCCCGCAGCGTACCTTATGAGAACATGGGAAGCCTCCCATGTTCTCAGGGGTCTCTCCTACAAATCCCCAAATTCTGCACGAAGGAGAAACCGGATTTGAAGTGGATCCATGCTCTGGTGTGATGAGGCTGTAAGACTATAAACTGCCTAACTTGGCATTGTTGGCCATTGCTATATATCAGTATAGCAGTTTAACAAGCATTACTGTTCTTTCTTCTTTTCTCCAAGGCCTTTCTGTAGTTGTAACTGTTGCTGTATTTGTGGGAAGAACACTGATAACAATTGTCACTGTAAAATCTTCCAGAAGGAGAAGCACAGAACAAGTCTGGCAAGCTTTCATTTTACAACTTTCTTTTGTAAGAAAGATTGTAAGTATACTTAAATTATAGCTAAATTTTTTTTGAAAAGAACTCCTAATTACTTGGCAGATAATGTTGCCAGACGGTGATTGCTGTGTTCTGAACTGGATATTATGGGTTTTTTTTTCTTGTTTCAAGTTGAGTCATTACCTTATTATGATTCCCCCTTCCCCTTCTCTGTATTTCATTTGGCAACTATCCTATTGGGATTTTGACAAAAATGGTACTTCCCTACTGGGAAGCAAAGCTATTTCACCCGCTGCTGAAATCACCTCCACAATATGCAAATCAAAGATGAAAAAGGGAGAATCTTCTTAACTTCCTCCACTTAATTGCCAGTAAGCTATGGCAAATTACTGCTCAGTTTACTTCATGTGGGGCCCACTCCAGAGGCTGGGCCTCACATACAATCCTTGAAGATGTGACTGTACTTCTCAAAATCTCCTAACCAGGATTACCTGCTAAATGTAGATCTGGGAAATCAACGTCTAAAAGTAGTATTTCCAAACTGTACTGAAATTCATACAATGGAATTTGAGGGGTTTTTTTTGTCTGAGAAAAATAATCAAACTGGCTGAAGGGATCTGGAGGTTATGGTTAAGAAGCAAATTTTCCAAATTTTGGCTCACCCTTTGTAACTTTACTCTTCCATGTTTATTCCTCTGTGGTCAAACTGTCTTTAGAAGGCTGTGAGATACTTGATATAACAAAAATTGGACACTTTGTGAACACTCCTCCCAACCCTTCTCCTCACAATACTTCATGCATTGCTGTAGACATCTTGGGAGAACATCCCAAAACCTAGCATGTTTAAAATGGCCTGGTGCCAGATAAATAAATAATGATATTTCTGGAATTTTTCCCCATCAGATGCCTTCAAAGCACCCCAGAATATTAAGGGCACATAACAAAGATTTGATCTTATGTTCACATCAGTTCTTACTATAAGAGAAGAAAATTAAGCCTCCTTTATAATTAAGAGGAATTTGAAGAGTAGCCCAAGAAATGACATGTCTCCAAAAAGAATGCAAAGCTTTCCAGCTGTGAATTACAATTTCATTGACTAAAGAGGGAATTGTCATACCGCGTGACCCATGCTGCCTCCAAACATCATTGAGAGTATAGTAGAGTCTCACTTATCCAACCTTCGCATATCCAATGTTCTGGATTATCCAACGCAGTCTGCCTCCTGCCTGGATCCCCAGATGAAGAGGAACATAAAGGCAAATTCCCCATTGGGAAATTAGGAGTGCACAATTACAGTACTACATCATGATTCCCAACCCAATCCCCACTTACTGGGCAGAAGAAGTCTGTTCCCTCTCACTTTGAGCTACAAATAAATGATTTTTCCACTCCTTCCCGTGAGCAATATTCAGGAGTCACAATTTGTCACAATTTCCCCTTGCACCAGAAATTGCCTATGGAGGTGAGTGTGGCCATCAGCCAATTCCTTCTTGATCAATAGGGAAAGAAGCCTCCACTTATTACTGTGGTGCTGGCTAGTACGTGGGGACTTTCACAGTCTTTATGGATCTCTTAAATGAGGAGCTATGTGAATAAAAAGCAGTCACAATTGCCTGACTCTAGAGTATGCATGAATAACTGCCAAACAGTAATCAGGCCAAAGAAAATAAGCAATGGGTATAATATGACTATATGTCAAAGAATTAGCACAGAAATATGTTTCTCAAAAATGGTGAGAAGAAACTTTGTGCCCAGATATCATCTCAGCCATTTTCCATATCTTTTCTATGAATGCTATATGGCTCCAATGCCACAATCTTTCTTCATGCCATCATCATATGTTCAAGCCAGTCTTGTTTGGGGTTTGGCCACAGCGATCAATAGGAATGTAAAATACAATGGACAAATGGATTGGTTACAAAGGCTATGATGGTTAGACCAGTTAAAATGAATACTGTAGTCTTTGCAGTGATAATGATAGCACCATCACCTGTATATTAGTGTGTGGTCTGAAGGGCAGGATCATTGCCTTGATCTTTATGCAATGCTTTTATGGTTAGAAGAGGTCTTGTGGTTCATACAGTATACCATAGTAGTTGAAGACTTCTCCATCAGTCTCGTGATGAAGCTGCTTTGGGCTTAAAAAATCTATTCAGGATACTGAAGCTTTGGGAAGATAGGGTACAATACATTGGTTAGTTCATTTAAAGTCCAAATTCAAACCCAGTATTGATATAATGACAGGGAATCTACTAGCAGTACAGCACAATCCACACCTGGTTAACTTTTTTTCAAGTTTCATCTAGACCAATGGTTCTCAAACTGTGCTCTGTGGAGCCCCCTGCATAGGAAGCACATAGCCTTGTGAAAGGGATGTAGAGTGACAGGTTCTCCCTGACCCCTACCATGTACCTTTGCCCCCATCCCACGGGGGGGGGGGGGGTAGTGTAGCCACCAGGTTTCCCTCTATTGCTGGCAAGGCAACAAAGGAAGGTTCCTGTGTTACTGTGGTGGCAGCATATGCTGCTTGCTCTTCCCTATTTGGGTGGAGCCCAGTTGGAAATACGTGTCCGTCATGTAATGGGCTCCATTTTGAAAGGGGAGAACAAGTGGTGTCCAATGGGCCAAGTAGCCTGTCTGATGAGATATCCAGAGAGAAACTCTGTTCTTCACTATCATTGCCCACTACCCATGCTCTGCCACTTGTTATATTACTACTTCTTGGCTACAGTTAAAACCTTTTAGAGTTACACAAAATAATCTACCATGGCAGCAAAACAGTGCCATATACACAGTTTAATTCTTTGTAATGCAAACAACTTTCTTTCAAGACTCTGGTTCCCCATCCTTTCAAGTTGCCTCCTTGAACAGGACAACTCAAATGAAATACAACAAAGGAAAATAGACCTTAAATAAACAGAAATGTGAGTGTTATTTACTATCGCCTGGTTATTTGCCAAGGCAACACTGGCCAAGCAGACATTATGAAAATATTTATGCAAGCGCTCATATATTCTCTGCACATGACACATTTCACTTCATTATTTAGCTGGACTGATAACATGGGTGCCTTACTCAGTTGCATATTTCTTTCAGGCCTTAGATATTTTGAAAGCATCTTCAGCCTGCTGCTAAATCACATCTGCATCCTCAGATATATTTTGTATACTGATTCACTTTTCTTGTAATGCTGGAGACCTGTCTTCATAGACTTGTTCAAGGAGGGCTGTGTGTGTGTGTGTGTGGGGGGGGGGGGCAGCAATCTTCAGGGTAACTTTAACCTCTTTTTGTAGCTACCCAATATAGAGCAGGGATATAAATCTTCAGAATTTTCATCGTGGAATAATAATTCTGATTATATTCTCCCTACTATAAAAAAAACAAATATTCCCGCACAGTATCCTCCTCTTATTTGAATGTTCCAAAGTCTGACACTAGTATTATTTTGTCAAAAACTACATGTTGTTCTTCCTTTCCACAATTCACAGCAGTTTTCAGTGCAAACAGTGGGAGGCATTTTGAATTCTCAGCCGGAGCTTTGGTCCCTCGCCAAACTACAACTTAGGGATTCCATGGGCTAGAACCATGCAGTTAAAAGGGAACTAGAGTGCTACAATTGTGTTTTTTATACTGTGATGAGTCATGGGCCATGTAGTCCCATTCCTGGCACTATAGTACCAGATGAAGAGGAAAACTTGGGTTTTTCACCGTCTCAGTCAGATTTGGAACTTTCCCAGCCAGATTTGGGAACCTTGCACCTGCAAGAGATTTGTCTTCCAGAAGTCTGTCAAACAAGCCCTGAGCCTAAATCTCCTGTGTTTTCTCGCCACGAGTTTTGTAAACAACAGAGGGGAGTTCAAGCAGCGTCTCGCAGGAGTGCTAGGATAGCTGCTAAGTATTCAGCTGATTAAGCCTCCTTTCCATGGGAAACTTTAAGGAGTCATGCATCTGGACTCAGAGATTAGCTTTCGTTTCTGGTTTCCCAGAGAACTGCTCTTTGGTGGGAAAACTAGACCCTATTTAGGTGTTTTGCCCACAAAGGGTTCTTGCGGAGTCAATTCGTCAGCAACTGGAGTAGGTTGTGTGTGGACAGCGCTACTCCCGCTTCCAAGCCTTCGTTCCCGCTTCCAAGCCTTCGTTCCCGTTTCCAGCCTTGTTTTGCTCCACGGACCTTGCCTTGCTTCCTAGGACTCAGCCTTGCTTTCCAGGACCTTGCCAAGTATTTACCACGGATTTTGTCCCTGTTCCTCGTTCCTTGTTGCCTTGTATCAAGCCTTGTGTTTCAAGAATCAAGTTTACTTTCTAGCCTTACATCAAGTTCCTTGGACTAAGAACCTTGTCATCTCCCCTCACTTTGCCTGGCAAAGTGAGTGTTTCGGTTATTGGATTACGACTTTGGACCTTAATATTTCATATTGGACATTGTTTCTTTGGACTAATTTTGACCTTTCCTGAAAGGTCTAATTCTGGACTATTTTCTACACTTGTTTTTATTAACTTTATATACTCCTTCAATAAAGATATTAGATAGATTTTGGCCTCTGTGTATGGTTATTGGTGCTCTGCAGCCTGGGTCTTGATAGTTTGACTCCGCCACCCTAAGCACCAATTAACCTAGGCCAGAATGTCTACCGGAGCCGGACCGGGAGGTCAGCCACTCAGCTACACCATCGACAAGGAGGAAGAGGACCGCATCCGTGATAAGCTCAATGCGCAGGAGGGAGAAATAAAGGGGTTGAAGGAACGCGGAATCCGTCTCCCGGCCTTGGCATTGCCAACCAAGTTTTCTGGAGAAGCTTCTAAGGTTCATGTTTTCCGTCGCCAATGCCAGGCTTATCTAGAGGCCCGCAATGCCGAGTTCCCCCAAGAAGACATCAAAGTGGCGTGGATCTACAGCCTTTTAGACGGGCCAGCGGCCAACTGGGCGACGGCACTGTTCGACCAAGTTTCCCCGCATCTAAGATCAGCGCAACACTTCTTGGATCACATTAAGGCGACTTGGGGGATCGAAGACAATTTGGAGGCGGCCGGCCATAAACTCCGGCGCCTCTCTCAGGGGGACAGACCCTTGTCCCAGTACATAGCCGAGTTCCGAGTGCTGGCCCACAGCACCGGATGGAATGATATAGCCCTCAGAGGACAATTCCGGGAGGGTCTCAACATCGAGATGTTGGAGGAAATTTCCAAGGTGGATCCCCCTCACTCTCTTGAAGCACTCATTGATCAATGTTTACGAGCTGAAGTCATGCTGGCCAACAGAAAACAATGGGTCCGAGGCCAGAGCGGTAGAGCTGGGGTGAAACCTCCCGCTCCCACCAGCGTCCAGCCGCGTCCAGCATGGAGACCCCCACCACCAGCCCCATACCCCAGAGGGAGCGAGGAGGTGCCGATGCAGTTGGGCAATGTGCGTCCCAGGTTAGACGCCGCCGAGAAGGCCCGCCGCCAACGCCTAAATCTTTGTTGGTACTGCGGAAACGGGGGCCACTTCGCCAGAGAGTGCCCAGCCAAAGGGAAGCCCGCTGCCCGTCTGGCGGCGGCGTCCTCCACGGAGACGAAGACGTCTGAGGCGGCTGGCGCACAGCCGGCGGGGGAAGCCAGCGACCGGGAGTAGAGAGGCTCGCCAACCCGGTCAAAAAACCCACTCAAGAGCCGCCAACTGGGGTCCTGTTTCTTCTAGTGGTCACCTTGTGGTCAGCAAAAAAAGGACCCGTCATGGTCCATGCCATGATAGACTCAGGAGCCACAAACAATTTCATTGATAGAGAGTATGCCGACTCTCTGGGATTACAATATCATGACTTCAAGAACGCCTGTGTGGTGCAAGCCATCGATGGCCGCCCCCTCAAGACGGGCCCCGTAAGCCAGTGGTCGGAACCCACCAGAATGTGGATAAGGGAACATATGGAAGAGATTTCCTTCTTTGTTACCGAGGTTCCCCATTTCCCTGTGATTTTGGGTATTCCATGGCTGACGCTTCACGACCCAAGCATCTCCTGGTCCAACAGGGAACTGCAGTTTGCTTCAAAATATTGCCAAAACCATTGCCTTGTAGCCAAGGTCTGCCATGCCACAGACACTGAACCCATTATCACCTTGCCCAAGAAGTACTCAGAATATTGGGATGTATTCAATGAAAAAGAGGCCGAGAGATTACCCCCACATAGACCTTATGACTGTGCCATTGACTTGGTGGAGGGGGCCCCGATCCCGCGAGGACATCTCTACTCCCTGACTGAACCGGAGCAAGAAGCTCTCAGGGAGTTCATAGAGTCAAACCTTCGCAAGGGATTCATCAGACCCTCTCAATCCCCAGCCGCTTCCCCAGTGATGTTTGTGAAAAAGAAGTCAGGGGAATTACGCTTGGTGGTGGACTATAGAGCATTAAACAATATCACTAAGCGGAACAGCTATCCCCTGCCCTTAATCTCGGACCTACTAGACCGACTTCGAGGAGCCAAGGTCTACACCAAGCTGGATCTTCGGGGGGCGTATAATCTAGTTCGCATCAGAGAAGGGGACGAGTGGAAGACCGCCTTCCAGACTAAATTCGGATTATTCGAGTCCCGAGTTATGAATTATGGATTATGTGGAGCTCCCGCAACGTTCCAGCATTTTGTCAATGACATCTTTCAGGATTATCTAGATCGGTTCTTGATCATCTACCTGGACGATTTTTTGGTGTTTTCTAGATCACAATCAGAACATGAGAACCACGTCAGAATGGTGTTACAACGATTGCGGGATCATGGACTTTATGCCAAGCTGGAAAAATGTGCTTTTGATCTACAAGAGGTAGATTTCCTGGGGTACCGCGTCTCGCCACTAGGGCTCTCCATGGACCCGGCAAAGGTTTCAGCAGTATTGGAATGGCGGGCGCCCACCAACAAGAAAGAGGTGCAACGATTCTTGGGGTTCGCAAACTACTACCGCAAGTTCATTCCAGACTTTGCCCGCTGGTCTGACCCAATCACCAGCTGCATCCGTGGGAAACAGCCCTTCCGCTGGACAGATCAAGCAGAGAAAGGGTTCCAGCAACTAAAGAAATTATTCACGTCCCAGCCAATCCTTCAGCATCCAGATCCTGAAACCCTTTTTGTCGTGCAGGCGGACGCCTCCGATGTGGCAATTGGGGCTGTACTCCTACAACCGGTGGGAGATCATCTTCATCCTTGTGCCTTTTATTCCCGTCAATTGACCGCGCCAGAGAGAAACTACACCATTTGGGAAAAGGAACTATTGGCCATAAAGGCAGCCTTTGAAACTTGGAGACATTGGTTAGAAGGGGCCAAATTTCCCATTGAAGTCCATACTGATCATCGGAATCTAGAGCATCTAAGAACTGCCCGCAAGCTAAATCAGAGACAACAACGCTGGGCTTTATTCTTTGAACGTTTTAACTTCCAAATTCATTATGTAACCCCAGCCCAGACCAAACAAGCAGATGCTCTGTCACGGAAACCGGAATACGCTGCAGGGCGCAAGGAGACCTTTGAGTCCCAGCTGCTACAACCCGAGAACTTTACCACGCTCACAGTGGGAAACACCAAATCCACTCCCATTGAATCAACTCCCTCTACTCCAGGGCCCCTTTGTGCTCAAGAAATCAGGGCTAGTCAGCAAGTAGATGCCTGGGCGCAGGACCAACTTCGCCAAGGACTACATTTTCCCTTTTCGCTTAAGGATGGGCTACTTTGCTATAGAAATCATGTTTACATCCCCCCAGGACCGGGCAGGGAAAAGGCACTTCGTTTGTGTCATGACTGCAAGCCAGCAGGGCATTTCGGGCTATTTAAAACTATGCATTTGATCCTAAGAGATTTCTGGTGGCCCAAGATCCGCAAGGATGTGGAAAAATATGTCAACACCTGCCCAGTATGCCAGCGCTCCAAGACAAGAAGGGAAAAGCCCTCAGGGCTTCTACATCCCCTCCCTACTCCATCCCACCCATGGGAAATAATCTCTGCGGATTTTATAACTGATCTACCACCTTCCTGTGGATTCACCACGATCCTAGTGGTGGTGGACCTTTTCACCAAGTTGGCCCATTTTATTCCCTGTGAAGGCCTTCCCACGGCCAAAGAGACTGCAGATCTATTCCTCCAACATGTTTTCAGATTGCATGGATTGCCCAAGAGTTTGGTCACAGACCGTGGGTCCCAATTCACCTCTCGTTTCTGGAAAGCACTACAAAAACTATTGGGCATAGACTCTCGTTTATCTTCGGCTCATCATCCCCAAACAGATGGGCAAACTGAGCGCACCAATGCCACTTTGGAACAATACCTTCGCTGTTATGTGAATTACCAGCAGGACAATTGGGCTTCCCTGTTATCGCTATCAGAGTTTGCCTACAACAATGGGGTCCAGGCTTCTACTAAAGAAACCCCGTTCTTTGCAAACTACGGCTTCCATCCACGTTTCTTTCCTCCTGTCATTGAAACCTCAGAAGTTCCCGCAGCAGAGGACTGGCTGCAGGAACTCGCAGCGGTGCAACAACTCTTGCTCCAGCAACTAGACCAAGCCAAGGAGGACTATAAATGTCACGCGGACAAACATCGCCAGCCGGGCCCCGAAATCAAGGTAGGAGACCGGGTTCTTCTGTCCACTCGCTTTTTGCCCTCCCATCGCCCTTGCCGGAAGTTAGATGCCCGTTTCATTGGTCCCTATCCAGTGGTGGCGCAACTTAACCCCGTGACTTTCAAACTCCAACTTCCACGCTCTATGCGCATTCATCCAGTGTTCCATCGCTCCCTGCTCCTTCCGCCGGATGGTGTGCGCCCTGATACAGACCGGCCGGCCCCCCCTCCTGTTTGGCTGGATGGGGAGGAGGAGTTTGAGGTTCAGGACATTTTAGATTCTCGCTTTCGCCGCCGCCGCCTACAATATCTCATTGACTGGGTGGGTTTTGGCCCCGAGGAACGCTCTTGGGAAGACGCTTCCACAGTCCATGCTCCTGATCTAACCCGCCGCTTCCATCAGACCTATCCCGCCAAGCCGCGGCCTCGCGCCTCGGGGAGAGAGTCCCAGTTTGAGAGGGGGCTTGAGGAGGGGGATAGTGTGATGAGTCATGGGCCATGTAGTCCCATTCCTGGCACTATAGTACCAGATGAAGAGGAAAACTTGGGTTTTTCACCGTCTCAGTCAGATTTGGAACTTTCCCAGCCAGATTTGGGAACCTTGCACCTGCAAGAGATTTGTCTTCCAGAAGTCTGTCAAACAAGCCCTGAGCCTAAATCTCCTGTGTTTTCTCGCCACGAGTTTTGTAAACAACAGAGGGGAGTTCAAGCAGCGTCTCGCAGGAGTGCTAGGATAGCTGCTAAGTATTCAGCTGATTAAGCCTCCTTTCCATGGGAAACTTTAAGGAGTCATGCATCTGGACTCAGAGATTAGCTTTCGTTTCTGGTTTCCCAGAGAACTGCTCTTTGGTGGGAAAACTAGACCCTATTTAGGTGTTTTGCCCACAAAGGGTTCTTGCGGAGTCAATTCGTCAGCAACTGGAGTAGGTTGTGTGTGGACAGCGCTACTCCCGCTTCCAAGCCTTCGTTCCCGCTTCCAAGCCTTCGTTCCCGTTTCCAGCCTTGTTTTGCTCCACGGACCTTGCCTTGCTTCCTAGGACTCAGCCTTGCTTTCCAGGACCTTGCCAAGTATTTACCACGGATTTTGTCCCTGTTCCTCGTTCCTTGTTGCCTTGTATCAAGCCTTGTGTTTCAAGAATCAAGTTTACTTTCTAGCCTTACATCAAGTTCCTTGGACTAAGAACCTTGTCATCTCCCCTCACTTTGCCTGGCAAAGTGAGTGTTTCGGTTATTGGATTACGACTTTGGACCTTAATATTTCATATTGGACATTGTTTCTTTGGACTAATTTTGACCTTTCCTGAAAGGTCTAATTCTGGACTATTTTCTACACTTGTTTTTATTAACTTTATATACTCCTTCAATAAAGATATTAGATAGATTTTGGCCTCTGTGTATGGTTATTGGTGCTCTGCAGCCTGGGTCTTGACATATACAGGTCAATAAAAACACTTTGGATTTCCAGCCAAAAAGTGGCTCAAATTCAAGCCAAAAAGTGACTAAAATTCTGTTGTATAAATTTTATTGTGATATATGAGAAAAAACAACAACATACAATCTTTGAGATTCAACAATCAAAATACAAGTATTATTTCCCCTGTCCCACCATCTCCCCATTCCCACCTGTGAACCACCACCCATGACTTCCAACACCACACCAAATGGAACTAGTATCTAACAAAAATCTGTCCATATGAGTACACTAATAAATCCCCCGTTCAACTATTTTAAAATCTATTTTTGTCTTCTTTTTTAAATACCCAAAGGCCAGTCTCCATTTTCTAGCAAATCATCTTTGTTTCCTCCCCCTATGCCATTGGAGATCTTGGCCATTTGGGTATACTCTACTACTTTTCTTCCATCCTTAATAAATACTTTTCCCCCTTCCAAGAGTTTGCTATAAAAGGGGCTAAAATTCACTTTCATTTTCTTTGTGTCACAACAGACTAATGACCAGGTATTTAAAACTTTATCCTTCTTTGGAATGCTAGTCTAATTCATATTTCTGCCAGCAGCCAAGGATAAGGTGTTATACAGTGTACAGAAGCTGACTGGGCAGCAATGAAGTCTTCTTTCAATACTAGAGCTAGCATCCTCTTGGGAAGTTCCTGTAGCATAAAAATACTTGCATAAGTTGCTGTATTTTTTCAAAAAAGGACATGCTCCTCTCTTTCACTTTTGACTTGTATGTCACACTTAATTGACCATGGCATGAAAGTTGAGCAAAGGCTTAATGTAACCTTGGGGTTGTTGGTTGTTAAACTGTGAAATATAAAATAATTATCCTGGAATATGGTTAGATTGTGTTAAAAGTAGAGAGGATCATGACATGGAAATGTAAATCCTTGCTTTATTTTAATTTTTTTGTGTCAAAAGCACTGCCTAAATAAAGGTAAAGGTTTCCCCTGACAATAAGTCCAGTCGTGACCGACTCTGGGGATTGGTGCTCATCTCCATTTCTAAGCTGAAGAGCCGGTGTTGTCTGTAGACACCTCCAAGGTCATGTGGCCGGCATGACTGCATGGAGCGCCGTTACCTTCCCGCCGGAGTGGTACCTATTGATCTACTCACATTTCCATGTTTTTGAACTGCTAGGTTGGCAGGAGCTAGGGCTAACAGCGGGAACTCATTCCGCTCCTGAGATTTGAACCTGGGACCTTTTTGCCTAAATAGATAAGTTTAAAACTGAAAAAAAAATAAAAGGACCACAGGCTGCTAAATAGTTTTAGACTAAAAATGGACAACAATGACTGCATTGTCTGTAGCTTTAAACAGTTCCTCCTCTGTGCATGTGGCAGGGCATTGTGAGAAAACATAAAGATGCCGAGTTGTTTGTTTTCACCTCACAGTCACACAAGGTGAAGGATTCTTTTAGGTAGTGCAATTTTTCTAGGTTGTCTTTGGATCTGTCAGCTCCAAGTTGCCCATTCTTGATTTGCCCCTGGAAGAAGACCTTTGTGGAGGGCCATCCAGTTGGGATTGCCTGATTTTGCTGCCCACAGGGATATTCTTGCTGTTGCTGGAGGAATATTTAGATATTTCCTGCACTTGCATTTTTTTTGGGGGGGGGGGGAGAGAAAACTTGTTTTGTACAAAATGAGAGTTTTAAACAAATTATATTCTGAATGAATTGCAAAAAATACATTCATACTGTTTAGAGTTGAAATATCGGGGTAAAGATTAGAGAATCCTTAAGCTGCTGAATTTCAGTTCCAAATTTTAACCAGAATGTTGATGATAGAAAAAGACTTGAAGATACAAGGCTCTGTTAGAGAAGTCCAGGCAATCCTTGTGGCATGTACTGTTTTATGCTTCTGAACTGGTGATCAATTATTTGCAACTAATAGTAGGGTGAGAAGTGACCACACAATGAAGATTAGTTTTTTCTCCAAAAAGCAAAATGATGAATTAAAAGGTGATCTGTTGCAAAAGTCAAATGCGTATTGTGAGAGGCATTGGACCTGCTACATCAGTTGGGCTTGCTACATCAATTTGTGACAGACTGTAGTGAACAAGGAGAAATACAGTTTCAGCTGGATGAGATTAGACTGCAAGATGCAGTAGACAGAAATTAGACTGAGCTAAGAATTTCCTTTTACCCTCCACTTCATATTGTGATAATGTGGTATAACATTATTGCATAAATCATTTCAAGAAGGATGACAAATCCCTCAACAAAGAGTGACTCAATGGCACCAACTAGCCTGCAGACTGAGAAGTTATAAAGAGAGAGCAACACCACTATGTATGCACACACATACACACATGTGTCTGCATTTGCATGTGATATTTCCAAAATTGGATTAACGGGAAGCCATGTGCTGGGAACCATAAGTTACACCTTATCTTGGAGGGATTTAACTCTCTGCTTTTGCATGCCTATGTAGTTGCTTGAAAGGGGGCTTTAATTTTATGAGACTCTGTGGATTCCTTATACAAATCTGCAGCTGAAAAGACAGTCCAAGTTATTTGATGTGGAGCTGAGACTTAGACCAGAACAAGGAGAAAGGGGATTTATGGTTTCTAGGAGAAGGACTGAAGTAGCTTATGGCATGCCTACATTTTTTGAGTGTGGGAAAGGGGATACCTTAGTTTCTCTGTAATGCAGTGAATAATACTGGAATATCAAACTTCCAAGGAAGTACAAAATAATGTGAATATTTAATTGAATGATGATTGCTAGTGAAAAACAGAGCCAAGACTAAATAATGAAGTGCTAAACTACTAATAGACCTAGGTAAACTTATAAGAAAGGTCTTCTAGCATACTAGTAAAGCTTAATTACTTCAAAAGATATCCCATGTGTAAAATAACATGGGTCATCTTTGCAGGTCCCAAGCCCCCCATCTTTTCCATCATGTTGTAACCAAGTACAATTTGTGATGTTGCATACCATCATTCCTGGCCATGGGGCACATATATTAAGGCTTTATATTTCCTTGTTTAGCAGAACACAAACCAAAATGAGACAATGGGTACACTGACTACTTAAGTCAGTTTTAAACAGATACTGAAGAAAGCGGTGTCACTGTTCAGGTGATTATGGTACACAGGAAATCCTAGGACCAGTTTCAGGCTTGGGTCGTGATTACACAAACCCACAGAGAAATTCTACACATTATGGGCTTTATTTTGTGAGGGTTTATCTAGTTATTGAAGTTTGAAGAAATTGGGAGTATCAGTAGGTTTTAGACCAAAGAAACATATGATTGATATGGATTAAAACACAAAACATGTGGCCATCCAGATGTTACTGGATTGTACTTGGATTTGGCTTAAGTATTGGGACCTGTTGATTTCTCAAGCTAATTCTTAACAAGTTGTGATAACCTATTAGTGAAGACCAATTTTTACTGGAAGCATTTCTAAAATGGAACTCAGATCTCTGGTACACAAACGTTGCTATTCATTAGTTATTGAGGTGGGGAAACTATGGCAGACTGCCAGAGATGTAAAATAGCTCTATGAGTTGGCAGAGTAGTTTATAATTACAGCTATTAAAATATATATAGGTGAGATGTGTTGAGAAAACGCCGACGTTGACTTGAGGGCAATATTTCGAGTATGATTTCACTCTATGATTAAGGATTTCGGAAGGAAGAGACAAATATTAATTAAAGAAGGAGAAGAAATGCCTTCTTAATGAGCTGGTGAAATACAGTTTGTATGAAAGTAGATTCTTCTTAGTAACTACCTGACTTGCTCTCTTGATAGAATCACCATGTTATCTTCTTTTTCTGAATGTTTTAAAAGATCTTGGCACAAAAATCAGGGCCTTGTTCTTTTTATTTGTCTAACGATGCTGATAAAGGGTTTCCCTGATTTTTTAAAACTTAAATATCATAAGAAAATTTGGTTTAACAAATTGGCGAAAGGTTTAAGAACGATGTTTCATGAGCATGTTCTGTTATTTTAACAATCCTCAGTGATCCCCTTGTCAACTTCTATAACTGGTATAAAACATTTTTAATGCAGTTTGAAAGTCTTTCAGTTAGATTTTAGTACTGGAACTCAAACTATGTTTAAGGCTTGTTTTTGTCACACGGCATATAAGAACTTGGACAAGCCACTTGTAGCTGGGTGTGTCACAATTCCCCATGGTAAAACCAGGACAGCCTTACATCCTGCCCACGTTGTCTCTGGTTCGTTTCATAAACTCCTCAGAAGACTGCAGTCACAGAGCTCTCTTAATTGGATTCTAGTCCTATCGAAATAAACAGAATTTTGCTTCAAACCAGTGGAAGCAGGACTTTAATAGCTTTCAAAGCACACTCAGCAGGGGGATGCATTAGATTCTCTTAACTGCCATAACTGAAAATAGTGTATTTCAATAAGATTTTCCCATGGTAGTGGTTATCTGTTTCTATGTGCACAAAGAAAACGTACCCTCCAGATGTCCTCAGATGAAAATATAGTCAGACTTGTTATATCAATTGCCCCCAATGGGTTAGACCAGGGGTTCTCAAATGTTTTGAGAAGTGGACCCCTTTTTGAAGCAAAAATTTCTCCTGGAGCTCCAATAAATGTTTATATATTATAGTATATAATCTATTATTATAGATAATGTATATACATCAGGCATGGGAAAACTTTTTTGATGCAAAGCACCCCCAACAGATGGCCATCTAGACTTTGTAGTAGTAGTAATAATAGTTATAGTAGCAACCTCAGGGGCCATCCAGTCCAACTCTCTTCTCCCATGCAGACTTCTAGCTTTCAGTAACATCAACCATGGTATCCTTCTGGAATGCCTGGAGTGACTGGGAATCGGAAGCATTGTGTTGCAGTGGTTCTGGTCGTATGTCTCAAGCAGGTTCCAGATGGTAGTTCTTGAAAATAGCTGCTTTTTTAAAAAAAGAAACTGTTATATGGCATCCCACAAGATGCCATTCTATCCCAATGCTTTTAATACAGGGTGTTTGAAAAAGAACTCCCTATTCACCCTGTATATACATGAAACCATTGGGAGCAGGCCTGTAGCCAGGATTTTGATTTGGGGGGGGGGGGGCTGAGTCTGAGTGTATCGTTATCCCAATACCCCCATGCATATGGGATATATTGAGCATGGTGACCAGATCATGATATGAATAAACATAACAGTTTTAATAATGCCAATAAGGCCTTCTCATGGACCACCCTGAGAATTTTGGGGAGAGCTGAAGCCCCTCAACCCCCCCTCCCCCTCCCGGCTACATGCATGGTTGGGAGAGATCACCATAGGCATGGAGTGGGGTGTTATCAGCATGCTGATGACACCCAAGTATATTTCTTCATGCCTTCATAAACAGCCTCTGAATGAATTCCTGGGGGGGGGGGGGGAGATAGGCTGGATGAGAAAAAACAAATTGAAATTGAATCCAGACAAAACAGAGGTGCTTGCCATCAAGGATTCTAATCTGGGAATAGAGGTGTATCAACCAGTTCTGGATCGGGTTACACTCCCCCTGAAAGACTGTGTTCATAGTTATATATGTTATATATATCTTTTATAGGTCTACATTTTAATATGTGTGTTTTTAGAATATTTGCAATATTTTTGTGTTTTGACTGTGCTGAGACCCACCTCGAGACATGAGGAGAGGCAGATAAAAATTAAAACTATTATTATATTATTATTATTACTGGGAATAAGTATTTGTGTTTCAATGTGTAGTTTGAGAACTAGTTATGCATTCAATTTTGTTGAAGCTAATTCGTTGCAGCAGGTCAACATTGGGGTAGGACACTATCTGAGGAACTCATGGCTCATGTATTGCATTCTACAACAGAGGGATAATGAGACAACAATACACTAAATAAATAAATCTAGAGCTGTAGTGTAACATCAATTTATTTTTTTTCTTTTCTACAGTCAGAATGTGCATTTACACTACAGAATTAACACAGTTTGGCACCACTTTCATTGTCATGGCTCAATGCTGTGGAGTCATGGACGTAGTCTGCCGAGGCACCAGCACCCTTTGGTAAGGAAGATTAAAAGCCCTGTTAAACTTCAAATCTTCATGATAATAATGGTGATGATTAGTAGTAGTATTTTTATTTCTCCCAGGACTGGGAACCAAAGCAGCTCACAATCTTAAAAACTATACAATTTAAAAAATTACAAAATATAATCATTATTTAATCAATTATTTCAAAAGCTAAAACTGCTCAAAACTATTCTTGTTCTTATACAGCACCCATTGGCCCATTCAAAAAAAATTCTATTTTAAAATAAGACTTTCTGAATAAAATGGTTTTAACCTGCAGTCAGAAGGAGAACAGGGAGGGGTTACTGGAAAGGGAGTTCCAGAGCCCAGGGGCAGCCACGGAGATGGCCCTCTCTCACCAGCCCAGCTTGCGATGGTGGTGGGACTGAGAAGAGAGCCTCTCCTGAGACTCTCAGGCCATAGGCAGGTTCATACCAGGAGATACAATCTGCCAAATAGCCTGGATTCAAGTCTTATAGGGCTTTATAGGTCATAAGTAGCACAGAAACATACCAGCAACCAGTGGAGTTGTTGCAACAGAGGGGCTGCACACTCCCTGTAGCCAGCTCCAGTTAACAATCTGATCACAGCTCTTTGGACCAGCCAAAGTTTCTGAACACTCTTCAAAGGCAGCTCCATGTGGAGCACATTACAGTAATCCAAACGGGATGTAACTAAGGCATGTACCACCATGGCCAGATTCAGAGTCTAAAGGACTCTGTTATGTTGATTGTGTTTATATATTGTTGGTGAAGAGAGAGATTTTTAATACCTCTGTACTTTTTTTACAGTGAATCCATAAATGATCTAGAATCACAAAGAACTGCACCGATTTTCCCTCACACACAGAGGCGGTCCAACAGTGAGGCAAAGTCAGCGCCTGCCGCTGGCACACACCAACAGGGGGTACTCTTGAGGTGCCTCCGTGTAAACATGGGGCACCATCTCCCATCTTTTTTCAGCTGCACATCGCCTGGAAGGCGGGCCCAGGACAGCGTGCGTCGGCACGCAGGGTGGGCGGGCGTACGCTGTCCTGGGCCCGCCTTCTGGGTGACGTGTGCGCTCTCACATCACCTGGAAGGCGGGCCCAGGACAGTGTATGCCCGCCTGCCCTGTGTGCCGATGCACGCTCTCCTGGGCCCGCCTTCCAGGTGATGTGAATGCTCTCACGTCACCCGGAAGGCGGGCCCAGGAGAGCGTACGCCCACCTGCCCTGCGTGTCGATGCACACTGTCCTTGGCCCTCCTTCCAGGCGATGTGCACGCTCTCACGTCACCCGGAAGGTGGGCCCAGGAGAGCGTGCGTCAGCACGCAGGGCATACACTCTCCTGGGCCCACCTTCTGGGCAGCGTGAGAGTGTGCACTGTCCCCGCAGCAGCCGCTGCTGCACAGCGGCTGCAGCCACCGCCACACCGCTGCCGCAGCAGCCACCACAGCAACCACCGCAGCAGTTGCCACACTGCAGTCGCGGCTTCTGGTTTGGGGGGGGGATTGGGCACCAAAATGGGGGGGACGCCAAGTAGTAGGTTCGCCTACTACTTGGAATTACCTCGGGCCGGATCTGCTCACACAAGTCCTTTATCCATTTTGTTCGGGACCCAAAGATCTTTAAACTGGAATGGACATTACCATCATCTTAGACATAAAATGGGGTCGGCTGTTGCTCCAGGAGACTGGGATGTAAGAATATAATAGGTATTCTCAAACCCTTAAAGCATCTTCGAGGTTTTTGGCTAAAACTGAACATAGCAATAAGGAGAGTGAGGTAGCTGCCTCATTGAGGGGTACAAAGAAGCATTGAAGAAAACCTGTGAAAGTAACTTGTCTAGAGGACAATTCCCAAAATCCTCTATTCAGATGGCTTAGTATTCTATCTGCATTAGGGAACCTAGTGTGCTACAATGCTTGTCCTACAGCCTGTATACACTGCTGCTCTCACGTGCAGTGTTGATCCTGAAGCATTGCCAAAATTGAAATAATATTGTCCTGTCGGTTTTTACTGTGTGGAATGGGAGATAGGGAGGATCTTCAGGCAGCACAATATCTTGGGCAGATCCCTTCTTTGATCACAGAATATCTAGTATTTTGTATAATTTATACCAACTGTGGAATATGGATTGTCTTTTAGAGAATGAGACTGAAGGAAGGTTCATAGTGTTCTAAAGCCAATCCCATAAAAATATAATGGAAAAGATGATGGAAGATCAGGAATTTTCCTCAGGCACTAGATTAACATCGCTCTATGTGTGTGTATATGTTTGTGTGTGTTTTAAAAAATCTCTGGAATCTTTAATAGCTTGAAGTGGACCTTAGCTCAGTGCCTTTTCTAAAGAATCTTACAGATTTGTCTCCCTGGGAAATCATGGACTGCAAAATGCTCATTCCTGCCAGGGAGTCCAGTGTATGATTTTTACAAAGAAAAATGTGATTCTTTTTATGCCAGCACCTTTTATTTGTAGAACTTGAAAGAAAGTTATAAACTACTTTGGGGTTCTGTGTGAACCACTTGGACCTGTGCCCAACAGTTGGTTTCACTTATTCTCAACATTTTTGACTGTGCTCATTGAAACAAAATGAGATAAAGTAGCAGAAAGAAAACAAACTCCTCCATCTCCTTTTTTTGGCCCCCTTTTTCTCTCTCCTAGAGTTGCGATTCTGGTTCATTTCAAAACTGCTCAGTGTGGAATAGGCCATATAAATGTGTGTTGCTAATTAAGTTTGGGAAGGGGGAGTAAATGTACCTACATTCCTATGTATAAATCTTGAAGCTAGCTAAATGTTTTGTGACAGTGTGTGATAACTAAGAAAAAACAACTAAAAGCTTACGTCCTTGTGGCTGAAAATATGTTGTCCACTAGAGCAGCGAGCAGACCTGGACAACTGTGATCTATTTACCATAAGAGGTCCTCAGACAATGGTCATTTGCACCAAACATTTTATTTCCTACTGAATCAGGGCTATTCTACTTTGTTATGTGTCCTGCTCATCTTTTCATCTGATTTCTTCCCCACAAAATTAGATCACCAGTCATCCCATAATGGCTTGGCAAAAAAACAAAGCATCTTTTCTTATTCTTGGTTCATGATCCCTGCTGACTTGTAACATGCTAAGAAAAAATAAGAATTTGGAATGGGGTGGGAGTGAGATTCTGATTATTCCACTGGAGTGCGATTGTGCTGTTGTCACTGTAACAGCCCTGAACGTCCTGCCTAATTACATCACTGTATCTGAGCCATACACTGAGAGATTCAGGGACCTATAATACTGACATTCTGGCTAAGTGCCTGCAGACTGCTTTGAGAAGAACCTGCTGTTCCCCGTTGTTAATTTCTTCTTACTTGTGGGCCTTTTACATTCCACCCACATTTCGGAAAAATCCTAATCACACTCTGACAGATCATTTCACGTATATGAATGCAAGGCACCTTGTGTTTTGCCTATGTCTTGCCAATATTTTTTGTTTTGTTCTTGATCTTTCCCCAAAACTATTAAGGCCAAGGCTCATGAAACAGTTGCCATGCTGAGATCGCTTTAAAGAGTTCTCCATAGCAGCTCTCTTGGTGCTGCAAGATGTTGGAATGCAGAGGTTTGTTTAGATTGCTAGAGATGATTTGATAGCCAGATTTTGCTCACACTCAAAGGGGAAGCAGAAATGTGCCTCCCAGCCTTGCCCTTGTCTTCTGCAGGTCAACTGAAACATTGACGCATATGCTGACATGTACAAACATTGACATGTATGAGCACAGGCTTTCCACACTGGTGGGAACATAGTTTGATCAGGATTCCCATGCTGTAGATCAGAGTTTGGCAAAGTCACTTTTTTGGACCACAGCTCACAAAATCTCCCTGTCAATGTGACTAGTGGTGTGGACATGCTTTAAAAGAAAGCTGAACATGTTTGTTCTCTTTCCTTGTATTCTTTTTAATGCGCAGCCACTGAATATGGTAGATGGGAGGCAAATGGATGCCAGGGCAGGATATGCAAGTCTGTCTATATCTCCATTTTGTGGAGGGGCTCTAAACATTTGCTGTGGTTAGTGTTGATCAGGCATGGACAAACTTCAGCCCTCCAAGTGTTTTGGACTTCAACTCCCATAATTCCTAACAGTCTGTGGGAGTTGAAGTACACTTTGCCCATGCCTAGTATAGACTTACATAATGCAGTTCAATGTAGCTAAATTGCATTATATGAGGCTACACTAAGCATATGATGCAGTTTGAAAGTGCTTTATATGGCAGTATAGACAGGGCCTTCTTGAGCCAGGGTTCACCTATTGTCAGAAATGTGGTGGAAAGTTAGCTTTACCCTGATTATTAGACAGTTCTCTTCGCTCGTCGGGGGAGGCCCTTCTCTCCCTCCCACCACCCTCACAGTCACGGTTGGTGGGGACGAGAGAGAGGGCCTTCTCCGTCGTGGCCCCCCGGCTTTGGAACTCTCTACCTAGAGAGATCAGGCAGGCCCCTACCCTCCTCTCCTTCCGGAAGAGCTTAAAAACCTGGCTGTTTCAAAAGGCCTTCGATGTTTAGTTGTTGCTGGATTGATCTGTCCATTCCATAATAGTCCCATTGTTGTTGTCTTGCCATTTTATACCGCACTTTATTGTCCAACTGTGAAATTTCCTTTTCCCATTTCGTATCACTCTGCATTTCGCCTGGGATCTACGAATTAGTCTCCTGTTTTTAACACTGTATCCTGCTTGTTGATTTTAATGATTGTTTTTATTGATGTTGATGTTTTTTACTGGGATAATTGTTTTATTGCTTTGTTACTGTTTTGTTTGTTTTATCGGGCCTGGCCCCATGTAAGCCGCCCCGAGTCCCTTCGGGGAGATGGGGCGGGGTATAAAAATAAAGTTGTTATTATTATTATTATTATTATTATTATTATTATTATTATTATTAGGAAGTGTTTTAATGAAGACAATGAAAGAATTGCTATAGTAAAGAGTAGCACCAAACTATTACGCTTAAATTGCATTCTGGCTTTTTTCCTTACTTGTGAAAGAAAAGGGGAACATGTGCTATAGCCCTGCATTATTTTCTGATGGAATTTAAAGTTGTCAGGAGTGATATTCACAATGATGCCATCAGCCATGTCCATTAGATACACTCCTGGGGAGATACTGAGGGTAGAGATCCTAAGATGGAGATACTGAGGGTGGAATCTTCAAAGTTAGACTACATACCCTGCCCCAACTCTCCACAAGAAGGAGCTATGTCCATTTGTGCTTTCTTCTATTTCTTTGTGCTTCCCAGATGAAATGTGTTTTTTTCTAAACAATGCCAGGTAGGCTATATTTCAGAGGAAGGTAATGGCAAACCCTCTCTGAATATTCCTTGCCTAAGAAAACCCTATGAGGGTCACTATAAATTGACAAGCAACATGAAGTCACACACACACACTTATCACAGATTTTGATAACTAGCTCTACCCAATATAATGTGATTTTGGGAAGGAATAATCATGGACACCAAATCATTATCCAGATGGTGTGATAACATATAGAATTATTAAGTTTACAGTGGGTTTGGTCCATGACCAAATCAGTCAAAAAGTATAATTCATTTTCTATTTTGTATATTTAATGTTGGAGGAAGCAACTTTCTCAAGCCTCCTCTACTTGATGTTTGTCTGTTTTATAGCATGTTGTTTTATATCCTGAAGTATATGTTGATTTATTTTTCAAGTGACCTCATCTCTATATACCTAAAGCAATGGGCAGGCTGCAGGTCATGCAAGTGACTCAGTGGCGGTTTAGAATGTTCAGTTTTTAAAAGGATGACAGAGAAGTCAGTTGGGGCTTGAGTGAGTCTGAAGTCAGTGTTGAGCCTTGAGTCAGCTTAAGTGCAGGAAGTTATAGAACTGTTGAGGCTTGTGTTTTCTCAGGAAGTAAACTGTTATTAAAGAAAGCTGTACAAAGCAACATAGTTTATGAAGAGACTGCTAAACATTATTAGTTTAAGATACAAACTCTCTAAATGTTTTGAAGTTTTTGACCTGAAAAAGAAATTAGCCTGTATCTCTGAATACATGAAATTATCAGTAAAAAATATTGTTACTTTCAAAAGAAGTCTGCTTGCATCATTGTCTGTTGAAAGCATCTAATAGAAACAAAATATTTACGTGCCCAGCGACCATCCATTACCAAATATACTCTGCTATCCCATTCAATTATGATCCTAACACTTCATGATCTATACCCTGATAGATCATGATCCTAACAGGTCTAATCCAGCCAATTTCCCAATATACAGTGTAGGTCTAGATTATACAAAATACTATATGAGTCTGAGTCTTATTGTCCTGGGGAAAGCTATTCTTATGAATCCACCATTGATACCAGTCTATCTGATGAGGAAACATGGAAAGGCCTTATTTGTGGCTGCTCCCAGGCTTTTGAATTCTCTTCCATGGAAGACCAACCTATTCCTCTTTGTGCTCTCACTAAGCATTTTGTTCAAACAGCCATTTGACTGTTAACATAAATGTTTTTAAAGGAGTGTATGTGCTGTAGGACTGTGTAGTGCAATAGTTTCAGTGTTGGACTAGGACGTTTTCATTCTTCCTCAGTAAAGGAATCTACTAAGTGACCCTGGACAAATCACTATCAATCTCATTAGAGGCAATGGTATGTGTGTGTGTGTGTGTATGCACAAACATACACAGCCAGCATATCTTGTAAAGAAGAAACCCCATGATAGGTTCATCTCTGGGTCACCATGACAGAAATGACATGAAAGCAGGGCCGTAGCCAGAAAAAAATTTCGGGGGGGGGGGGGTTGAAAATTTCGGGGGGGGGGGGGGTTAACCCCTAGCACACACCCCTCCCTGCTACAAACCTGTCAATATCTGCTTGAGATAGTGCCTGGAGGGACTCTTAATGTTTTGTGTCTCATAGACTTAGCATGGGGATTTGGTTAACCAGTTAAAATTCATGAGTAAACCAGGGTTTTTTTATAACCTGAAAAATTTGGGGGGGGGGGGTTGAACCCCTAAAACCGCCCCCTCGCTACAGGCCTGCATGAAAGCATAAAACAACAAAAAGGTGTGTGGCACTTTTTATCTCCATTGTTGTGTCCTTTAAAGTGATTTTATACTGTTTTAAAATTAGTGGTGTTTCAATATGATAATTAATTTGATTATTTATAATCATGTTTTTAGCTGTTTTTATTTTATTTTATTTTTGCCTTTGGTCCCATGTTAGGAGAAAGGTAAAATACAAACAAACAGAAAAGACATTGAAGCTATATCTTTGCACCCTATCGGTTAGTCCCAGCTAGAATAAAACCACTATATTAATTGTTGAATAATAAATGAATGCAGACAAATTCCATTGATTTAATGGATCTCCTTAAGACTAAATTTTGGATTCGGGCTATTGATTCTATGTGCCTCCTCTTGAAACAGTAATATTAAGGTGTAGAAGCTTTTAAATTGTAGGTTCCATCACTTTGGCTCAGCTTTATGTTGATACTATATCAGCAATGAATAACCTGTAAAAGATATAGGAGGTATTCTGAATGAGTACACACTGCACTTTCGATCACATAACACACCAAGAACAGGAGATAAGAAGCCCTGTGATAAGACAAATCAGACAAGCAATAAGGTTCCTACTTTCCAACACAATCTCTAGTTTTGGATTTCCTTATCTTCTGTTCTGATTCATGAGACACTGGCTGTTCTGCCAGTTACTGTCAATCAGTGAAAAACATTACATCAAAAAGATAAATCCGGGAGCACAGAAGGCAGGATGTCTCTGGAACAGCATTATCAAATATAGGCAGATATCTGATTTAATCTCTTTCTTGATAATGTTTTAAGGTTAAAAGACATTTTTCCAGGTAGCATTTGTTTACCTGCATTTGCCATAGTCAACTTCTATTTTTTCAGTGCCATGCATATGCACACAATTTGGAGCTCAGGGGAAACCTCTGTTTGACAACAAGATTGTCTATTACAATTACAAATTTCTGAATGTCATAGCTGTGAGTCTGTCACTTATGAAAATAAGCAGATCACAGACAGGATCAGGCCAGGTTTCTCCACTTTATTGTTAGGCTTCCTAAGCCCATCCGCAAGTGGGCTCTTGGCAAATGAGATTATCAAGATAGATCAATCAGAGTTTCAAAATAGAACAACAATACAAACCAGATCTTCCTAGCCACATTGATAAACAGCAACAACAAATAATCCATGATGGTATTTGCTACTCAGTTGTCTCAAGTCATTATATTTGTAGAAAGGAACAAAGTCAACTCAATAGAGATGCTGAGCCAGGGAAAAGTTAAAAACAAAAGATGCTTTCTTTCCTGGATAAGAACTATAAATGCCCCTACTGCTATGCCTGCCTGCCCCTTTAGTGTGTTTCATCTCAGAAGATGAAAAACACAAAAGATAACAGTAGATACACCAAGGTCAAAGATGGTTCCTTAAATCTGATTCAGGGAGTCTTGCAAAAAATAGAGTTGAGTAAGAATGTTTTGTGGTCTGGTGGTCTGGATAGTCTTGACTTTAACCTATTCATTGAAATCAACACACACAGAGAGAGACCATGTTGCTTCATTCCTTCCATCATTGCTTTCCTGAAGTGGAAAAAGGATAAACATGAAATGCCGGGGGGGGGGGGGCATGATTTCCAGCACCTTGTTTCCATGTAAAATATTTGGTGTTAACAAGAATCTCTTCTCTTCAGAGTTGTTGTTTTTTTATAAGAAAAGAGATAGAGGTGGCAAGATTTGGCACTGTTCTTCTTCAGGTTGATTCAGCCTGAACAGAGATGTTGTATCTTAGGCAAGGAATACCCAGAGGTGATTTCCTTCCTCTGAAGTATAGCCTACAGCACCAGGTATTTGTTGGCAGTCTCCCATACATGTATTGGCAAAGATTGACCCTGTTTATCTTCCAGTGCCTTTAGGGCATTTAGTGCATGAAGCCAATTCTTGGGGAAAGGATGAAAGAGGCCTCCCTCCTTCAAAAATAAGTCAAATGGGTGTGATAGTATTAGCACATGAATATCAAATTAAAATGTGGCATGTAGATGTCTCAGTTCTTACAGCATGGTCCAATTCTGATTATTTTGTGACAGTAGTCGCTCCTGTTCTTCATGGTCATAATGAATTTTCTAGTTCAGGATCTGTACAGATCAGAAGGAAGACAAAGTAATCTTGAAGCAAATTTTGATTTCAACATGATGGTCTTTGTTCTGCACATCTCTTGCAAACACCTTCCCACAGGCTTGCATTATAAGGGAAGATGTTGGCTGTACTAATATGGTAAAATAATTTTTGAATAATATTCATGTTTGATGGGTGTGGCTATGGGGAGGGGGCAAAAGGAAATTTTGCCTCTCAAATAAAAATTCTGTCTGAATTTTTCTTCACCCCAAATTTCTAGTATTGCAGCAACTTTAAACATTAGCTGAACATGTAGAAATAAAGTACATACATCCAAAGAAAATGGGGAGGTAAAGTTGCCATGGAAATGCAAACACAACAAAGATAAGAATTCTAATTATGGATGATTTTTAATGTCTTATACACTGCAATGTTAGAAAAATTGGAAACTGAAAGAAATATTCATTGAGGGATCAGAACACTTCTTTCATAGGGAAAAGCACTCATTTTGTGCTTGCCCCCTGCCCGTAGCTACACCATATCATTTCATAACTAGCTTCCCTTTTCTATTAAAGGAAGAAGGATTTATGTATTTATTTTATTGCATGCATACCCAACCTTTTTCTGAGATGAGAAAGCTGACTTACAGAAATTTAAATTTAAATTTTATTTTACAAAAAATTAAAAATAAATATCAATATTACCTGGAATCCTGTAGGGGAGTTACAAATGTGTAAGCGCCAGCTATGGTGGTATACAATGAATTCTATTCTTTTCCCCTCACCCCACTTACTGGGCAGCAGCTGTAATCACTGCCCCATTCACATAGGAAGTACCAACCTCAATTGCTAATATAATTTTAGGTTACCTATTTATATTTGAAGAATTCTGTGCAGGCTAAGTTTGGTACATTATGCTTTAAACTCATATTGGCTTTTAAAAGGTAAATTGCAGATTGGGTCCCTGGCATGGTATACAGGATAGCCTAGCTTTGCCCTTGCTGTGAACCCAGTCCAGATTAACACCTTCCAACTTCTGTCCTGCAATCAATAAGTGCCCCACACAACACAAATAGCAGATGCAAAGACAAGGATACTATTTCTACTTAGGCAATCCCTCATTGTCCAAGTATGATTGTCTTCCAGATGAAATGTCAGTGGATACGTAGGTGACCCATATTTTTGACCCGCATGTGCTTCCACAGTGAGGATATCGGTTTCTGGTTGGAAGGTGGTCCCAATCAGGGTAGGCTTGACGCGCATTCCTCTTGGCATGTTTCTCCTTTCGCTCTCCAATCACGCCTCTTCAAATTCCACAGCACTAGTGGTCACAGCTGACCTCCAGCTAGAGCGCTCAAGGGCCAGGGATTCCCACTTGTCAATGTCTATGCCACAGTTTTTAAGGTTAGCTTTATAGTAACTGCTTTGGGAGACGGTGATCAGGCATTCGAACAACGTCCAGTCCAGCGGAGTTGATGGTGTAGGAGCATTGTTTCAGTGCTAGTGGCCTTTGCTCCTTCCAGCACGCTGACATTGGTCTGCTTGTTTTCCCAAGAGATTTGCAGCATTTTTCAGAGGCAAAGCTGATGGAATCATTCCAGGAGTTGAGTGTAACGTCTGTAGACGGTCCACGTTTCACAGGCATATGACAGGGTTGGGAAGACAATAGCCTTATAAACAAGCACCTTGGTCTCTTTATGGATGTCCCAATCCTCAAACAGTTCATTTGGAACAATGCTGCACTCACAGAGCTCAAGCGGTGTTGTATTTCAGTGTCAATGTTGATATTGTGGAGAAGTGGCTGCCAAGGTAGTGGAAATTGTCAACATTTTCTAACATTACACCATTAAACTGTATTTCTGGCATTCGATGGATTGTCATCTTGTCGTGGTGAGGGGGCTTGCGTGTTCCAATGAGCCTGAGGGCACAACCACTGGAGTCATGCACTCCCAGGAGGGGCCACAGGAGAGGATCCAGACCAAGCACAATCGGAAGACCCTAAGACCTCAACGGCGGAGCAGGCGGAGGATAACATGGTACATGTTACAACGGCTGTGAAGGCGGAAGAAGGCTGCAACAGACTGAGAATAATAATAATAATAATAATAATAATAATAATAATAATAATAATAATAAAAAAAACTTTATTATACCCTGCCACCATCTCCCCACGGGGACTCAGGGCGGCTCACATGGGGCAAGGCTCAACTAGCACAATTTACAAAAACAAGAGCATAAAAACAATATACAAAAAATAGTAAAACACAGTAAAACAATAAAACAAGAGTTAATACAGCAGTAAATCAATCAACCACCAAATACAATTCAGTCGACTTCATTGGTGGGGGGAACTGCAGCAGCAATATTAAAATAACATAATCACTTAAAATACCAGAATAAAAGGGACCTAATAAAATTCAGGATAGAGTTATAGTGCCAACTGAGGCTGGTCATCCAGTGACTGTCTCACCAAAGGCCAACCTAATCTCCCTGGGAAGGGAGTTCCAGAGCCGGGGGGCCACAGCCGAGAAGGCCCTCTCTCTTGTCACCACCAGTCGCTTCCACCTCTCTTGTCCCCACCTCTCGCTTCCATATGTGAGGAAGATGGAAGCGAGAGGAGGCCCCCCCCCCCCAGAGGATCTTAGAGATCAAGTAGGCTCATAGGGGACAACGCGGTCATGAAGATAGGCAGGTCCCGAACCGTTTAGAGCTTTATAGGTAATAACTGCACCTTGAATTGGGCTCGGAATATTATCGGCAGCCAGTGGAGCTGCTTGAACAGGGGGGTTGACCGCTCCCTGTAGGCAGCTCCAGTCAGTAACCTGGCTGCCGACCGTTGTACCAACTGCAATTTCCAGACTGTCTTCAAGGGCAGCCCCACGTAGAGTGCGTTACAGTAATCCATCTTTGAGGTAACTAGAGCGTGGACCACTGTGGTCAATCCAGACTTCTCGAGGTACGGTCGCAGTTGGTGCACAAGTTTTAATTGTGCAAAGGCCCTCCCATCCACCGCTGACACCTGAGCATCAAGCGACAGCAATGAATCCAGCAGGACCCCCAAGCTGCGGACCTGCGCCTTCAGTGGGAGTGCAACCCCGTCAAGCACAGGTAGCCACCCTATGCCCCGATCAGTCAAACAGCTGACCTGGAGGACCTCTGTCTTATCAGGATTAAGCTTCAGCTTGTTGGCCCTCATCCAACCATCACAGCAGCCAGACACTTGTCTAGGATCCGAGGGGCTTCCTTGGAAGTAGGTGGAAAGGAGTAGTGGAGTTGCGTGTCATCTGCGTAGAGATGGCACCGAACTCCAAAACCCCAGATGACCTCGCCCAGCAGTTTCATGTAGATATTGAAAAGCATGGGGGAAAGAATAGAACCTTGTGGGATCCTACAGGTCAAAGGCCAGGGGTCCGAGCAGGTGTCCCTCAGCTTCACCATCTGGGATCGGCCCTCCAGGAAGGACTGGAGCCACTGCAGAGCAGTACCCCCAAGGCCCATCCCGGAGAGCCATCCCAGAAGGATACCATGGTCAATGGTATCGAAAGCCGCTGAGATGTCTAAGAGAAACAACAGGGACACACTCCCCCTGCCAAGCTCTCTACGGAGGTCATCCACCAAGGCGACCAAAGCCGTCTCAGTCCCATGACCAGGCCTGAAGCCAGACTGGAATGGGTCAAGATAATCGGTGTCATCCAAGAATCCCTGGAGTTGAGAGGCTAACACTCGCTCCAAAACCTTGCCTAAAAATGGGAAGTCTGAAATTGGTCGATAGTTTGATAGAATAGAGGAATCAAGGGATATCTTTTTTAGAATTGGTGTAATAATTGCCTATTTCAGGCTAGATGGAAATTGCCCTTATTCCAGTGAGGCATTGATAATCCTCAAAAACCAATCGACCCCCCCCCCCATCCAGCAAGCTTTATAAGCCAGGTAGGGCAAGGGTCTAGAGTGCATGTGGTTGGTCTCATCGGTCCAAGGATCTTGTCCACGTCATCAGGCCAAACAGGTTGAAACGAATCCATCAAAGTTGATTCGACAGATGCTCTAGGTACCTCACCTGGAACTGTATCAAAGTTGGTGTCCAAGTCAGAGCGTAATCAAGTGACTTTATCTGCAAAATGATGCGCGAACTCGCTGCATCAAGCGACCGAGTTGTCAAGGGGCTCCTCCACCTCATGGGGATGAAGGAGCTCCTGGACAACCCGGAACAACTCTGCTGGTCTATTTGTTGCAGACGTGATGCGGGCAGTTGAGAAATCTTTTCTGGTTGCCCGCAACGCCAGAGAGTAGGCCTTAATGGAGGCTCTAGCCCGTGTTCAGTCAATGAGGCTCCGAGTCTTCCGCCACTTGCACTCTAGTCCCCGCCTCGCCCGCTTCATCAAGGCCAGCTCCTCGGTGAACCAAGGAGCTGACCTGGCTCTGCGGAGCAAGAGGGGACGTTCGGGAGCAATTGTGTCAAGAGCCCTAGCCATCTCGGTGTTATAGAGATCAACCAGGATCTCAACAGGATCGTCAGCCAACATGACAGGAAGTTCCCCAAGAGACATCAGGAATCCATCTGGATCCATACGTCTCCTGGGGCGGACCATCTTAATCAGTCTGCCACCCCTGCGGAGGTTTGGAGCGACAGTAAGTCTAACGCTGACCAGATGATGATCGGTCCATGACAATGGAAGAATATTTGGCTCTTCCACACCGACTTGTCCACCATCCGTCACAAATACTAGGTCTAGGGTGTGTCCAGCCTGATGAGTGGGGCCAGATATCACTTGGGACAGTCCCATGGTCATCATGGCAACCATGAAATCCTGAGCCGTACCAGATAAGGGGGCCTCTGCGTAGATGTTGAAGTCCCCCAGGACAACCAGTCGCTGAGAGACCAACACCAAGCTAGAAACCACCTCTGCAAACTCAGGCAGGGAGACTGCTGTGTCGTGGGGTGGACGGTACACAAGCAGAATCCCCAAACTGTCCCAGGTCCCCACCCTCAGGTGGACACACTCAAACCCAGACAATTGAAGAATGGGGCATCTGGTCAGGGGGATGGAAACCTGATAGACCACTGCCACACCACCTCCCCGCCCCACAAGCCTGGCCTGTTGGTGCACTCTGTAGCCTGGAGGACATAGCTGGGTAAGATTGACACCCCCCAGCTTGTCCAGCCAAGTTTCGATAATGCAGGCCAGATCTGCCTTTTCATCCAGGATCAAGTCCTGGATTACTGCTGACTTACCATTGACAGATCTGGCATTTAACAACAAGACCTTAAACCTGGGGGGTCTGTCATGTAGGCTACCTAACCTATCTTTCCTCAGGGTCGCAAGAGTTTTGTTGCACTTCTCCCTGGGCTGGTGGAAATGACTGTGACGTCCCGTCCCCCAAACAATCTTGATGGCCATCTCCCGAACCCGGCAATCTCCCTCCCCAGATATCCCTGAAACAGGGAGAGAATCTAAGGGGGCTAGTCAGCTATCTGATGTCAAGGGATCAGATCGGGGGGATCCTAAGGGGGATCACTCTCATGCTAATCACACCACTCCTGGGACCTCACTCTGTGAAGACTGTGTGTTGACCAGCTGTGCACCGATCTCCACACAATAAAAAAAAAATCACGCACAGGCATCTTCCGAGAAAAATAAAAACAAACCAAAAAAAGTCCCATGGCGATCAGCGAGTGGCGACAGGGTCAGGACTGTGAAATCTGGAAGCCCCTAGTCACAGACTGGCACATGGGCGGTGGATATGGACTCAGTCGCTCTACCTCAAGGTCCGAGGGAGTTGAGTAGTCCGGCAGCTGTATCCATGACTGAGCAGCCCTTTTTAGGATCCGCTCTGCTCACCCGACATGGGGAAGGGGCTAGAAAAGGTGCCCTAAACATAGTCTGCCTCTCTTATCCCTGACTGGACTGCTGCGTCCAGAGGGGTCACCACTTTGCAGCCAAAAAAGAGAAATGAACTTTGGAACATGGAACGTACAGACATTGTTGGATAACACTGACAGCGAACGTCCTGAACACAGGACTGCTATCATTGCAAGGGAGCTGGGACACTTTAATATGTACATGACAGCACTTCAGGAGACCCGGAGAGCAGGAGAGGGTCAGCTGAAGGAAGAAAAAGGAGTCTATACCTTCTTCTGGAAGGGACTGCCTGAAGAAGAGCGAAGAATAAATAGAGTTGGCTTTGCTATTAGAAATGAACTGGTGAAGCACCTGACTGAAGCACCCACTGGCATTAATGAACAACTCTCAACCCTCCGAATTAACCTTGCCAAAAACCAACCGGCAACCATCATATGTGCCTATGCACCAACACTAGGTGCTGACAAAGACATCAAGGAAAAAATTTATTGTCAGCTGGACACCATCCTATCGGAGATACCTAAGGAGGACAAAATCATCCTCCTGGGGGACTTTAATGCCAGAGTCGGAAGGGACTCCGACCTGTGGCCAGGGATCATAGGAAAAGACGGGGTCAGAAACAGCAACTCGAATGACATCTTGCTTCTCACCATATGCGGAGAACACAACCTTGTCATCACTAACACACTCTTTAGCCAGAAAAACAAGCTCAAGACATCATGGAAGCACCCTCGGTCAAAGCACCTCTTCGACTATATAATTACACGTGCCAGAGACTGCTGCGATGTGCTTCTCACAAGAGTCATGACAGGTGCCGATGACTGCTGGACAGACCACAGGTTAATCCGATCCACGATGGCTATCAAGATCGCCCCCAAATGCAGACTCAGAGGAAGAAAAATTAGGCGCAAAATGAACACCCAAGCCCTTCAGGAGCCCTCCAAACAAACCTTTCTCCAAACAACACTCAAGGATCATCTACACACAGAACACCCCGAAAATGTTGAGGAACATTGGATCAAACTGAAGACCTCCATCATCACAGCCCGCAAAGAAACCATTGGATACCAAACTAAGAAACATCAAGACTGGTTTGATGATAAAGACAAAGAGATCCAACAGCTAATTGATAAGAAAAGGAAAGCCTTCCAAACATGGCAGAGAGACACCAACTGTGCTGCTAAGAAAAAGATCTATGCCAGTGCAAAAGCCGAGGTCCAAAGAAGGACCAGAGAACTCAAGAACATTTGGTGGACAAAGAAGGCTGAAGAAATCCAACACTTTGCAGATACCCATGATGCTCAGGGATTTTTCAAAGCCACAAAGATCATTTACAGACCAAGAAACATGGCATATAGCCTTTACGCTCATCAGATGGAACCAAACTTCTGAAGAACAAAACATCAATTGCACTACGTTGGAAAGAGCACTACCAGAACCTGCTGAATCGCAGCTCCAATGTGGCCAAAGAGGCCCTCTCACAAATCCCGCAACAACAAACCAGGGATGAGCTTGCAGCACTGCCTAGTTTGGAAGAAGTCAGCAATGCCATCAGCCAACAAAAAAATAACAAAGCCAGCGGACCTGATGGAATCCCTGCTGAAATCTCCAAAGAGGTTGGACCTGAGCTGATACAACAACTCCACCAACTCATTGAAAAGATGTGGGTGACTGAGAAAATCCCAGCAGACTTCAAAGATGCCACCGTCATCACCCTTTTCAAGAAAGGGGATAGAGCAGACTGCGGAAACTATCGCAGTATCTCCCTTCTAACCTCCGCTGGGAAAATCCTCTCAAGAATCCTTGCGAACCGCCTTCTCCCTGTTTCAGAAGACACCCTCCCAGAATCCTAGAATGGCTTCCGCCCCTCCAGAGGAACAGTGGACATGATCTTCACTGCACGACAGCTCTATTAAAAATGCAGGGAACAAAACCAACGTCTGTACATGGCATTCATTGACTTTGCAAAGGCATTCGACACAGTGAATTGCAGCACTCTCTGGACCATCCTCCTAAAAATCGGGTGCCCTGACAAATTTGTGAACATCCTGCGGCTCCTCCATGATGACATGATGGCAACAGTCTTGGACAGCAATGGCTCCCAAAGTGACCCATTTAAGGTAGATTCAGGTGTCAAGTAGGGATGTGTTATCTCCCCTACCTTATTTTCCATCTTAATTGCTATGATACTTCACCTTGTTGATGGGAAGCTTCCCACCGGAGTGGAAATCATCTATCGGACAGATGGCAAGCTATTTAACCTCAGCAAATTGAAAACCAAACCCAAGGTCACCACAGCATCTATTATAGAACTCCAATATGCTGATGACAACGTAGTCTATGCGCATTCAGAAGAAGACCTACAAGCCACTCTAAACACCTTTGCAGAAGCATATGAGAAGCTTGGCCTCTCACTGAACATCGAGAAAACCAAAGTGCTCTTCCAACAGGCACCAGCTACTCCCTCTGCAATGCCAGGAATACAGCTTAATGATGTCACATTAGAAAACGTTGATCATTTCCACTACCTTGGCAGCCACCTCTCCACAAAAGTTAACGTTGACACTGAAATATAACACTGCCTGAGCTCTGCGAGTGTAGCATTTTTCCGAATGAAGCAGAGAGTGTTTGATGATCGGGACATCCGTAGAGATACCAAGGTGCTCATTTATAAAGCCATTGTCCTCCCACCCCTGCTGTATGCCTGCAAAACGTGGACGGTCTACAGACATCACACTCAACTCCTAGAGCGTTTCCATTAGCATTGCCTCAGAAAAATCCTGCAAATCTCTTGGGAAGACAGGCGGACAAATGTCAGCGTGCTTGAGGAAGCAAAGACCACCAGCATTGAAGCGATGCTCCTATGCCATCAACTCCGCTGGACTGGCCATGTTTTCCGAATGCCCGATCACCGTCTCCCAAAGCAGTTACTCTACTCCGAACTCAAGAACGGAAAACATATTGTTGGTGGGCAGGAAAAGAGATTTAAAGATGGGCTTAAAGCCAACCTTAAAAACTGTGGTATAGACACTGAGAACTGGGAAGCCCTGGCTCTTGAGTGCTCTAATTGGAGGTCAGCTGTGACCAGCAGTACTGCGGAGTTCGAAGAGGCACGAATAGAGGACTTAAGGGAGAAACGTGCCAAGAAGAAGGCCCATCAAGCCAACCCTGACCGGGACTGCCTTCCACCTGAAAACCGATGTCCTCACTGCGGGAGAATATGCAGATCAAGAATAGGTCTCTTCAGCCAGCTAAGAACCCATCTTCAAGACCCCACAACTGGAAGACCATCATCGTCAAACTACGAGGGATCGCCTAAGTATTTCTGGCATTGCAGAGGGATTGGCTTTGAATGCGATTTCCTGCTTCTTGGAAGGGGGTTGGACTGGATGGCCCATGAGGTCTCTTCCAACTCTACTGTTCTATGATTCTATGATTCTATGTTGGAAGAGCACTTTCTCTATGTTCAATGAGAGGCCAGGCTTCTCATAGGACAAGGATAATACTAGGTTGACTCTACAGTGATATTAAAGGGTTAAGGTTTCCTTTGCTTGTGACAGTATGGCATCTCTCAGGTCAATAATTCATTTTGTAAAAACAATTAATGACACTGTGAATTATATGATTATTATTGTGTCTACTTTGGCCCTACTGAGGTCCTAAACTTTTATATCTGGGTTTAGATGAGAAGGAATTCCACAGAGTGTAGCTGCCCTATTATACCTATTTCGTATTACAGGTGATTGCTCCACTTCTATTTCTGTACTTGCATTGCATGTTTATTCTGAGCACAGCAGTGCTCCTGCGCACTAATGCTATTTCACAGAGAACTGTGGGAAATAATAAGTGATGACTATTTCAGATGGATAGCAATATGAATGTTGGCACTGACATAGAAAATCACTTTAAGTAATCTTTTCCAAATCCCCAGTTTTCAAATGGTATCTAGTCAGTTTCCAGACTCTAGACAATTGTGGTAAAGAAATGCTTGTAATAATGTGACTGTGTAATTACCTACTTAATCTGGAGTTATTGATGGAAATTAAATATCTCTGCTTGAATTCTGAAGGCCAAGTGTGATGCCCTCAAGTAGTGTTGGTTTATGAACTGAGTAGGGAAAGGGGATTCGCCCCAAAATGGTAGGTGAGCGTGAATCTCACCCCCCCCCCACTCAGTCCATCCATGCCTTGAGGGCTTTTTAGTGAGAGATGCCTGTGTATTTTACTCTTACAATCAGGTGGTATTCTGTTTTATTGAAAACCAATAACTGCTCGCTTGAATATCACAATGCCTCAGAGGATCTCAACACCTTCTCTGATACTCTAAGCATTTTCGGAAAAGATAATCACAACATCTAGGATTTCACGCAAGCAAGTTTAATTTGATATGCTGTGGAAAGGTGTGAGGCTGTGGTTAAAATTCCAGATCACTCAGGGCAGTAGGTCTGCGTTTATATTCTGATTGTGGGATTCAATGTGGCAGGGACTGAACAAAGGAAAATTATAGGACCGAAGGGCTCAGATATTAAATGATTCTATTTCATACTGATGAGGCAATTTTTTAAAAGCCCAGCAATTTCCTCTCAGCCTTTCTTTACAAGTGATCCTATTCAAACCCTCATAATAAAAAGAATGCAGGTGGGTAATTAAGAAGGTGTGAAATGTGAAGACATGGCCAGCTTTCTTTTAGTGCTCCATACAGCGAGTTATAAAGTGCTATCTGTATAAAAGGGGCAACTGATTGAGTGACCTAACTTACTGACCTGGGAATTATTATTGTTTTCCTTCTTCTCCTAAACAGAATGCAGAGGAGAGCTTTACATAGGATTTTAGTATCTCCCCCTCCCCCCCCCCCCCCGGCTGGTACGGTACAACTAGTCCCAAAGCTCTGTAGTCATTGCAATTGGTATCTACCCTACCTTGCATTTCATATAATTTCATTTTTATTAATCATAATGTTCCACAGGGGCTGAGCAATAGTGTACTTAAGGAGTATATTCCAGACTGGGAACTCAACACTCTCAGCACACTATCCCTCAAATCATGACCTGTATGATTCCATTTATTTTCAAATGTGGCAAGTAAAGCCAGCTCCAATTGAGGGCCTTCCTGCTCCTTCTGCTGAAAAGGCTCCAGGTATCTGCCCTGATGATACTAAAGATACTTTAGCATCCCTTGTGAAGCAGAGAGTGTTTGAGGATCAGGACATTCATAGGGAGACCAAGATGCTGGTTTATAAAGCTATTGTCCTCCCTACCCTGTTATACGCCTGTGAAACATCACACTCAACTCCTGGAACAATTCCATCAGCGTTGCCTCAGATAAATCCTGTAAATCTCTTGGGAAGACAGGTGGACAAATATTGGCATGCTGGAAAAAGCAAAGACCACCAGCACTGAAGCAATGATCCTCCGCCATCAACTTCGCTGGACTGGCCATGTTGTCTGAATGCCCAATCACCGTCTCCCAAAGCAGTTACTCTACTCTCAACTCAAGAATGGAAAATTGAATTTTGGTGGACAGGAAAAGATATTTAAAGATGGGCTTAATGCCAACCTCAAAAACTGTGGCATAGACCCCAAGAAATGGGATGCCCTGGCCCTCGAACATTCTAACTGGAGTTCAGCTGTGACCAACAGTGCTGTGGAATTTGAAGAGGCATGAATGGAGTACAAAGGGGAGAAATGTGTCAAGAGGAAGGCATGTCAAGCCAACCTTAAATGGAACCGCTTTCTACAGGAAATCAATGTCCTCATTGTGGAAGAACATGCAGATCAAGAATAGGTATATACAGTCACCTATGGACCCACCGCCAAGGCACTACACTACACAATCATACTTGGATACGAGGGATTGCCAATGATGATGATGACTTCAGTGCCCTCTAATTTGCTATTACTGTGAAATATTTATCTCTCAAGTAATAGAGCTTTCTCCAGTTTTTCTCAAGACTATACTTGTTATCAAATTAACATAGCACCATGAAATGTGTTACTGGATCCTTTGCACTTAAATGAAAAGGGAAAAAGAAAGCTATCCAGGTTACAAGCATCAAGACTATAGTGGATTGGAGGTTTGAACTGGGGCTACAGTGATGGGGTTGTGGGTTAAGCAGTTTCCCCTGCACCACCCTTTAAATTCATATTCCTTCTATTTTTCCCTCTCAACCCTGATAAAATTGCTATTTGCTGTAGTTCTAGGGTAAACCACACACAAGCAAATGCACAATTAAAGTTTAAAACACCAATAATACAAGACATCTTGCTTGCTGATACCCTGGTGCAGATATCTCCCTATACCCAGAATCTCAAATATTATACTAGTCAAGTAGATTTAACCACAAATTTCCAGCAATGCAGATGAACTGAACAAAACTGGCTGTAAAACAACTAGTAGATGAGATCATAAATGTGAGGAACAAATTATCAATTGGCCAAGTTACAGATCGTCATCATAAATTAGTCTGAAGCAGTAAACATTTCAAAATAGTCAAACTGTACTCTTTGTAGAAAACCATTGCCAGTATTCTTATGAGCCAGTTCAATTAATGCTGTCATTAATTTCTTTCAGTTTAGTAGAAATAATGATTTTAAAGACAACATTGTATATGTATTCATACATCTGCACAGAGGTTGAATGACAGCTACAAGAACTTCAATATTTCAATACTTCTTTTATATCTTGCTGTAAGGGGCCTTGAAAATTGTTATGGAGAGAGAAGCCAGTAAGTAGTGATTGTCATGATGATGACCATGATAAAATTTTTTGCAGGAAGTCCCAGGAAACATCTCTGAAATCCATGATAGGCAATTTAAACATGTTCAAATATTGAGGGGTAATGAGAGCAAAGTATCGACTAGACAACTGACTTTTCATACTGCTATTTGTACTTCTGCATAATGAACTTGGAGACTATCAACTAAATAAGAATCTGTGGTAAAACAATAAACAGGAATATCTCTAATTGAAAACAGTGAGTTTGTTTCAGTTCAATTGCATCGTCTTTTCTGGGTCATGAGAAACAAAAACTAAAAAGAGAGAGAGAAATGCCTCCCCTACCGAGGCGTACATTCAGTTCCTTCTGGGAACAAAAAACTACATATGAAAGCTTGGGCAAAATATAGCGAGAGTCTTTAAGTTTGCTTCATATGTGGTTACATTCTGGTGGAAAAAGTTGGAGCTTGTTTATCTCTCAGAAACCTTTGCATCTAGTCCAAAGCTTTCCTTAACTGCTAATTGTTGATTGCATAGAAAGATGACCATTCCATTTTGTCCTTTTGGGAGTTCTCAAAAAGCATAATTTGGGACTGGAAGGAGGTTGTAACCCCTAGAACGATAACAACCCAATTGAAAAAATGGTTTCTTTTCTTCTCAGTTTGCTTCACTGCACTTCAGGAATGTTGTCCAGTTGTTTGGCGCCATGAGTCCTGCTATATGGTCCCTGGAAGCTGATTTGGGGAAAATAACATGAGGAAGCCAGGTTATTCATTTCATTTTTATCCCCTACCTCCTCCACTGCACTCAAAGCAATGTGCATTACTTTTCCTTCAATTATTATTTTCACAATACACCTGTGAAGTAACTGAGAGGCTTTGACTGGTTTGGGCAGATCAAGAAATCGTGCTTTCCATTTCCACTGTCTACTCCTTCAAGTCATGGTGCATCATACTTAAAGCCAGATAAGTAGTCATAGTAAATGTTGATCTGTTGGGTTAAGGCACAAATCTCTTTGGTTAAGGCACACACTGCTGTTGTGTGCCTTCAAATCATTTCCAACCCACCATAGGTTTTTCTTGGCTAGATTTGTCGAGAGGGGAGTTTACCTCTACTTTCCTCTGGGTCTGAGAGCGTGTGACTTGCCCAAGGTTTCCCAATTGTTTTCCACTACTGTCACGACCCAGGCTGCAGAGCACCAATAACCATACACAGAGGCCAGAATCTAACTAATATCTTTATTGAAGGAATATATAAAGTTAATAAAAGCAAGTGTATGAAATAGTCCAGAAATAGACCTTTCAGGAAAGGTCAAAATTAGTCCAAAGAAACAATGTCCAATATGAAATATTAAGGTCCAAAGTTGTAATCCAATAACCGAAACACTCACTTTGCCAGGCAAAGTGAGGGGAGATGACAAGGTCTTTTAGTCCGTGAAACTTGAGCGAGGCTAGGAAGTAACTTGATTCTTGGGAAAACGAGGCTTGATTCAAGGCAACAAGGAAACAAGGAACAAGAACAAGATCCGTGGTAATTTCTTGGCAAAATCCGGGAAACAAGACGAGGCTGAGTCTTAGAAAGCAAGGCAGGATTCGTGGAGTAAACAAAGCTGGGAACGAAGGCTTGGCGACAGGAACGGAGGCTTGGAAGCGGAGTAGCTGTCCACACACGCTACTCCGGTTGCTGACGAATTGACTCCGCAAGATCCCTTTGTGGGTAAAACACCTAAATAGGGTCCCGTTTTCCCGCCCAAGAGCAGTTCTCTGGAGAACCAGAAACGAAAGCTATTTTCTGAGTCCAGATGCATGACTCCCTAAAGTTTCCCATGGGAAGCAGGCTTAATCAGCTGAATGCTTAGCAGCTATCCTAGCACTCCTGCGAGACGCCTGATCGACTCCTCTCTGTTGTTTACAAAAATCATGGCGAGAAAACGTAGGAGATTTAGGCTCAGGGCTTGTTTGACAGACTTCTGGAAGACAAATCTCTTGCAGGTGCAAGGTTTCCAAATCTGGCTGGGAAAGTTCCAATTCTGACTGAAACGGCGAAAAACCCAAGTTTTCCTCTTCATCTGGCACTACAGTGCCAGGAATGGGACTACATTGCCCATGGGTCATCACAACTACTGAGTAGGGATTCAAAGTTTGGTATCCAGAATCAGAGTTCAACACTCAAACCACTACATCATGCTGACTCACAAAAGTAAAGTAGAAGTCAATTGAGTCAATATGAGAATTAGCTCTTACCTGTATCTTAATACAGAAACAAAAACAAAACCAAAAAACCATCCTGTCATTGATTTCAAAGATTATGGCTTATTCCAGAAAATCACCAAAAGTAGGGTTGTTGTATGTTTTCCGGGCTGTGTGGCCATGTTCTAGAAGTATTCTCTCCTGACGTTTCGCCCACATCTATGGCAGGCATCCTCAGAGGTTGTGAGGTATGGAGAAACTAAGCAAGGAAGGTTTATATATATACATCTGTGGAAAGTCCAGGATGAGAGAAGAACTCTTTGTCAGTTGGAGGCCAGTGTGAATGTTGTAGTTAATCACCTTAATTAGCATTGAATAGCTTCATCTCCTGGCTTCTTCCTGCCTGGGGCATCCTTTGTTCAGAGTCATTAGCTGCCCCTGGTTCCCATGTCTGGAACTCCTCTGTTTTCAGAGTGTTGCTTCTTATTTACTGTTCTGATTTTTGAGATTTTTAATACTGGTAGCCAAATTTTGTTCATTTTCATGGTTTCCTCCTTTCTGTTGAAGTTGTCCACATGCTTACATAAATACTGTAAATAAATAAAAATACTGTAAATAAATAAATAAAAAAATGCTTGTGAATTTCAATGGCTTCTCTGTGTCGTCTGACATGATAGTTGTTGGAGTGGTCAAGCATTTCTGTGTTCTCAAATAATATATGTGTCCAGGTTGGTTCATCAAGTGCTCTGCTATGGCTGATTTCTCTGGTTGAATTAGTCTGCAGTGCCTTTCATGTTCTTTGACTCGTGTTTGACTGCCTATGCCTAACATATATTTACATATAATATAATATAATATAATATAATATAATATAATATAATATAATATAATATAATATAATATAATATAATATGGAGCTCAAGACATTTTTGCTTCAGAAAGGTTCTGCTGCTGAAAAGGTTTGAGAACCCCTAGAGTAGAGAAAAACAAATGAATTTTATCAGTTGGTTGCCCCCTCTCAAGACAAGCAAAACAAAGAGACTTGATTATCTTCCTTGAGTGAGGAGGAAGTGATATATAGCCTAAGAAGGACATAGGTCTAAGAAAATTGGCGAAAAGGCCACTCTCGTGAATGATTACTTGATAAATGGATGGACGCCTTTTAATTCCAACATGCTTGAGGAGGAATATATCCATTTTTCTCTGTCCATTTTCTCTAATGACAGCTTTGGAAGGACTCAGACCTGGTCTGCACTGGGCAAACCCTGCTAATTCCGACACTCCTAAAATCCCTCTAAATCAGCCCAATATGGGTCAGTTCCAAAGCACAATCTAACTAAAGACATGTTCCGAATTATTGCATGTTAGCAAAAAAGTGCTTTGATGAATGGAATGCTTATTTAAAATAATCGGAAAGAACAATTGTCTGGTTTGCTATGTATTCTATTACCACTGCTGTCAGAATACCTAGAGATGTTGGCAATTTCTCTGTTTTCTCTCTGTACCTCCCCTGTGTAGTTTTTCAATATCCAAATGTCATTCTTTTTCCCAGGATGGCTCTCTCGCAGTTAACTTCTGGCACTGGAATAAGTCTGAAAATGCCCTCCTGTTCACTTCACGCTCATCACCCGAGGTGTGGAAAGCAAGGGCAAGTGCAAGTGGACTGAAATGTCTCCACTGAGGACTATAATTTGAAGATTATGTCAATTTAAGAAGCTTGATACCCTGAATAGTAAAATGGAAATCCCCCAATTGACTATCTCTGCTCATAAAAGTGATTTAGATTGGTCGTTTCTACACATGCTTTTTGGCTTGACTGTCAGAATCAATTAATGTGATAAATAATACATTTAAAGTCCACTCCCCCTCTTGCCAACCAAACGTTAGAATTTTCCATTCACAATTGAGAAAAAAATGCATCCCATCAAATATTAGTCTTTCAGCCTCAGAGTTTATGAGCTCTTTAATAATAAGAAAGAAGAACTGATAAGTAGACTAAAAGTCAAGACTTACTGGAACACTCCTTGCTTTAGGCTTAGATTTCAGAGAAGCCATTTTGCCCATTGTAATCCCAGTGGTCAAATATTTGTCAGAGCTTTTGACAGTTTTGGGTTAACCATGGAATCCAGCAGCAAAGACAGACACAGCAGTTTATTCAGTAGATTGCCAGACAAGAGATACAAAAGGTTAGCAAAGCGACACCATCACCTCATGTAAAGGAGCATAGACATTTGGCATAAGGAGAACCAGAACATGGGGGCAGGCAGACCATCAGAAGCAAGTGAAACTGTTGCCAGATTGGGCCCAGAGCCAAATATTTTTGGCTAGGTTTTTCTGTCCTTCTCTATTAGTCCAGGCTGGATAAATTAACAGAAAGTGGAATAAAGCTGGTGCACTTCTTGAAGTCCCCAGGAAGAAGGGCTTCTGGCAACTCTATATCCTACCTCAGTGCATGTGGAATTTAACTCCTGTATCCCTACATATAATATCCATTGGTTCCTGGAGTGCTAAAAGCGAGAAAGGAGGGAAATAGTCATTGCAGACATTCCTAGCTCAGCCCTACTAAACTCCCATTGTAGATTGCAGTACTTTTACAGGCATGGGGGAGTGAGAAGGAGCCAAATAATTTATCTAAAGGAGTTCATTGTTTGAATGAAGTAAAATTTCATAGATTTTATTTCAGTTTGAAAACACCACTCAATGTTTTTCACCCTCTGATATATATTTGTGATCCTGGCAATGGCAGCAATTGCTGAAGAGATCTACCTTTTAAAAGGGGTATTAAAAAAGTACAGGAAGCATTTCCCCTTACTCTGAACTGACTGTAACAGTCACCAAATTTCATTGGCTTCATTTTGAATACAAATCAGAGAGAAGACAATGCTTCTACCTGACAATGATTGCCCCCACCCCAGCCCATCATCACTGCAGTTAGATATAGGCAGGCCTTGAGTTATAAACATCTGACTTATACATGACTCATACTTAAGAATGGGGGTGAGACAACAAGAAGTGACAGAGATCTATCCCCAGGAAGGGAAATTCACTACTAAGAGAGTTATCATGGGGAAAAGGTGTCTCTACTGAAGCTTTCTCACCAATCCTGGTTTCCACAACAAGCTACATTTTTCAAAATCCAGTTATCACATAAATAAAAAGTGCAATGAAATCTTCTGAACAGGGGCACAGACAGCAAAACAAATGCCAAAGGTGTGTTAACCTTTTCCTTGCTATCCAAAGCTAACACATATACATATTTGGCTGGTGTTGCATTTTAAAAATGTACCTGTTCCGACTTACAAATTCAACTTAAGAACAAATTTACACAACCTATCTTGTTCATTACTTGGGGACTGCCTGTAAATGAAACAAGACAGATTCCAAAATCATGACTGTCTTCACTTAGTTTTAGATTCACAATTGTTTTCATCAAATCAAGCCAAACTTCTTCTGACTGAAATATATGACAACAACATAATTAAGGCAAGCAAATACATTTACAGATAGTGCATACTGTAACAAAGAAACAATGTATTTCAGTCAGATATATTTTTTTTTCTTACTGTCCACAGGTGGGATCCATCTGGACAAGCATAGTCAATGTGCAAGCAAATTTGTCATCATGCCATTTTCTGCTATTGCTTGTCCACAAATCTCCTTTGACACAAACATAAATTGGTTCATTTTCAGGATCTATCAGATGGTTCAGATGGCTCAGAGCACCTTTCATCTGCTTTGCCTGTTATGTTAATTATGATTCTACATGTGACAACTATTTATGTTCTAGTAAGCTCCCATCTGGATTATTGCAATGCATTATAGGTGGCTCAGTATCTAAAAATAGTCCAGAGACTTCAGCCAATCCAAAAGAGGGTAGCTTTCATTATGACAGTACTTTGTTCTTTTTCCTGACTGTTGATACATGTTGAGATCCAAATGAAATTAGTACTTTTAATCTTTATAATCGTGTTGTGACTGCGCCTTCGGGGATTATGGTTGATGGTGATGGGATTCGAAGAGGAAGAAAAAACCCTCGTGATGAGGGTTCACTGGAGGAGTTGCGCAGGAAGCGACTTAGAGAGCTATATGGGGGATCTTCTGAGGAAGATTCAGATGGGGAGTTTGGGGAAATGGATGCTGAGGAACAGGTGGTGGCTGGGGAAGTGGGCACTGAATGGGCACAGCCACCGGAGATGTCTGGGGATTTGGGGCCTATGGATACTACTGAACCTGGGGTTTCTGCAGGAGCTGATCCCACTTGGGATGCTTGGAGAAGGGAGGATGGTTCTTTAAGTGTTCATGGGCTAAGTGCGGGCAGGATGATTGGGACTCTGACGAATTGCTAGGTACTCCGGATCCACGAGCTCTAGCTGTGTGGAGTTCGGACTCTGAGTAGATTTGGGGCACCTGGTGTTTGGGTGTGAGTGTTTGGTCACCCAGGAGGAAGGGGAATAAAATGGGAATGTTTGGCCACTGCACTTGGCGTGTGGCAAGGTGTTGCTGAGGCGCCATTGGGATCTCTGTGTTTCCGTAAAGACTGGACTTGGACTATGATTTGGATCTGCTGATACCATCTGGCTTGGCTCTCGCTGTATCTTATCGTGGACCTGGTTTGGATGACTGCACCCTCTTCGGACTTTGGATTGAATTTGACCTGGCTTCTGTCTACACCCTCTGACTGACGACTACTCCCGGCTTCTGACTACTGGTTTGCCTTTCGGAATTTGCTGCTGCCTCCTGACCTGACCTTGGATTCTCCTGACGACAGCTATTCATCATCCCTTTGAAGCTTTCGGCTTTATCTGCACCGTGGAAGCAGTTTACTGCTCTTCTAGTTTGTTTGTTTTCAAGCCAGTTTGCTGTTTTTCTTTTGGGAACTGTCCCTTTAAATCCGCAGAGCCGGCTGTCTGTTTTCAGAAATGGTTTGAAGCCAAAAGAGGCTTTTGCACTTTCAGTTATACTCTGCAGCTTCTGGAAGGTTTCAAGCCTTCGTTTATTTTGCATATTTTCTTGCAGTCAACTCTATTTGTTCTCCAAAGCTGAATTGAAGCGTCTTTTAGTTTTTATTGAATGCCAGCATGGGAAAATAGCGTGGCTTGTTTTTGAGTTATTTTTGTCCAAACTACTCTTGAAACACTGATAAGTGAAGTGTTTCAAGGATACTTTCTGTGTTTATGTTATTTTTGGCTTATCTTCGGAATAAACTCTGTTTTGTTTGTTAACTGGCGTCTGACTCTTGACAAATCGTGTATATTCAGTTATGCTTGCCTTTTGATTTAATGAACAACAAATCACATCATTCTTCCCTAGAGGTCAGGCTGGTCAGTGCTGGTAACGTTTAGAGCAGGGGTCCCCAAGCTAAGGCCCACGGCTGGATGTGGCCCTTCAAGATCATTTATCCAGCCCTTGCCCTAAACCTAAGACTTAGGGTCGTCCTGAGTCTGAAATGACTTGAAGGCACACCACTACAACAACAATCCTAATTAATTTGACTCTCTCATCACCCAAAAGGCCCACACTTCCTGTTGAAATGCTGGTAAGTTTATGTTGGTTAAAATTGTTCTTAATTTTAAATATTGTATTGTTATTTCCTGTTTTTTGTTTTTGTTTTTTGCACTACAAATAAAATATATGTACTGTGCTCTGGAATTCTTTTTTTCCTCCAATCTATAGTTTGCCCCCTCCCCAACAGTCTGGGAGACCATGAATTAGCCCTCTGCTTTAAATGTTTGAAGACTCTTGATCTAGAGAGCCACCAGAATCTCAGCCCACATGCAGACCAACAATATTTTGATGCTGCTATTGTTCATCACAGCCCAGTCATAATGATTCAATTTAAAAGAAAAGGTATACCACAGAAATCTTATGTCTTTTTTCAGAGTAGATAAAAGAATGCCATCTGTGTTTGCTAAACAAGCTAAGTATCTCCTAGTACAGCAAAATTCTGTATCCATTGGATCACCTCAAGAAAGTTAATTCCACATCTGGAGTACTTTAGCTTGGAAGACAATCTCCCCCACACTTTGCAATGAAACTTGTTAATCTGCCTTACATCAAAGAAGCCCAGTCAACCTTTTTTCTTTTCGAGATATATTTACTTCATCAAATCTCCATGCAATTTTGACTTTTTAAAAAGTACACACCTTGTGCTCTGCATGTCATGCTCTGCATGTCATGTTCAGTCGCAAAGGTCTGAGAATTCCTGTGAGGGTGGGGAGGGGTCAGAAAACTGTTTAATCCTATACCTTCTGCAACACAGCTCCCACTTGCGTGCAGAGGGAGATGAGAGTCTTGTGGCATGTTAAGGATGAGTGACATTCAGATGGTATACAGTTTTATGTATCTCGATCCATAATGTTAAATGTGGTGTTTCCTAAAGTAAATCCTTCACTTTTTTTTGTTTCTCAAAATTAGATAAATACCTCATTTTTGAGTGAGAGTTGTGTGTTTCCTGACACTGTATGCCAGTGAAGTCATGGGGTCCTCCAGATATTGTTGGCCTGCAATTCCTAGCATTCCTCACCACTATTCTTGCAAGACATATTGGGACTTGTGTTCCAATCACATCTAGAGGACCACATGATCACAGTCCCAGCTGTAAAACATTGCTATTTATAACACTTTTATCAGGATGTACCTGCCAAGGAATCTTTTTTTTTTTTTTTTTGTATATGTGTTTGCTCATTGAGAAGATGGCACTGAAGATAGTGCTCTTACCTCTAATTCTCATTTGCTCGTCATTGGCATGTGATGTGCTATCACATTGTATCTCCATTTTTGCTTATTTATGTAAGGCAAGGAAACACATTGTTTAATAAGTACTGCAACATGCATGCCTGTTTACTCCTAATCCTTGCACAAGGATGAAAGATTTATTATTAAATGGCCAGCAGTTTGCGTGGTAACTTGGGAAGGAGATAGGGAGAGGAGTACCTCATCACACTGAGGTCAAAACTAGGGGTCATGATCATGATGAATCTGGTATGGGGCATGGGGAACCCATTGCCCATGCCCCGCACCATCTCTTATCTATCCCACGGGAGGGGGGGAGCGTTGCCACCCAACTTCCTCCCGTTCTTTTAAGTGGGAACACAGGAAGCCTCCTGTGTTCTTGCTGCTCCCTCTTATGCCAGTTTCACTTCACTTCAGGGGCGGGGTCCCGCTGGAAGTAAATCTATGTGGTCTGATGGGATCCGGCGGGCTCCATCCTGAAATAGAAGTAAAACTGTCATAGGACTGACAATTTTGCCCATGTTATGAGATTGTAAGAATCATTGGTGTATACTAAGCATAAGTTAAAGAACAGGAGACAATATGGTGTAGTTTTGGACTAGAATTCTGGGAGGCTGGGGGTTCAAAACCCTGCCCAACCATAGAAGCCCATTGGCTGACCTTGGGCAAATCACACTTGCTCAGTCTAAGTGAAAGCCAAAGCCAAACTATGTCTGAATGAAGCTTGTAAGGAAACTTTATGATCTGCCCATTGAAGCCAACCTGAAACACGCAGTGACAACAGAGGACCATTATATAATAGTGTAAATGCATACAATGTCAACAAGCAACAGCTATCCTCAAAAGAAGCAGATAGTACTTTTCATCTCCCCCTTTGAGGAAGATGAAGGGTGCACTCCCGAAGCACAAATGAACTTTAGGGAAAGAGTATTGTTTTCCCCTTCTTGCTTTCTCACTGCAACTGAATCCACTTCCTATCTTGAAAGCCCCTGGTAAAACAATGGATTTTCCAACACATTAAGACCTGCCACTGGCCTTAGGATTTTCTGGCTTTTGGCAACCATTCTGCTGGCACTGTTCCCTTGGCCTCTGAGACCCACTGCTGATTGATCCCCGTAATCCAATCCATTTTCAACAAGGCACTTCGGTTCCAATAAAAACAAGGGGCTTTGCTGATTGCTGGTTTCAGTTGCAGCTGGTGGAGCCACAAATCTAAAGAGAAATACTTTCAAGTATATTTGGTGGGGTGAAGGGATTCTACTGTTCAAAATAAATAGGTTTGCTATTTTATTAAATTAGTGTCAAATGGAAGTGGTCTATGGTTTGATTCATAGACAGCATGGACTATGACTACACCATTGAGTTTAGATATTTTCTTTAGCAGCACTGCTTGCTGATAAGTAAAAAATGATTAGAAACAAGAGCGTGCCAGTGCTACTTTTTCTTGCAAAGCTGCTGCTCACCATCACTATCTCCTCCTTGTCAATAGTAGTGTATGCATTTAAACAGTCTAGCTCAACTTTGTAGTAGTTTCTCATACTTCTTTACTTTTTGAAGCTTTAAAGAACATACTCATGTCTGACTTTTCTTGGAATCATGGAATAGCGCACCTGATAGCCATAGCAATTTCTGAAGGTATCCTGGGATTTGGTTTTTTTATGTAGTGCTAAGAATTCTCTTTTCCAGTGCTCTAGTCCCCTGCTCTGTATTACGTGAACAGGAATCCAGTTATAAAAGAAGCCACCAAAACATGAATACAAGATTTGAGAATGCAACATATGATAAGATCATACAAATATTTTGTATTTATATTTTTTCATTGTAATGATGCATATGTCACTCCAGTATATCATGTTGTATGACATCTTTCATGCAGCAACATCCCCAATATTATAATTCAGTTACGGTCAATTCATGTGGAGTTTATGAGTTTTGGCCACAGTAAGACTTTCACTCTATTTCAGAAGATGCTGAAAGTCTACTGATTTATCTGTTTAACAAAAATGTTTTCATCACTTGCTTGTGATGGAAAGTTGTCCTAAACTGAAATAATGTAATATCATATACATGCATGTATAAGGTAAAGGTAAAGGTTTTCCCCTGACATTAAGTCCAGTCGTGACCGACTCTGACGGTTGGTGCTCATCTCCATTTCTAAGCCAAAGAGCTGGTGTTGTCCGTAGACACCTCCAAGGTCATGTGGCCAGCTTGACTGCATGGAGCGCCGTTACTTTCCACCGGAGCGGTACCTATTGATCTACTCACATTTGCATGTTTTCGAACTGCTAGGTATGTATATTCTGTCCTAAATTGAAATAATTTTTATATATGCACATATAAGTCAACTTCATGTATAAATGGAGGGTAAGTTTAGGGGGGCAAAATTATGGATTTTGATATGACCTGTGGATAAGTAAAGGGTCATTCCACAGTGAGGTGAAAGCACTAATATCACCTCTAACCATCACAGCTATTTCCTTGCCTAAGCATTCAAAAGGCCAGAAGTAGCTCCACAGTGGAGAGAGGAGAAGGGTTCTTTTAAGTTTTCCAATAATGGGCTAAGTTTTTGCCTTTTGCCACTTGACTCTGAAAAGGAGATGGTTCCTTTATTTGGATAAAAGTTAAGGTACAGTAACCCACATTGATCCATGAATAAGTTGGCCCAGTTTTGGGGGGTTGGTTTTTTGGCTAAAATTTCTAGACTTTCTAGTGATAGTCAAGGTCTACTCAAAAGCAAATACGACATTACTTCAGTTCATATAGGCCAGGTCTGAAAAAGTCATAGTAACTCTAAATATTGTGCATTGTTTCTAATAAACATCAGACAAATGTACCATTATTTCCACAAATTGGTAAATCCGAGATACAGAGGTATTTTGAATAGGTTTTTTGGCAGCTGCCATAACAGTTTGTTTTGAAAGCCTACTCAAAGGTAACAATTTTAAAAGTAGGCATAACAAACTGAGGATATTAAATTTAACAGCCTAATATGTTTTAACCGCAATAGCATTTACAAAGAGGAAACACTGACTGAAATTCATAGAAATGAAGTATATAAAATTAAGATAGCAAAAATAGAACTGTATTTAGTATTGTACTGCCGTTTTATAATTTAAAAAAATGTTTGCCTGTTTCCAGTATGACATTATACTGCAGCTAACTTCAATGGTAGAAACAATTAGATGGACAGAAATCTGAGAAACCAGAACTCTGGGATTTGCTTAGAGTAGAAGACTTAGGAATATGGAATTTTGTCTAGATATATTAAGAGTGATAATAAGATTCTTGTAGACTTGCTGTTGTCTGTTTCGTGTTCGGCATTGGATTTGGATCTGCAGTTTGGACCTGGACCGGTTTGGCTAAAGACGCTGCTTCTGCAGACACTGGAGCAATGCTGTTTTGAATTTCTCCCGCTTCAACCCTGGACTGATGACGCTTTGTTTGACTTGTTGCTCTTTGCATCCAGTTAATCTGGATTATATTTCTGTTAACCTTTTGGACCAGATCTGGTTTGGTTTTTTGAGTGTTAACCAGTGGAACTGCATTTTACTTTCTCTGCGTCCCTTTTCTTTTGTTTTAATAAATTCTGTTTTGAAGTCACTTTTAAGTCTGGCCCTTTAAGGCATCTGTGATTCCAACAACCCCATTGTCAACATGTTCGCCTGTCATGTCTTGAGCAGAGCTTAGATTACACATACATTTACACAAAAATGTACGTGTAATCATTCCTTTTTCAACAGCAAAGGTATACCTGACATGATGGTAATGATGTGGTTGTGTTCTGTATCCCAGAATCTGACTGGCATATGAAGTAAAAAGAAAGTAAAAATAGCAAATATATTTACTGTAGAGAAATAGGAACGTTAATAGTAACTTAGTAACCTAGTTTCAACTATAATAACTTTTGAATAATAACTGTAATTTGATACTTTTTAAAGTTACCTTTCTGAACCCTAATATTGTGTTGGTGGTGATATAAAGAAATCCTATATACATGTAGAATTACAGTAAGCCCTCCACATTTGTGGATTCAATTTCTACAGATTTGATTATTCACAGATTTGATTAATATGTTCTTTTTAGGAATTTCTAGGTCTGCTAGAGCACTGCTTCTTAAACAGTGGGTCCTAACCTAGTAAAAGGTTTCTGAACACCACCCATTTACAACAACATGCAGCGTTCACAGTGGACTCTGCAGAAAATGCTTCAGCTGTACTCTACAAAAAGGAAAACCATTTTGCTTAGCAAGCCTTGCAAATGCTGGTTTATTATCATTAATATCTGATTTTTTTATACCTATAAACCTGGATCCATGTAAAAATGTATCGGGCCAAAAGGGTTACCAAGTAGAAAAACCCAAGAAGCCCTGCTCTGAATTTCTCAGATTTAAAAAGTGGCTTTTACATTCTTGTTTTTTTCCAGTTTCACAGGACTTCTGCATCCCTAACGCCAATAAATGTACATTGAGGTCCTTTGTATACTTACAAAAATCTCAGAAAGAACTGAGTTTTTTTAACCAGTTCCTCCCAAGATATTGTTCCGACTTCCAACCCAAACCCTGAGCTTTCCCTTAAGGATCAACCAAAGGTGGAAGCCAGCCACCCTGCAGCCCCCCATTTCCCACTCAAAACCCCTCCAGAGAGTATTGCTGACACGTGAACATTACTGGACATCCCAGTTTTCTCCAGACTAATCTGGGTTTAGCTTTACCTTTACATTTGGATGCCCCAGGCAAATCCGTTATGTATCTCAGGATATCAAGCAGTGTAGAAAGGCCCTGAAAAGGCCACTGCTATGGGGAGAATCTGACTTTCCCAAAATTCTTTTTTAGAGAGAGATTTTTTGATTGTATATTTTAATATACACATAAAGACCATTCACACAGCTTCAAAGCATACAACTGATAGAGGGTAGGTCTTATCCAATGCAGATGTGGACTGCTGAGGCACATCTCAACTCTCTCAAATATACTTCCATGTCTGTGTTGTAGTTGAAATGAACCCCCTATTTGTGTACTTTAATGAAGGAATAATCCCAGCAGGCTGTAAGTCAGACAGTTGGAAAACCCTTACCCATGAGAATCTGCCACTTTCAACACAGACAAAACACCTTTCCCGCTTATTAGAGAACTTCACTGTCTGTATGTGCACATGCTCTTAAAGATGAAAGGCCACATTTTGTATGATTATCTGCTAAGTAATAAAAAGACTATTTAGAAATATTTGCTAAAAATCACAATATGTATTTCACAGATGCTAAGAAATCCTGATGGGAAGCATCCAGGACTTATGAGAATCTTTGCAGTACTGTCAGGATGTCATAACTGGTACCTACTTAACACAACCATGTCTGTGTTTTATGATGTTTTATCTGATTCCTCTGTGGTAAACATAAGCAAATAACATGTGGGTGGCTCAAAGGAGTTTGTGCTGAATGATATCTGTTATTATTACCTCTCAGATGCTGGCTTGTTTCATGAGCAATTCTTTTCTTTATGTGTAACATATGTGGATGTATCTTCCCTGGCTGTAAAGGCGATATCTATCTGTGAGTACGTGCAAATCCTGATCAGTTTCACATTTAGCATTTAATCTTGGGACTGGTCTTGTATCAAGAATTGCCCATTTGTTGCCTTATTTAACACACACACACACACACACACACACACACATATATGACACAACTGAAAAGACAATTTTGTTTATAAATAAGCATGTATTCACTTCTTTTAAAAAACTTTTGATTGTTGTTCACTCTTGTTTAAGCTATTTGTCTTTTGTGAGACTTGGAAAGTCGATCTCTTAGGCCCTTAGCCAAAGAGACTGTTCTGTGGTTAATACTGCTGTAAAATTTCCATGTTTGCACAGTAATAATGCATATACAACATGCTTTGTGTTGGTTCCAATGTTCTTTCTCATTTTTCAGAATCTTATCTCCACTGTTGTGTATTATGTAAAAAACCTTGAAATGTCAGTTTTCAGGTCCTGGCTGTAAGTCTCCAATCCACAATCAAGGAGAAGGAATCTCAGAGGGAGAGAACTATCTTGAAAAATGTATGTGTGTGTTTAATGGGGGGAGTAAATGGTACCTGGGCAACAAGTACATGATTACCCTAGGACACCTAAACAGGTAAAGATGTGGGGCATTAGATGGAAGTCAACCTTTATGTTCACACAAGGGGTTTGGGGTTGTGTTTGTGTTACTGTTTACAATGTGATATAGATACATATATAAATACCCGTTTATATATAGACATGTATATATATATTAACGTGCATATGTATCCATTCATAGGACTTCTTAGGTAACCCGCTCTTACTTATCTCTCTCTCTCTCTTTTTTTCTTTTTTCTTTCTCTCTTATGACTATTATTATCATTTTTATTATGATTATTTTTTTCCTTATAATATTACTTTCCTCTCCCCTCTCTCTTCCCCTTTCCTTTTATTGATTTTTTATTTTTATTTGTATTTTTTAATTTTTTTACTTTATATGTCACTTGAGTCAGCACAAGTTCTTTTCGGTCATCATACAACATGTAGTCTTGTCTGTCTCATTGTCACTACGTCTATGTTACACAATGGTAGAAAAGCACTAATAAAAAAAAGAAAAAATGTATGTGTGTGTGTGTTTTCCTCATTATTTTCATGGTTTTTTTATTTGAACATGATATTCAGAGAACATGTGACTGATGCTTAATGTGCCAGGCATTACTAATGGTCACTACTTGTAATGACAACCTTATATCACCAGGGAGCATTCACTGTGACATCATAAGTCCCCAAGTTTCAGGCTTTGACTCTGAAATCCAGAGACCTGGTAAAATTCTTACCAGGCTTCACTAATTAAAATTTAGGATTAGGATAAAGATTTCAGAGAACCAAGAACTTTGAAGTCAGTTTTCTGACCTAATGCAAGTAGGGATTGAGGTTGGGATATACTGAAGTTGGAATATATAGTCTAGCTCTCTTTGTGCCATCGCCCCTGGGGCTATAACTCTTAGCAAAAGAGCCATAGACATGACATCTTTCCCCAGGGGTTTGTTTCTTGCCCTCCTTTAGGGAAACTGGAACTCTCAAGTACCAAAACACTGTAGATAACTCAAAACTGGTTTTATTGTTCACAAAAGGTTATCCCTTTAAGGCAATAAGCTGGAAGTTTCAAAGGGGTAAAGGAAAATATACATTACAGTCTTTGGTTATCTTAAGTCCAAGGATCTCTGCAGCTGAGAAGCTTTTCCAGGTCCCTTTTTCTCAATGGCTGTGAATGCTGGAGCAATCCTCAGCCTCAGTCCAAATGGCCTATGTTTGAAGACCCAGTCTTCCTTTGGTGCCAAAGAACTGATTTGAAGGTGCTTGAGACTCCTCAACATCATCCAGGTTGGCCCTGAACATTCAGCATAAGTCTCAAGGGTATTGATGCTGAGAGGTAACTTAATCAAGGGCTTTTAGAGCCAAGTCTCTCTCTCTCTCTCTCACGTCCATCTGGTAGAAAGCTTGATGGTGGAATGAAAAAAGGAAACACTGTCCTACACAGGAAGAGGTGGAGCCAAACAATTGAGCTGAGGAAGCAATATAACTGGTGCAAACAACATTGATTGACAGCTATAAATAACCAATCAATCCAACTACATTTACAGGGTAAAGGCAAAATCAGGCATGATACAACAATTCAAATCTTGCAACTTACAGTTCGACATATAGATGGCGCCACTCGCACCGTCACACTCTTGAAGTAAATGTTTACACTCCCGATTATTGTTCTTCAGACTTAAAAAAATGTTTTCCTCTCATGTTCCAATCTCTATTTACACATTTTCAAAAATGGCACAGTAGCAAAGGCAAAGAAAAGTAACATGTGGATGTAGTACTATAAGATATATTTCCACACTAGCAAATCACAGGTCTATCCCATTCAAAAAGAACCATCACATTATCATAAACTCCACAATCAGCTCTAAGGTATCAGAAGTGGGTAGCTGTTGTGGGTCTGAAACCATTTTCTGTCCTTGAAACATTTTAGGTTCAAACAGACTGTCCAAAATGCCAAACAAACAAAACTGGGATTGATTGACAGCCTACTTCTGGATTTGAAAAGCACCTTTTTTGGTTTTGTTTTAAATGTTGAACTATTTGTATGTGTGTGCACATAACATATTTAAAATATGAAACACTTCCCTTGCAGTTTTAAGAAGCAGCAGCTCAATTATTAGGAGGCAGAAGAAGAGTAGTCTTTTATTTTGGAAAGGCTTAGTGACACAGAAATATCTAAGTGTCACATGGCACCCTAGAGTTCTTCTATGTCCACCTTAGTTTAAATAATACAGTTTCAATAAGAATTTTGAAAAATTCTTGGATAGAGGTACTTTTTTTTAAAGATTCATCCTTTTCTGCCTGTGGTGTATGAATCCTAAGCAGATATTTATAATTTATCAAAACTCGAAGTGCAGTTTAGGAAGTAGAAGGAAAATCAAGACATATCTGTGGAACAGAACCCAGTTGCAACTGAACGTTAATATACTGTTGTCTGGAAAATCCCCCATCATATGCCATTCAAATGAATTAACTGATTGCCTGATTGATTTGTTATACTTTTATTCCCATTTCGTAACCAGAGTTCTCTGAAAAAATGTATAATACAAGCAGTAAATGACGATAGAAGCAGTACTTAATAAATCCAACATTGTGAATTAAATGCAGCAAAGCACATACAACCAAAACAAAAAAATCAGAGGTACTAATATGGTTCTTAAAATACCTGGGAGAAAATAATGACTATGTATCTAAATAACCATAACATATGTACCAAGAAAAAGTTTTCAAGAGAAATTTTCATAAACAAGGCATGCCACTGTAAAAAGCATCTCTCTTCTAGACACCCAGTTCATCACAGTTGGACAATACATCCAAGATAGATAGATAGGTAGGTAGGTAGGTAGGTAGGTAGGAGATGAGACAGTATCTTTGGTAGTTTCATTCTAAGTCATTTAGGCATTGCATTGGGCATGGAAATAAATGGAGAACCAGAACAAATGGGATAAAATGTCCGGTATGATATGCTCAGTCAAGAGGAATAATTCTATCCACCCCCCAGCCCAAATTCAGGCAATCCACATTTTCTAGACTCTGTTCAGAAGCAGCCTCTGTATAATTCATTGCAATGTCCTCTAACTGGATACTTCCAGGGCACTACCTACTCTGAAAAAGTAAAGCTGTTTGGTATATCATCCAGAGCAGATAAAAGGCAGTCTGAGGTCTTCCGACAATGATTGGTTTAACCGAGTAAAGACTAATATTTCTGTGCTCTTGTGAAACTTGCATGCTTTTCAACTGAATGTGTAGAGAAGAAGCCATGGAGGAAGTGTGGTTGTTGTGATTAAAATGCATTTTAACCATGATTATAACATAAGGTGTGGGCAAATGTTGGCCCTCCGAGTATTTTGGACTTCGGCTCCCAATAAGCTTCAGAGATTTCTGGAACTTGAACACTTGGAGGGCCAAAGTTTGCCCATGCCTGCTATAATTTGTCAAAGAAAGGTGGGGCATAAAATCTGAAATGACTGAACAAAGCTCTTTTTCATACATAGTGCCCAATTTTTAAAGACAGGTTTTATGTTCTTTGATTGACAACATGTGATTCTTTTGGCAAAGTCAATTCATCAATAGAATGAAAATGACAGCAGTGAAAAAGGAAAGCCATACTATTAGATGAGAAAACAGTGCATTCAATACTGCCAAAAGATACGTATGTGATATGCTTTGTGAACTCTGATGGTTTTTGGAGGAGGAGGAAGAACTGAATAATTTGATATGAGCACTGAAACTGGATTGAAAAACAGATTTCAAAGGCTGATGAAGCACAAGAGGAAGATGGAGACGATGTATGTATAAAATGGTAAAGTATGACTTAAACTCAAATTAATGCTTTGAAGACATAGGATGTGATCCTATTTTGAGTTTCAACAGCTTGGTTTTGTGAAGTCCCAAGAATGTGACAACTGCCAGTCTGGTATGCTGCAATGGAGCTTTCCTGGTGCACATCTCTGGTCAGTGAGTGGCTACTGAAGTAACAAGGGTGAAAATTTTCCTCATTCTCATCTAGCAGCCATTGAACAGTCTATGAAAAACATTTTACAAGGAGGCACTGGATAACTCCTTGTCCAACTCCAGAAAAGGATTTATGCTAGGATATGTCCTGGTTATGCTAATATATGCCTCCAAGAGAACTTTTACAATTGATCACAGAAATTCAATTGAGCTGAGTGCAAATGTAACCAGTGTACCAGAAGTACATATAAACCTCTGGTATCTAACCTTTGTGAGTCCACTCCTACTATGCTTTTTGGGACTATTATTAGACCAAATGATCTAATTGATTGTTTTGAATAATCAATAGTGTAATAGTAAACACAAAGGCTACAATTTTGAAGGGAGGGCAAACTGTGTTCCTCAGTATACCTTAATCTAATCTGGAGGTACATTTAAAGAGACAGGGGATTTGGCCAAAGAACATTCCTGTTAATTTTGCACATATGCCTCAATCTTCTCCTTCAGAAATCTTTATCCCTGACAGGTACAGGAAAATGCTGGAACCTACCTGCTGTGATTTCTATGCTGGGTATGACAACAAATACAGGAAATGCATTTGTTTCAACTATTATTGAGATTGACAAATATTAGGACTGAACTGGAATGGCTTACAGACTCTATCCACGATTTCTAGGATTCATAAAAGTTGTTCCATACATACATTTTCAGGTAAAGGTCCCAAAGAGAGTCAACGGTGTTTGTAAAATCCTTCTGTACATACTTAGGCACTCATTCCTGGTCCTTTAGCATTCAAGCATTGCAGAGCAGCCCAGAAGAAGTGGTAGCAATGGAACTCTAGGCAGGTCATCCTCACAAACATAGTTTGCCATTGATATTGCACTATGGAATTTGAAACAGATCTTTTATCCATGGGAACAAGTTGCTGATACGTGATACCATCAATGAGGTCAAACAAAGGTGATATCTAGTAAAAAAAAATGTTCTGAATTAGCTTTGATGCCATTGATGACCATGAGTCTATATAGCAACTCATTTTCCATATGAAATGCAGTGTTCCCTCACTTATCGCTGGGATTAGGTTCCAGGACCACCTGCAATAAGTGAAAATCCACGAAGTAGGGACGCTATATTTATTTTAATATTTATTTATTTATTTATTTATTTACAGTATTTATATTCCGCCCTTCTCACTCCGAAGGGGACTCAGGGCGGATCACATTATAACACACATAGGGCAAACATTCAATGCCCATAAACACAACAAACAGAGACTGAGAGACACACGCAGAGGCAAGTTAACCTTCTTCTGAGGGGATGTTCGATTCTGGCCACAGGGGGGAGCAGCTGCTTCATCATCCACACTGACGGCACTTCCTCATTCCAGGTCGTAAATTAGTTAATCTTGCCTCCCACTTTATAAGTGGTACCTTATCTCCTACTTGATAGATGCAACTATCTTTCGGGTTGCTAGGTCAGCAACGAGCAGGGGCTATTTTTTTTAATTTTTAATTGACGGGTGCTCACCCCGCCACGGGCTGGCCTCGAACTCATGACCTCATGGTCAGAGTGATTTAAGGCAGCTGCTGAACAGCTGCGCCACAGCCCGGCCCTTTTAATATTTATAAAGTATTTTAGTAGTTATACACTATTTTAAGTCTTTATCAACCAATCATGTGTTGATAAATCACCTCCTTCTCCTCCTGTTGCTGCTTGGGATCCTTTTTTCTCCCTTTGGCTTCTCCTTCCTCCCTTCCTTAGCCTGTAAATTGTAATTTTTTATGATTTATAATAGCCTTTGAGAGTTTATTGAAAAATTGCAAAACAGCGAATCCGCAAAAAGTGAACCACGAAGTGTTGGCTGTGATGACTCATGGGCCTTGTAGTCCTGTTCCTAGTACTATTGTGGCAGACGAAGAGGAAAACATGGGATTTTCGCCGGTTCAGCAAGAACCGGAGCCTCTTCACCTGCAGGATGTTGATGTTTGTCCACAAGAATTCAGCCAAACAGGCCTTGGGCAGAACTCCCCCCCGTTTTCCAGGAGGGAAAATTATTCTAAAGATAGGGGAGCCAGGGAGGCTAATCGCAGAACCCTGAGAATCGCTGCCAAACAAATGGCTGATTAGGTCTGCTTCCCTTGGGAAATTCTAAGGAGTCATGCATCTGGACAGAGTTGGGTTTCGCTTCTCGTTCTCTAGGGAAAGAGTTCTGTTGGCGGGAAAACGAGACCCAATATAGGTGCTTAGCGCGAGGGATTCTTTGCGGAGTCAATTGATCAGCTTGAGGAGAGAGATCGTGTGTGGACTTCGTAATCCCAGTTCCTTGCTTCCCGGATCAAGTTTCAAGCCTTGCCTTGTCTCACGTTTTTACCACGGACTATGTTTCATGCTTCATGTTCGTCTTGCCTCCAGTCAAGGATCTAGTCGAGAATCAAGTTTATTCCAGCCTTGTTGTCAAGCTACATTGGACTTTAAAGACTCTGTTATTTCCCCACACTATTGCTTGGCAAAGTGTGTGTTTCGGTCAAGTGGATTAAAACTTTGAACTCTAATATCTTATATTGGACAATACATTTCTGGACTATATTTGACCTTATCTGAAAGGTCTGCTTCTGAACTATATTCTTCACTTCTTTTTATTGATTTTATATATTTCTTTAATAAAGATATTAGATAGATTCTGGCCTCTGTGTAAGGTTATTGGTGCTCTGCAGCCTGGGTCCTGACATTGGCAAAGAAACACCAGCCAGGGGAAAAGACTGGTCCCTATCTCAAAAACTTCCATTTTGTACTGAAATATTGATTGAGTCCAAGACTGAATTACTGGTAACTTTGTCAGTCTATCTATATATATAAAAGAGTGATGGCATCAGGGCAGCGGACAAAACAACAAAACTACAGGCCCCCCAACCTCGAAATTTGACAACACAACCCATCATTCACAGCTCTAGGTTGATACAACAAAATGAAGAGAAAAATAAAGTCCTAATTACAGGGAGAGGAATAATAGTTTTTATCCAATTGCTGCCAGTTTGAAGGCTAAGCTCCGGTCTCCCAGCAACCTCCTCAGCTCAGTGGACAGGCACAGTTAGGCCTCACTTAGGCCTCTTCCACAGATTATCAGATTTTAACTGGATTATATGGCAGTGTAGACTCAAGGCCCTTCCACACAGCTATATAACCCATTTAGAATCTTATATTATCTGCTTTGAACTGGATTATCTTGACTCCACACTGCCATATAATCCACTTCAGTGTGCATACTAAACATAAAGACATCCATACAACAGACATTCAATACCACCACTACCTCAACAATTTCTTACCAATACCACCAGACAACGCCACAGCAACGCGTGGCCGGGCACAGCTAGTATATATATAAAAATGTAATGTGCGTTTTTCCCATGGAGTAAACAACAAGACCACTGAACCAAATCACACCAAATTTCACCACAAAAGACATAGTCATCCAATCTGTGCCTTTCAATCAAATAAACCTAGAAATATAAGGTCCAAATTAAAAAACCCATCAAAAACACAAAGTGGGAGGGGGAGAAGGATGAGGAAGAACCGTTCTCCCCCAGCTGCTAGTCAGAAGGGTAGGCCCCGCCCCCTTTATGTTCCACTCCCTTCATGTCATAGCAATGCCCTCAGCCACAATGACACCTGGGGGACAGGCAGGGCTCACTCAGTCTTCCACACTGCCTATAAAATACAGATTATCTGATTTAAACTAGATTATATGTAAGGGTAGACTGAAGGCCCTTTCACACAGCTATATAACCCAAAATGCCAAGGCAGATAATCCACAGTATCTGCTTTGAACTGGATTATCTTGAGTCCACACTGCCATATAATCCAGTTCAGTGTAGATTTTATACAGCTGTATAGAAGGGGCCTCATATAATCCAGTTCAAACAGAAAATATTATAAATATAATATAAAAATTACTGTGGTATACTAAAACAAAACAATATAATCTCTAAAATCAGGACAGCAAATAACACTCTGTAAACAGGGAAATTCCAGACAAGAAACAATCATTCCCCCAGAGAGGAAGCTGAGGAGGGAGACAAGAAGTGTGTATTATCAAAGTCATTATTACAACTACTATTATTAATGCTATTATTATTGTGTTTCTGTGAACCATGAAAATGAACACAATCTGGCTCCAAGTATTAAAAAAATCTAAAATCAGAACAGTAAATAAAGAACAACACTCTGAAAACAGGGAAATTCCAGACAGGATACAATCAGGGCCAGCTAACACCTCCCAGCAAATAATTCCCCCAGGGAGGAAGCAGCCAGGCTTTGAAGCTGAAAGGCCATTACATGCTAATATTCTGATTAATTGTAGCATTCATACTTGCCTCCAACAGACAAAAAAAAGGAACAATAAATCCACAAGCTTTAAGAAATAACATATACTAACTACCACCAATTCCTTAATACTTTATTTTCCATACCACCAGACTTTGCCACAGCAACGTGTGACTGGGCACAGCTAGCAATTTTATATAAACACAATTTAAGAATTATTCAATTTCTTCATACTGGATCCATCAACACTAAAATCTTTCATATATGTAACAATTTGACAAAGCTTTGCTCCTGCAGTGCCTCGGGAAGAAATGTAGCACAAAATTTACTCCACACTTCTGGATCCAAATGAATCAACCAACCATGTATTGTACACATGTACAACAAGTAGTGCTGTTATGGCAGACCAATGTAATTTCATTAATAGAACTGTTCTCCTTCATTAAAATCAGGACACTGATGAACAAACAAGATATCCAAGGATAAAACAGAGAGTGAGGATGAACTATTGCTGCCTTTGCCAAAGCTGACAGTATAATGTATGCTACATCATTTGTAATTGGTGCCATTTCCTTGCTAATGCAAAATAAATATATGCACTGTGCAAAGGTAGATATTTGTCCTGCCTTGAAAAAGAAATACATCCTATGATTTATGGCAGAGGAAAATACGTTTATGTTTTTCCTTATTTTGCATAGGCCTTCTTTCAAGTGAGTAATGTTTCACCTGGAGGAATATTCTGTATAGAAGATGATTTTTTATATCAAATATGCCTGGGTAGCTACTGTTTAACAGCTGGTACTTCTGTCTTCACATGTAATTTTTGCTCCTCCTTTTGCTTAGCTAGTCTCACTTTTATTTGTTTAAATTGTTCAGTGGACCTTAAAGCTGTCTGTGTTTGTATTAATTTATAGTTTGAGTCATAACCCAATTAAGTTAGAGTACTAGTGTTAAAACAAATGTATACTGATTTACCAAGCAGAATAAGCAGATCAGGCTAATGGATCTGCTCTCCTGGCAGTTCAATAGTGACCTTATAACATGAGTATATTTTAGCTGGAATTTTTAATACAGAACTCTGTTTATCCATTTCTAATGTAGACTTCTGTAAGCAAAAACAAAAACAAAGCAAAAACAACAACAACAGCAACAACAACAACAACAACAACAGAGCATTTATGGCAGTATAGCATAACATTTACTCATCTACATCAGCTTGGAATACATATTTTTTAACTAAAGCTCTCAGTATGGCCAAGATGTCAGGAGGATTCTGGAAGTTACAATCACAAAATAATATTTTTCAGTTCTCATGAAGCAGGCTGTTTATAATGCTCCCACAATGAATACACATGGAAAATTCCCGTTAGTAGCACAGGGCTACCCATGTTTCAAATTAATATATTACAAATGTGGAAGGACAAATACAAATAATTTCAACTGGATTTCCCCAAAAAACATAATAGAGAAGCGGTCACAATTATCACTCCAGTAAACAATACTAGACACTACAGACTAATTGTCAAGTTTCAGAACGTTTCGGTCATCCACTATTTTTTAAAGTTTTACAAATAAAAGTTTTAGGTTTCCCCAGAATTTATGAACAATGAGACAATATAAGATGGGCATCAATCTTGCAATGTTTCAGAAAGATTCATTCATCTACTGATTTTTAGGAGTTTTAAAAAGTTTTTTTTTCAAATAAAAATTATGAAAAAAATAACAAAAGATATCCCCTTAAATTGTAGCACAGTGAGACAACATGAACAGGACAACAAGCCTGCCACGTTTTTTAAAAGTCCATCTATTCATTGATTTTTAAGATTTCATTTTAATTTAAGCAGATGTGATCATTTTCATTTCAATGAGACTTACTCCCTTATCGGACTGGGGCTTTAACGTGGGCAGCCCCATTTTCCTGGGACAAGAATAATTCTTAAAAATGTAGTTTAGGGTGAGACCTTTTGAATACTCTGCAATAGAAATCCTCACTATCCCAAACTACATTTCTCAGAATTCTGTTCACCTCAGCAGAATGGGGCTGCCCGTGCTACAGCCTTAGTATGATAAAGCTATTATAAGCAATAAACACACACAGCAAGCTGATAAAAGAAGGATTTAAGAACTGAGGGGTGCTAAGAGTTGTAACGTTTGGGAAGGGAGTATGGGAACTTGCAAAATATAAGTTTGAGGTTGGATAATTTCAACAGAGGGAGATTATAGACTGGAAAAGAAGGGTCAGAAAGAAACAGATCTTTGAAGCCCCATATTTCACCCAGGACAACTCCCATTTCACATCATTAGCAAAAGTAAGAAAATATCCATTACATTTCTCAATGAAAGCTCATGCTGGTGACATTTTATTAATCCATTCACACATTTATACACTTCACTTACAGTTCTCTGTAAGAGAACCATTTCTTTGGTAAACAAACATGATATAGGAGCTTATCACCCAAAGCAAGCAAACTGCACTTGCAACAGAACAACACCGTCTTTGCCTTGAAATTATCACATGATGTCACACTTTTTCTGCCACTCTCCTCTTTTACAAAGTAAATCATTCTATGCATTTGCTTTAGTGATTCTGGGCTGGTTTATATGATTATGTTTTGTTTTGAGCCTGTGGTGGAAGAGTAGGAATCTGTGGGCCTTGAAATGTCTTTGGAATGCATTTTCCATTGTCCCTCACCATTGCACATACTCGATGGCACTAAGAGGAATGAAAAAAGTCTGGAGTGCCACATGTTTTTCATATTTACACAAACATGGTTGTCATGTGTGCCACCATCAGAGAGATAGTGGGGCATATAATGGATAAGATGAGTGGGTGGAAATCTGTACGTAGAGAAAGAAATACAAAACAGGAGCTCACTCAGCATGTTGAGTTGAAGCCTGAAAGAGATGTGAGATTCCCCCCCCCCCTTCCATTACATATTCATACATTAATCATGAACTTCTTTGGAATCTTGCCACAAGCCACTGGATCCTGCTGGGAAAATACTGGAAAAGGAAGAGAAAGTCCCATTATATTTTCATGCCAGCTCTCAATAAGGAATTAATAGCAAAACCTATAATTTATACAATTCCTAAGAATGAAACCCATGAAATGAGACATATTGTGAAAATCATCAGCTAGGTCCTGGTATCTTATTTATGTCACATTTTAACACATTTAAAATACTTCAGCTTGCTTTTAACATATATAGGAAATATATATATTTCCTAGACTGTATGAAAAAGGTACATTTTGTTTAATTATGATTCTGTGTCTGTGACGCATAGACCACTAAATGTAGGAAGGCACCACCCAGGCCGACACAGTACATAAAATTAAATGAAATGTACAGAGGCTGGGTGGATTAGCCAAATGCCAGTTCTTATTTTTTCTATGGGTCAGTTTGTTCCATTTCTATGAACAAGAATATCAGTGGGAGATCCGGTTGACGAACGTATGTTGGAATGGCCAAACTCTGTAGCAAGCAGGGAAACAGGCAAGAACCTAAATAACTATGAAGTAACCAACCGCATAGTGACCACAGGAGAGGGAAGTGGCTGCCCATATAGTTTGATTTATTAATTGCCTTCTAGAAACAATCAAAGAAGGTAATTTAATTGGAAGGAAAAAGAAGACTCAAAGAAAGAAGCCAAAAAATCAGATTGTTGAGAGAATGATGGTGAAAATGACTATTCTTACTGTTTTCTCTGACAGATGAAGGCACAAACTCCAAATTATAGTATTAGAGTTACTGCAACGTTGGGAAATTTTACTTTTTTGAAGTATAATTCCCAGAATGCCCCCTCCCAGTCATCATTGTCATTGGAAGCACTGTGCCTGGAGGATTCTGGGGGGATTCCAAAAGTAAATTTTCCAAGTTTTGTTACCTGTTCAGAAAATAAATAAATAAATGGAAGAGGAAATATCAGCAGTGATGTGGCTCATAGAAGTTAGGGAGGGAAAATTTATACTTTTCCCACATGCTCTTATCCCAAACAAGTCTCCAGTCTAGTTGATATTTGGATTAGAATAGAAACTCTCCTGTTGTCTGCAAGACGAGCTTTCTTCCAACAGGAAATATCAGCTCTAGTAAGTAACTTTCATTGGAATTATGGCAGGAGGAGACATGAAGCCCTTTCATAATAAATTAAATGAGCAATATTTCTTCCACTGGTAACACAATACAATGCTCATTTAAATACAAATTACAAGAGCATCTCAGGGCCCTTCCAGGCAGCCCCAAAATGCGGTACGTGTCTTGCTTTTACCTGAGCCAGACGAATGACACTTTGTTGTTGTTGTTGTTGTTGTTGTTGTTTATTCGTTCAGTCGCTTTCGACTCTTTGTGACCTCTTCATGGAGACCATCCATCCATCTTGCCTTTAGTTGACCCCTCTTCCTTTTTCCTTTCATTTTCCTCAGCATCATGATCTTCTCTAAGCCTTCCTGTTTTCTTATTATGTGGCCAAAGTACTTCATCTTTGCCTCTAATATCCTTCCCCCCAGTGAGCAGCCAGGCATTATTTCCTGGAGTAGGGACTGGTTGGATCTTCTTGCGGTCCAAGGCACTCTCAGGATTTTCTTTAACACCACAGTTTAAAAGCATCTATCTTCCTTCGCTCAGCCTTCCTTATGGTCCAGCTCTCACATCCATAGGTTACTATGGGGAATACCATTGCTTTAACTATGCAGACCTTTGTTGCCAGTGTGCTGTCTGTACTCTTCACTATTTCATCAAGGTTGGTCATTGCTCTCCTCCCAAGAAGTAAACGTCTTCTGATTTCCTGGCTGCAGTCTGCATCTGCACCCCAGGTAAATGTCATCTCAGGTAAAAGCAAATTAATCCAGAGAAAACTGGGTTTTCCCAGTTTGCTCCAGATTAATTAAACACCTGGAAATATCAGGAACTTAAGCTAAGGGGTGGAACCAATTTTGCAGAAAGCTGTGTGATTGGCTTTCTTCTTGGCTCTTCTTTTGATTGGCTGACAAGGAAAAAAAATTGCAGATAGTCCCATCACCCCTCCCCAAACAATTACAGCATATATTACATTGAAAAAAACATAGTTGAAACTCTCCAAAACAACAAATATTTATTAATTGCTCAAAAATGTTTTGGCAACTTTTGTTTCAAATTTTAATGGTTCGGAGGGATTTCTCTCCTCCCGCCCCCCCCCCCCACCTCATGATGTCATTTTTGTGCATCAGAAATACTGTGTAGATGGGCTTCCACTGCTGGCAGGGTCCTCCAGTAAGTCTTTTTTGGGGGGAGGGAATGGGGGACTGGAGGGGAGCTGGTATCCCTCAAGGAAAAGCCCAGTGTTTGGGTAGGGGGTGGGGAGGAAGTGGGTTTATTTTATATCTGGAAGGAACCTCAGCAAAGTTTGATTGCCAGTGAATTATTCAATTGAGTTCAGTTAGTTAGTGTGTTGCATTGGCATTGAATAAATTCCTTTCTTTCCCATTTAGATTGCAAGACATTAATGACCTCATCACACTCATCTAAATCAGTGTCCTGACATTTCCACCCTGTCTTGAGGATAGAACTCCACACTGTCTTCTGACTTCTGTTGGAAGCCCGACCCCTAATCAGTATGGAAATATCACTGTACTCTCCCCCATAATATGGGAAGCTTTCCATGTTGTTCTTGCGCCAACAGAACCAGCAGAGATCCTCTGCAGAATGGCGACACTTCCCACTTGTGATGGGGAAAGCATCGCCGAGAGGGAGCTGTGCGTGTGGTGACAGATTTGCCCTGTTGCCCCTCTATTTTTGTCGTGAAATTAGGCAAAGCAGGACGCTTCACCTGGCCTTTGTGATGAGGCCCTTAAAGTCATTGGCCCCTTCTAAACTGCCATATAATGCAGTTCAAATCAGTTAAACTGGATTATATGAATCTACATTTAACATTTAATGAAGTTTCAAACTGCATTATATGGTTATGTAGATGGGTCCATGCTCAATGTTAAGTCATTGTTAACATACAAATATTCTTATACCTAAGCAGTCAATAGTTTTAGCACATTTCCCATTTATGCTGTAGCCTGGTATTCTTTGGTTGTTGTGAACTTTAACTCCATTTGTTTTTTCATTTCTGTTTTATGGAGCACCTGATCACTTAATTATAGAGCACCTGAGAGATGCTACAGATTATGGAGCCTTGGCCTAGTGTTGTGAATTAAAAGCTTCCAAAGTTGTGTGGTTTTGAAAAACCACACATTCTACAAACAGAACTCATTAAAAGGAATATTTAACTTTGCACAATTCTACACAATTCTCCAAGTTACTTCCCCTCCCACTTTCTAATGTGGTGTTTTCCACAGGGACAGTCTTGCTCCTCTAAGTGTGAATTCAGCATATTTTTAAAAAGTTTTGAACTCCCATGTCAGTTAGATAGTACTGTTGTTGCAAATAATGGTAGAATAAAGAGTTGTTTATAGTAGTTATAAATCTAGCAGACAGTCTTACTGCTGAATTGGCCATTTTGGCGCTGCATTTGTTGTCATGATGGAAGTAATAGTATCCTCCCTCTTCCTGTATACATACATATTTTCCTTTGAACCAAATGTAAGCGTACCATATACCTATTTTGAGAGCCAAATTGCATTTTGGGAATGTAATACAGTTTGAAATCAGACAGCAAAGTCTCCATGCACCTTGTTTTAAAAAGACAATACTCTCATTTATTGCTTATTCTTGTCACCACCAAGGCAGTTCAAGACATGGGGATGGCAGGGAGTTGTGGGGTCTCAAATCTAGGGAGAATGCATATGACCCACAGGTCAAGTGCTGATCATCTCCCCTTCTTTAGAATGTGGAATTCAACTAAAAAGAGAAGGAAGCAGCTATTTTGCTACTGAAAGAGAAGCTCTGAAAAACATTTTAAATTAAATTTGGCCTTTGTCTCAAATCTTGTATTTTTGTTGCCAGATTTTTATATCCAGGATGGAGTCTACCAATTTATACAGTTTCTCCTGGCACCTGCTTCTTCTCAGTGGCTGTAAATCTCTAGGAAGATCCCATGACTTTTGATGAGAAGGGAGAGAAGTGAGCTGAAAATGAAGGGGGGGGGGAGCCACATTGGCCCAGACTTTCAGATATGAAAGGGTCAGAAATATATGTTGCATCCAAAGAAAACTCAGTCTAGCTCTGCATTCCTAATAATTCTGCTGGAAGGGCTCTTTCACTGTAAACACCCCACTGAGGTCTCCAGGATTTAACCTATAGAAACCTTCCCAAGGTCTTATTTTTTGGCCTCGTTTGCCTGGCCACATCTTGCCAAGCATAAGAAATGAAAACGGGTGGGAGAAAAAAAGCCAGTGGCAGTTTTGAAACAGTGCCCAATTAAGACATCCAAACCAAAGACTTTGGTCTTGGTTCTCAAACATCCCTTCATATAATACTTCCCATGGGGCAAGTATTCATTGAGAAAGATCAAGTTGGTTTTAATATAAAGAATGAGAACATACATAACTTAACAGTTTGCACATTTCTCAACTGAACATGCTTTTTCACTGAAGTATGCTCACTAGATGAATTGTTAGCACCTTGTATAGAGCTAGGATAGCAGTTACTAATTATTATTCTACTTCTGTGCAATACGTAGTGTAGAACCAGGAGATTTATGCAGATTTTCAAATCATCCTTATTTTATGGCAGCAACCTTTTAGGACTTTGTGACTGATGATCTTATTATAAAGGCCAGGCAAAGCAACCCGTGTTGCTGGGAAAGCATCTAGTGATGTTTTTACCCTGGTTAGGGAAGGTTGGGAGTTGAGTCACAGGTGACGTTGTCTGATAGCTGCAGTGGGGCTCCATCTCCAAAGCTGGCTCTAAGCGTCCTAGGATGCTTATTTGGAGCCATATGACGAAGTCATGAGAATAACTGGCTAGAAATTAGCAGGAGGTAGATAAAAAATTCAGTGTTGGGAATAAATAAATCAGTAGATATAAAATGTTTGGGCGGATCAAAACTTTTCACCAAAAAGGAACTTAATGGAAAATGAAAGTTTCTGAGAAGTCTCAAAGCTCAACGGACACAACCAAAAGATCTCTGATCACCATTTTTATTACTGCTAATGAGAGAGAAATTTCAAAATGGATGCCTGAGACACACCTTAATGGGGGGAGGGTCTTCCCAGGCTCCCCTTTCCATCATTTTAGGTATTTAAGCTGTTTAATGCTTCCTTACAGATGTTTCTACTTTCCACTCTAGAGGAAAGGTAACTAGTAGTAGTCTTCAGGGAATGAGGGTTTTCTTTTGTTTGCTGGGGGAGTGATAAAAAAGATTAAACTGTGATGCCAAAAAGCAGAGGAGGAGCCGAGATTGGCTCCTGCATGCTTTCATTGCGGAGGGGTTTTCGTACTAGGGGGGGGGGGGAGGGGGAGGTCCCATTATATGCTCCCGGAGGAAACGGGATCTGCGCAAAACTCTAACTTCCATTACTAGACTGTTTTCCTCCATTTAAGAGACCATCAGGGGTGTTTGCATCCACAATGCCTGCCTCCTAAATGTAACAGGATTTGTACTAGACATAGAATATCCTGCTCTTTCCACTCCATATCTGGCTCTCCTGCTTGAGCTCTAAATGTCTATAACTTTAAAATTTAGCATAAAGTTAAAAGCAAATCTCAGTATTAAAATGCTTTTATTCAAAATTAGATGAACTTCATGATCAGAGATGGCAAATTGGGAATTAACAACTAAATAAAGCTTTGATGAGTCCTTATATTTATAAGGAGATCCCAAATCTAAGTCTATGTACTTCCTCCCCACCCCCCTTACACGAGAAAGTCTGAATGCTCCAACACTACTTTTACCAAAGAGCGAAAGAATTATAAAAAGACTTCTGTTTTCTTAAATGTGCAAGAAACTGCCAAGAGTTGGTTCCAGAGCCTTTGGATTAGAATGGACCACCCAAGCTTCACTAATGTTGACTAAGGATTGATCTAATTAGAAGATTCACTTGCTTCCAAAGCATCACTTCAAGGCCAAACAAGACATTTAGAGAAGATCTTCCAGAAAAGGAGGGCCAGTGTGGGATAGGCTATAGGACAATCCAATTACATTACATGATCATGCTTGAACAGTATAATGTAGGTTGGTCGTGCTGCTTATTCCCAGCAAGAAATGATATGGTGGGTAGGTACTACTGTATGGGCATATACACAGAAATTTAAATGAAAGGAACTAATGCTTCTTAAGCTTTAGGTTCAATTCCAGTCATGGAATTTGCTATTTAATCATGAAAGCATCCCATTGGACAATTGTGTTTACTGCAACAATGAAGTTTCAGAAACCTTGTGAAGTCTAGCCATATGTTTTCCCTAGTACTGAAAGTCAGGTGTTCAAAATGAATCTCAAAGGGAAAAAAATAACAAGAACGCTGATTTTGTTTTTAAGAATCCACTTCTCTAGTAAATTTAAAATGCTAAACACTTCATTTGCCGAAGGTATATCAAGTAAGGAAGGCGGAGCGGGGGGGGGGTTGAATCCTTTAGAATGCAAGATGTTTTGTGGGATAAAGTCTTTTTTAAGTGGGTAATTCCTCTTTTCATCACTGGATTCCAGCAAAAGAAGTGGTTTAGAATTTGATCTGAAGTTTACCCATCAAGATACTTCCTGGAGTTAAATGTATTAGTGAATCAGGACTATTAATGATAGGTTTGCACTTTTCTCAACTGTTTTTGTATACTCTCTTTCATCTCAGACCACCACTTACTGCTGAGCAAATAAAACCACATTATCAAGAAGAGAGTTGAAAAAGCTCTGAATTGTCATCTTTTGATGCATGTTTTAGCTAACCAGCCTCTATTATTCTTTTCAAGGAAACAGTTTTAATTTTGAAAAAAATAAATAGGTTTGCTTCAAATCTTTCCACAAAAGCGCAGGAGAGGAAATTGTGCCCATTACTGAAAGTATGATTGTAGTAAGAATTGTACATAAAGGAGATGTCTCAATATTTTAGATGGATGAACTGGGTAACTGTAAACGGCAAAAGAGTATTTGACTGAATGATACATTGCAAAAAGACTGATTCAAAAAGAGAGATGAGACATAAGAATGAAAGAAGGGCTTTGTATGATAGTCTTACAGACATACTGTAACATCCATGTATAAAAAGCACAACTGAGTAATATATCAGTAAACAATAAGAATGGAATTGAACATGCTGTGATGACCCATGGGCCTTGTAGTCCTGCTCAGGACATTGTAATTCCTGATGAAGATGAAAACTTGGGTTTTTTACCTTCCCAGTCTGAACTGGATTCCTCTCAGCCAGATCTTTCCCAGGCAGATCTGGGAACCTTGCACCTGCAAGAAAGTTGTCTCCCAGAAGTATGTCAAACAAGCCCAGAGCCTACTTCTCCCGTGTTCTTGCGCCGGGAGTTTTGTAAACAACAGAGAAGTTTGGAATCAGCTTCGCGCAGGAGTGCGAGGATTGCAGCTAAGAATGTAGCCAATTAAGACTGCTTCTCGTGAGAATCTTTAAGGAGTTTAACATCTGGTCTCAGAGTTTAGCTTTCGTTTCTGATTCCCAGAGAACTGCTTCGGTGGGAAAGTTAGACTCTATATAGGTGTTTTACCCGCGTAGTAACTTCGCGGAGTCAATTCGTCAGCCTACGGAGCGAGTTGTGTCTGGACAGCGCGCTCCGATTCAAGCCTCGCTCCTGCTCAAGCCTTGCCTTGCTATCCAGCCTTCGCCTTGCTTCCCAGCCTTTGTTTATCTACGGACTTTGCCTTGTTTCCCAGGACCAATCCTTGCCTTGTTCCACGGATTTTACCAAGTTATTCCACGGACCTTGTTCTTGTTCCTAGTTACCTTGTTCCACGTTTTAAGCCTTGTTTCAAGTATCAAGTTATTTCCTAGCCTTGCTCAAGTTTATGGACTAAAGGACCTTGTCATCTCCCCTCACTTTGCCTGGCAAAGTGAGTGTTTCGGTTATTGGATTACAACTTTGGACCATAATATTTCTTATTGGACATTGCTTTTTTGGACTAATTTTGACCTTTCCTAAAAGGTCCGCTTCTGAACTAACTTTTACATTTGTTTTTATTAACCTTATATATTTCCTTAATAAAGATATTAGTTAGAATCTGGCCTCTGCGTATGGTTATTGGTGCTCTGTAGCCGGGGTCGTGACAGTTTGACTCCGCCACCCTAAGCACCAATTAACCTTGGCCAGAATGTCTACCGGAACCGTGCCCGGTGGGCAGCCACTGAGCTACACCATCAGCAAGGACGAAGTGGATCGCATCCGCGACAGACTCAACGCCCAGGATGGAGAAATAAAGGGCTTGCGGGAGCGCGGAATCCGCCTCCCGGCCATGGCGTTGCCTACCAAGTTTACTGGAGAAGCTTCTAAGGTTCATGTTTTCCGTCGCCAATGTCAAGCTTATCTAGAGGCCCGTGATGCCGAGTTTCCCCAAGAAGACATCAAAGTGGCGTGGGTTTACAGTCTTCTAGACGGGCCAGCGGCCAATTGGGCGACGGCACTGTTCGACCAAGCCTCTCCACACCTAAGATCAGCGCAACACTTCTTGGACCACCTCAAGGAGACTTGGGGAATCGAGGACAATTTGGAGGCAGCCGGTCACAAACTCCGTCGCCTTTTCCAAGGAGACAGACCTATGTCTCAGTATATAGCCGAGTTCCGAGTGCTGGCCCACAACACCGGCTGGAACGATGTAGCCCTCAGAGGACAATTCCGGGAGGGTCTCAACATTGAAATGCTGGAAGAAATCTCCAAGGTGGATCCTCCCCAGACCCTCGAAGCACTCATTGATCAATGTTTACGGGCTGAAGTCATGATTGCCAACAGGAAACAGTGGGTTCGAGGCCAGGGCAGTAGAGCCGGGGCAAAACCCCCTGCTCCCGCCAGCGTTCAGCCACGTCCAGTGTGGAGACCCCCACCGCCAACCCCATACCCCAGAGGAGGCGAGGAGGTGCCGATGCAGTTGGGCAATGTGCGTCCCAGACTAGATGCCGCCGAGAAGGCCCGTCGTCAACGCTTAAACCTCTGTTGGTACTGCGGGAACGGGGGCCACTTCGCCAGAGAGTGCCCAGCCAAAGGGAAGCCTGCCGCCCGTCTTGCGGCGGCGTCCTCCACGGAGACGAAGGCGTCTGAGCCGACTGGCACACAGCCGGCGGGGGAAGCCAACGACCGGGTGTAGAGAGGCTCGCCAACCCGGTCAAAAAATCCATTCAAGAGCCGCCAACCGGGGTCCTGTTCCTTCTCGTGGTCACATTATGGTCAGCAAAAAGGGGACCCGTCATGATCCACGCCATGATAGACTCTGGAGCTACCAACAATTTCATTGATAGAGAGTATGCCGACTCTCTGGGATTACAATATCATGATTTCAAGAATGCCCGTGTGGTGCAAGCCATAGACGGCCGCCCCCTCAAGACGGGCCCCGTAAGTCAGTGGTCGGAACCCACCAGGATGTGGATAAGGGAACATATGGAAGAGATTTCCTTCTTTGTTACCGAGGTTCCCCATTTCCCTGTGATTTTGGGAATTCCATGGCTGACTCTCCACGACCCTAACATCTCCTGGTCCAACAGAGAACTGCAGTTTGCTTCACCGTACTGCCAAAACCATTGCCTCGTAGCCAAGGTCTGCCATGCCACAGACACCGAGCCCATCATCACCTTGCCAAAGAAGTACTCCGAGTATTGGGATGTATTCAATGAGAAAGAAGCCGAAAAATTACCCCCACATAGACCTTATGACTGTGCCATTGACTTGGTGGAGGGGGCCCCGATCCCGCGAGGGCATCTCTACTCCCTGACTGAACCAGAGCAAGAAGCTCTCAGGGAATTCATAGAGACAAACCTTCGCAAGGGATTCATCAGACCCTCTCAATCCCCAGCCGCCTCCCCAGTGATGTTTGTGAAGAAGAAGTCAGGGGAACTACGCTTGGTGGTGGACTACAGAGCATTGAACAATATCACCAAGCGGAACAGCTATCCCCTGCCCTTAATCTCGGATCTACTGGATCGGCTTCGAGGAGCCAAGGTTTACACCAAGCTGGATCTTCGGGGGGCTTACAACTTAGTTCGCATCAGGGAAGGGGACGAGTGGAAGACCGCCTTCCAGACCAAATTCGGATTATTCGAGTCCCGAGTTATGAATTTCGGTTTATGCGGAGCTCCCGCAACGTTCCAGCATTTTGTCAATGACATTTTTCAGGACTATCTAGACAGGTTCTTGATAATCTACCTGGACGATTTTTTGGTGTTTTCTAGATCACAATCAGAACATGAGAACCACGTCAAAATGGTGTTACAACGATTGCGGGATCATGGACTTTATGCCAAGCTGGAAAAATGCGCCTTTGATCTACAAGAGGTAGATTTCCTTGGTTACCGCATCTCGCCTCTAGGGCTTTCCATGGATCCAGCCAAGGTTTCAGCAGTATTGGAATGGCGGGCGCCAACTAACAAGAAAGAGGTGCAGCGTTTCTTGGGGTTCGCGAACTATTACCGCAAGTTCATTCCAGATTTTGCCCGCTGGTCCGACCCCATCACTAGCTGCATCCGTGGAAAGCAGCCTTTCCGCTGGACTGATCAAGCAGAGAAAGGGTTCCAGCAACTAAAGAAACTATTCACCTCCCAGCCAATTCTACAGCACCCAAATCCTGGAACCCCTTTTGTTGTGCAAGCGGACGCCTCTGATGTGGCAATTGGGGCTGTACTCTTACAACCGGTGGGAGATCACCTCCATCCCTGTGCCTTTTACTCTCGTCAACTAACCACACCAGAGAGAAATTACACCATTTGGGAAAAAGAACTACTGGCCATAAAGGCAGCCTTTGAAACTTGGAGACATTGGCTAGAAGGGGCCAAATTTCCCATTGAAGTCCACACTGATCATCGTAATCTAGAACATCTAAGAACTGCCCGCAAACTAAATCAGAGGCAGCAACGTTGGGCTTTATTCTTCGAACGTTTCGACTTCCAGATTCATTATGTGACCCCAGCCCAGACCAAGCAAGCAGACGCCCTGTCACGTAAACCGGAATACGCTGCAGGACGCAAGGAGACCTTTGAATCCCAACTATTACAACCCGGGAACTTTGCCACGCTCACAGTGGGGAACACCAAATCCATTCCCATTGGTTCAACTTCCTCTACTCCAGGACCCCTCTGTGCTCAAGAAATCAGGGCTAGTCAGCAAGCAGATGCCTGGGCGCAGGACCAACTTCGCCAAGGTCTGCATTTTCCCTTTTCGCTTAAGGATGGGCTGCTTTGCTATAGAAATCATGTTTATATCCCACCCGGACCGGGCAGGGAAAAAGCGCTTCGTCTGTGTCATGATTGCAAACCAGCAGGACACTTCGGACTATTTAAAACCATGCATCTGATCCTAAGGGATTTTTGGTGGCCCAAGATCCGCAAGGATGTGGAAAAATATGTCAACACCTGCCCAGTATGCCAGCGCTCCAAGATAAGAAGGGAGAAGCCCTCAGGGCTTTTACACCCCCTTCCTACCCCATCTCGCCCATGGGAAATAATTTCTGCGGATTTCATCACTGACCTACCACCTTCCTGTGGATTCACCACGATCTTAGTGGTGGTGGACCTTTTCACCAAGTTAGCCCATTTCATTCCCTGCGAAGGCCTCCCCACGGCCAAAGAGACTGCGGATCTATTCCTTCAACATGTTTTCAGACTACATGGATTGCCCAAGAGTTTAGTCACAGACCGTGGATCTCAATTCACCTCTCGTTTTTGGAAGGCGCTACAAAAACTATTGGGCATAGACTCTCGCTTATCTTCAGCTCATCATCCCCAAACAGATGGGCAAACGGAGCGCACCAATGCCACTTTGGAGCAGTATCTTCGCTGTTATGTAAACTACCAACAGGACAATTGGGCTTCTCTGTTACCACTGTCTGAGTTTGCCTACAACAATGGAGTTCAAGCTTCTACAAAAGAAACGCCGTTCTTTGCAAACTACGGCTTCCATCCACGTTTCTTTCCCCCTGTCATTGAAACTTCAGAAGTTCCCGCAGCAGAGGATTGGCTGCAGGAACTCACAGCGGTGCAACAACTTTTGCTCCAGCAACTGGACCAAGCCAAGGAGGACTATAAACACCACGCTGACAAACACCGCCAGCCGGGCCCCGAAATCAAGGTAGGAGATCGGGTTTTTCTGTCCACTCGCTTTCTGCCCTCCCACCGCCCTTGCCGGAAGTTAGATGCCCGTTTCATTGGCCCCTATCCAGTGGTGGCGCAATTAAACCCCGTGACTTTCAAACTCCAACTTCCGCGTTCAATGCGCATTCACCCAGTGTTTCACCGTTCCCTGCTCCTTCCGGCGGATGGTGTGCGTCCTGATACAGACCAACCGGCCCCCCCTCCTGTTTTGATGAATGGGGAGGAGGAGTTCGAGGTTGAGGACATTTTGGATTCTCGCTTTCACCGCCGCCGCCTACAATATCTCATTGACTGGGTGGGTTTTGGCCCTGAGGAACGCTCTTGGGAAGACGCCTCCACAGTCCATGCTCCTGAGCTAACCCGTCGCTTTCATCAGACCTATCCCGCCAAGCCGCGACCTCGCGCCTCGGGGAGAGGGCCCCAGTTTGGGAGGGGCCTTGAGGAGGGGGATAGTGTGATGACCCATGGGCCTTGTAGTCCTGCTCAGGACATTGTAATTCCTGATGAAGATGAAAACTTGGGTTTTTTACCTTCCCAGTCTGAACTGGATTCCTCTCAGCCAGATCTTTCCCAGGCAGATCTGGGAACCTTGCACCTGCAAGAAAGTTGTCTCCCAGAAGTATGTCAAACAAGCCCAGAGCCTACTTCTCCCGTGTTCTTGCGCCGGGAGTTTTGTAAACAACAGAGAAGTTTGGAATCAGCTTCGCGCAGGAGTGCGAGGATTGCAGCTAAGAATGTAGCCAATTAAGACTGCTTCTCGTGAGAATCTTTAAGGAGTTTAACATCTGGTCTCAGAGTTTAGCTTTCGTTTCTGATTCCCAGAGAACTGCTTCGGTGGGAAAGTTAGACTCTATATAGGTGTTTTACCCGCGTAGTAACTTCGCGGAGTCAATTCGTCAGCCTACGGAGCGAGTTGTGTCTGGACAGCGCGCTCCGATTCAAGCCTCGCTCCTGCTCAAGCCTTGCCTTGCTATCCAGCCTTCGCCTTGCTTCCCAGCCTTTGTTTATCTACGGACTTTGCCTTGTTTCCCAGGACCAATCCTTGCCTTGTTCCACGGATTTTACCAAGTTATTCCACGGACCTTGTTCTTGTTCCTAGTTACCTTGTTCCACGTTTTAAGCCTTGTTTCAAGTATCAAGTTATTTCCTAGCCTTGCTCAAGTTTATGGACTAAAGGACCTTGTCATCTCCCCTCACTTTGCCTGGCAAAGTGAGTGTTTCGGTTATTGGATTACAACTTTGGACCATAATATTTCTTATTGGACATTGCTTTTTTGGACTAATTTTGACCTTTCCTAAAAGGTCCGCTTCTGAACTAACTTTTACATTTGTTTTTATTAACCTTATATATTTCCTTAATAAAGATATTAGTTAGAATCTGGCCTCTGCGTATGGTTATTGGTGCTCTGTAGCCGGGGTCGTGACACATGCACTGCAGACAAGAAAATGCTTAGGGGTGGTGGGAGTGAATGAGTATTTAATTGACTGCCTTATTTATTTCACACAATAGCTTGGGTTTATCTCAACATCTCAGAATAGTACCATTTAGAACAGTCTAAAAACAATTAGAACAATTTTAGAAGACTACAAGCATATTAAACCATTCAACAAGGCATCTGGTCACTGAAACAAGACATCACAAACCAGGACATTTATCACCCAAAACAATAGCTGTGGCAGCACAATGCAGCCCTCTAGTGTTACGATGGTACAAGATGAAAATGGCCCTCAGGCCCACAAAACATGCTCATCACTGCTTTAGAGCTACTCTGGAAGATTATTCCTAGAAGGTCAAGGATCTACAAAGCAACAGGAAGGATGGCTCATGAAGATCTCCTGGAATATATATGTGTGTGTGTGTGTGTGTGTGTGTGTGTTTAACTGAATACAGTATTATTTAAATGTGGAACTAATTGAATTGTTCTGTTGCTCTCAGTCTGGACTCTATGTCTATTTTGCTTTCAATTTCATATTTTACTTTATGGAATAAAGTGCTTTTGGAAGATCAATAGAAATGAACCTCCAAAAGAACATATCAATAATCTTTAATTGTATTTTTTCTGATTGGTGAGCACTATCTCATATACAGGAGAAAGAAATGTATATATCTGCCACCATACCATGGTTTGCATTAAGCAGCTTTCAACTTGTTTTTAAGATATGTTGCTAGTTTCCAGCTTTGAACAAACCACATACTTAATCTCTGGAAGCTGAATAAATATGAATCCTCAAATAAGCTCCATAACCTTGCATTCTGTTATTTTAGATGTTTCTTTATCCCTAACACTCATCTGGTTATCCCCCAATGCTATTGTTGTAGCTTTGCTTCCATTGTACTAGTGGAATCGGCAGCCCCCCTCCTTCATCTGATTAGGTGAGATAGTCTCCATTCCAAAGAGATTTCAACAATAGTCTACAGCTGTGCTTGACTTCTACAAAGCCAGGGCTGAAGGATTCTCCATCAAATTCTAACAGGTCTTTTGGCTGAGCCTGTCTTTGTTGAGCCGACCACGTATGTGCTTGATTGGACTCTGAGGCTTAGTTCATCCGGTTACCTAAACGTATATTTATATGGTGTTCACAAATCTGGTTTTTCTGAAAAGTTCTAGGCTGTAATTACACGACACAATCAACCACATTCCTTTGGGATTCTTCCCAAGTTTATTTAAGAAAAAGAAAACGTTATTATGGAAATTACAGCCCACTTTTCTTCTTTCATTTCTCTCTCTCTCTTTTCTTTTAATGGAGCATTTTTGCATTAGTTCATAAAACCACAAGAATGTATGTCAGTTTAATAGTTTCCTGTCAAGGATAGCCTTTCAAGTTGAGCTGTCAGTTAGCAAGATTGGTGTAACAGCTGAGGTTAAGAAGCTATCCAGCCAATGACCCCTTGAAGTGAATGGATGGTTGGGTGATTGTGGGATGTCTCATTTTCCCCTGATCCAAACTACTTTTGCTTTTTTCCATCCCAACAGATGCACAAAAGAGTTAGCTATGGTCTCTGGTTTTCATCACTGAGATATGTGTGAGCAGTGAGTGTGCTGATATGAAAATACCCCTTAGGGTTGTTTGCGCTGCCTGAAAACAATGCTGGCAGTCTTTTATCTGCAGGTGGATGGACAGCTTAATACCACAGAATTTTCCCAGCTGACTTTCATTTATAGGCTGGCCTTTGGGTGGGGTTGTGTGGGTTGAAGATGTACAACAAAAGCACTCTTCTTGGACTTTGCATGTGGGTTGCTGTCTTTGAGCCTGCATGAAGTTGCTTTATATTTTTATAACTGGCACACAGACAAACTAGGGACTCAAATCCTTGGATTTTTAAAACAAACGCTAATGTGTAACCACACCAATAATTATTTTCTTCATATCAGTTTTAGAATTCCATCACATATAATTAGCAAAACAATTAACTCATAGGTGTTAAGGAGTAATAGGATATGAGCCCACCACATCACAACAAATATTGGAGGGTGGTTTCTTTTGATGGGGGCTTCAGAGATGTGCATTTTCTTACAAGCTTTATTTGCACCTTGAGAAATATTTCCCAGGCTTTTAATTATTTGAGATGGGTTGCTAGCTTTGTGTGGCTTCAATTGTGTATTTAGATTTTTTTAAACCCATTTAACAAAATCTTTCACAAAGAACTCCTCAAGAATCTTAAGAAGAATGAGCCATTTTATGGATCACCAACTGTAGAAGTTACAGGTGTGGGGAAGAATTTGGACACATCATATTCTCTCAATGATAGATTCACTAGAAGTTAGTGAATGTGAAGACACATGACCAGGAAAAAGAGGAATGAAACTGTTTCAATGGTGGATGAAAGCAAGTAGCAGAATACCCAAGAATCTACATATGAACTAATGCTACTTTACCAATGATATGGTTGTTCAGAATGGTAAAATCAGAAGAAGATGATAAATTGCTCCAGAACTGACCTGGCCTAAGAGAGTAAATATGTAACACATAGCAGAAAAAAATAATTCATGTACAACATAAATTCAAAGTGGTATACAACATATGTTTACAAGCCCCCCCCCCCCAATTCACATGCACACTGTTAGGATCAATTGGTTACTAGAAACACTTAGGAGGAGGGGCAGTAAGTTTTTATAGTCATTATTGAGAAGCTCCAGACCTATATCCATTTATCTGAAACCAAATTCAATTGAACTCAGAGATACTTCCTTCTTAATAGAGCTATCTAGGACTGAGCTGTGACCGATACAACAAACAGTGTTTTTGGAGGGTCAATCTCCCATGACAGAACCTCCACCACAAAAGATCAAATTCTTTTACCATCAAAGACCATGGAACTTCACTTCCTGTTTTAAATAAGCTCTCTTTTGGGCATAAAATGACTGGGGCTGAGAAGAGTTATAGCAAAAATTCAATCAGATGGCCCTTCCTGTCTCAGCGGACTTGATTCCAAGACATTCCGTAAACTGAAGACTCATATAAACAATAATCTTGGGATCTATCAAGAGTTCAACCTTTGATCAACCCTATTGCACATGCTGACAAATTCATATACTAACAACATTCATTCTGTGCCATAGGCTGGGCTGTGGCACAGCTGGTTAGTATCCAGTACTGACCGAGAGATTGTTGGATTGAAGCCTGGTTTGGAGTTAACTTCCCAATGTTAATAGCCTAGCTTTCTGCCCACCTAAGCAGCTCGAAAACAGCTGTGTCTGTAAGTAGAGAATTCTAGGTACCGCTTAATGCGGGGAGGCTAATTTAACTTAATTTATGACACCATAAAACTTCCAGCGATGTGCAAAGAACATGAGGTAGTTCTACCATTAAAAAAAGGACTTGGCATCACAGTGAATGATGAAGTGGCAACTCCCCCTGTGGCTGGAATCGAGCATACTCTCATGAAGCCGGAAGCTGGAGAATGTGAAATAGACTCTGCTATCTGTCTGTATATGTAGTATGTCTGATAATGGCATTGAATGCTGTTCTGTCCTGTCCTTTCTGTCCAAATGGCATTAAATGTTTATTTATTTATTTATTTATTTCAATTATTTATACCCTGCCCTTCTCACCCGAGGGGACTCAGGGTGGCTTACAAGTGGCAATTGATGCCGTTACACGTTATACAATGAACTAAAATGTTAAAACAGTTAAAACAGTAATAAAATACAATATACAAAGTTTAAAACAATTAAAAGTGCTTATGCAATTCATCCACCAGACCTTATACAAGAGCCTTAATTCAGACTGTGTCCAAGCTAACACATGCATATTCTTCAAACACCTGTGTACATAGCCAGGTCTTCAGTTTACCATGTATGTGTCCTGTGATCCGCCCTGAGTTCCCTTGGGGAGATAGGGTGGAATATAAATAAATTATTATTATTATTATTATTATTATTATTATTATTATTATTATTATTATTCTCCTCTCATGGTCAAGCTAGATGTTAAGGGTGATGAACATTCTCAATGATTCAACTGGTTTATTTTACATTTATCCCTATCCATAAGCATGAGCAATCAAATTAGCAAATTAAGCTTGTGTTTTCCTTCCAAAGGACAATAAGAAAACAAAGCAAGATACACAGGTGAATAAAACCACACGACAAATTGATATATTTCATCACTTGCGAGCAGCTTTACAAAAAAGTTATAAAGACATTGTCTAGTTTAACTGATAGCGTTGATCCAGATCATCTTAAACAAAATGAAGGTTTTTGAAAACCGCAAGATTTGCAGATAGAAAAAAAAAGAGAAAAGTGAGCATTATCAATGGCTAAGAATGTTGATATGACTGGCTAGAAAATGAGCAAGTAGGTGTCATGGACAGCTTAAGCATAGATGAGAAGATGCTGGTGAACATTTAATGGTTGAGCTGGAGCCTGGGCTTCTGACAGTAGAAATGAAATGAAATAGAATGGAATAGAGCAACTTGCACAGAAAAGTGCAAGATACACGTTTTGGGGTACTTTATTCTAAGCAGTAAGCCCAAATCATATTGTTAATTGTTGCTAGGGCAGATGTACCAATTCCACCAAACTTCCTCTTCAACAGTGGGATGTCCTGCCTCAGAGTGTGATAGCACATCCTTCTTTAGAAAATTTAAACAGATGACCATCTCTCAGGAGTGCTGCGATTGGGTAGGTTGGACTGAATGGCCCTTGTGGTCTTTTTTTAACTCCATTATTTTATGATCCAATGGTTATTTGATAAGCCAACACTCAGGTAAGTTCTATTAAAGGTTCCCAACCCCTTTTTTGACCAGGGCCCATTTTGAACAATGACCACTCTCCAACATTAGTACCAAAAGGGTTACAAATCAGTTTTTGGTCAACTTTAGATTTGGTTTGGTTATTTGGGGTGCTGATTCAGAATATTGCATTGGATAGACCATATCAGCTCTGCAGAAAGGAGAAGAAATAAAAATAAATAAAATATAATAAATAAGGAAGTAGGTTCACAGACCAGATTTTCGTTCTCGTTGCCCACTGTTGGGCCACAGTCCACAGGTTGGGAACCACTGCATTAATGTAATAGTGTACACTTGTAGGACTAAAATTGCCTAAAGTGTTCATATCTATCTTAACTCTCATGAAACAGCAGTCTTATTTCATCCCAATCGTATCTGCAAGATTTTTTTCAAATGTATGTGAGCGATTACTTTAACAGACATGTTTCATGGCTATTGCCTTTGAGTAACACAAATTGATTCATCGTAAGTGGTTCTCACACTGTAGTTCTGTTAGGTTTTTTCAAAAAGATATTTATCAGGATAATGTTTCCTCATAAAACATCTGAATAGGCTGCTAAACCAAAGGCTTTAGAAGTTTTTTGAATATGCATTTAACCACTCATACTGCATCATACCTCTTAACATCAGGAGGTAGCAAGTGTGCTTCAAAACTATGCTCTAGAAAATACAGTGTGGCTGAAGGTTTATGCGTTTCCCAGAAAATAGCTTTCTGGACAGAACAGTCCCAAGATCTTTCTATTGCTTTCGTGCTTAACATTTCTTCTGAACAATAAAATACTTACACTTTTAAAGTTTGAAAACATTTTTTTTCAAAGTTACTCTGAATTTTTGCTAGTAATGGTAATCATGTTTAAGAAAGAAAACTATATAAATACATTTGGCAGTTTTAGTATTTTTTCTAGTCGAAAGGCAACAGAAGATCTGAAACAGTAATACATAATTACAGCTATGTTTCTATTCCTAAAAATGACAATTTTCAGCAAGATAAATAATTGGTTTCAGCATTTCTGAATGTGTATCTTTTTCCTATTGAAAGGGTTAAATTATCATTGTGATATTTCACAGTATTTGGAAGTGTGAATTTTGATGTACAGAATATGTTCTACCATTGTTTCAGGATGGATCTGTCTACATTGCATAATTCATTTAATTGTGCATCACGTTATCTGCTATGATTCAGTCCTTTCAAATCATTATAGCTGCTGTTTGGTGAGATGCAAAATACCTTGCAAAACTATAGCTTCCATGATTCCATCACATTCAGCCATTTTGTTGAATGTGGATAAATGAAATCAAAGATATCAGTCCTGCAGATATGAGGATCATACTGTATAAACTAAATGATTCTAGTTAGTCTGGAGAATGATATGGGAATGAACAACAGTGCAATTGCATATATGTATAGCTATTAGGAGTACTATGCAAATCTGACAATTTCATAGTCTCTTGCATTTTATTATTTTAAATTTCACATTATTTCTGTTTCTGATAATTTAAAAAATATTATGAAACAATATTCTCATTTATTTTCATGTAGCATTTGAATAGATAATATTCCTACTACAAATTTGGATAGAAGAACTTTGAATGTCAGCTGTACTTAACAAAACTTCAATTGTGCAGCAATTTAATTCATCTGAGACTTTGCAAAATGTCACAGCACATCATTACCTGGCTACATAAATATATAGCGGAATGACATATTTCTACAGCAAAAGTGATAGCAAAATTGTCTTGCTGATTGGAAGGTTCTTGGAATTGTAGTCCAAAAAAGTAACTTTTTTAAATTCTGAAAATGGCTGTATATAAACCTTTGCTGCCACAGTGTCTGGCTTTAGTGAGTGCTGCAAACAAATTCCACTAGCTGACTGTCTCTAAAGACACTGTAATTTCCACCATCGACGGGCCTGCTCAGTCATAAAGCATCCTTCCTGGCAGCCTACATCTTAAGAGATGAACAGAGCATGCTTTGAATGCAGCATATCCATACCTCATCAGCAGGCAAATATACATACTTTACAAGAGAAATCACACCTTGGGTATTTTCATTTCCCTTTTCAAATCAATCAGAAGCTTTAAGATAGATTTTATGAGCATCTCTTTAGCATTTGTTGAAGAAAAAAAATCTTGATGAATATACAAACTGCTCCATTCAGTGCTTGCATTGGCAAGAGATATCGTACTGGAACATAACTGTTAAGCAACAGATGGGGATATGCTTAAACCACAAACATTTGGAACCCTTTGCTAAATGCCCCAAATGCTTTCTGGTTTCGTGTGGAGTGAGGATGTAGCAGTGCACAGTGGAGGAAGGCTAGTTTGACATCTAATGCAATAAAAGACTGAACATGCAGGGTTCCTGAAAATTCACCACAGTTGTCAAGTAAGTGGGTAGCATATCTTTCTGATTACAAATCATTTCAATCAGTGCTCATAATATTAATGAAGAAGACTAAGAGTGGTTCTACATGGGCACTTTATCTTGGGACGAATCTGGAGGGTCAAATTCTGGATCAGCCCTAGGATACTATTCACCACCAGCCCCAGGTCACTCCAGAGGAAGAAGAGAGTCCATTCATCCTCTCCTGTTCTAGTCATAGTGTGTCACAGACAGAACGCCACCAAGTAAAGTTCAACACAGTTTATTAAAGTTACAGAACTGAAAAATGCCCGTAAGAAACAAAGGACTAGGCAAACACTTGCCTTCAATGTGAAAAGATATAAAAAGACTCCGCTGGTACTAAAAACGGTTCAAAAGATAAACCGGATTAAACAGGAGTTTAATCCGGGTTAAATCAAAAATGCTTACTTCAGCCTGGCAATTTAAACAAACAAAAGTTGATAAACAAAGATTCAATGTAACACAAATAACTGGCAGCAGATTCCTCTCTGCTACTCAAAAGCTACAATTGAGTAACTAAGGTTGTTACTCCTCCGTGCAACGAGCGAAATCCGGGTCCAGGCACATCAATCAGAGTAGCAACGGTCAGCAGGGTCCCAATCCGGTCCAGGGTCGAAAGCCAGGTACAGACGTCTTTAGTTCACAAGATCCACCGATAGCCACAGAAGGGATAGTCCGAGGTCGTAGTCAGTCAGTCAGTCCAGCGTCAATCCAGAGTAGACAATTAATGTCTGTCAAAAAGACGACGGAGGTCCAAGCTATCAAGATTAAACACAGGTTGCACAGAAAAAGCCCACACAGTTCCTCCCGCCGTCTATGCCCAGTGTCCTTGGTAACTTACGTATTCAGCAAACGAATCACACCCGTCTTCAGGAAGTTCCCCAACAAAAGCCCAAGCGTTCGTCCAGATTACCTTGCCCAACGCAATTAGCCATTGATTCTAGACCCCATTTTATGCCAGTTCACAACTCCTCATCGCTGTCAGCTGCTATCCTAATTCCAGGTGCCTCATCATCATCATCCTCATCAGAGCTAAAACACCTTTGACTACGCCCCACAGCATCCCCAGCTGTGGATCCCGTTCCATCCCTCCAGCCCGTCCACGGGTCCGATCCTGCAACCCGCCAGTCGCCTCCCATGCTATCATTGCCGGCGGCACCCAAATCCTCCCTCACACGAGTCCATTCCATGTCATCCTCCTCTGAGCTAACCATCTCTTCCTCCATTCCCTCGGTAAAACCCTCAAAGGAGTCTTCGTCTGTTGGTTCTGCAAATAAGTCCCGGAGTCGTTTCCTTTCGCGCTCCTCAAGAGAGTCTGACTCTCGAGGAGTCTTACGACCTCGTCTCCTAGTATCGGAGCCAGAAGGCTCAACCATAACATAGTGGCAGTCACTGCATGTGACATGGTTAGCATCCATCACTCATTGCATGGAGTGGTGTTAGCCACCAGAGCAACATGGAAGAGGGGAGGCAGTAGGGTAGAAATCACCTCTCCCTCCTTTGTCCAGTCACACTTGCATTCTAGCCAACACCGGTTCAGGTAATAAGTAACATACACTTTCCATGTCATTCTCGATGGCTGCTGCCACAATGAGAATAGTGAATGCCACCTCATGCCCCAGGGCCAAGCGAGCCCAATTAATATGGGATGGTCATGTAAACAGTTGCAGCTGGTTCCATCTTGGATCCAGTCAAACTGCTTACATGGACTCAAGGTCATGATTTGCTTTAGATTCCCATGAAAAATTCAGAGTAACCTACAACTTTTAAAATCCAGTTCAAATCTGAATCAGCTCCATTGATCATTCAGCCATCATGGGTTAGTGTATATGTGCCCCAAATCTTTGTCATTCACTGATCTTAAGAGCCTAGGAAGTGTTAGATACTTGGAAGGATTAGAATCTTCCCAGGTTTAATTATACCTTCAGATGTTCTTCGGCTCTTGACTGGTTCCTTGTTAAGTCCTTCATAGGGAAAGCAATATTTAGCCACTGATGGAGAATGAATTGAGGAGACCACAGGCAGAAAAGAGCTTCTTAGTACAGCTTAGAAATAAAAAGTGCTATGTTTTCCTCTTACTAAATTGAGCAGTAATAACAGAATGTTAGGCAATGATACTCTTAGAGCAACAGGAAACTGAGTGCCAGTCATCCCCAGAGAGCTATTGGGGGGTGGGGTGGGGACTGATTCATAAGCAACTAATAAAAATGTATAGAGTTTCATTTTGGACAGTAATGCTGTCTTTTTTTCTTACTTAACAGGGTATAGCAACTACTTACAGTACAAGTTAATTTGATCTTATGTCTACTTTCTTACGTTCCTCTTTGTTTCATTGATATCATGTGTTCAGTTCAGTGGTTATTGTACTGTTTGATTCCCAGGCCCAGTGATTCTATTTCATTCATCAATGTGGCCATTCATAGCACAGAGCATTCAGCTCTATTATTTATTTGGAAATCTGGCAAGTTGGTTAGGCTGCCTCTTACTACATGCATAACTGGCTCTCTTATCCTCGATATAAGCCCAATGATGCACTTGACAAGGCACTTTTAAAATGTTTAAAATTTCTTATCTTTGATGTTGTGCAGATGAGTAACACAGAATCTTAAAGGAGCTGGCTGGTTCATGGCCATTGGCCAGAGGTGTTACTGCTTTAAGTGGTGGCAAATTTCTGCCTCCAGTTGTCTCTCCTAGTTCCTTCCATTGTCTTGCCAAATTACTTTTAAAATAACATCATAGTGCTTAGCAGAAAGGGTAGAAGAAAGATCTACCACATCACCACTCTGCAGCAACACCCTTGATCCATACTTCAAAATGTTAGTGCTATATGACCCAAGTTGTCATTGTTAAAGTTACCAAGGACTTTATCACACTAGTCTGCTGTCTCGCCACAATTTTGTTACTGTAGGAAATAGAAACATGCTGGTTTTAGACCACATTTCTATGTAATCTATTCTCCTGCAGTCTGTCTTCTGCACAGTTTCCACAATCCTGTGTTCCTGCCCTCTGCCATACCCAGCAAGCCTACTGGATTTTATCATTTTCTTTATTTTTACCACAACTTTGCAATTATGGTAATATGATAAAAAGTAAAAACAGAAAATGTTAGGAAGAATAATATGCAGGGTTTGAAAAGTTAGAAATAAATAGTTGCTGTTATATTTCCAAGGACACCAGAAGTGACAACTGTAATTTCAAACTATATTCTTAATTTTCATGTGTTCCAAAAGTTTTTAATTTGGTTTATTTGTTTTTATTTATTTATTTATTTATTTATTTCCAACATTTATATCCCGCCCTTCTCACCCAAAGGGTGGCTTACAACAATGGCAGTAATTTGATGCCTACACAAGATCAATTAAAACCAGGGATCCCCAAACTAAGGCCCGGGGGCCAGATGCGGCCCTCCAAGGTCATTTACCTGGCCCCCGCCCACCCTCAGTTTTAGACTTAGTCCAAAATGGCACGCAGCAACAACAATCCTACTTAACTTGAAGGCACGCGGCAACAACAATCCTACTTAACTTGACTATCTCATTGGCCAGAAGCAGGCCCACACTTCCCATTGAAATTCTGATAGGTTTACACTATGTTGGTTAAAATGTTTTTATTTTTAAATATTGTATTGTTCTTTCATTTACTAATATTGTCCTGTGGTGATAATATAATATATTGTGTATACATATAATATTGCTAATGATATGATAATGTAATCTATATATATAAAAGGGTAATGAAATTTCGGCCTAGGACAAAACAACAAAACTACACATCCCAGAAACACTAAACTTGGCAGCACAACCCCTCATCCATGCCTCTACGTTCATACAACAAAAAGCTCTAGCTACTCCAGAAAACGGCCAGGCTTTGAGACTGCAAGGCTGTTCACTGCTATTCCACCCGGCCAACAAAGGATTCCCATAAGCCACAGCAAGGCTAGTACAATATAATATTTATTTATTACAGTATTTCTACCCTGCTCTTCTCACCCAATAGGGGACTCAGGGCAGCTAATAATAATAATAATAATACAATACAATACAATACAATAATATTGTATAATATAATATTAATTATATATTATATATTAAATGTAATATTATTCATAATATTACGGTATAGTGGTATAGTACAATATAGTAATATCTATATATATAAAAGGGTAATGAAACTTTGGCCTTGGACAAAACAACAAAATTACACATCCCAGAAACACTAAACTTGGCAGCATGACCCCTCATCCATGCCTCTACGTTCATACAACAAAAAGAAAAGAAAAATAAAGTCCTAATTAGAGGGAGAGGAATACTTGTTTTTATTCCAATTGCTGCCAGTTAGAAGGCTAAGCTCCGCCCACTTGGTCTCCTAGCAACCCACTCAGCCCAGGGGACAGGCAGAGTTGGGCCTCACTTAGGCCTCTTCCACACTGCCTATAAAATACAGATTATCAGATTTTAACTGGATTATATGGCAGTGTAGACTCAAGGCTCTTCCACGCAGCTATATAACCCATTTATAATGGACTTAATGTCAGGGGAAAAGCTTTACCCTTTACCTTAACTACCACCAGTTCCTCAATACTTTATTTCCCATACCACCATACTTTGCCACAGCAACACGTGGCCGGGCACAGCTAGTATAATTCTAATATTGTGCTATGCTAATAATATAATATATTGTATGCACATACAACTTGTAAGCCGCTCTGAGTTCCCTTTGGGATGAGAGAGGGTGGGGTATAAATGTAGTAAATAAATAAATAGTTGTTGGGGAGTTTTTTGCACTACAAATAAGACATCATCATCATCATCATCATCATCATTTAATTACTTATTAATCGCCCTCCATCCACGATGCTCTAGGCGATTTACAAGACATGTGCAGTGTGCATAGAAATTTGTTCGTATTTTTCCCCCAAATGATAATTCAGCCCCTCAACAATCTGAGGGACCATGAACCGGCCCTCCACTTCAAAAGTTTGAGGACCCCTGATTAAAACTATTAAATACAATATAAACATTTTAAAACAATTTTAAAACAAATAGTCAGATCCATTCATCCACAAAAACCTCATGCTTTAGCCATAAGACAGTCCGTGTCATCTTTGCTATTATTCATTAAATGCCTGAGCACATAACCATGTTTTTAGGGTTCTTCTGAAGCCCAAAAGTTTTGGAGCTTGTCAAATATCTCTGGGGAGGGTGTTCCATAGCTGGGGAGCCACCACCAAGAAGGCCCTGTCCCTCGTTCCCACCAGCCGCACTTGTGAGGCAGGTGGGACCGAGAGCAGGGCCTCACCAGGTGACCTTAGGGATCTTGCTGACTTATAGGAGGAGATACGTTCGGACAAATAGATTGGGCCAGAACCGTTTTTTCAAGGATATAGCAATGGAGAGGTCCATAAAGGCATTACCTCCCCAAAATTTGAGGAAAAAAACATTCAAGTAAGTAACACCCTTAAAGTACCCAGAATTCTTTTCTCCTAAACAATAGATATTAATTCCTGTCTGATCTAAATGAAAATTATTTTTGCATTTAAAAAGGTGCATACAATGCCTTAATGAAAGAAAGATAAATGTCTTTCATGGGTATTCACAGGAAAGCACTCAAGTGCTTCAAGACATAGCTTTTTATGTTCCACAACAAAGTACACTTTCTATGTAGAAGTTAGTTAGAACTATCTAATTAGCTTGTAGGCTCTATGGATGATACCCCTTTCCAGAACAAATCTTGAAAATGGTCAAAATATAGACTCTTATTAACCAGCACCTGGGGAATTGGTAGATGCTGGATAAACGAGGTTTCCGGTTGCTTGAAGGCTACTATTCAAATAAACCTAACTAACACCCCATCTATACCATAAATTCTGTATTGACTTGATATTAATATTGAATTACAGTAATTAAAAGCAAATTAATACAAATAAAGACAAACTTTTATATAAAATATTATTTCTTCATTTTTTGCTGTGTGCTTGAGAGCTTTGGTTACTTGAGTTCTGGTAGACTGTGGCCCCTTCCACACAGCTGAATAAAATCCACATTGAACTGGATTATATGGCAGTATGGAATCAGATAATCCAATTCAAAGCAGATATTGTGATTATCTGCCTTGATATTATAGGTTATATGGCTGTGTTGAAGGGCTCTGAGAGTCTACTGTATTTTGAAGCATTGCTAAACATTTTCTACAAAAAGTAGCTCTAGTTCAGGCCTAGTGGGCTATATTATTGGCTTCATCTACATGACTAGCCACCGGTGGAAGTTAAATAAAATTTATTTTATCAGTGCTGCTCAGGAAGTCTATTTACCTAAAAGTATTTTTGTTGATAAAAATGTATGTTATCATTGGCACATTTGCCAAAATTCCTAGTGTGAAGAAACCATCCACAAAAAGGGAAGTAATTGGCAAAATGAAAATGTGCTCTGTATGGCACCAGCTTTTATGGCTCCAGTTGTGTAAATGCTTATATGCCTTGGGACTTTTGCACTGGTCACATGCCAAAACTCTGAAAAATGTTCCTAGGGAGTAGTCTCTCTTACCCTGATAATAACCCAGACCCAGACCAAAACAAGGGATTGTATCACCTTTGGAGTTTCATCTCAAATGCCAGAAAAAATATAAGGAAGCTATGGAGTGAAGTATCTATGTCCTATCAGTCTTGAATTTTCACTAATGAAGTTTGAGAAAGATTCCTTTTCCCATTCTCTTCGGGATTCTCTTGTCACCTCTTGAAAATGAGTGATTAAATTGGAATGGAGTCTGATATACATTGAGGAGTAACTGTTACGAGCCATTCTGTAAATGATATATAAATGACATGAGTTGTGAAGCCTATCAAGCCTACAAATTAAAAAAAAAAAAGGGGGGGGGGGTAAAAGTGCAGCCCTTGGGACTAGCACTAATTCCCCAAGTCCCCAATAATCCCCAAAAGAATTTGCCCCAAAGTCCCCAGTTTTAGGTCATAAAATACCATTAAAAATTTAGAGAGCTAAAACTGATTTGTGGAGAGATATCCAACACTGAAACAGCAGGATTCCCTAAAACAGCCCCAAAACTGAGTGGGCATTACATGACATTACATCTATCATTCCAAATGATTTCCAGAGCAGCATGTTTTGTGGCCTGTAGGACCTTCAAAGAAGGCAAATAGCAGGTGAAGCAGCTTGCTGGGCTGTGGAAGGTATCCACCCCTGCTGTGGGCATACTAGGTAGACATCAGCCTATTGAGAACTGGAGAATTGCAAAAGTAAGGAAGATGTTGAGATTTTCATTGGGTTTCAGAATACAGTAGCCCTGTGTATTACACGAGACATCTATTTCAGGGCCCTTTGTGTAATACAATGTTTGCATATAACCTGGAACATTATTTTTCTTAACTGAAATGAATGGTATCTTCTGGCTGAAGCGTATCAAGGAATCACACAGAAGGATCTAGTTCAGTTGTTCTCAAACTGTAGATCCCCAGATGTTTTGGCCTTCAACTCCCAGAAATCCTAACAGCTGGTAAACTGGCTGGGGTTTCTGGGAGTTGTTGGCCAAAACACCTGGGGACCCACAGGTTGAGAATCACTGACCTAGTTATACCTATAGATGTGTTCTCTCTAGGCCTCCAGCATGACTGTTGGCATTGTTAGGTTCTCCTGTGCTATTTTATGGTATTCAAGGAACATATACCATATATACTCGAGTACAAGCTGACCTGAATATAAGCCAAGGCACCTAATTTTTACCACAAAAACTGGGGAAACATATTGACTCGAGTCTAAGACGAGGGTGGGAAATGCAGCAGCTATTAGTAAATTTCAAAAATAAAAATTATTTGAGGCATCGGTAGGTTAAATGTTTTTGAATATTTATATAAAACTGTAATTTAAGATAATAATAAGACTTTAATAAGATGAGACAGTCCAACTCTGATTACCTATCTACTCGAGTATAAGTTGGCCCGAATATAAGCCGGCCAGGGCCCTCACTCGAATATAAGCCGAGGGGAGCTTTTTCAGCCCTGAAAAAGGGCTGAAAAACTAGGCTTATACTCGAGTATATACAGCAATTCAAACTGCAATATCCTCATTCTATTCACCCCACAAATAAACACAGCCTCCCTTCTTCCAATTGACTACATTTGGTGGTCAAGTAGCTTCAGTGGATAGAAACCTCCATTCTTGTTGGGGAAATTGCCTGTGGTCCCAGATATGAATAAGGAGGAATATAGTTAACTGTCAGTAGTTGCAAGTAACACTGACATTTTAATATATTTACTTCCATGCTCTAATCTGTCACATTTTATGTTGCATTTAATTAATTGTCATCAGTGGGTTTGGGATTTGTTTTACATTGAAGAGTATACAATTTTGTCCCGTCCTTGAAGCTTTAAATTACACGAAGGTCCTAAGCTCAGCAAAATGAGAAGGAAAATAGCTTTTTGCATTAAAACAGAGTTCAAAATATTCAAAACCGAAATCTCCATTGGACACCAAGAACAATAGCTTGTTTTGCATTTTAAATGTTTCCATGCCATGAGAATCAAACATAGCAAGGGTTTTGGACAGTTCTTTGTGGTTAAATCCCCCACCCTCTTCCAGCATGCTGAAATCCTGTGGAAAATATTAACTGCTTTTTATTCTTTCTCTCTCACACACACCCAAGATATCTGTTTTCTGTTTAGCAGCCTTCCTCTTTCATATACCTGCAACATTTCCAGGAGGACTCCAGCTCTTTCAAAGGCAAACTTTGCAGGCCTCACATCCTTCCTCTAACTAGCTTCACCTTAGACCTACTGGATGTGCCTTTATCCACTGCAGAGCTTGCAGGTGTGGATCCCATTCAATGTAGGAATGTAAGATTATCCTGTCCCTGGCATGCATCAAAAGACTTGAATAAAGAGATGCATTCAGGGATATGTTTTCAAACTTAAGGGATCGACAGACAAAAAAAAAGCATTAGGCAGATATAACTTCTGTACAAACATCTCCCTTGTCTCCTGCAAGCCTTTCCTGCCATAAATGAAGTTCCTTTTTGAGGCAAATCTGTCTGTGGAGAAAACCATGTACATTGTTAATATGTTCAGAATAGAATGCCTCTAAGGCCCTTTCTACACTGCCAGATAATCCAGGTTAACAAAGCAGAAAATCCACATTATATGATTTGAACAGGATTATCTTGGGCCCCTTCCACACAGATTGAATGAAATCCCACATTATCTGCTTTAAACTAGAATATATGGCAGTGTGGACTCAAATAACCCAGTTCAAAGCAGATATTGTAGGATTTTTTCCATCTTGATATTCTGGGTTATATGGCTGTGTGGAAGGGCCCAAGACTAGCTAAAGGAACAGGCAGTTTGGCTGAGATGAAGTTAAGGTCAAAATGATTAAGGATTTGTTTAGATATTTTTTAATTCAGGAGAAAGGTGGATTGTCTGGAAGCAAATGTTCTGGATTACTCAGTGTGAATCATGTAATGTTATTTCCTTCTTTATGGCCTCTAACCACCTTTTCTCATCCAAACCAAAGTATTAAACAGATGTAGACTTTCTTCATCCTTTCAAAACATCAGAATGGACAAAGAGTGTTTGCTACTAATGGTAAATACGGAACTGAGAAATATTGCAGATGTCTGAAGGTAAACTATTCTTTATGCTGATAATTACCAGAAGGCATCCAGATCTATAGTCCATTATAATAAAGCTCCCTCTTAAAGTGGTGGGCTCTCATGAGAAGGGCTATCAGTAGTACAGAGCCTTTTCCGAACACTATTTAGCACCTCATGTATTTTAGCTCTTTTGAACACTTCCATTTGTAATATCTTTGCGGCTCTCTGAAGAAATAAGTTAAAGGTTTACAAGACCTTCTTAGGTCAAGATGCCCTTGAGAAGGAGGCTATAGCACGAGTACTCACAGAAGTTTCTGTGTCAAGTAAAGAGAATTTGTGTCTAACTAAAGAAGGTCAGGTTCATAAAAAAGAATCCCAGGAGGATAAAGGACAACAATGACACCAAGCAGCAGACTATGAGAGGTACATTTCAGCAAAAAGAATTCAGGCAAATGATGCTTTTGGAAATATGGCAGATTCAGAGAGGGGGGGGGAGGGTTAGAGGTACTACTCTGATTATTGCTAGCTATAGCTCTTAAGAGGCCCATTGTTTTTCTGCAGCCTTATACTCCTGTTTAGACAAGGAACAGAGAAATTCTGGTAGACTCATCAAACAGAATATGAGATTGGGGATAATATCCTTAGGTGTAGTGCTCAACCTCAATTTCTGTTTAGTAAGGTATACTTGAGAAGGTATGATGAGACAACCAATGGTACTTCTTAGATAATGTTGAGTGTCTTAGTCTATGGAAATTTCAGATCCACGTTCTTGGAAATAGTTGTTTTTCTTAATGTGAAAGAACATATGTAAGATTAATCAACAGCTGGGTTTATTTTAGTCAGATACATAACAAGAATTTTGTGGGTTGTTTTTTTTAAAAAAATGATTAAATTTAATTTGTAGATACTCAAAGTTCAAATGTCTTGAAGGTTTAGAATCATGTCTATTTCCAAATCTCAATGGAAAAATTATTTGGACCTTCTCTCTTATGGTTGTCCAAGTTTTGTGCAATCAAAGGAACAGAGAGATTTGTCACAATGAGCAGTCATGAATAATATACATCTGATGTTCTGATCTGACCACTGAATGAATCAGCTTCAAAAAATATCTGTAAAAAACCTATTTACAACCCATTGTATAATTGGCTGAGTGGAAAAAGAGTTGTCAATTTCTGGGAAAAGTGTTGAATCGAAAACAAATTAAACACACAGGAAAATAAAACAACCTCCTTCGGGGAGTTCTAAGTGGAGAGCTTAACCTCAACATTACAATGTTTCTCTTTAGTATTTTAAAATCTATTGAAATAAGAGTAGGAGGTTAGCACATTGTGGCGTGAAGAAGGAAATTCTTTCACAAGCTATTTACACCATGAAAGTGGTTACTTTCACCATGAACTGGCTAGACAGGGTGATACAATGCATGGTTTTTTTTATGGAGGTTGGACTTCTAAGCAAGCTATTTGTAAAGTTACATGATGTATAATAGTGAAGGAAGGATGATATTTAAGAGGCAAGAGTAGGTGGCATTGTTTTAAGATGGAGACTGAAAGGAATGAAAGCAAGAAATTAAGACAACAGCAATTAAAAGAGTTATCATCCGGGGAAAAACTGTGAAAAGAAATTGAATATACACTTTTGGGCTTTGGACCTAAGTTCACTACAAATCCATATCCAAATGCTCCCCCTCTATTCTGCCTTGGTCAGACCACACCTGGAATACTGTGTCCAATTCTGGGCAGTGAAATTTAAGGGAGATGTTGACAAGCTGGAAAGCGTCCAGAGGAGGACAACTAAAATGATCCAGGGTCTGGAGAACAAGCCCTATGAGGAGTGGCTTAAAGGGCTGGACATGTTTAGCCTGCAAAAGAGAAGGCTGAGAGCAGACATGATAGCCATGTACAAATACGTGAAGGGAAGTCACAGGGAGGAGCAAGCTTGTTTTCTGCTGCCCTGGAGACTAGGACGTGGAACAATGGCTTTAAACTACAGGAAAGAAGATTTCACCTGAACATTAGGAAGAACTTCCTCACTGTGAGAGCTGTTCAGCAGTGGAACTTTCTCCCCCAGACTGTGGTGGAGGCTCCTTCTTTGGAAGCTCTTAAGCAGAGGCTGGATGGCCATCTGCTGGGGGTGCTTTGAATGAGATTTCCTGCTTCTTGGCAGGTGGTTGGACAGGATGGCCTGTGAGGTCTCATCCAACTGTATTATTCTATGATTCTATCTTCACTAACAAAAACCACTTCTAGTTTTTCTTCTTTACTGCAAGGGATATAAACCCTTGTTTGTTTCTTGCTAATGCATGAAAATAAGAATCTTAAAAAAATTTCCTTCTGAAAGATAAGGAAAGTGCCATTCTCAAGAGGGTTTTCCAATTTTCAAGAATATTTTTCTCCAGATTGCATGAAGTGCACATACTGCATAGCCAAGCTACAACATCTGGCAACTAATTGCATGAATTATTATAAATCGGAAGCATCAGATAGAGGTATATTTCATCAACCAGCCAATCTTCCTGTACTTGATCTGTGGCTATGCTTTGTTTTACAAATTAAATAATAGTAGTTTTGAGTGAGAAGTGTTTCTGAAAATTACAAAAACCACGAGAAGAAAGAGAAGTGCATAGCCTTCCTTGTGTAGCCTTCCTTACCAAGAATGAAACATTCTGTGCATGTTCTCCATATTGTGTTGTCAAAGGCTTTCATGGCCGGAATCACTGGGTTGCTGAGAGTTTTCTGGGCTGTATGGCCATATTCCAGAAGCATATTTCTAGTTTTCACTAATAGTGCCTACTTCACCATGTTCTTCAGGTAATATTGATTCACATATATATTTCTGGCAGTATCAGATCACTGCAACGCCTTAAGCAAGTTGGAAAATGATCTCCAAAGCTATTGGTATTTATAAATTACCTAAATTGAGGAGGCTTTTTTTAAAAGTAAGAACTGAGAATAATTCCTCTTGGATCACTGAGATTTGACTAACCTATCTAATTGAAACTACAGGTAAGATATTGGAAGGCACATTTTTCCCCTATCAGGCCCATATATGGATGTGTGGTAGCCTTTGGGGTTTCAATGGTAACCAACAAAGCAACATGCTTTCCTTGCCTAGTAAAAAGGTTAAAAAAAAAAAAGGTAAAGGTTTCCCCTGATGTTAAGTCCAGTCATGTCTGGCTCTGGGGGTTGGTGCTCATCTCCATTTCTAAGCCGTTGTCCGTAGACACCTCCAAGGTCATGTCGCCGGCATGACTGCATGGAGCGCCGTTACCTTCCCGCTGGAGCGGTACCTATTGATCTACTCACATTGGCATGGTTTTTAACCTGGGACCTTTCGGTCTCCAGCTCAGTGCTTTAATGCAATTCACCACCGGGGCGAAGGCAAAGGGAACCATAAAAATCCAATGGTAATGTTCGGATTGTAAAGTAAGTTTTCTTGAAGCAAAACCCATCTGTGCTTGCTAGGGATCTTCAACATTTCGGCACTTTGCCCTACCTAGAAACAGCAGCACTTATGCAGAACTTTACCAACTCCCTGAATGAAAGAAAACCCCTTCTCCATGAAATATCTTCCTGTAATGAAGGCTGAGTCGGAATGCCAGATGACTTCTTCTCTTAGCACCCTTTTCTTGTAGGCCTTTATGTTGGATTTCCTAGATTCATTTGAACAGGGTAGAGTTTTCTTAACCATATTGGGGTTTCCTTTGTGTGACAATGCATATTTGGATGATAAGAAACAGATTTATGGAAGCTGTGGATACCTCCAAGCAATTACTTGGCAGACACTTCATGCTTTGGCACATCAACATGCCCTTGCTACTTTTTCCCATTCCTTTGTTATGAACTTATTATGCAACAAACAGTGACTAACTTAACAGGAATGAACCACAGACTGGCATTTAAAACTGTGAGGAAATGTTTTTTTAGCTTCAGGACAGCTGCACCTTATTGGGGCATCCAATAACATTGAGGTCTTTAAGATGCCAAGTAGGAACTTGACTATATACCAAGGCCTTTGGGCCCCACTGATTTCTCTCAGATACTAATGTAAATAGTTTTAAACTGTTTTCATATTTTACATCTGTTTTAACTCACTAATTATATTTAACATGTTCTGAGTTTACTTAAATTTCATTTATTGTTTTAAACTGCTTCAACCTGTCTGTTTTTTAAAAAATTTACTTGTAAGCCACCCTGAGATTTTTTTATTATAGAATGTGGTAGAAATATGTTAATAAATACATAATGCATAAATAATAATATGAATAAAACATATCTTTCTTCAAATAACTCTGGAATTGTATGCCCTGTTCAGATGCTTGTAAACTTCCCGTCCTCCTCAAGTATGTGCTCAGACAAGTAGGCATAAATTATATGTATGTAAATGTTACAATTATTGTTCTGAGCCAACTTCTCTGACGTTAAAGAAAGAGAATTTTTATAGAATTATTACTTGCATTTGCACTCAATTATTCTGCCAAGAATTTTACAACAGAGGGCACAAGCTTCAAGTACTGTCTCCCATCCAGAAATTAGTGAGTAGAATTCTTCTTTGCCTTCATTGTTTAATTTACCTCTTGTACATTAGAAATGGAATTCATATTCAGTTGTGGCTGGTTTTTATTTCTCCAAACACTCAGATAAACTAAATTTAAAAATTCCATAATAAATTTACTTTAGAGTCACCATAAGTTGGAGGCAACCAGAAGGCACAGAACAACAGCAACAACAACCAATTGCATACCATGGAAAGCAGAACAAAAGTGCCATCCACGTAGTGGTGATACGTCTGCTTGGATCTCCCAATTACCTCTCATGCTGATTTCATGTTAAACAACTTTTGTTCATTGGGTGTTACAAACTTCAGAAATATCTGTGTGCAAATGTCTAGAAAAAGAATCTTCTTGCTTTTTAGATAAAAAAATTCATCCCTTCTCTCCTTTCCAAGTCAGAAACAATGTGATGGTCAATTATAACCCTTTTGGCTTGCCAAATAAAAAACTGGAGATGGTGCTTGTCATACCATCAGATAGCAACAATACCTGATGAAATTCCTTTATCCACACAACCATTAGAAGAGCTGACTCCAGTTTTTACTTTGGCAACACTTTTACTTTCCACCTTCTAAAACCATTGTTGGGATCTTTTTATATGAGAAAGTTGATGCTATTTAGTTTTCGTTTACACGCCTTGGAATTTGACTAGTTGTTATGTGCCTTCAACTTAACTCTGACTTTGTTGACTCTCTCATAGTGTTTTATTGGAAAGATCTCTTCAGAGAAGGTTTTCAATTTCCTTCAGTCTTTATCACATCAGGATGCCCTCTTGCGGCAATCTCACTAGTTTAGTGAATGGATTCATACAGATTTTAGAGCATTCAGTATCACACTTCTCTTTATTAGTACAGCGGCATTACTTTGGAAATCTGTGGTCCTGCCATCAGTTTTCCACACAACCCGTTTAATCCCATCTTCCTGCTCTATGCCCTGCTCAGCATACGTTATGGTTTTTATGACTATTTATATTTTTTATGTTTAGCTTAATTATTCAGTTTGATTTGAACTCTGGTCTCCTGGACTATTCGCCTGATATTCAGGCCACTACATTATGCAGGCTTGGAATATGACTTGCACCACACCATTGCAGGTAACTGGGCATGGGCGTATTTTGTTTCTCATAGGATGAAAGTGTGTGAGCCAACACTGGGATTAAGGGGATAGTCTGCAGTCTTGAATCCTACTAGCCATGACTGAGGGAGCACTTTGACATAACAGTCCTCAGAATCTAACTACTCCAGCTGATGTTTGTTTTGACAGCTGTTTGGGGCACTCTTACATGTGTTAACCATGTGGTGCAAATGACCCTCTAATAGATGAAAGGAAAATGTCTAATATTTCTAGCTGTGTCTGTCTCAAATTCCACTCAAACCAAATGGAGAGAGTGACAAAAGCCAAAGGACCCCCTTTTTTGCAAGTGATTTAGAAAATGAAATCTGCTCCTTCACCTTAGGAACATATGTCATTCAATCTTTTTAAAGACATTGGGCTAGTAAAAAAATCAATTCCCTACCACCCAGATAGTTTGGTTCTCATCTCCCCACTGAAATTCGACTTGTGTTATCAAATGAAGTGAATAACCATAGCAAAAAGTATTTTGGGTTTTGACTAAGCACACGAAGCTCTAAAACTAAATGATGGAGCTAAGCACCCATCACCCTTAGTTATGAATGATTAGTCTGAGGTTGGCTTTGATATAAATTTTTAATGTGCTTTTAAAATGTATGTGTGTGTGTTTATACACACACATAAACACAAACACACATATATATTATTGTTCATTTTCCCATTATTGCTCTTCTTGTTTGTAAATCAAGGATGCAATTTTGTTTGCTAAATTTCTTCTTGAAGGAGACAAGTAATTTTAGAAGTTTTATTTTCCCTGTGAGAAAGTGTTGAAAGCCTATTCACAATGTATGACTTTACAATTTGATTGTAATTGTTTTGTACTTAGAAAACAGCAGTTTCTACACAAAAACGTTATAATGGAGAAACATCATTTTTGGTACAGAAAAAAGCCTGTCCTGTGAAGAAGTTACAGAATAAGAGCCTTATTTCCTGAGCCCCCACCCACTACAGTTCTGCTGTCTCTAAAATGCTATGCAGTTGGGATTGCTGTCTTTTTTGCCACCTTAAAAACCATTCCAAGATTACAGCATTCCTTGGCTCCAAAATCTTATCACACAGATACTACCTACCCAACACCTCCTCCAACATTATGTTCATCCTTTTTCATTGTTTCTTTCTTTCTTTTTTTTAGAAGTGTTGGATGTGGGGAAAGGAGGATAAAAATTTTTCACAGAAAATCACAGCTTGATTCTTTAACAAATTAGCAACAACATCATGTGGTCAGCACATCCCGATGCAGTTGCTATTGTCTGTATGCAATTACGATTTGCCTGCCTTGTGTGAAAAGGCTCTAAGTCCCTAAGATGTCCTGAATAGAAATATTATTTTTTCTGTCCAGAAAATGCTGTTCCTTGTACAGAAAAGCCACACAGAATTTTCTGGACAGAATTCACTAGTCATTATTTTGCACACTTGAAACAAAAGAGTAAAATGAGGAAATGCTTTTCAATCATTATTAGCATTTTGCATCTTCTTTTGTTCCCATTTTCATGCACCTCTTTAGAATTAGAATTAGAACGTAAATGTTGGAAGCATCTCCTACTCATGAAATCTTAAGACATGGAAAATATTTTTGTTGTCATGGATGAAGCTGCAATTTTATTCCAGCTTCAATTGCTGTTCTTAAGGATCACAGATATCTCCCCCCCCCTGGATTATTTCTTCTCAAGGTTATCCTTTATCACTCTATATTTTTATCTGTTCTGCATACCACTGTTCATGCTTTAAAGCAGGGATGAGATTAGGACTTCAGTCATTCATGCGTAAGGGTCACCTTATTTATTTATTTGTTTACAGTATTTATATTCCATCCTTCTCACCCCGAAGGGGACTCAGGGTGGATCACATTGTATATACATACTAGCTTGGGGACCCGGCGGTGCCCGGGTTATTTGAGAATGGTATTATTTGTCTTTCAATGTTATGTATTTTGTTTGGAATGGGTGAACGATTATTCCCAGAACTGTGGGTCAATCCTCCCCAAACCCTGGTAGTATTCAAAGTTGGCCATTTTGGGCCTGTGTACCAAGTGTGGTCCAGATCTGTCGTTGGCTGGTCATCGCCTGGTCATCGCCCTGCTGCAGTGCTCTCTGGATGGGGGTGAATGACTACATCTCCTAGAGTCCCAGGGCAATTGCCCCGAAGCATCTGTCAGTATCCACAGCAGGCAATGTTCACTCTGTGTGCGAAATTTGGTCCAGATCCGCCATTGGCTGGATTTAGTGGTCTATGGATGCAGGTGAACTACAACTCCCAAAATAAAGGCCCCTTCCTACAAACAGCTGCAGTATGTTCAGTTGGTCATGAGGCTTCTCTGTGTAAAGTTTGGTCCCAGTCCATTGTCAGTGGGGGTCAGTGTTTCTCTGGATGCAGGTGAACTATAAGTCCCTGTACCCCAAACTTGTCCAATATGCTCTTTTGGTTATGGGGACTCTGTGTGTCAATTTTGGTCCTGGTCCATCATCGGTGGGGTTTGAAGTGCTCATTCATTGCAGGTGAACTATAAATCCCAGTATCTACTCCTCCCAAATGATCAGGTCAATTCCCCTCAAAAAAACCCCAGTATTCAAATCTGGGCATATCAGGTATGCATGGCAAGTTTGGCCCAGACCCATCATTGTTTGGGTTCATAGCATTCTGGGTGTAGGTGAACTACAACTCCTCTACATTCCCCAGTAGGAGTCACAGTGGTCTGACTTGATGCAGGGTGAATTACAACTTCTACCATGTGGAGTCAATCCCCAAATTCCTCCAGTAAGTTTAGTTCCTGCTCAGTTGTGCTCTGTTTGTTATGCAGACAGATTTGAAAGGGAAGGGCAGTGGGCAGGATTATGCACATTTTACAGCAATGGAGAACCCTGGGATGCCTGCCTGCGGTGGAAGAAAAAGCAAAATCTAGGATGAAATTGTCCCCAAATGAAAGCATTCCTTGGGTGGTGGGCTATAGTCTTTGGGAAGGACATTGGCAGGGGTTGGGCTGCATGTTCATGGCGCTCACTGTAACCGCAGTGTCAGTGGAAAAGAGTGACTTGCTGGCTTCTTGGCACTGGGAACTGTAGCCTGTTTGTGGAGGCCGGAGGCTGTCTGTGTGAGCGGACACCCGTGCCACATATACGCATACGGGTTTTCACTTTTATTATGGATTTAGATTTAGATTTAGATTAGATTAGATTAGATTAGATTAGATTAGATTTAGATTTAGATTAGATTAGATTTAGATTTAGATTAGATTAGATAAGGCAAACATTCAATGCCATATACACATAGAACAAAGACAGAGACAGATACAGAGGCAATTTAACCTTCTCCTGAAGGGATGTTCAATTCCGGCCACAGGGGGAGCAGCTGCTTCATCGTCTACTGTGACAGCACTTCCTCATTCCAATGGCGGCTGGATGATTTTTATGGAGTCGTAAATTAGTTAAATTAGTCTCCCCACTTTATAAGTAGTACCTTAATTTCCTACTTGATAGATGCAACTATCTTTCAGGTTGCTAGGTCAGCAATGAGCAGGCGCTATTTTTTATTTTTAATTGTCAGGTGCTCACCCTGCCATGGGCTGGCCTCAAACTCATGACCTCTTGGTCAGAGTGATTTATTGCAGCTGGCTGCTCACCAGTCTGCACCACAGCCCGGCCCTCAGCCCGGCAATTAGCTTCATGTTTTAGGGACTCTAAAGATGAGTTTGTTTCCAGTCTGTCTTGATTTAGATAATATTTTTTAAAACAAAACACCTATAATATTGAATGTCTGCCATTCCATGTGACTTACAAAAAAGAAAAGCAAGTTGATAATGTCAGTGCTTCCTGAAGAATGCAAATACAAGCATGTAACTATACGTGATATATAGTAAGGCCCCTATAACTGTGGAACCCCATATCTGAGCTTTCACTTACCTGTGCCCTGGGTGAAATGATCACTCTGGAAATTTTCAACGTCCTCCATTTTATTTATTCAGTAGGATATTACACTTAGATAAAAAAGGAAAATGAACAGATACAGGATGGGTGACACCTGGTTCAACAACAGTACATATGAAAGAGATCCTGAAATCTTAGTGGACCACAAGTTGAACATAAGCCAACAGTGTGATATAGAAGCTAAAAAGGCCAATGGGATTTTAGGCTTCATCAAAAGGAGTATAGTATCTAGATCAAGGGAAGCCATGGTGCCTCTCTATTCTGCTTTGGTTAGATCTCACCTAGAATACTGTATGCAATTTTGGACATCACAGTTTAAAAAAAAGATATTGACAAATGTCCAGAGGAGAGCCACTAAAATAATCAAAGGTCTGGAGACCATGCCTTATGAGGAATGTCTTAAAGATCTGGGTGTTTAGCCTGCAAAAGAGAAGTTTGAGAGGAGATGCGATAGCCATGGATAAATATATGTAAGGATGTCATAAGGAAGAGGGATCAGGCTTATTTTCTGCTGCCATGGAAACTATGACTCTGAATAATGGGTTCAAATTACAGGAAAGGAGATTCCACTTGAACATTAGGAAGAACTTCCTGACTGTAAGAGCTATTCAACAGTGGAACTCTCTGCCTCAGAGCTTGGTGGAAACTCCCTCCTTGGAAGCTTTTAAACTGAGGATGAATGGCCATCTGTCAGGGGTACTTTGATTGTGCCTTTCCTGCATGGCAGGGGGTTGGACTAGATAGTCCATGTGGACTCTTCCAACTTTATTATTCCATGATCCTATGATTTTATTATTCAATGGGATTTTGGGCTGTGTCAAAAGAAGTATAGTGTCTCAATCAAAGGAAGTCATGGTGCATCTCTATTCTGCTTTGATCAGACCTCACCTGGAATACTGTATCCAGTATACTGTATTCTAGGCACCACAATTTAAGAGAGTTAGTGGCAAGCAGGAACGTGTCCAGAGGAGAGTGGCTAAAATCATCAAAGGTCTGGAAACCATGCCATATGAGGAACAGCTTAAGGAGCTCAGAATGTTTAGCGTGTATAAGAGAAGGTTGAATGATATCTATGTTTAAATATTTGAAAGGATGTCATAAGGAAGAAGTCTTCTTCAAAGAGAAGCCATTAAAATCCACAAGCATGTGGACAATTTCAACAGAAAGGAAGAAACCATGAAAATGAACAAAATTTGGCTACCAGAACTGCAAAATACCGGAATCTAGACAGTAATTAATGAACACCACCCAGGCAGAGGAAGCCCCCAGGCAGCAAGAAATCAAGGGTCAGTGAACACCACCCAGGGAAGAGATGCCTCTAGGCAACAAACACTCCAAGGGAACAAAGGCCTAGCTACTTCTAGGCAGATGCCCTCACTATTGACTCTACAGTCTTCTCAGTTACTCACATGTTAATGGATGATCCCACTCAAACACTTGCAAATAAAACTTGCTAATTGCACCCTTCACACTAGTTAAAAGACATTGGTTCTTTCTTCCACCCTAGACATTCCACACGTGTATATATACTCCACTTGCCTTACCACCATCAAATCCTCTGAAGATTTCAGACACAGATGCAGGCGAAACATCAGGAGAAAATGCTGCTAGAACACAACACCCCAGGAGCAGTCTTGTTTTCACTCTGGAGACTAGGGCTTGGGGCAATGAGTTCAAATTACTGTAAAGGAGATTCCACCTGAACATGAGGAAGAACTTCTTGATTATAAGATCTATTCAGCAGTGGAACTCACTGCCTCAGAGTGTGAAAGAAACTCCTTTTTTGGAGGCTTTTAAACAGAGGCTGGATGGGCATCTGTTTGGCATTCTTTGAGTGTGCTTTTCCTGCAATGCAGGGGGTTGGACTGAATGACCAGTGTGGTCTCTTCCAGCTCCATGATTTTATGATTTCCTGGCTGGAGCATGTTACTTTAAATCACAGAAACAATGAGTTAAGGTTGTATGGAGGCATCTGTCTTTGAAGTGGGTGGATAATATCTTACTCACTTTCACAAGTAGTCGGGTTAAAAGCAATCTTATAGGCATGCTGAGGGATGTCAGTTCTTGAAAGATAAATGCAGAAGGCCCATGTATTATGTGAGGGATCCATTGCAAATAATCTGGACACTATTCTTCTTACTTTAAATAAATTATCTTTTGTACTTGTTGCTGAAGCATACCATAGAACCATACTGTAAGACTTTGTGATGCCTAGAAAAGTGGTAAAATTCTATGGTCAACTTCCAAAGCGATTCTTTGGTATTGAAAACTCTTCACATATAACTGAAACCACGAGCTCATGTAATAAGAAGGGCCTACTACAATGCCACTACATTGCTAGCTTCAGATAGAAATTTCTTCATGATAATTGCTGGCCAGAAAACTAGTATTTTCCCTTTTACTTAAATATAACCCAGATGCACTGTTTCATGAGCTTTTTAATCACTTTAGTTTTGTTTTGAATCTACAGTACTTTTCCATACTGCAAGTTTTTTTTAAAAAAAAAAAAACATGAAGGAGACTGGGAAATGATGAAATGTCTTCTCTGATTGCAGCTGGGAAAAGGAGGCCCTGAACAATTTTGCCAGAAGGAATCCAGAACCACAACGGGGTGTATATTATCCATATTATTGGCCTAATATTTCAAGCTGATTTTCTGCTTACAGTTCATGTCAGCACCTAAACTGTTATATTCAACCTCTTGAATATGTCTTCTAGAGATAAAACACTCACACACATGCACATATGTGTGTGCACATTATAATCCCTCTAAAGTCAACTCTTGTTCCATAATGTAGTGATATTTACCGGGCACTGATCATTTTCAGCTGTTTTTTTTAATTCAGCTGAGTCGTTAGCAAGACATTAACACAAAGGATGGGCTGGATGCTTCCTAAGAAGAATTTGTATATCTTTGGAGAATTCATTCACCACCAACCCATCCGGCTATTGGCCATTTAGATCCTTGGGACTGTTTATGTCTGATGTACATTAAGGAGAGGGATGGCTACCCCTTACACATCCTTTGGCAACTGTCCAAAGAGAGACAGATGTTATGCTATCCTACTATTTTCACTAATATTTTTTTCTATGCTCATGAAGGAATATTTTCATCCAGTAATCTCTGGTGTGCCGATATGTGCATTTTCGTACTGGCAAAACCCATCAATTCCCACCTCAGATACAGATCTTAGTTTTCAAGTTCTAGGGAGCCTATAACATAACACAGATGTTTAGACTACATTCATTGTTTGAGTTGCTATTTTGTTATAAAAGGTTTCTGTAGTGGTTCAAGTGGCCTGAACTCAAATTCCTGGTATACAATGAAGTCTTGAGATATCCTGTGTGCATCAGGATTTCCTTGACTCAGTTCACTTTGTGTAAAATAGAACTGGTAGCATCCTAGCTCACAGGGTTATGCTGAGTACAAATACAATATGGTTTCATAGTCCAGGTACAAGGAAAAATACAGGAATAATAGAGTCGTTCCAGCCTTTATCAGTGTTCACAATGGAGTCCAGACACTTTTTTACAGCACAGGATACTTACTCAGGATGGATGATTAAAATATATTTCTGGAGATTGTTGTGATTTTCCATCACCCTCTCCCACAAATAGTCCAAAATGAAGGCTAAGAATTTTGAAGAGTGTTGAATTTATTTTCAAAAAGCAAGATTAATGGTGAAAGGTTCCTTACTTTACTAAAGTAACTTTTGCAAGTGTGGCATTGCCAACATCTAGACAATGAGGGAATATTCAGTCATTAAACAGTTTTGCCATCCAAGGTCACCATGTGTGCTATATATATAATGCACACAAACATCCCAAAGAGCTCTAATTCTGTAAGACCGTCATATCTGTGGGGAACACATTCCTAGCAGGACTGTGGTTACCTAAAACTGTGGACACAACTGAACACCATTGAATTAACTTATTTTCAATACCAGGGAAGCATAGAGTTGCATTGGAAGACCTAGAACTTCCTAGGGATGCATTCTATCTAGGAATTCTCTATGTCCTCCAATGCAAATCTATGGTGGCTTCCAGGGGGGAGTAAAAAGGTAAAGGTTTCCCCTGACGTTAAGTCCAGTCATGTCTGACTCTGGGGGTTGGTGCTCATCTCCATTTCTAAGCCGAAGAGCCGGCGTTGTCCGTAGACACCTTCAAGGTCATGTGGCCGGCATGACTGCATGGAGCACCGTTACCTTCCTACTGGAGTGGTACCTATTGATCTACTCACATTGGCATGTTTTCGAACTGCTAGGTTGGCAGAAGCTGGAGCTAACAGCGGCCGCTCCCGCCACTCCCGGGGTTTGAACCTGGGACCTTTCAGTCTGCAAGTTCAGCACCTCAGTGCTTTAACACACTTCGCCACCGGGGCTCCTTACCATAAAAGCATACCATAAAATTGCCTGGAAAATCTAACAAATTCCTAGAGAGACAACTTTCCCCAAAAAGAAATAAATGAAACCGTAGTTATGAGTTCTTCAGGAATTACTACAAATGTCATAATACAGTGTGTGTAGCCACAGTCCTTACTTTTGCAGGATTGGCTGCAGCAGTTGAACTTGGAAAATATATTGGAAGCTGCTCAGTCAACCAAAAGTAAACTGTAGTTTTTAATGTAAACTATCCTGCAAAGTGTTCCTGTTCAAAATGGTCATATGCTAAAAACATTAACCCATCAAATAAAGAAAAACATATCCAGCCTCTAATTCACTAACCTTTTACATTTTCCTCTATGCTAATATGTCACAAACAAGACTAAAACCTGAACACATCAATCATCTGCCAGAGCCCCCAGTGGCACAATGGGTTAAACCCTTTTGCCAGCAGGACTACTGACTTGAAGATTGAGTTGCTGACCTGAAGGTTGCCAGTTTGAATCCGAGGAGAGCATGGATGAGTTCCCTCTGCAGCTCCAGCTCCCCATGCGAGGACATGAGAAAAGCCTCCCACAAGGATGGGAAAAAAATCAAACATCCAAATGTCCCTTGGGCAATGTCCTTGCAGACAGCCAATCCTCTCACACCAGAAGCAACTTGTTGTCTCTCAAGTTACTCATGACATGGAAAAATAATCTGCCAAAGCAAGGAAATTGCATCAGTAATGTTGGTGGTTTAGCTGGTGATGTCCTCACTCTTGTTCTGAAAGTAAAAAAGACCCTAAATTGTCTTCCTGAACTTTTTTAGACAAGTTCACATCCTCTCATAACCAAGTCATTTTCCTTTTTCAATAAAAAGTTCATAAAGTGGGCCGGGCTAGCACAACAGGTTAAACTGCCTGCTGTAGAAGATCCTGCCGACCAAAAGGTCAGCAGTTCAATCCTAGGTCGGGGTGAGCTCCCGCCATCAGCCAAGATTCTGCTCACCTAACAATTCGAAAACAATTTTAGTAGATAAATGGTACCACTTTGGTGGGGAGGCAAGAGGCACCCTGAAAAACATGCCAGCAAAAATCCAGCCAGGAGAAGTGTCCGTGGATGACAGGCTCTTCAGTATGGAAAATGAAACAATAGCACTTCCCCATGACTGAGTTGAGCACAGCCAGTTGCCTCAATCCATGAGGAGAGGTGGGCAAGAAATAAAAAATATTATTATTATTACTCCTATTACTCCTATTCTTTAAGAAACATCACTAATGCCTTTAATGGAGCATTATCCATTTCTGTTAAATCAGTCAATTTCACCAACTAGTCTTTCATAGGTGGCAAATTGGAATCTTGTTGCTGTGATCACATACTGAAGTAGACTCCCATGAATCTTCTTCGGCTGTGCATTCATCATGCCCATAACACTTCTGGTTTTAATTTGATCTTAACCTTTAAAAACCTCTGTATCAATGTGCATATTTGAACCCATTTTAAAGGTTGTTTTGTTCACATGTCCACACTACACGATAAAATGTCCCTTCATTTCTCAAATTTCCAGCCTAAATTGGAAACCCCATTTATACCTGCTCTTCTTTTGTTCCCTCTCCATTAGACAACTGCTGGTTATCAGAAAACAGTTGTGGATATATGTAGGAAAGAGTAATTAGATGCTTCCAAAATGAATTCAAGAACTCATCTTGCACCATTCTTTACCCAAGTGCATGTAGTATCATATGCCACAATTTTCCATAGGAAGTCTATTATTCTTTTTATGTTTTTTTTAGTATTACAGAAGGAAAATAAAAATATGATAGCTCAAAAGTAGAAAAGGATGCATAAATTTCTATGCTGATGTCTTATTTTAGCAAAGCCATATTTTCTCCTGCAGCTTATGAGGTTGGGAATTTTGATCAATTGCACATGAACTTCATTGCTTTGAACAAATTTTATCCCACCAGAGTCAAAATTTCCCAGTTTTATTTCCCTCTGGAGTGAGCTCCTGTAATGACAGACATTTCATTAATGCATAAGCATACATATTCAAGAACACATTGGGCTCTATATGATATACACCATTGTATAAAGAAGGTAAAACAAAAAAAATCCCATGGATCACAGGGAATATCCTCTAGAGAACTGTGAGAAGCTTTACCTTCATTATTTTTAAACAACTTTTCCTTCATTATTTTTAATCGGCAACTTGACACATCAGAAAGCTATTGAGGGCCACACATATGTTAGTCAGCTGGATTAAAGGAATCTATGTAGTACATTATGCAAGCTCTGGAATGCCAGCATTTCATATGTCAAAACTCTTTGTCTGGGAAAGGATTAGGGACTCCCCAGGAAATAATAATAGCTGGATTGGGAGTTTTAGGGTTTAGAATGATGAGTTATTTATTCTTGTGTTCCCTTCCAAGGTTGATGACAGAAGATGTCAGTGACCCACAAATACTTTTTGTTAGGTAAAGGTCTCTGGGGAATATAATGGAAAAGACTTAATAGCTGGAGTTCTTCTGGTAAGTGCAAATGACATTTGGCAGCATGAAAGAGCTGACAAAAGTTGCCAAGTTTAAAGGTCCATTTACTTTGGAATCTTTTTGCCTTTCGTGCTAAGCAGACTTTCCTGGTGTTAGTAATTTAAGGTGATACTGTCAAAATAATAATTATAGCTTGAACTTCCAAATAGTCCCAAGTACTTAAGCATCTACTTCTCCACTAGATGCAGTCAGTGAATGGAAAGCTTATTGCAGTTTTAACCTTCTCAAGATTGGGAAGAAAAATAGTTATTATTTAGTCCATTTCCATTTTGTATTCTTGTTTATTTCTGAACACTCTCACAGAATTCAAATGGTAGAGCATACATCTGTTAAAGCAAACCCTGATCTAAGTCATGAACCTCAGATTGAAGAGTGAACGTATCCCAGAATTTAAGGTTTCCCCATGTGTATGGGTAAATTTAGGTCCGAGCATGGTGGTTGAGATTTCAGCTAGAAGCACAGATAAAGAGGTCCATGCCTGCCAAGCTTCCACTATACCAGATCTGCTCAGTTTGAAAACAAGCACCCCAGGTTGAAGACAAAGCTACAGAGGTTTATTACAATTTGGCCAAATAGGATGCAAATTATTTTAATACTTGGTTTTAAATTTGGTTGCTTAATGTTTTTGGTTTTAATATAATTGTTTATTTTACTGTATGTAAGTTTCGGCATTGAATTGCTGCTTATTGTGTAAGGCCGCTCTAAGTCCCCTTTGGGGTGAGAAGGGCAGGATATAAATCAAGCAAAAAAATAAATAAAATAAGTACAAGCAATATGCTTTAAAAGATACAAGCACAAATCCTAGGAAAAATATGATATTTTATACAGTTCTGAGAGGTATTTAGGCTTCCCACTCCCTCCCCTGATTGGTTGAAAAGAGAGGCAGGCTTAGGATCCATGCCGGGATTGCCTGAGGATTCCCCTGATGTCACAGCCTGCAGGAGGAGATTCCCATGGCAGGAAAAAAGACAGATGGTAGTTGGTCACCTTGAAGGAGCAAACTGTTGCAGGAGCATGACCTGAAGGTGATGTGGATATGCTGATGAGTTTTTGATTAACTCAAATGTCCATTTATGCATGAGACAAAGGGTGCAAGGCCCAAAAGACAAAGGTCATAATTCCATACAATCAAGGGCTTGGCTACCCATTCAGAAAGTTAATAAATTCATGCTTTCTGAGCTCCCTCTTCTGCAGGAGTGGCATAATCCCAGCCTCAAGTTGAATGACCAAACATCCTGAGTGCATCCTGGTGACAAAGAAAATCATCTGCCTGTGCGCACACGCACACACACGCACACACACACACAGGTTTTTATATTTATCTGGCTTGGGGAAAAGCTGGAGGGACCCTGGCCATGATTTTTCCCAAGGGATTATGCAAACTGAGGGCATGAGAGGCAGCTGTCTCCTAGATACATTTTGATACATATATTTGATACAGTTTATACACTGAAGAATTGATACAATACATTAATAATACCAGTTACACATAAAAACACAAGTTGATGCATTTCTTGAATTGATAGAGCTATTAAGGTAGAATTGCTGCTAGGTCCATCCCGGAACCTCTAGCGGTGCTGACATTTGGCAACTTTGGAGCCATGGCAAATGTTTAAAAATAAATAAATAATCATATATCTTGCTTGGGGTCTCTTTATGGTCTATAAACCTTTGGGGAGGAGGATGCTGTGGCTCTACAACAATATCACCAAGTCATGACTTTGAGGTCTACATTTGCTATGGGAGATGGCTGGCTGGCTGGTTCTGGGTTTTCATTTTGGGGAAGAAGCTGGCAGGCAGCTGGGAGAGGCATTTAATACATTATTATTATTATTATTATTATTATTATTATTAATATTATTATCATCATCATCATCATCATCATCATCATCTTTGTAGCCTTCTAGTCGATGGCTTATGTCTTGATAACTACTGCTGTCTGCCAAGATGAATTTAACTTTTAAAACCTGTTTGAGGAAAGAACTACAGTTTAGCATTGTCTAGAGTCCATGTGCCAATGCAATCCCTTTCACTTCAAGTTTAAAGAATCTTGTATAAATAAGGCTTGCAAAACGGATAAGGAAAGGAGATGCTAGGCAGGCTCTCTTCTGTCAAGTATCCATTTTCTATGTGCCATCAATTTTCTTTCACTGTAGAGGAGAACTTATTAGAGGAGAACTCAGTGATATCTCCTATAGTTAAGTAATATGAAAATCTCATTTTCTTTTTCTGTAAGCAGGGCTCAACATTTCCCACACTCTGAAAATAAAGCTCTCTACTTTGCTCACACATAATGCACACTTGGAAACTTTTTTCTACTTCCAAGAAATGGTACTGTTTTGTTTTCTGGTTGATATTAATTTTTGCCTATTTTCTAACTGTGGTTTTAGAGAATTAAATTAATTGTTTCAGATAACTAGAGCTTGGCATGCTAATGGACAAAAAAGTGCATTTGTTGCAATCCTTATGATTCTGCTCACTGGGTGGGCCATGAACATTCCTCTTCTTAGCTGCATCACAGTACAGGTAATGTGTTCTGTTACTACTCATTCTGCATCAGCACTGTCACAGCTTACAAGCTCCCACAAGTGGAATTACACGAAGTCAAGTGGATGCTATAGTGGTCTCCCAATTTCCACTCCACATTGATTTATTATTGCTTTGCCTTTACACAAAATCTGTACTGGTTGTTCTATGTAGCCTCTTCACAAATGTGCTAATCAGATTTTGTAGCATTTTTCTCCCGGGATGTCTCCTAAAAGCTGGCATAGCTGGGAGAATTGAGCTGCATTGACCTCCTGTATCAGTACTTTGCTACTGTTTGTTTTACATATTTATTCTGTAGATGTGAGGAGGAAAGAGGAACAAAGTGGCACCCCATACTGCTGTAACAATTAAGCATGTATATGCCTAAATGCGCACACACATATACACAACTTGTTTATAACAGCTCATGTGGTGATCAGTAATCTGCTTTTACAAAAGAAATCAGTAAAATTCATTGGGGGAACAAAATACTGGGAAGTTCTCCAATACAAGCATGACTGAAAGATTTCCTTGCCATGCTCCTCTTTCTGCACATGCAGAGAAACTCCCTTGTGATTTGTCCTTGGTTGTTGAGGAATTTGCTCACACATGTATGCACAGATACAGATCACTTAATTTCTCATCACTTGATTATTCAAAAAATATGATGACTCCCAGCTGAGAGCAAAGCTGACTCCATGTTATTTCTGAAATTGAGTGAAATTCAAACGTCTTGTTGCATGAATGTTTTAAAAAGAGTATCTATAGTGGTTTTTACTCTTCTGCTTTTAATATCTTATGTTATATGTTGATTATTATGATGGTTTTATTGATATTGATGTTTTATTGTTGGTATAATTGTTTATCATTTTATTGTTGTATGTTTTCGGGCTTGGTCCCCATGTAAGCCGCTCCGAGTCCCCATTGGGGAGATGGGCCGAGGTATAAAAATAAAGTTATTATTATTATATTATTATTATTATTATTATTATTATTATTATTATTATTATTATTATTATTATTATTATTATTATTATTATTCAAGAACCCAAGGCAGCCACTCCTTGGTAGTGCAATCTTCCAGCAGAACATGTGTGATGGAATATGGTTGCATAACATTATAACTCCAAGTGATAACATAAATCTTTAAAATACATTTGTTAAAACAGCAGTGTCAAATATGCGTAAAAATGTATAAAATGCAAAATAGTGTTTGCAGCAAGTAGAGATTGCCACTTAAAAATAGTATGCTTATCTGCCAATATGTAATTGATACATTCATTTTCTTATCCTGAGAAATTTAACAATAATCTGGCCTGGGAATCTCCCTGTTATTATTAAAAGCACAATGTAAAACATACTGTTTAAAACATTCCATTTGACCCAGCCCACAAGGACAGATACATTGTTCTACAGAGACCTTGTAATATCTGCCCTTGAGACACACAAAGAGAACACTTTCAAAGCGTAAACTTGTAAATGATAGCACACAGTACTTAGGCCAAGTTCAATTACTAAGGGTCAAGTGAATGAGTGAAATTCAGCAAATTCTAAATATCGTGCAGCTTTTTTAATCAGCTGGGATAAGCTATATGTACATGTTTTAAGCATATGTTATGCATTCCAGAACTTTGGAGCGAAAGCAGGCTAGACTACAAATAACTGAGGCTGCAATACTTAACACAATTCACTGGAACAGGACCTTACTTTAGATAATCAAATATATTACTTCAGTTGTGAAGCACATAGTAGCAGTTTTATTTTCTTCTTCCTTTCCCCATGCCACACTTTACAGCTGCTTCTACCAGAAACGGCTAACCCTAATTCATTCATTCTGAGCATGGGCAGTTTTGCGTTTCAGCCTTATTTATATTAAAACAACATCATAATTAAAAGAATAAAATGAAAAGTTTCTTGTTGTCTTGCTGCTAAATAGATATACTTAGGGAAAGGCACCATTTGTTCTGAAGAGGGATAGGATATTTTATAAGCGAAAAAATAATAACATAAGATTCTGGAATCTCATACATGACTGCCCATGGCAGTGTGTGAGTGTGTCCACATGCACTTTCAAGTCACCTGCTGATTTATGGCAATGACATTGATATCACTGGATTTCTTGGATAAGGAATATTCAAGAGGTGGGTTTTCCTTCCTCTGAAATATACCTAATACAAGTAGAGCTGACCCACTAAGCAAGGAAATACTGGGTGCCTCCTTCTAGAACAGCCAGAAAAAAGCACATACAGAGGATTCCAGCAAGAAACTCTTAGCCCTGTCCAGATATAGTGAAGGCCAATACCATATAATGGTACTGTCCATGGCATTACATTATGTACATGAAACACTTCTTATTGTGATGCACAGTAGTAAAGCCATCTCTTCCAGAATAATTAATAATGCTTTGATTAAGGAACCTCAATTCTAAACTGACACACAGTTGCAACACAAAATTATTCATTATGTTAAGCTAAACCAATAAACTATTTATGTCACAGTGTTCCTCTCTCCAAAATGCTAAAACTATTTGTCTGTGGTTGTGTAATACCTCCAATGGAAATTGAGAAAAGATTAGGAGGTGCATGCCTGGAAAGTCCAAATTCCTGAGCTCAAAAACTGTTGCCACATTACATCTTTTATTTATACAATAAAGGTGAATTTACCACCATTTATATTATACATGTTTTTGTGTGAGGAACAAGGATGCTTATGTGGTGCTAAATTGTACAATTTGCTTGGTGGTTGGGTGAGTTTGCAGCTGTTGCGTGTACTTTTAAGTAAATTTGCTTTCACCGTCAATATTCCCTCTCAAAAATATGTGAAAACCATCAATTATACACAAATATTGTTAAAGAGAAGGCATTTTTTTTAAAAAAGGCTAAAAAATAAAATATATGCTTCTCTTTAACTGTGTCTTTGTATATAACTTATATGTTTTACATAATAGTTGAGATTTTGTGTGTTGTTATTGTGGTTTGCAGCTATATTTACTGCAAGCTGCAGTATTTCAGAGGGAAAATTTCAAAAAGGTTCCCCAATATCTAACTTTTTTAATTCCCTAAAGTCATTTTCATTGTAACCACTGAAACTTTTGGGTTTTCTTTCTCTTAGGTTAACCATAGAATAAATGGTACAGTAAGTAAAATAGAAAACAAAAGACAGGGAGCTATCTCCATGGCACTGATTAGCCCATCAGCCATATCAAAACACTTGACAAACATATGGGACTGAAAATGTTGCATTGTACAGTAAAATTATGTAATGTACTGTAAAGCATATAAATTTTACATGGAGTATGTCCCAAACTTCAAATTCTCATTAGTCCAAAATGAGACTATTAGGGTTTTCCAAACCTAAAGAGACATATTTTTCAAATATTCTTTTGATCCCTAATTTTCTCTCTCTCTTTTTTTTAATTTTTAACTGACTAATACAAAAAAAAATCCCCCTTCCTTGGCTACTCCTCTCTCCTCTAATTGCATCACTCCTTAGATTGTGAACCAAGGCCTCAGGATTTTTCTCCTCCCCACATTTTTTACCTACTAGATACTGCTTAAAATTAATATGATGATGGTGGCAATTATGATAATAAAAGATCATGGGAAGAAGAAGAGAAAGCAGTAGGATGGAAGCAGCACAGCAGCATGGAACAAATAGCTCCCAAAGTGCTAAAGCCAGAGTTAGAATCAAGTCATCATTCACTGAAATTTAGAAACCTACTGTAAGCCAGGTCATGAGATTTGTCTATCCATCCTGGTGTTGTCTATTAGAAGTCATTCTCCAGTAGTGGTAAATCTCAATAAGCAGCTGATCCTTTAATTGGAGATGCTGGGGAATGAATGGGGAAGGTATGTGTGTGTGTGTGGGGGGGGGGGGACACGCGGACTGAACCTGGGACTTTCTGCATACAAAAGCATGTTCTGCTACCGCTGTTTTGTAGAATCAGATCACTACACCTCCTGAGATGCTTTCAAAGTTTCACCTACATAGAGGTGGGTTTATTCCCAGGCTTAGTAGCCAACAAGAGATGTGACATCATCAAATTTCCAGTGGCTGCTGCTGCTGTCAAAATTCAGTTGATGAAATTTATCAGCAAATGTTGTAGCTCTCTGTAGTGCAGGAAGATCCTGAAACATTTTCCCACACCATAGAGCCTTGCCAGACCACAGGGCAGACCATCCCTTTCCTTTCCAGAACCAACAGGAAATGAAGGGAAGTGGAGAGAAAAAAATACTGCGATGTGGGTGGTGTGGATGGTGGTGGCAGTTGTTGTTCCTGTGGCAGTGGGGTGTCTGAGGGCTGCCAAAAAGTTATGCAAGGACCCATGGCCTGCATTCTGCCCACACTGGATGTACGTCATTTTTCAAACTGTCATCACTCAGAATGCTGAAGGTCTTTTCCTTCCCTCCCTAAGACTAATTAAGGAAAATCACCTTAAATGCCTGATGCTTAAGAACATGAATATCTTCTAGTGAACCAAAATACACACACACACACACATGCAGGGACTATATATATATACAGTAGAGTCTCACTTATCCAACATAAATGGGCTGGCAGAACATTGGATAAGCAAATATGTTGGATAATAAGGAGGGATTAAGGAAAAGCCTATTAAACATCAAATTAGGTTATGATTTTACAAATTAAGCAGCAAAACATCATGCTATACAACAAATTGGACAGAAAAAGTAGTTCAATACGCAGTAATGTTAAGTTGTAATTACTGTATTTACGAATTTAGCACCAAAATATCACAATATATTGAAAATATTGACTACAAAAATGTGTTGGATAATCCAGAACGTTGGATAAGCGAGTGTTGGATAAGTGAGATTCTACTGTATATATATAACACACACATATACAGTAGAGTCTCACTTATCCAAGCTATTCACCTCTACCTTCTACCTTTTATTTTTCAGTGATTGGTTTCGGGAGGGGGGGGGGCACCAAAACGTTGCTTGCTTACACTTGAAAATTTCCTAGGGCCGGCTCTGCATAAAATACATTACTGAGGGACATTGATATTTCTCATCAAGCTTCTTTTTGGTCCCATTTTGATAACATGTCTCTCTGTGGAGCCTCACTTGTCAGTGTTAATGGTTTAATCGGCATTGATAGATTCTATTTATGTTGGGAGAAGACTCAGGTGGATCATTGTAAAGTAAACTTTTCTTGAATAGTAAACAGTCAAAGAATTCCCTCTTTCTTTGTAGGTGTGCTTTAATGCTTAACTTCAGTAGTGGTCCAAGATCACTAGATATAATTTTATTCATCAACTTGAATTGAAGATTGTTGACACAAATAGATCTTTTCAACTGCAAGAAACTTTTATGTGCTGTCTGGTTTGCTTTGTGTCCAGATTACAGAATAAGGCAAATGAAAGTGTTACATCATGTCCCAGTTATATAATTTTATACTTCAACAGCAATACATTTCAAACATTACTGATCCCCAAAAAAGAATATTCAAAATATAAAGTACTTTTTGTTTTATATCTATATAATCTAAAAACACAACACATGTGTGATTTATTTACTTATTTTTCTCATAATATGTGCAGTGTTGTAAACATACAATTAGAACATCTGTAGAAGTTGCTTCAATTCTCAGATAAGGGAACAAGAAGGAAAAAAAACTTGAGAAATGCAATCTTTTTAGATACAAACTGATTTAATCCATACCTTCTGGACTAATGTGTGGATTGGAATGTAGACCTAAACCACATGTGAAAGATGTACGAGGGCTATCCAGAAAGTAGATTACGTTTTGGAATTAAAAATGAACGAAGTATAGGAGAAAACATTTACCATATGCAGTTGAAAGCCAGACCCAAATACAACTTCTCAACATAGTCCCCATTAAAATCTAGGCAGTTATCATAGTGATAAAAGAGTCTGGAAAGTCCTTCCCAACCAAACTTTGCTGCTTGGCTTGCGTCCTCAACCAGGCGGGCGTGCGCTCAACTTTCCCCCACGCTCGTCCTGGACTGCCCTTCTGTTTTGCAAATGCTTGCAAGGAAGGTTATGGCAACCTTTTTTTGGGACAGAAAAGGTGTGCTTCTCGCAAAACCTTAGAAGAGCAGTTCATTTGTCAAATGATACAATCTTACAACGAACCGAGGACTTATCAGAGAATGTGAAAGAGACTTTAATTTCACATATATAATCCACTACGTTTTCACTTTGAAGGATAAATCAAGTAATGTAGCTGGTTTGATAATATTAATGTATTGGACTCTTTTTATGAGGAACTACTTCTCTACAAACCATTTGGGGGCCCTTCCAAACAGGCCCTATATCCCAGGATCTAATCCCAGGTTTTCTGTTTATCTCAAATTACTGGCAGTGCAGACTCATATCCAGTTTAAAGCTGAAAACCTGGGATCAGATCCTGGGATATAGGGCCTGCCTGGAAGGGCCCAAAGACTACCACAACCAGCACTGAAATTTTTAAGTTATTAGATGATTTTTTTCATAGAGAATTGCATCTCATGGGATAACTGTGTTGAAGTGTGCATAAATGAAGCAAACACAATGACTGGGAAGACATCTGGTGCAATCTCAAAAGTATAACAAAAAGACAAGGGGTGCAGCAGTAGCTGCACCCCTTGTCTTTTTGTTATACATTTGAATGAAGTCAAAATCTTCATGAATGAAAATGACTTTGCTTTGGCAGAGAAGTTGGGTGACAATCATTAATTAATGAAATTAGTGTATTTAGCCAATTTTTTAAAAAATAATGATTTACGTCTGTCAATTGAAGGAAAACATTAACTGTTTTTGATACTAATGATAAAAAGTGGAAGATTTTTTTTAAAAAAACTAAAGTTTTGCGTAGAATCACTAAAAAAAATGGAAGCCTGGATAGTTTTCCAATGACAAAAGGATTTAGAGAAGAATTCAAATCAGACATTCCTGCAGATATCCTAAACAAGTTTGAAGTTCACCTGTTATGTTTGCTTGATATTTTGAACTTTTATTTTCCAAAATGATTGCAAGAAGCCATTAAATAAAATGTTTGGGTTGTAAATCCATATTCTGTATCTAAAATGCCATCCTTGACATCACAGCAAAATGAATGCTTGCTTAATTTGATCTCAGATTCTGAGATAAAAGCAAAGTTTGAAACGAATCAATTTGTCTCAGATTTTTGGTGTACGCTAAACCAGTGTGGTCCAACCTGCAGCCCGTGGGCCACATGTGGTCCACCAATTCATTTTTGTTGACCCTTGCCCTTCTTACTGGAAAAGAATTTTAATTTAACATTTGGAAAAAAATTGTTTACCCTTCTTACTGCCTTAAGTTTTTTAAAAATGTTATCTTTCTGTAATGTCTCTGGCCCTCACAAGTTTGATTGGCCCTCAGGTAACTAAAGGTTGGACCACACTGTGCTAAACAATGAGTTTCAAATCTTATCAGATAAAGCTAAACTTATTCTTCTGCCCTTTGCAACCATTTATGTATATGAAACAGGATTCTTTGCATACATTTTTACTAAAACAAAATACAGATCATGTCTCAATGCAGAACATGATATTTGGTAGCAACTGTCCAAAATTGCACCTTTTCAGGGAAAACATATTTAAAATAAATATTTATGATTTAAATGTGACTTTTGAATACTTAAAAAAATGGATTAATATGGAAAGGAGAGGGAATGTAGGAAAGCTTTCCTGAGCCCTTCTGAGGATTGAAATGACAGCTCCTGAAACTTCAATAAGGAAACTTCAACTCAAATAAGAGATTAGCTGACAATTTCGTTCAGGCATCATTATGCATAGAGATAGGAACCAATATTATTATATTAATTACATCACTGGGTGATCTTTTTTGCTTTAAGGAGTGCAAGTCCTCCTTTTCCCCAACAAAATGTGAGATTTTCCCAGGAATAATATTGGGGAAGACCAGATTTTCTCCCCTAACCCCTTCTCATCAAACCCATGCTGTCTTCATAAGAATTATTTCTTCTATAGTGGATAATGGTGGCTGCAAAGGCAAGTGGTGTGAAGCATCATGGGTGGCAAAAATTGAGGCTCCATCTGCATTGTCATATAATACAGTTTCATAATGCAGTTTAACTACATTGAACTGCATTATATGAGTCAACACTGCCATATAATGCTATTCAGTAAACTGCATTATGGGGCAGTGTAGATGGGGCCTGAGATGGAAGGAGCGAGGGAAGGAAGGAGGAAGGAGCCAGCAGTGTGCTGTCCTTCGGTGCAATATGCATATCTCTGAAGGAAGCTATGGGTCCGAAGAGATAAGGATGGAGGCAGTGAATGAACAGACAGTAGAGGAGAAACAATAGAAAAGAGGAAGGAATGCACAAAATTTGAGAAATTGGAAAAGTAGAGACAAAGAGATAGACAAAGAAAGATAAATTGAACAAACTTGAAAGATAGGAAGTATTTGAGGCAGAAACATGAAGGGGACTTGAAGAAGAAGCAATAGTGTCAATAAATAGAGGAAAATAAATAGCCAAATCTTTGTATGAAACCTTCATTTAGCAAATCACAAGTTCGTGTGAGAGTGTGCTTACTTAATTTAAATATCAAGTGTTTTATTAAATGCAAAGGCCACAAGATGGATCCAGGAATCCTAGTTTATTTTAGATTATTATTTTAGAAATACATGAATTTAAATTAATGTGTAGGTGATGTAGAAATAAGATTCTGCTAGAGAACTCTAATAATATATTATATTACTAGGACTCTTCTGTAGAGAAATCTATCATACCCAACTACATATCCCCGGATTCTTTAGGATGTTATCAAATAAGTTTTCAAAATGCTGTATCTGAATTACAGATACATTCCAAGTGTGGCAGGCAACAGAAGGAAATGAAAAGCTACCTCTTTAGGCCTTTATAATGCTTACTATTCCCACATTATAGAGGTTTAAAGAGTCCATACTCTCTTGTGCTGTGAGCCATATTCTACTCTTCTCACTCCTGCCAACACGTTGTGTAGAGATTTGGTTTCTGTTGTGGTAGCTACAGATTCAGTGAAACATTTTGCTATTATCTTTTTAAAAACCAATTGCAGCTTGCTGAAGGTGTTTAGACAACTTTATCTGACAAGTGCTGACATATCCCTTTTATTTCAGGAATCATGCTCTGATATTGTTTCCCACTATGCTTTTGATAAGGCTGTTGAAAATAAAGGGGTTTCTTCCAGGGTTGCTACTGTAATTACCTGGTATGATGAAAATTTACTCCACCCCCTCCCCACAATGTCTAGTGCAAGATATGTTTGAATGTTTGGTATGTTTGGCATTAAGATAATATTTAAATCCAGCTTGGCTGCTAAGAGGCAACACTCTTAAGTTATTTATTGTTGGACTCAACATTTAAGGCAGAGGAAAAATGAGTAACAATAGTGAATTCAGGAGATCCTTCCTTTGAGTAGACATATAAAGAAATAATATGAGAGGAGGGGTAGATTTCTATTGTTAGCAAGGGTCTTGATTGCATTTGTGTATCATTCACTTCAAGAATTTAGCTGAATTTAGCTCCACGGGCCTCCTTATCCAACCCACAATGGTCTCTATTAAAGTCCTCCCCACCTACTGAAACCTTTGCCCCTTCAACAATTGACTTTATTTGCTTTATCTGGCTGAAATCACTTTATGTATATTTTTATCCCTGTGTGTAGAGTAACATTATCCTGAAAAGAACACTCTGTTTTACTCTGAGACACTCTCCTTGGACATGCTACCATCAGTGTCCAACAAGCCTTTATGCATGTGTGTTCCTATCTAAACATAAGTGAATTTAGCATACTTGGTAACACAGCACAGCATCCCTGACCAGTTGTTTGGACAAATTACTAACAATTGCTTCATATCAACAGACACTAAGGATGCACCGAAGAAAAATATATATATTTCAATTTCTTATGTGGCATCATAAGCTGACAATGAGCTCAGTGATATGTCTCCTTATCCTGTGTGTGAATTTAAACATTCAAGGTTTATGAGTACTAAGAATTAAAAGGTAAAGGTAAAGGTTTCCCCTGATGTTAAGTCCAATCATGTCTGACTCTGGGGGTTGGTGCTCATCTCCATTTCTAAGCCGAAGAGCCGGCGTTGTCCATAGACACCTCCAAGGTCATGTGGCCGGCATGACTGCATGGAGCGCTGTTACCTTCCCGCCGGAGTGGTACCTATTGATCTACTCACATTGGCATGTTTTCAAACTGCTATGTTGGCAGAAGCTGGAGCAACAGCGGGAGCTCACTCCGCTCCCGGGATTTGAACCTGGGACCTTTCGGTCTGCAAGTTCAGCAGCTCAGTGCTTTAACACACTTTGCCACCAGGGCTCCAAGTACTAAGAATTAGCTATCACTAATTCCTAGAGGAATTATCTAGATTTATATCTAAGCTCTGAACTTTAGAGAAAACTGTATATGAAAAAGCTGTTACTGAATTGCATTCACAGACACAAAAATGCCGACACCTGCCCAGAAAGCAAGCAATCAATCGAGCCAAATTGGCAACCTTGTGCCAAGAATAAGCCTCCTTACTTTACTTCATTCTTCATGTTACACTCTTTACTGTTGGCCCCTTGCTGCTCTCCCTGGAGAGACATTGCTGAGACTAATTCTCAAATGGTGTAATGGGATGTGGTTAACCTTTACAGATGCTGCACTCTAATAAGCAGTCACTTCCAGTTGTTGTTGTTGTGTTTTGGTGCGCACTCTCCTCAGGCCCCTTCTGGGAAGTGGTTCCCTAAAACACACATACTTTGAGGCCCCTGTGCGGCCAAAATGCAACCACAAGATAAGTAACTGGCTGCAGCCACTTGACCACCCTGGATGTTTGTGCAATACTAATGAAGAGAGGGAGAGCAGCAATATCCTTATTTTTAAATTGCTCATGACCATCTTTTGACCCTGCTCAGCCAATTATTAATGCTGACAGAGCCAAACACAGCTGCAATGTTTGTATCAATCTGCTACATAAATCAAAGCTGCCAGAAATTAAAATGCGGTGGAAAAAAGACAGTTCTAAAAAAGACAAGTCCAAAGCTAGGAAAAGTTGCCTTTTGAACTACAATTCTCAAAACCTCCAGTCAGCATAGCCACCTATAGTTGATTTTTAAAATGCCACCATGCTGTTTGTAACAGAGGTATTTCTATAGCCTCTTTTGTAATGGATGAAAACACTACTATCTGTATCTCTAGATAACAGGTAAAGCTCTCTATAGCTATGTCTTCTGATGCTAACCTCTTTCAACTCAATTCATAATTTGATGATTTTTGCTTTTCAGGATTTTTTTTGGGTGACATTTCATTCCATGAAAACATGACATTTTGTACTATTTGCCAAATTAATTTTTGAAATGAAGTGCAACATATTATTGTGGAATAGGTAAATGTAAAGGTTTTCCCCTGACATTAAGTCTAGTCCAGTCCGACTCTGGGGGTTAGTAAGAGCAGGCATGGCTTGAGTGTTGTATTATGACTCTGGAGACAGGGTTCATTTCCCTGCTTGGCCACTGGGTTATTTTAGGTGAATCACACAGTCTCAGCCTCAGAAATTCCTGCGGGTCACCATAAGTTAGAAATAACCTGAAGGCACACAGCAACAAACTAAGGCATAATTTCCATTTCTACATATTACATAATCATTTTTCTACATTATATATTTTGCCTATATTTTGATGCAGAATACACTATTGTGGTGGCTACTTTCAGATTAAGGAACAAAACAGCACCTTTTCTTTAGGAACTGCATCTTTTTACATAGATTATGTTTAATTTGAGAATATCCATTTAAATATAATGTAAATATTAATATTTGCAAAGAGCCCATTTACTAAGGGCTGGTGATGGAAAATATGAGAAGTTTATTTATGCTATCTTTTATTTATATCAGTCTGAAAAAATTGCATATTAAAAGAACACCCATTAAAAGAAGCCAAAAAATCCAGCTCTTGTCAGCATCTGATGTTTGTCCGATTGGACATATTTAACGCATCAGTTTAGATTGTTGTTTTTACAAAGTTTGAACAGCATTGGTTTGGAATGGATCAAACACAAACAACCCACAAGGCAGATGCTTTGTTTGTCTGGCACAAACAGACATGCTGAACTAAGAAGGAAAGAAAATGGAAAAGAAAGAAAAAGAAAGGGACTATCTGGAGATGAAACTCTGGCAACATGAATTCCTCAGAAAGCAAACAATTAGACTCAACTTTCAGTGAGTGGATGTGCAAGCTTTTTCTCTCAATGCATACCACTTCTTTTATGAGAACACTGAATACTTTGCCAAAGTTTTCAAAGTATAATTTGTATGATTGCTTAGAGTTAAAAAAGTGAATATCCTACTGGGTGTAATAGCTATTGGTAATTTCCATACTGTGGAAATGGTATAGGAAAATGATCATTGGTAAATGATAGAAGATGGCTTCATTGTCAGTGGTATGGTGAACCCACTCCAACCTTTAGCCTAGACTTTAAGGGAACTATCCAAGGCTCTGAAAATAGGAGTCAGTCTCTTGGATAGCTTCTTTTAAATCAGGACTAAACCTTGGGATGTATCCACCATTCAAATGACATAAGAACCACCAACCATCATTGCACTATAACATCACTTACCAAGAATTATCCCTAACAACAGGGTTCCCAACTGCATGAAGACTTCTGCTTGTGTTCTCTTGAATGTGTGATGACTCATGGGCCATGTAGTCCCGTTCCTAGCGCTGTTGTGGCAGATGAAGAGGAAAACTTGGGTTTTCCACCATTTCAGCCAGAATTGGAACTTTCCCAGCCAGAACTGGAGCCTTTGCACCTGCAGGAGGTTTGTCTTCCAGAAATCTGCCAAACAAGCCCTGAGTCAAAATCTCCCCCATTTTCTCGCCGTAGTTATTATCAACAACAAAAAGGAGTTCAACAAGCTAATCGCAGAAGCCTGAGAATCGCAGCCAAGCATTCAGCTGATTAAGACTGCTTCCATGAGAAATTCTAGGGAGTCATGCATCTGGACACAGAGATTGACTTTCGGTTCTGATTCCCCAGAGAAGTGTTCTTTGGTGGGAAAACGAGACCCTATTTAGGTTCCTTGCCCCGAAGGAATCTTGCGGAGTCAATTCGTCAGCTACTGGAGTAGGTTGTGTGTGGACAGCGCTATTCCCGTTTCCAAGCCTCGTTCCCGTTTCCAAGCCTTCGTTCACGTTTCCAGCCTTGCCTTGCTTCCCGGACCTTGCCTTGCTTCCCGGACCTTGCCAAGTAGTTACCACGGATCTTGTCCTTGTTCCTCATTCCTTGTTGCCTTGTATCAAGCCTTGTGTTCCAAGAATCAAGTTTACTTCCTAGCATCACATCAAGTTCCTTGGATTAAGAACCTTGTCATCTCCCCTCACTTTGCTTGGCAAAGTGGGTGTTTCGGTTATTGGATTACAACTTTGGACCTTAATATTTCATATTGGACATTGTTTCTTTGGACTTATTTTGACCTTTCCTGAAAGGTCTACTTCTGAACTAATTCCTACACTTGCTTTTATTAACTTTATATATTTCCTTAATAAAGATATTAGATAGATTCTGGCCTCTGTGTTTGGTTATTGGTGCTCTGCAGCCTGGGTCGTGACAGAATGCAGGCAGAAGCTCGCTCTAACCTTATCCAATGTGTTAGGGAAACTTGGTATAATGCTTATTTATGGATTCTCAGCCTCACCACCATTTTCATCCACACATGAGCAAGTCAATTGCCCCCACAGGGCTGGTTACTTGCCCTAGTATGTCCAACCTGCTCACCTAAATTCAAAGAGGCAGTGAAAAGAAAATGAGCATGAATAAAGAATGGAAAGAAGAACAAGTCACCAAGGAAAAATATAGGTATATAGTCCAAGCTTCCAGGAATAGTATAAGGGAAATTAAACTCCAAGCTGAGAATGGTTAGACAAGCAAGAACTAAGGAAAAGGTTGTTTTCAAATATGTTCAAAGCAACAGAATGGCAATGGAAATATAAGGCTACTGCTCAGGAAGATGATAAAATGCTAACAGGTCACAATGAAAAGGTGACAGTACTTTGCATTTACAGTAGAGTCTCACTTATCCAAGCTAAACGGGCTGGCAGAACCTTGGATAAGCAAATATCTTGGATAATAAGGAGGGATTAAGGAAAAGCCTATTAAACATCAAATTAGGTTATGATTTTACAAATTAAGCACCAAAACATCATGTTATACAAAAAAATGACAGAAAAAGTAGTTCAATACGCAGTAATGTTATGTTGTAATTACTGTATTTACGAATTTAGCACCAAAATATCACGATATAATGCATTGGATAATCCAGAACCTTGGATAAGCAAGTCTTGGATAAGTGAGACTAGTGTATTTTGTTTCAGCCTCCCCCCCCCCCCCCCCCCCCGTCAAAAAAAATAGTCTGTGTGTTTCCATGTATCAGCAAAGACTTGGCAAGGAATCTGTGTTGCAAAAAAAAAAATTGATAAGGAGATAGGAATCATTTAGTTAATTTAAATGAGTGCAAATCTGCAAGGCCAGATAGACTGCAGTATTTTAAGGAATGTATTGATGCACTCAAAAACCCACTTGCCATCATTTTTGAGGAATCTTGGAGAACAGATAAGTTGCCAGAGAACTGGAGATGAGAAAATATTGTTTTTCTCCTAAAAAAAAATCAAGAAAATTACAAACCAATCAACCTGATATCAATGTCAGGAAAATATTAGAATGCATCATATAGGCTGTTTCCAAGCATCTTGATGACAATGCAGTGGAGGCACAATGGGTTTGTCCAGAATAAATCATGTCAAACTAACCTTATATCTTCTTTTGATCAGATCATTCATTTAGTAGATGCTAAGAAAGCTACAGATGTCATATAACTGGATTTCAGCTAAGCGTTTAATAATTTCCCCATGATACTTTGATTAGCAAACTGACTACATATGGAAAAATGGAAAACACCATCAGATGGACCCATTGTATGGAAATCTATGCTCAAAGAGTTGTGATCAGGGACTGTGCTTTATATTGGAAAGAGGTCTCTAGTGGAGCGTCACAGGTTTCTGAGCTAGGCCAACACACTTCAATATTTTTATCAATGATTTGGATGATAGCATCAGGTGAATCTTTATCAAATTTGAGGATACAAAACTAGGAGGAGTGGCTAACACATTGGAAGATAAGGAGAGCATTCAAAAAGATCTTGATAAACTAGAAATCAGAGCTGACATTTTAAAAATTGGATTCAGTGGAGACAAATGCAAAAGTTTATATTTAAGCAAAACAGATATGGAAAGGGGAAAATGACTCAGTAGTACTATGTGTGAAAAGAACCTTGAGATTAATGTTGATCATACATTGAACATAAACCAGCAGTTTGTTGCTAGAACAAAGAAGGAAAATGCTATCATAGCCAGCATTAACAGAAGCATAGTTTCCAAAATCAAGAGAAATAATACTCCCAATATATTCCGTACTAGTCAGGTCTTGTCTGCAGTACTGCATTCAGTTCTGGATGCCTCATTTTAAGCAGAATATACAAGTTGGAGCAACTTCAGAGAAGGCCAATGAGAATAAGAGATATGGAAAATAAAATATGTGAGAAATTGAAGGAGCAGGGCATGTTCAGCTCAGTGAAGAGAAAACTATGGGTGCTCATTACATTCCATGATCATTCTGTCCACTAAAATTAGGTACAGTAGAGTCTCACTTATCCAACATAAACGGGCTGGTAGAACTTTGGATAAGCGAAAATGTTGGGGGAGGCAGACTGTGTTGGATAGTACAGAACATTGGATAAGCAAAGGTTGGATAAGCGAGACTCTACTGTAATACCAAATGTGTAGAGCCATTACCCAATAATTTTGCATTCGTCCTGAAACTGAAATATATAAAAAAACAAAGTATACACATGCATGCATGTATACACACATTTTGTGTATAGGGAAAAAACAGGGAAAAAAATTAATTCATTTGGATTTTATCTCCTTGGATAGCCAAAGAAAACATGCTGTGATTTTGGGAAATGTTCAAGGAATGATACAATCCTACATACACTTATATGGGAGCAATTTCTATTGAATTCACAATGCTTCTTAGAAAAATAAACTTCTACTGAAATCCTATGAGCTCTTTTCGGAGATAATCCCAAATGGAAACAGTGGGAATTGGGAATGCATTGTGAGACCTCAATCCAGATATCTTGTAAACAATCCACACCAATGCACACATTTTGGAAAAGAAAAAGAAGAGTCTTGCAAACTAATGTAGAACTTGGATGGTATGAGAATGCTGATGGCATTCTGATCGTTAGTGTACATGGAAGTAACCCGAGTGGACCTCATGCACAAAACCTTGTTTTTCTTTGGTGATCAACCTTGCTAGATTAGGGCATAAGATTTTGATCTCAGACACACTTGGAATTTATTTCTACTGAATTAAATTAGGAAATAAATTAGGAATTTCAACAAAAGACCCATCCATCACTTTATAGGACAAAGAAAAGATGGCCAAATAAAGTAGAAGAATCTATAACTAATTAGCAAGACAGTCATAAAATTATAGATTCTGGACCATGATTTTTCACTGCAAAAGCAGTAATATATAGGGATCTTCCTTTTAATTGGAAAAAAATTGAAGTGAATTCCAAACCTTATTAATGTTGGATAAGAAAAAAGAGGGGAAAACATATAGATTCAATTTCTTGATTTTTTTTGGCAAAATGCCCTTTCACATTCTCAAAGATTTGTTCTTGTTCCCTATGGGTTTAATGCTTGATGTAAGTAGGAAAAATATTTTATTTTATTTTTAGTTCCTTTCCTGAATGTTGAACATGTACTTAAAAAGAAGTCTGAGAAGTACAGGGCTCCCGATAAAGCCAAATGCTGAAGGTGGATTTCTAATCTCCTATCTACATGATATATAAATGCAGCCATACTTTGGTATTTTAAAGCGGGGTGTTTACACAGTGAGTCCAGAATCAAACACCAACAGATTTTTTCAGTAAAACAACGTAGGAATTTAACGGAACAGTTTCTGAACAGGAAAAATAAACTTTGGTGTAATTTTGTTATTGTAATTCTTGTGTGCTTACATGGTGTTTTATTTTCTGTTCTTGTACAGACTAGGGTTAGACTCCATTACTTCTATAGTAAAAAAAAAAAAAGAAGAAGAATAAGTTAAAAGGTGAATAAAGGGGCCAACTCACAAAATGTTGCTGCCTGAGCAGAAAAACAAATAGCTTCTCCCATCTAAATTAATGAGCTAGAGCCAATGATTGGAGGAGGAGGAGAGGTGAGTGGGAGATATTCAGGGCCCTGTAGTCTGGAGGGGGACCCAGGACCTAAGTACAGAATGAGCCCCACACCTGTGAGACCACAACTGACAGTTCCACCTACCCACATTCAATAAAATGTGTTCTCTAAAGAAATTTTCAAGGTCCTCCAGCACAACTCTATGGCAAAAGTAACTGCAAAAGTCATTCATTTCAAAAGGGTTCACCATTATCCACTGTTTGTATTCTGTATATTCTATAATCCGCTCTGAGTCACCTTGGGGAGATAGAGCGGAATATTTATAAAGATTATTATTATTATTATTATTATTATTATTATTATTATTATTATTATTATTATTATTCCATGTTTCCATGATAATTTCAGTGGATATGGGTGTCATACTTTATTTTGTATCTGTTTTTCTCTCTCTCTGAATAATATGTTAATTTTTGTTAGTTTTTTTGAGTTTGAATACACAGTTAATACACTAATGAAGAAATAGGTAAGCATGGGTATTTGACTTTCTAGGCTTTTGACATCCATCATATTTTGGGGAAAAGGGAGAAAAACAGAAAGCCAGAGGTGATCAGCCAACTGGAGTCTCAGCTGTGAGGAGAGCAGAGGAGGAGGAAGACCTTCATTAACTCCTCTGCCTCTGACACCAGTTTCCAAACATCCCGTGGCTTGCCTACCAAGAAACAAGTGATGCAAGACAGACACTCTTTGGGAGCTGGTAAAGGATGAAGTTGGGCAGATAGATGGGGCAGAGGATTCTGGTGTGGGTGACAATGCCTGTGTGTTCCTCCCTCCACACAAAATCTCAAAGGACCGTGAAGAAATAAGCAAACTTACCAGGCCCCCTATTCTGTTCCCACACTGAGATCCAAACTCATTCTGGCCTGCCCTTTATGGGGCAGCAGGAGTAGCCCAAGCTGTTTTTCCTTTCAGGGAAGCAAATATTTGATCCTCACATCATGTTGTGAACAGCTTCTGCCACAAGTATCGCCTGACACAGATGGGACCCAAACCACAGCCAGCTGCCCCTTCAACTTTCCTAGCATGCTGCATACATTGATGAAATCAGTTAACTCAGAAAGGAGACTAAGGCTCGAATCCTGTTCCTTAATCTCAACTAGAGACTTTGAGTTCCTTCTCAACCCAAGCCTGTCATTTCACATGCTCTGGCTATTTACTGGAGTAAGACAACAGCTATGCATACGCATGAAGAGCACTTTCATACACTACCAGAGAAGGGTAACAGCTGAGACTCTGTCAGATATCATTTCTACATAGAGACATTGACTTTATCAACACATAGGACAGCTTTTGGGCACTCTCTATAGCATCGCCTTGCAAAAACATTATGAATCCTCTAGTGCTAATTTCAGTGGGCATCACTTTTTTGTTTCCCTGGTGCCCTACCACTGAGATATCTGCTTCATCAAGCCTTATAGCAGGACTAGCCATTTGAGGCAGACAGCACAATGCCTTTTGCTACTAATATAAATTGGAACTATCTCAGCAACACCCTTTACACACTACTAGGGGATCTTGTTTTCCTTCTTCCACATCTGTGATCATAGAAGTAAATAGATTCCATTGTTTCATTTGATATTTGTTCTTGCGTCTTTCCCCAAAGATCTTCATCACCAATGTCCACTACAGTTTTGTATCTTACTTATATCAATTGTGGGACTTGTCTGTTACATAATTAAAACCAAGCTTTCCTTGTTGTAGGATGATGAATGCACTTACCTTTTATTAGTCTCAGATGCTTAGTTCAGAAGGAATACTTCTAGAGAAAAGGGAATATTGGGAACATGCTCTCCTACATGAGAGGGTTGAATAACATTATTGGTGAGCTAATTGGATGAGTCATTCCAATGTAATCAAAACTCAAACGATGACATGTTTTGTATTCCATAATGAGAATATATCATTAGTCTTTTGCAAAGTTTACATTATAGTCTAAAATCCATGATTTACTGATCAGTCTAATAAGGAAAATATAATTAACCATGCAACATTCATCTGGGACATTCTGCCATAATGTTTAAATGATCAAACCATTTTCAAATAGAAAAAAATTGGGACACAAGAGATAATGTGCATGTTATTACTAACAAAGATTTTTGTTTATTTGATTAAAAGCTGGAGGATTTTTCAGTCATGCTGAGGTTTTATGGTGTTGGAGATTTGCATTAATAAGCAAGTTCCATATTTCCAAAATGCTTGGGAATTCAAACAGCTAGCAAAAGAACTTGTCAAAACATATTGATTGTGTTGCTACCCAATTGTGTTTATATTATGTAAGCTTACAGAAGCCCTGCCTCCAAACTGTGACAGTTTGATGACTACTCACAATACTGTCATCTTTTTGCGTCAATATTGTTTGTTTGATTACATTGACTGAACTGTATCATTCAGTACTAATTCTTCTATATCTTCAGTTAAAGATAAATAACAATATATATATATATATATATATATATATATATATATATATATATATATAGGTGTTCTTTAATAGTGAGCTAGCACAGCACTGTTAGCTACAACTTAGCAGTAGCAGGTAGACAGTTACACATTTCCAAACACCAGAACAATGTAGTTAAAGTTTTTTGTAAATATTGACATTAGAAGCTGGTTATAACATTACCAAGGCTTGCTCAGGACTGCTGTGCAAAAGTTCAGTGACATATGGAACTGATCTACTGGGAGGAAAAAGAATCAAAATTACAGCTAAAGAATTAATTTCCTTGCTGTTGCCATACCAATGTCCTTGTAAAAATCATCCTTTTGAGACCAGAGTTTAAACTTTAGGTGAGATGTCATCATGGATAGGATCCAGTTGTGATCTTCAGTTTGCTTTCTTTAGAAATGACTTTAAATTTCCACAAGTGGACATGAAAACCAGCCATTCCCATAAGGCAGTGGTTGAGTTATTTCTTCATCTGATCGATGTTGTCTTCCCACTACATTAAAAACAAGCAACTTTCTTTGCACATCTAGGCCATATCAACAAAAGGCAAAATTTCCTTTATTTTAGATGCCATTCAAACCTTGTGCATTGTAACAAGTCAATCTAAATTGTAAAAAATATAAGTAAAATCCAAATTTTACTTGACAGCCTGGATATGCTGCTAATGTGATTTTTGTTTCTCTTTCTCCTACAAATGGCTCATCTATTCGCCTCCTACACATTGCATGGTTTTCCATATTGTTGGAAAAGGCAAATCTGAAAACCCAGGGAATATTAGCTTGAAACTAGGGAGTGTGGCATAATATCCATGCTTGACTGAATATGTGGTCTCATTCTCATTGTGGAACTTAGTTCTGAAATTGTCCACAGCTGCTTAGCATCAAGTCACTGAGCATGCCCAGAGTATATAGTCAGTCCTCCACATTTGCTGGGGTTAGAGGCATAGGACCGTTACAAAAGCGGGGGAACTGCACATTTGAAACAAACTATTTTTTTTACTTGAGATAACATATCTGTGAATCTCTTAGTCCTCTAGCATGACTATGGCCAATTTCCACTGGATGCTGTTAATAGAATTGTGCTGGAGGACCTAGAGATAAGTCTCCCAGTGCAATTAAAATCATTTTAATCAAATCAATGAATAATCAAATCAAGAAAATCAAATTTGCAAATATTGAGAGCGACCTTTACTTACCCTATAACAGACATGGGCAAATTTGAGCCCTCCAGGTGTTTTGGGCTTCAATTGCAACAATTCTTAACAGCCTACTGGCTGTTAGGAATTGTGGGAGTTGATGTCCAAAACACCTGAAGGGCCCAAGTTTGTCCATGGCTGCTCTATGATACCCACCACCCTTTCCTAACAAATCTAAAGCTTGAAGCTACCAACAAGTCTTAACACATCTCAATAGCAGATTCATAGAGCGCACAGGAAACTTATCTGGGCCAGTGTCTCAGCAGCTGAAATTTTCTTAAGGCATGGCTGCTTGTTCAGCCCCCAAAAAATGATCCACATATTTTCTCATTGTTACTGTCAAAGCCTGGTTGAGTAGCAACTATTTGTTTTGTAAATTGTGCAAATATTTGACACTTCACAATCATCAATGATAACTTTCTTTTCTTTTTTCTTAGCTGGAGGGCTTGTTAGCATTGGCAGACTTTTTTTAATGGTTTGGACAGCAGACAAAGCTTTTAAGGGCCTCCTGGAAAAGTGGAGCTTGTTGGTACCAGACACATGCTTAAATCTGCAGCTGGCAGCTAAACAATTTTCCAAGATCTCTACATGTTCTGGATCTATTACAGTTGATCATTGTTTCTTGTATTTATATAGAAGTATTCTACAGTAACTGGAAACAGAATAAGTTCGGTAGACATGTAGAATATCCAGTAGAATGAGTTGCCACTTTAATTACAATTGACTCTCAAAGAAGGCCACAAAGAAGAAATACACTCCAAGCAATTCAAACATTAACAAGTTAGCAGGCCCATCAATATAAGAAAAACAGTAATAGGGAAGGTAGATTCAGAAGGCATTAACAGGATGTTGAATTCACTGCTCAGAAAAATGTTAGTCTCCTAGTCTTGTGCATGAAATGGGTTTTCCCCCCAGATTTATTAATACTGTAACACAATTTGCTTATTAGTTCTACATATTTATATCCAACTAATAACTAGAAACACCTTTATAAAAGGGAAAAAGGAAGATGATCAAAATTATTTTATATCTCAGATATCAGGAAATCCAGAAGTCATAAAAATATAATTACCATACAGAAGAATATATCTAAACTAAAGGGACCCATATCTAAGCACAAAATTAATTTATTTTTATATACACCTCATACGCAATATTTTAATAATTCTATACATGAAACAAAGATTGTGTACCTCAAACCCTCAGAAAGCGAATTCCAGATTTTTGAGTATTTTGGAGTTCTCGATAAGAGATTGTAAATCCTTTAAAGGTAATATTCAAATTGCAAACGTAATTCTTAAACATGGATAAAACCAACACTTTTGGTAAGAGAAAGTATATTTAAGAAGCTCTGGAGAAAATGTCCTGAATAACTATGCACTCTTCATTCACGCATAGCCAAAGTATTTATTTACTAATGCAACCAGTTTTGTGTTTGGTGATTGCAAAATGTTTTTCAGCCATTTGTGTTGTGCTGAGACTTCAGTTTATAAACTTTTTGAAAGCAGCTGTTTCCAAGGCCACAAAAAAAAATCCTAAATCCTAAATTCTATGCTTTCAGACAGCACTTGGTGATTGTAGCAGCAATCACTTTTGACAGTAGTTATGGCAACCCACCATAGGCAATCCTTCCATCCGTCATGCTATTGCTTAACAATAGTTTGCTCTGAGTTTGTGAAAAGTACTATTTTTGCTAGGGGTTGTAGTAGCTGTCAAAATTGACAAGTCACTCAGGCCTTTTGACCACACTGCTGTAGTAATGACAACTTCCATGTGAACCGTTAGCGCTTACAAAGGTTCACTTTTTATTCCTTTTATTTATCCACAGTACTTTCTGGTCCTCAATAACACTGGCTAACACACATTTTGGTGCCTCAAATGTTAAGACTTGTTTCTGGTTATATCTGAACTGCTGATTCCAAAAATGGCACCAGTTTTTCCCTATCAGCACTATTTTTTTATATATATGGGACATATGCCATATACCACTCTTCACTCTGCTCACCAGTAAAAAAAACCAGCATATTTTCTTGGACTTTAACACTTACGTCACAGCTATGCCTGTTGAAATGAAAGCACATATCCTCTATTCATTGTGTATAGCCGTCTGCCTTCTTGTTGTCAATAAAGTTTTTCATAACAAGAACAGATGAAGACCAAGCACATGTCTCGATTTCATTGATACTCTGAAATGTGGGTCGTTTATAAGTTGTCTGTGGACTATTGAAAATTCCTGCCTTCAGTTTTTCCATGGTAAATCAAAGTAACTTACTGGTATATGCTATGCTTCACCGGGCCTAGCTTTATGTGTAGTGGTGGCAGTATGATTCCATCTACCAAAGATTCATTGGTTACCATATCTGAGAAACTAGATCTGATGCAGTCCATCCAATGCAATTTTATGATATATCCGCAGGAACGGGCCTAAAAATGAAGACACGAAGAAAAAAATGGGTTTTCTTTGTGGGTGGGCTGTGTAATCAGAATTCTTTTGGTAGTGTATAGTGCATTAAAAATAAGTGAAATCCTGACAGTGAAATGATGAGTAAGTACAGCATACAGCAACACCAACGTAAACCCCATTCTGAGACTTAGAAACATCAAGAATTATTTGGACTGCCTAAAAAAATATATGGTATGTACCTAGTCAAAAAATCACTTCCAAAAATCTGGGTCAACTTAATATAGGTATCTGATAAGCCTTTCTAGGGAGGGCAGCCCACCAACAGGGTACCACCACTGAAAAAGCCCTTTCTGATAAACACCTGCCTCTTCTTTTTTGTTGAGGATATCTGGAAGAGATACACCTTTGATGGACTTCCATTATATTTTTATTTTCTCTCAAAAACATGATTTTAAACTATTTCAAGCAATTCTAAGTGGTGATTAGGCAAAAGAAAGCAAGATATAAATACATATTCAATTCTATTACTTCTTTAATGTTACAGTTCTGAACCATTTTTCCTTCAGAAACTCTGCCTTTCACTGTTATATACAATAATTCCATAGTGGTGGCTTTGTCTAGATCCCAGCCACTGACATACAAATAAAAATTAAAGCAGTTATACTTGAAAGTGTGTTATAGATAGGCTAACACCCATAAATAAATGAGCTAAATTCCATTTTCTGACCAGCTTGCTCCTGGAAGTCTAGAATCATTATTACAACTGAGAAATAATTTACTGTAACATCTATTAATCTTTCACGCTTTATAAAAACACCTATTAATCATTAACCTTTAAAGAAACAATTTAAATATAGAATGTGTGACTATGTCTCTTATACCTTTCCCTCTCTGGCTTAATGGGATCTGTTTGATAAGACAGTGAGTTTGAGCTTTCTTTGAATGTTTCTCGTTCAAAATGCTTTCTTGTCTGGAAGGCATAAAGAGAATCCAAGCAAAACAATCTGGGTTTCTTAAACATCAAACCATCATTAATTTACTCTGTGCAGTCAGAGCTGTTTTTAATACTGTAACCATAATGATCAAATATCTATGATGTAGTTCTAATTATTCAGACTGGCTTTAGGGAAATCATGAACATAATTTAGTCACTGTTTGCTCCATTTATTTTAGTGGCTCCACCCAGGACATTAAAAACAGTTCACTGCACCCAGGAAAAAGTCACATCAGATTCAATTTCAGTGCATAGAGGAAGAAGGCAGAAAACATACATAAGTGAGAGTAAGTTCCACTAAAAACAGTGAGCCTTATTTATCTGGAAACATTGCGTATATACAATATATGTAGGAATTAACACAGGACTTTCTCTCCCAGCACTCTGAATTGTCAGTTGACTGAACATTGCTTTGGACTGCAATGTTGATATTTATTTTATTTATTTACCATATTTGTAGCCCGCCCCTCTCAACCCCGAAAGGGATTCGGAGCAGCCATGGTATGGTCTTTTTGCACAATTTCTCACCACCCTGGAAGGATGTTCATTTGGAGGTTGAACCATAAACTCAAAGGTTATATTATTTAATGCAGGGCACTTTCTTTTGCCACCAAGGAAGAAAATTCTATAGGCACTTCTCCCTAGTGGGGGAAAAAATTAAAGCATATACAGTAAAACCCAGCTCATCCGAGCCTCCGTGCAATCCGAGCAGGTGAACGGGGAGGGCCGCAAAGGCCCTCCCCGTTCACCTGCTCACTGGCGTGCATGTTGCTAGGTAGATAGCAAGCTACCTAGCAACATGCACGGGGTGCTCACCCCTTGGGAGGTGCCCCCTGCGTGTTGCTAGGTAGATAGCAAGCTACCTAGCAACACGCAGGGGGCACCTCCCAAGGGGCGAGTGCCCTGTGCGTGTTGCTAGGTAGCTTGCTATCTACCTAGCAACACGCACGGCCGGCTCCTTCGCCACACCGGGCGCCAGTGTTGCCGGCCCCCGGCGTGACGAAGGAGCCAAGGCACGGGCGGGTGGGCGGGTGAACGGGGAGGGCTTTTGCGGCCCTCCCCCTTCACCCGCTCAATGGCTGGCCCAAATGCCCGCTGAACTGAGAGGTTTCCTGAGTGGGAAGTGGCTTCCTCCCTTTGGAGGCCACTTGGAACCAGGGAAGCGACACCCGCTCCCCTGGCTCCAAGCTGCCGCCAAAGGGAGAGCAACCTACCTGGTAATCCGAGTGATCCGGGTGGACCGAGCTGAGGTCCACCCGCTTAACTCGGACTACTGAGGTTCTACTGTAGCATGCAATTATGTATTTTCTGAACTATGTGTTTTTTTGTTTGATTTTTGAAGACAAGAAAAACCCAAACACATTAATTTTAATATATTTATTTAGTAGTCCAAAAATAATTTCCCAGCTTGGGTATGAGGGTCACCATAATTGACTCAGTGGTAATTAACTACCCTAACACTAAATCTATTTGCTATTATAAAACCCATCCCTGGTCTTTCGATCAGTGGTTCACAAACTTTGGTCCTCCGTGTATTCTGTACTTAAGCTCTCAAAATTCTTGACCAAGTTTGTTGGATCTTTTGGGAGCAAAACACCAAAATGCCTCAAGGACCAAAATTTGGGGGACACTGGTTTAGGCCCAAGAAATCAGGGGCTGCCTTTATTGTGATAGGTGGAATGAGAATCTAGGAGTCATCCATGACTTACCTTCCATACGGACTTGCTATTTTTATTGTGTGCCTTCTCCTTGTTTCTAATGTATGGTGACCCTAAGGCCAACCTATCATAGACTGACTTGGCAAAATTTACCAAGACATTTGAGAGTGAGTTTTGCCTTTGCCTTCCATCAAGGCTAAGAAAGTTGTGTCTTGCCCAAGGTAATGCAGTTGGTTTCCATGGCTGAACAGGGATTTGAATGCTGGCCTTCAGCACTCCGACCAGAACACTATACTGGCTATTTCAGCAGGGCTTAGGCAATGCTCCGCTTTCGAAAATATGTAGCATGAATCAGACCCTGGAAAAACTGATGTGCTGGATTTCCGCAGAGAGACTCTCTCAACCAACCAAAACTGCAATTCAGACAAAAATAACAAGAGGAGAATATGCTGCAATATATTTTGCCTTTACCCTAGCACCACACACCTTGTCCCAATACGGACAATGTCTACGGCTTAGAAATGGAGATGTGCACCAACCCCAGAGTTGGACATGGCTAGATTTAATGTCAGGGGAAAACCTTTACCTTTACCTATGCTATAAAATTGATCGGTATATATATGGCTGGAAAAATGTACTTAAAAATGCACCTGTTCCAACTGACAAATTCTACTGGAGAACAATCCTACAGAAACTATCTTGTTAGTAACTTAGGGACTGCCTGTTGTTGTTTGTTCATTCAGTCACTTCCAACTCTTCATGACCTCATGGACCAGTCCACACCAGAGCTCCCTGTCAGCCATCAAGGTCAAGCCAGTCACTTCAAGGATACCATCTATCCATCTTGCCTCTTCCTTTTTCCTTCCATTTTCCCCAGCATCATTCTCTTCTCCAAGCTTTCCTGTCTTCTCATTATGTGGCCAAAGTACTGCATCCTTGCCTCTAATATACTTCCCTCCAATGAGCAGCTGGGCATTATTTCCAGGAGTATGGACTGGTTGGATCTTCTTGTGGTCCAAGGCACTCTCAGAATTTTCCTCCAATACCACAGTTCAAAAGCATCTATCTTTCTTTGTTCTGCCTTCCTTGTGGTCCAGCTCTCCCTTCCATAGGTTACTTCTGGGAACACCACTGCTTTAACTATGGGGACCTTCTTTGCCAGTGTGATGTCTCTACTCTTCACTATTTCACTGTATGCCTTCCACCAGCGATGAGGCTTCCCTTAAGCGTCGCTTTGTTTGTGTGCCAGGCGCCCTCTAGCGGCCAGAGCGGTCCCTACCGGCTTCTCCTGAAAAAAAAAAGTTCCAGGAGGAAAGTTTGGGGAAAGTTTGGAAGCCGCTTCAAAGTGGCGTCTCTTCCTCCTCACCCCCCCCCCCCCCCGCCGCCGCCCGCCCCGCGCCTTAAACGCGCTCTCCGCCCCAATCCGTTCTCCTCCCGGCTCTTTTTTTTTCCTGGCGGGCTGCGCGTGAAAAACTGACATGATGACATCCACCCGCCAGTGCCCGCCTTCCTTCCCGGTGTCTGTTCAAATAGCAATGCCCTAAAAACCTCCGGCCGCCGAGCCCGGGACCCACACCACAGCTCTTCTCCCGGGGAAGAGAAGGCAGGAGGGCTTCCGGAGTCTTGGGGAGGATGGCGGAGGCCGGGGAGCCGCCGGGGGGCCCCCTTTAAAGAGGCCCTTCTCCTGGAGGAGCCTTCTTTGGGCCACGCGTGGACGGGAGTCTCCCCAGGATGCCGCCCCACCTGGCGCTGCTGGGCTTGCTCTTGGCGGCACTGGGGCTGCTTTGGCCGGCGGCGGAGGCGCGACCGGAGCCCAGCAGGAGGCGGCAGCAGCAGCTCCAGCAGCTCTTGGACCCCGGGCGATGCGCCTTGCCCCGAGCGGTGAGCCCCGCCGAGCAGGAGGAGGAGGAGGAGGAGGAGGCCGAGGCCGGCTGGGTGGAGGGGAAACGCGGAGTGGATCTCCAGCTTGGGTGGGATGCCTTCCGCATGAGAGGGTGCCCCAGACTTGCCCAGAGCCATGAATGGAACACGAGTGCAGTTTGACAGCACTTGAACTGCCTTGGCTCAGGCTAGCACTCGTAGCACTGAGCAGCAGGGTTAGTTCAAGAGGAGTCATAGCCCTTTGGTTGCAAAAGTCTGGCAAGGGGTTGGACTGGATGGCCTTTGGGGCCTCCGGGCGCATCTACGCCAGGTATGGGCAAACTTCGGCCCTCCGGGTGGTTTGGACTCCAAGGCCTACCATTCCTAACAGCCGGTAGGCCGTTAGGAATGGTGGGAGTTGGAGTCCCAAACACCCGGAGGGCCGAAGTTTGCCCATGCCTGATCTACGCTGGATCATGAATGCGGTTTGACACGTCGTGAACCTCCATGGCTCAACGGTGTGGAATCATTACAATTGCAGGGTTGCTGTGAGTTTTCCTGGCTGTGTGGCCATGTTCTCTCATGACGTTTTGCCCACATCTATGGCAGGCATCCTCAGAGGTTGTGAGGTATAATGCAAACTTAGCAAGGGAGGTTTATATATCTGTGAAAAGTTCAGGGTGTGAGAAAGAACTCTTGTCTGTTGAATGTTGCATTTAATCACCTTGATTACCATTGAAAAGCCTTGCAGCTTCAAGACTTGGATGATTCCTGCCTGGGAGAATCCTTTGTTGGGAGGTGTTAGCCGGTACTGATTGTTTCATGTCCGGAATTCCCGTTTTCAGAGTGTTCTTTATTTACTGTCCTGATTTTAGAGTTTTTAAAATACTGGTAGCCAGTTTTTGTTCATTTTCATGGTTTCCTCCTTTCTCTTGAAATTGTCCACATGCTTGTGGATTTCAGTGGCTTCTCTGTGGAATCTGACACGGTGGTTGTGAGATTGGTCCAGCATTTCTGTGTTCTCAAATAATAAGCTGTGTCCAGGTTGATTCATTGCATTTGCACTCTGCACCCTCCGGCAGAGAAGGCTGAAACGAACGCTTCCAGGATTCCATAGCAATTAAAGCAGTGTCGAGCCGCATTCATTCCACAATGTCCACAGATGGGCCCCTAAGGTTGGGAGAGACCCCAAGGGCCCTGCAGGCCAACCCCCAAGGCGAGTCCTTTCAAGGCGAGCGACCCCTAAAAGTGTGAATGAAAGGCCTGAAGCTGTCGCTCCACATCCGAGTCATCCGCTTCTTCTGCCACTCAAGCTAGCAGGTTCTCCATTGGAAGGGAAAATGCACCTTCCGGGGATTGGGCTCGGCCTCGGGAAAACTGTATCTCCCGAGGCAATCTTGCCCGTCGCGGGGCTTTGGAAAAATGAGCTCTATTTGCACTTATGTTCGCAGAATACCCGGCCAGGTCAGCAGAACTTTGGGCGAAAAATGAATTATTTTGTAGCACAACATCCAGAATCCTCTGTTCTGTTCAGATCAGCAGGGCTTGGGGAAAGTTAGTTATTTTAAATGGCAATTTTCGGAATTCCCCTTAGAATCCCATCTAGCTTTTGAACTGCAGCTCTGCAAATCCCCCAACCTGATCAGCAGGGTTAGGAAAGTTAGTTTACACTACAGCTCCCAGAATTTTCTCCAGCTCCGGGAAATGTAGTTATTTTTGGACTTTAGAAAAGTCCATTTTGAGCTATGGCTGGGAGCCATAGCTCAAAATGATTAACTTTCCCAAACCCCTGCAGAACTTCCCCAAGACCAAGGCTTGGTACTCCATTGAAACCAGGGGAAGTGTACAGTTAGGAGGGATATCATGAGGTGCACAATTCGGATGGAAAGGGAACCCATCTGATTTTTGCTTCTTAGATTGTATCTACACCAAGCATGGGCAAATTTTGGCCCTCCAGATGTTTTGGACTTCAATTCCCACAATTCTCAACAGTCGGTAGGCTTTTATGGAGTGTGAGAATTGAAGTCCAAAACACCTGGAAGGCCAAAGTTTGCCCGTGCCTGATCTACACTGTAAAATTAATTCAGCTTGACACCACTTTAACTGCCAGGGCTCAATGCTATGGAATCACAGGAGTTGTAGTTTTGCAAGGTCACTGCCAAAGAGTGCTGGTGTCCCACCAAGCTACAACTCTCAGGCTTCCACAGCATTGAGCCATGGCAGTTAAAGTGGTGTCAAATGAGCCACGGGATTACTAGTGGGATATTGTGCAGGAAATGTCCTATGAACTGCGTTCACCTGCATGCAACATACTTAGTACAAATTCAAACTATATGTTATGTGTTTTTGTGTGCTTATGGTCAAGCACAGATTAAAAGAATGAAATTTGTGATCTTGTGGGAGAATCATATGTTTCAATAAAACATGCATAACAACATGTACATCTTCTTCATCTTGTTATTGTTGTGTACATGAAAGCCAACTTTGGCCTATCCTGCCTTGAGAAGATTTATTCAAAATTTATTTATCCCACAATATCAGCTTTCAACTGGGTTATCTGCGTCCACATTGCCATATATTCCAGTTTAAAGAAGAAAATGTAGGATTTTATTCAGTTGTGTGGAAGGGGCCTGAGCCAAGGCAATTAAAGTGGTGTCAAGCTGCATTCATTCTACAGTGTAGATGCATCCTAAGAGCAGCATTTAAACTATAATATCACATTGGCCATCACATTATTATTATACATATATGAATACCAAAATAATAATTTATTTTGCCTTTGTGGTCATTGCTATTATAGTATAATATTAAGCATCTATAATTTCAGGCTATAGGCTGTTGTTCCATACTATAATGGTATTTAAACAAGTTTCCTCCTAGCTGTAGCACTTTTCAAACCACAAGAACTGTGTAATGATTATTGGGAGATAACTTATCAGAGCTGGGTGGTTGTCCCTATTTGGTCTTGGTATTATCTTTCTAGAGTGTCTGGTTTCTGCTTGGTGAATCACAGATTTCAAAAGTAGAATCCACAAACTACTTAATCCATGCTGGAATAGTTGCATGGATTTCTGTTGAAGAATTCCAGAATAGATGAGCTGTAATTCGGGTTGTTTTTTTGTTTTTGTTTTTTTAATCCTCATGCATGTACCATCTATAGATCTGCAATGAGCCTAGAATTGTTTATATTAATATCAACAGTATTTGCTTTGATGTTGGTCTGGTTAGGAGTAGGGAGCATGCTTGTGAAAAGGATGGTTTGAAAATTGCTTTGCAGACTTACTTTAAATTAACTGGTAAATATAAAATTGGTCTACACCAGGCATAGGCAAACTAAGGCCCGGGGGTCAGATGCGGATCCCTGAGCGCTTAACTCAGGCCCATCTCATTTTCCCTGTCCTCTTGGCATAAAGCTGCAGCAGCCCACTACATCCTTATGCAGAAAGGATGTGGGAGGAAGGCACACAGCAGCTGAGAATTCTCTGGAGTGCTCTCAGCCACCGCATGTCTTGCCCTCCTCCTGGCATAAGGATGAGGTGAGCAGCCCTGTCTTTATGCTGGGAGGACAGCTTGAGGAAGGCATGCAGTGGCTGAGAGCCCTTTGGGATGCTCTCAGACATTGCCTGCCTCACTCTCCTCCCGGCATAATGCTGAGAGGACAACCTGAATATTGAGAGAGGAGGATTGGGGCAGTCACAAACATGTCTCGTTTTTCTCTTGGCATAAGGATGGGGTGAGCAGCCCTGTCCTTATGCCAGGAGGATGACCTGAGAATGACCCACCCCTCCTGGCCCCACCCTCTCCCAGGCCCTCCCCCTCCTAGGTCCATCCCACCCAGCACATGCCTGGCTACTCTCTTTCCCGGACCAGCTCTCCCAGCCGGGCTGACAATGCAGCCCCAAGGCAAAAAAGTTTGCTCATGCCTGGTCTACACAAACAATTCTTGTTTGTGTTATTTATCGCTTTTTTCATTTAGATGTTCTCAGTGGTTATGATGGCTAGGGGATTCTGAGACCTTCAGTCCAAAAGCCTCTTCTCCCTGCTGCTAAATCTCTTGCTAATCCTGAATATATTTGTCTTAGCTGAGTTATTTTCTTGATTTTTTTTTTCTAGCAAAAAGACTTGAACTCTTTCCTCTGGACAATCCGGAGAAACCCTCCTGCCTATCTCTTTGGTACCATCCATGTGCCTTACACTCGTGTGTGGGACTTTATCCCAGATAACTCCAAGGCTGCTTTTCAGACCAGCTCCAGCGTGTACTTTGAGTTGGATCTCACTGACCCTTACACCATCTCTGGCCTGGCCAGCTGTCAGCTGCTGCCTCATGGGGAGAACTTGCAAAATGTGCTTCCCCGGGACCTTTATCACCGTCTCAAGCGCCACCTTGAGTATGTCAAGTTGATGCTGCCTCACTGGATGACCCCAGACCAAAGGGGCAAAGGGCTTTATGCTGATTACCTCTTCAATGCTATTGCTGGAAACTGGGAGCGCAAGCGACCTGTCTGGGTGATGTTGATGGTCAACTCCCTCACTGAGACAGACATCCGCTCCCGGGGTGTCCCTGTACTGGACCTCTATTTGGCTCAGGAAGCAGAGAGGATGAAGAAAAGGACAGGAGCTGTGGAGAGAGTGGAAGAGCAATGCCATCCTCTGAATGGGCTGAACTTCTCCCAGGTAAGATGGAGCAAACTACACGTGTACATTCAAGCCTTGAAGGCAAGTTACTCCCTTTAAGAAAACAACAATCCTAATCTGTATGAGATTGAGCTAACCAGAACCTCAGAGTTCAAGCCATTGTGTTTCTTAGGTTAAAACAGTATTTCTAAAACTCTAGCCTTCCAAATATGACACCTGGGAGTTTGAGAAGCACTGGTTTAAAGTTTCTCTGCATCTACTAATATATCCTTTCTATAAAACTAGTGTGAAGAGGACCACAGCAAGTGAGCTCTCTTTTCTGGTAGTCTCCCATACAAATATTAAACACAGAACTTGGAGAAGTTACTTTCTTGTACTATAATTCTCAGAATTTTTCAGCAAGCACATTCTGTGACTCTGTTGACAAGAGAGGTTTTGACAGTTACAGTATTGTTGCTTGGCTGCACACTGTTGACCACATCCTTATGTGGCTCAGCCACATATATTCTGGTTTTGATCTGTGAAATGTTGGAAAGTATGGGACTACATGAAGGCGTGCATTGTGCTGGTTAACTAATTTGTCTGTTGTTTGTTATCACATTAACATATGAGGTTTTTAAATCAGGCTTGTCCCTTGTTTACAGCCACATTGACACTCTTTGCTTTTACAATCTATGCATATATCAGTTGATTTAGGTAATGGGCTTCAGATGCTTTTCTGAAGAATAAATTGTCTGAGCTGTTTGCGATAGAACAAGTGTTTTTCATTAACAATCTCCAAAATATCACCTGTGAAAATATGTAATTAGTTGATAGGCCTGCCAAAAATAGATGGCTAGATTGGAATGAAATGGGAAAAACATGCTAGCAGAAACATGATTTACTAGCACTAAGTATCCAATTTGCTTGTTTGTAGAAACAACTTCACCCCTTTTACAGTCCCAACAAAAATGCAATGTGTATGAAAAGGCCCAGGGCTTTCTCGAGAAAATCTTATATTATACACAAAGGGAGTGGGAGAGTTTTAGCCTTTCAGATGTTGCACCATGGTTCCCATTATCCTTGACCCTGCTGGTTGTAACTAATGGAAACTAGAGTTCAACATGACTACTCAGTTCTCCACTTTGCTGAGTGCTTTTGATCAATGATTTTCAACTTTCGGCCCTCTAGCTCTTCTGGATTTCAGCTCCCAAAATTCCTAAATATTGGACATAGTTGCTGGATCTCTCGAAACCGAAGTCTGGAACATCTGGAGGATCAAAGTTTGAGAACCATTGCTTTAATCCAGTGATTCTCGATTTTCCTAATGCCATGACCCCTCAATACAGTTCCTCATTTTGTGGTGACCCCCAACCATAACATTTTTTTGTTGCTACTTCATAACTAATTTTGCTATTGCTATCAATTGTTATGTAAATATCTGATATGCAGGATGTATTTTCATTCACTGGACCAAATTTGGCATAAATACCCGATATGCCCAAATTTGAATACTGGTGGGGTTGAGGGGGATTTTGTCATTTGGGAGTTGTAGTTGCTGGAATTTATAATTCACCTACAATCAAAGAGCATTTTGAACTCCACTAACAATGGAATTGAACCAAACTTGGCACACAGGCTCCCATGACCAACAGAAAATACTGGAAGGGTTTGGTGGGCATTGACCTGGAGTTTTGGAGTGGTAATTCACTTACATCTAAAGAGCACTGTGGACTCAAACAATGATGGATCTGTACCAAACTTGGCGCAAATACTCAATATGCCCAAATGTGAACACTGGTGGAGTTTGGGGAAAATAGACCTTGACATTTGGAAGTTGTAGTTGTGGGGATGTATAGTTCACCTACAATCAAAGAACCCCTTGAACCTCATCAACGATAGAATTGGGCCAAACATCCCACACAGAACACCCACAACCAACAGAAAATACTGGAGGGATTTGGGAGGAATTGACAGTGATTTAGGGGAGAAATGGTTCACCTACCTCTGGAGAGCACTGTGAACTAATATGTTTTCTGATGGTCTTTGGCGACCCCTCTGACACCCCCTCACGTCCCCCCCCCCAAGGATCCCAACTCCAAGGCTGAGAAATGCTGCTTTAAACATTCTCTTTCCAAATGTGATTCAATTCTAGACAGAGGCATTTGTAACAAATAAGCACACAGTTTATCTCTTCTATGCAGACACATTCTTTGCAAATGTAAGCAGATAATTATTTATCATCAAATCCTAATGCTTGTTTTATTAGGAAATACTTTCTTAAGATTGTACTAAGATCATATGTTTGACCAATTCAGATCATTTAATAAATTTCTTACCTGGGTGGCAGTTGAAATAATAAAAATGGTTAAAAAGCAGGTTTCTAGTTTATTAACCATTTCTTTATCATTTAAGGAGCCCTGTTAATTAGCAGGCAAACATAAACACCCTAAAGGCAAGCGTAAACAAATACCCATCTGACTTTGGAAGTTAAGCAGGTCAGCCCTGCTTAGTACTTGACTGAGAGACTGCCAAGGAATAGTAGATGCTGCCGGCTATATTTCAGAGGAAGGAACAGGCAAAACCACCTGAGTATTTTTTTTTACCTAAGAAAACCTTATGAAATTTTTGACGTCATCATAAGTTGACAAGTGACTTGAAGTCACACACATTAATTAGCAGGCTAGCAAAATTATGTTCTGGATATTTTAAACAGTAAAAATATTATAAATGTTAATACCTTCAGTCATATATAACTACTGAAAATAGAATTCATTGAAATTAAAATCAAAAATTTAAAAGCTACTTTGAAAATCTAATAAAATAGTTATAGTAAATTCAGTAAATATTTTTCAACTTATGCATATGTAAAGTGAGTGAATGGAAGCAAGATTTTATTTATTTATTCCTAGGTTGGACAAAATATTTGCTGTCGCTTTCTCCATCTCCAAAGAGTTAAATGTCCGTTTCTGACATCAACTACATTCTACTTTAAAAAGATTTTTAAATTAATTAGATAAAAACAAAACATGCCTCGGATGACATTGAAGCTCTGCTGGTCAAATAGTACTTAAAATAGTAAAAAAGCCCTTCATAAAAATGTACTTTGGGAAGCCTTTCAAATGTAAATTATGCTATACATTTTCATTGGTGTAAGTGGAGATTTTTTTTTGTTTTTCAAAAAAGTTCTCTTGGGATAGGAAGTAATACTGTTTTTTTTTTTTAGTCCCAATTTTAACTCTGCCAGTAACAACCCTGTTAATATTTATATCTGCTTTTCTGCATAAGAAAGCAAAAAAGGATGAAAGATTATATGGCCGGGGAAGGCTTTGGCTTATAAAAACCATTAGTTCAAAATGTTTGTTTAAGAAAGTGGAATGATCTTTGTTACATGTGGATATTTTCAGAATTTATCTCTCAAGTCTGAAATATTTGTTCAGAGAGTGTTTGTCAAAAAATCTGTACCAGGTCTTAGAAATACTACTTTTAGACGGTAACATCCAGAATTCTCTATCCATCTCAAATAAACACTGGCTGGAGTATTCTGGGAGTTATAGTCTAATATTTCCAAATTTTGATTGTCTGCACCAAATGGCATATGATGGCTGCATGATATGTTTCTATTTCTCATGTATCCTGATAGAAGAAGTGGAAGAAATCAACAAACTATAAGTTATAAATCATATTTGATTTAAAATTCGTTTTTTTAAAAAATTGAGTCAAGAGAGGAAGAAATAAAGTACACATAACTAGCTGGTTCTTTTCTGTGCTTTCCAGGAACTGGCCAAACTTGGCACCTGGCAACTTCTTCAAAGAGAGCAATTTGTAATGTTATCATTCTATCTAGCAATCCCATTGCTTAGTGTATTGTGGCCTTAGTTGAAAGGAGAGGATTACAATGAACTAGATTTCCTTTCTTAATGCTGAATCTTGGAACTTGTCCTAAAAAGCATATAATTAGTGGTATTAATGATGGAAATGAGAAATTGACCAGAGTTTGTATTGCAGTGGCACGTTTCAGCTGGTGGGAACATCTGTGATCATTTATAGCCCTGAATCTGTTTCGAGCATCCCTAGAGCTCTTTTTGACCAGCTTTCAGCATTAGTTTAATTGTAGTCTATAATTTGAACAGTTTGGAAACTGCATCCTAGTATGAATGCTAAACTGAAACATCCTTACAATTTGTCCCCCCAAACAGGCACTTTTAAAATATTTGAGTCAGGGAAAGTAAGTGGGTTTTTTCTCCTGTTTTCCATCTCAGAGTGGTTATACTTTCTTTAACATTTCTTCAGTTTACATGCTACTGAAAATTTAAATAAGGCTTACACATCTCCATTTAGCACAATGGTTCTCAACTTGAGTGTCCTCAGGTGTTTTGGCCTACAACTCCTAGAAATCCCAGCCAGTTTACCAGCTGTTAGGATTTCTGGGAGTTGAAGGCCAAAACATCTGGTGACCCACAGGTTGAGAACCACTGATTTATTAGATGATGACTTTTTAATGGTTTTGATTTAAAAAGTGAAGATGTTTGAAAGACAGAAGAGAAAGCTGTAAAGGTTCAGTCCAGAATCAGCTGTGTTGTTTCAACCTTATGTGTTCATATATTGTATCCGTTCCCAGGATGGTATCTAGAATGTGTTTTCATCTCTTTTCACATTTATGGTACTTTTCATTTCAAAAGAGCATGCACACAAATTATTCTTCCATTGACCTAAGACATAAGTGGATGGACTTTAGGCTACTTTCTCCACTCAAACTATGTGGTCCATCAGATAAAGACAGAAGCAAAAAGTGCGATGGAGTCAGATACAAAGTGATGATTTGAGACGGAAACCATTATCTATTCTACCTCATGAATCATAATCTAAAGTGTATCCCCACTCCATGATTATACTACTTTGGTTACACTTTAATTATGAAAACTCCATCCTATTGAAATCTGGGATTTGGAATTTTATGAGGTGCTTAGAATTTCAGAGTATTTTATAGTTGTAGGTCATGGGAATGGACTATACATTTTAGGTCCAAATTACAAATCCAAGGATTCTATTGGATGAAACCATGGCAGTTAGAATGGCATCAAATCTATAATTGTGGATACAGGTCTAGAGTGATTTGGAAATGCAAGTATAAAATCTACATCTGGATCACTAGAGCTTGGAAACATTTCTTCTTTGAGTGCCAGCTTCCATAATCCATCAGCTAATGCCTGTGCTGCCTAGGATATTCTTTTGTGACAATTCTGGTATACAAAAGTATCTTTTCCATTAAGGATTGGGAATATTAACATTGATTTTAAAGCAAAGTTCTCAATTTGGCCAGTAAAGCTGCACAAAACCTGTATTCAAAAACAACTAAACAATATAGATTCTGTTACACCTGGGAAACAATGGCACTGAAACATGAAAGAAGTAGTAAGTGTGGTGAAGATAAGATAACACAATAAGCACATTCAGGTCATTGTTGCTATTGTTCACCTTTTGTGAGTCAGAAAGGGTTGCCAAGATACAGCAAACTACCCAGGGAATCTCTTCCTAATTAAATACAAATTGATCTTTTTTAGTTTCGGATTGATCTCCCCAGCCTTGGCCTAAAATACATTTGCTCTAGAATCACCTATGACAAAGAGGGCAAGGATCCTGTGTTTTTAATAGCTATGTATACAGAATGCCAACAGGTAAAGCTTGTATGATGATCTATGTAGATCTCTGTGTGTATGTGCCTTCAGGTCACCTGTTGACCTATGGTGACCACATGAATTTCATATGCTTTATAATATTTTCTTAAGCAAGGAATGCTCAGATGTGTTTTTGCCAGTTCCTTCCTCTGAAATATTGCCTATAACACACATTATTCGTTGACTGTCTCCCATCCAAGTATTATAAGCAGGGCATACCCTGCTTAGCTTCTGAGATCAGATGGGTATCTGTTGCCGTTAAGATATTTAGGCCATATTACTGTGTCTATGACAACTGTAGGTAGATGTTCTGACCAATTATTAAAGGCACAATAATCTTCTTTTCTAATGTAGCCACACAACTTCCCTGGGGGGTGGGCATCTATGTAGTTTGTGACCCATCAAATAAAACATAAACGTTCTAGATCAGGGTTTCCCAGCCAGGGTTTCCTTTAATCTTAGGGTTCCAAGAGATGTCACTGGGGGTTCATTGAGATCTCATGACTGGAAAAAAAAACCTTTTTTTAGAACTGTACAGATAATAATAATAATAATAATAATAATAATAATAATAATAATAATAATAATAATAATAATTTCTGAAACTGAAATTTCTTTCTAGGGTTTCCCCACAGTAAAAAGTTTGAGCAAGGCTGTGCTGGATGCTTGAAATGATTTTTTTTATTATTTCAAGCATCCAGCACAGCCTTGCTCAAACTTTTTACTGTGGGGAAACCCTAGAAAGAAATTTCAGTTTCAGAAATTTAATGAAATATTATTTTTTATTGTATGACACAACAAACAAGATCAAAATCCAGCATATCTATCTTGTTTGCTGTGTCTTACAATAAAATAATATTTCATTAAATTTCTGAAACTGAAATTTCTTTCTAGGGTTTCCCCACAGTAAAAAGTTTGAGCAAGGCTGTGCTGGATGCTTGAAATATGCCCATTTCCTTTCTTTGTCATTCCACTTACTTGAATGGCTGCCATATACTGCTGATGGTGTGTAGTTAGTAGGCTTGCTCAAATAATTCGTTTTCCCCGTTTACCATTATTGATTCGTTATTTTCGTTTGTTTTGAAGCAATATCGAACCTTGGTTGTCCACACGCCTGGATATCGCGGTTTCGAACCGCAATTGGCCGTTTTCCGTTATGGCGCCTTTTTTTTCGTTTTTAAAAAATGCTTTGGCAAATCATCCAAACTTGTTTAAGTCCACTGGGGCAATCTAGCGTGTTGTTTGCACCTTGTAGCCAATCAGAGAGCACGTTTAACCAGGGGGAGGGGCTGGTAGGACGTCCTGAGCGTGCACACGCCTCGTGGCTCAGTCGCACTGGGAATTTTGGAGAGGGTGGAAGGGAGATTTTGGTGCAGGCACTGGCAGGCAGGAAAGATTGCTGCGTCACAGCATGGCTGTGTGAAGACCGGGAGAAAAGGTGGGGTGGCTGGCTGAGTTTGGGTGGTGTGTGTTAGTTGGGTCTTTCTTTTTCTTTTGTTTTTGCAAAGGGCTGTCCTGTGGGTGTTTTTTTCCTGGCGCCATTTTTCTTCTTGCGGGCGGGGTGGGCTTTCTCCTTTCTTTTTTCCATGCAAAAGTGTTTTTTGGAAACAAGGGATCCGAGCCAGGGACGCTTCCTGATAATCCTAAGCCAAGTTTGGGAAAGAGTTGCATATCCCATACTTCCCTGTACAAAATACAACTCCTTTTGGGGAAAGAAGAGGGGGTGCCTTTGTCCCTCCACCGCTCTCAAACACAAGCGGGGCTGCTTGTGTCTCAGCCAGGGACGCTTTCTGATAATCCTAAGCCAAGTTTGGGAAAGAGTTGCATATCCCATACTTCCCTGTACAAAATACAACTCCTTTTGGGGAAAGAAGGGGGGGTGCCTTTGTCCCTTCCCCAGTCTCAAACACAAGCGGGGCTGCTTGTGTCTCAGCCAGGGACGCTTTCTGATAATCCTAAGCCAAGTTTGGGAAAGAGTTGCATATCCCATACTTCCCTGTACAAAATACAACTCCTTTTGGGGAAAGAAGAGGGGGTGCCTTTGTCCCTTCACTGCTCTCAAACACAAGCGGGGCTGCTTGTGTCTCAGCCAGGGACGCTTTCTGATAATCCTAAGCCAAGTTTGGGAAAGAGTTGCATATCCCATACTTCCCTGTACAAAATACAACTCCTTTTGGGGAAAGAAGGGGGGTGCCTTTGTCCCTTCCCCAGTCTCAAACACAAGCGGGGCTGCTTGTGTCTCAGCCAGGGACGCTTTCTGATAATCCTAAGCCAAGTTTGGGAAAGAGTTGCATATCCCATACTTCCCTGTACAAAATACAACTCCTTTTGGGGAAAGAAGGGGGGGTGCCTTTGTCCCTTCCCCAGTCTCAAACACAAGCAGGGCTGCTTGTGTCTCAGCCAGGGACGCTTTCTGATAATCCTAAGCCAAGTTTGGGAAAGAGTTGCATATCCCATACTTCCCTGTACAAAATACAACTCCTTTTGGGGAAAGAAGAGGGGGTGCCTTTGTCCCTTCACTGCTCTCAAACACAAGCGGGGCTGCTTGTGTCTCAGCCAGGGACGCTTTCTGATAATCCTAAGCCAAGTTTGGGAAAGAGTTGCATATCCCATACTTCCCTGTACAAAATACAACTCCTTTTGGGGAAAGAAGAGGGGGTGCCTTTGTCCCTTCACTGCTCTCAAACACAAGCGGGGCTGCTTGTGTCTCAGCCAGGGACGCTTTCTGATAATCCTAAGCCAAGTTTGGGAAAGAGTTGCATATCCCATACTTCCCTGTACAAAATACAACTCCTTTTGGGGAAAGAAGAGGGGGTGCCTTTGTCCCTTCACTGCTCTCAAACACAAGCGGGGCTGCTTGTGTCTCAGCCAGGGACGCTTTCTGATAATCCTAAGCCAAGTTTGGGAAAGAGTTGCATATCCCATACTTCCCTGTACAAAATACAACTCCTTTTGGGGAAAGAAGAGGGGGTGCCTTTGTCCCTTCACTGCTCTCAAACACAAGCGGGGCTGCTTGTGTCTCAGCCGGGGACTACACCAATTTAACAAAGTTTCAGCCACAAAAACAAAGTTTCTGAAGTAGAGCAATGACTTTCACAGTAAAGACAACCCAATTTAACAGGAAATAAGACTTTCAAACCAGGAACAGATTTCTGCAATTATTAAAAAATGGTTTATTATAAAAGCTATGAAAATTTGCCAAAAATCAGAGGATAAGGGAAACGTTCCACATTTTGGTGAGCTATCAGTGTTACATGTGTTCTACCACTGTACCAAGTTTGAAGAAGATCACTCAAAAAATGAGGGCGGGAGAGCCCCCTAAGCCCCCCCCTTCGGGCTGTTTTTGGGCCACCGCGCATGCGCGTCCGCCATTAACGAATTAATTTCGAAAATAACGAATTTTCGTTAATTTCGAAAAATTTTGAGGGCCAAATTCGTTATTTGCAACAAAAACGAAAAAATGCCCCCTCTAGTTTTGAAACGAGTTTAGAATCAAATTTTTCATGGATCGATCAAGCCTAGTAGTTAGATTGATTGGTTGCAAGTTCTATTACTTGCATGTGACATAAGACAACATACAAAGTGCATCTAAGGTCCATTAATTACATACATTAAAGATAGCCCTTTTTCCACCACACCATGTAGTACATTCTTGCCTGGAGCAGTTCATCCTGCTAAAATATACTAGTTTGATTCAAACACTGCAGTTTTATACTCAATTTCCTGAGAATGACTCTCAAAATGGTATTTATTTCTGTGAAAACATATTCAGAGAAGTTTATTATCCTCAGACTAAATAAGAGCTTAGAAAAGTTGCTGTTTCTACACTTCCCTCCTCAACCCTCCTGCATGTTTATTCCAAGTTATCTTTCAGCTCAAGTGTTTAGGTGCTTTCAGAAGGGAAGTTTTTGCTAGTTTCACCTATGATACTGATATGTTGTTTTTGTTGTGTGCCTTCAAGTAATTTCCAACTTTCTGTGACTCTAAGGCAAACCTTTCATAGGGGTTTCTTGGCAAGTGAGGATTTACCTTCACCTTTAGAGGATATGAAAGTGTGACATGCCCAAGGGCACCCAGGCAGTTTCCATAGCTAAGTGGGAATGTGAACCCTGATATCCAGAGTCATAGTCAAAACTGACCGAGGATGCCTTCAAATACAGTGTCCTCTGACAGCCTTTCAAGCAGAGATTGACTTGATGTTCTGTAAATTAGGAGAGATGACTATCCTAGGAAGTTATGATTGAAGTTCCGGGTTTTAGCCTGCCACTTTTGGACTCTCGCTTGCTGAGGTGTTCCTGTGAATATCTCTGTAGATCTTAGAAAGCTATTTCTTGATTTAATGCATTGGTATGCTGGCAGATATCCAAATGGGATGGGCTACTTCCCGGTGGATGTCAGGTGGTGCAATGCCTGCTAAGCAGTGGTGTAGGGTGTAGACATCATGTGATAATGCGGCATGTTCATTACGAGCCACATCCACTGTTTTAATGTAGTGAGATGTATTCCACACTGGGCATGCGTATTCAGGAGCAGAGTAGCAAAGCGCAAGGGCAGATGTCTTCACTGTGTCTGGTTGTGATTCCCAGGTTGTTGTACCAGTCAGCTTTCGTACAATGTTATTTCTAGCACCCATGTTTTGCTTTCAACATGCAAGCAAACAAACTAACACACCAACAGGCCTTTTCTGAAGCAGTGTGGACAGTAGGAAAGCCGTAAGAACAAAAGGATTAATGTGTGTACTCCTCAATGCCATTGTATATATGTGCCTTCAACTTACCTGCCAGCTTAACATGACTCCATGGATTTTCTAAGGCTTTCTAAAGCATAAGCTTCTCAGATATGTTTTTGCCTGTCCTTTCCTCTGAAACATTGGGTGCATCTACACTGAAGAATTAAGTCAGCTGTGTCATGGTTCTCCACAGTTTCGCTTCTGTAAACATAATAAAGAAAACCAAACATCACCTTGGATTGAGTTGCCTTAATTAAGAGGAAACATGGATTTCTATGTTAACCTGAAATTCTTAGGCCTTTCTCCAGCCTGTAGAACCCAGAAACTTTGTTTAAACATGTATTCTCTGCTCTCACTTTATCTTACTTTATTTCTTTCTGGTTTTCACTTTGCTTCTTCTTTCATCTCCTATCACTAACTCTTTGTATGCATCCTTAATCCCCCTGCAGTTGGAGGCTAAGCCTTTTAGCCCTTTGCTACATTTTTCAAAAAGTTGCCTTGCTGAGGACTTGACATTAGCATCTTGATTTTTAAGTCTGTCCATTGAATCTCTCTCCATAGGGAACACAGTTCTTTTTGCCTCCTTCAGCAGGAAATAACCCTGTTTTGGATTGAATGAGGAGAAACAAAGAGCCCTACCTAGTCTTTTTTTTTTAAAGCCATGAATTTGATTATCTAGATTGTATTATGCAACTGATGATGGAATAAATGCAGAGGCCCACAGATATCAAAGTGGAATTGATCAGATTAGGATAACCTCAGAAAAAAAGTATCTGACCTGTTGCACCCTGGACTTCACACTTAGCCACTCATTCCTTCCTCTTCTGTCTTTTCTTTTGGATAGACAAATAAACATTGTTGTCCTGCTTTCCCCCCACTTGTTTCCCTCAGCATGAAGTAGCAGAAGTGACTTTGTTAACAATGTCTGTCTTCATTTCCCAGCTCCTGCTGTTCTATCAAATCCTGAAACACGGCAGCTCTGATTACGCTATTGATAGAATAACAGAGACTACAAGTGGTCTTTAATGAAAGGTTGATGGGTGGCCCAACTTGTTTGGTCCCTGACAGATATCTGCACTTGCTAAGCTGATCTTTCTGTAGCAGAACAGCAGGAAGCATTAATATATGCTCAGGACCATATTTATATATTTGGCTTTCTCTCCTCCCCCACCCCCTCTGTATCCCTTTCAAAAGGGCTTAATGAAGTATGGGGAAAGGTGGCTAGATCTGTAGTTTGTAAATGATATCTACTGAATCAACCAAGGCTATGAATTAAGATCAGTGATGTCACTGGAATCTTAATTAAGTTGAAGCATATTTAGCAAAAGATTGGAACAGGGGTAACTAGTGGCTTCCATATTAGCATGACAAGGGCTGTCCTTCAGACTTTATTCTGAACTTTAAAGGAGCTGTCTGATACTGAACCTTGGATATTGACCCCCACCAGCCACCACTGGCTAAGGAGAGCAGTTTAACTTTGAGGACAGCAACTCAGAATTGCATGTGTTCATTCTGCATGAATAGTCATGCTGAAAATATATTGATCCTTCACGAGCAGTGAAAGATCAATATACACGTTGCTGTGGCTTATGGGAATCATTTGTTGGCCAGGTGGAATAGCAGTGAATAGCCTTGCAGCCTCAAAGCCTGACCATTTTCTTCTTATGGGAATCCTTGTTTGGTGAGCTGGAATGCAATGGAATAGGGTTGCTGCTAGGAAGCCTGGGTACTTGCATTGTAGGGGGATAGTTTTTTGGGCTGCTAGAATTGCAATGAATAGCTTCGCTGCTTCAAAGCCTGGCTGCTTGCTACCTAGGGGAATCTTTGGTTAGCTTCAGTAGTACAGAGTAGTATCGCTGCTTCAGAGACTGGCCTTGATTGTTTCCTGTCTCGAATTCTCCTGTTTTCAGAGTGTTGTTCTTTATTTACTGTCCTGGTTGTAGAGTTTTGTAATGCTGGGTGGCTGGTTTTGTACATTTTCATGGTTCACAGCACCATAATAATAATAATAATAATAATAATAATAATAATAATAATAATAACAACAACAACAACAACAACAACAACTCTGAAGTGGAGAGTGTGCAGAGAAAGAGGGCAATTAGCATTGAATGGCCTTGTAGTTTGAAAGCCTGGCTGATTCCTTCCTGGGGGAATCTTTTGTTGGAAGGTGTTAGCTGGCACTGATTGTTTCCTGTCTGGAATTCTCCTGTTTTAAGAGTGTTCTTTATTTACTGCCATGGTTGTAGAGTTTTGTAACACTGGGTGTGAACTCATTTTCATAGTTCACAGCAACATAATAATAATAATAATAATAATAATAATAATAATAATAATGATACAGTAATAATGATGATTCAGAAGTGGAGGGTGTGTAGAGAAAAAGGGCAATTAGCATTGAATGGCCTTGTAGTTTCAAAGCCTGGCTGTTTCCTCCCTGAATAATAATGAGAAGAATAATAATAGTAATAATAATGACTAAGGTGGGAGATGTCCAGAGAAAGAGGGCTTCTTAAAGGGATGAATACTCCCTCTGAGGAGCATCTTAAAGTGCTGGGTCTGTTTACCTGTTGAAGAGAAAGTTGAAAGGAGACATGACACCTACTGTGTTTCCCCGAAAATAAGACAGTGTCTTATATTAATTTTTGCTCCCAAAGATGCGCTAGGTCTTATTTTCAGGGGATGTCTTATTTTTCCATGAAGAAGAGTTCACATTTATTGTTGAACAAAAAAATGAACATTGATTATATATTGTACAGTAGTTGTCATCACAAACCAGCATAACCAGACAAACTGTGAATCCTATCAATAATTTCTTGTTACTACCATTATTTCCATGTTTAACAATCTATGGTATGTATGTTTACTGATCCTGCATGCTCTGGTGTTCTGTTTGGCGGGCATGTTTCCAAACAAAAACTTTGCTAGGTCTTACTTTCAGGGGAGGCCTTATATTTAGCAATTCAGCAAAACCTCTACTAGGTCTTTTTTCTGGGGATGTCTTATTTTAGGGGAAACAGGGTATGTATTTCTCTCAGGGCATGCTGTCTCTTCTGAGGGGGAAAGGGGCCAAGGAAAGGGAAGGAGCAGCTGTTAACAGTTGCCAGCCACAAGCCCCGCCCACCATGGCAACGTTTTGAGGAAGTGGCGTTAGGCTCCGCCCACAGGTGCAAGGTCCTCTGGGTAAGGCAGTTGTTTCAGTTTGGGGGGGGGCTCTGCGCTTGCATGGTAAGCAATGGGGGTTTTATTTCGTCTTCATTTTGTTGTTTGGTCTTTAATTTTTCTAGATTTTTTTTTATTGAAAGACATATTTTGGATGACTGTCTTTTGTGGCCAAATTTGGTGTGATTGGGTTCAGTGGTTGTCTTGTTTACTCCATAGTAAAATGAACATTACGTTTATATATATATATATATATAGAGAGAGAGAGAGAGAGAGAGAATATTCCATATCACAAAAGACTTTAATTGGAGATTTCTCACATTCCACATGTCCTGCCAATAACATCTATCAATAGAGTAATCAGAAATGTTTATGCATGCATATCCAGAGAGAATTTCATGTCTCAATTATCTTCCTGCTCAATGAAGACTGAATTTACTTGTTTGAAAAGCTAACAAAAGTTTAGTGTTAGTCAAGAAAGGATTTTTGATCAAGAATCAAGAATGAAAGCTACAATTCATCCTTGGTCTGAATCTACACTACCATATAATCCAGTTTCAGAATTCAGATTAACTGCATTTAACTGGATTATATGGCATTAAGATCCAGCCCAAGTCTGTGTTTATTGACAAAATGCATAGCTCTATATATCCTCCGTGAGTGCAGTTTTTCTACGTAGGATTCCAACTTCTGGAATATTCTCATGCCACATAATAAATGATATTTGTACCTTTTTATTGTAGTCCAATGAATGTTTGTATTTGGACAGTTTAAATATTAACACATTTATTTTCACAAATTTGCTACCATTTATAAAATTTCACTGTTAAAATATTTGTATTTTATCTGCTTTATTTAAAGCAATAAAATATTGCTTTAAATATATTTTAAAGTAATTCCAATGGATTCAACAGCCTATCCCTTGAAACTTTTCATGTTAAAAAACATACCTAAAGTTTACGAGAAGCAATAATGAAGGTATGTAGATGTTGAAGCTGCAGGAATAAGAAAAGACTTTATAAGCTTTGTGAAGATAAGTGATGTGATAGGTGGAGGACTTGCAGGCATTATTTTGAAAACACTGTGAAAAATTGGGTGGAACTTGCAATACTTGTGTGGACAGAGTTATGATGGAGCTGCTAATATGAGTGGTCATATTAGTGGTACACAGGCAATTATATCTAGCCTTAGGAAAGACTTGCAGCATTTTACCTGTCAGAAACTGCCAAGGAACAATATCATCTGTCTGCAGTTTCTTCACAGCATCTTCCATCAGACTGCAACTGTTGAAGAAAAATATAAATGACTGTTTCCCTGAATCAAGAGCAAACACCCTGTTGCTGCTTTGTGAAACCCATTGGGTTGAGAGACATGATGCAGTTGTATGGGGGTTTTTTAACCATACAGTGTAGTGGTGAGAACACCTGAAGAACTAAAAGAGAGTCCTCTATATAACAGTGAGACCTTTTCTCAAGCTGGACACTTTTTTTGGCTGTCCTGAATGCTAAATTTGTAGTAACCATTCACTTCCTAAGAAAGCCTCTGTCAACATCCTTTCAGCTTAGCAAAACATTACAAAGAGGAGATATGGAAATTTTCTATAGTCTGCAACGTGTCGATGGTATCTTAGAAAAAGCCAGGGAGATGTGCACACAATATGTAAAATAATTTCAGGAGATCTTTGACACAGCAAGATCACTATGGCTGGAGAAGTTAGGCTTCCTTACATATGTTCAAGGCAGACTTATAAAAGCAACATCCAGGCAACTTCACAAACACCAGTGGAATATAATAGGCTAAATGTGCACATCCCATTTCTGGATTTTTCTGCAGTCACCTTCAAGAAAGGTTTATAAGGCACAGGGAAGTACAGTGATACCTTGACTTAAGAGTTTAATTCATTCCATGACCAAGCCCTTAATTCAAAATGCTCTTATCGCAAAGCAAATTTTCCCATTGAAATGCTGTTAATCTGTTCTGACCCCCCCCCCCCAAGGGCACCCCTATTTTTGTTACATGTTCTTATATAAGAAAATGTACTTTATAAATAACAAATAATGAATAAATGCACATTCACAGGTAGGACAATAAAAAAGATAAACCTTAAAATTGTAGAAGCACAGGAGCAAATCAGACAGCAATCTCCCAAAGTGAACAAGAGCAAAAGGCATGGAGGTTGTTCCCCTGAAGCCCTAAAGCCCTGTACTCTTGTGCTAGTGCTTAACTCAAAACACTGCTCTTATGTCAAAGTGAAACCTGAGTAACAGCTCTTAACTCAAAATGCTCTTAAGTTGGGATGCTCTTTAGAGGTTCCACTGTAGTTCAGGAACTGCAAGTGTTCCTCCCTATTAATTGTGGCCATTTAATATACAACTTGAACAAGTGCACAGAACTTTACAATGAATGCCTTGTAGATACTGACACATTGATGGAAGATTTTGACCTGTGGTGTAGCAAATGGAAAAAGATTACACCTGCAGAAAAACCATCAAAAGCACGGGAAGCATATCTTGTCTGTGATATAGAATTTCTTTCCAAATGTGAAGAAACTTCAGATTGCCAGTGTTAACAGCTACAAATGAAAGGTCATTTTCAACTCTTAAATGTTTGGATATATACATAAGAAGCACAGTGGGGCAAGAAAGACTTTTTGGACTTGTTCTCTTGAATGTCCACCGTAGTTTATTGATGGAGCCTGATTCCTGTTAAAGTTGACACAGTTTTCAAGTGTTTCTAACAGGTGTTGTGGTATTCTTATTTAACTATTAAATTCCCCAATAAGAGCGATTTTCTGGGGGGGGGGGGAGGTTGGACTAGATAGTCTAGCTAAAATAGAAATTTGATTTAATTAAGTCTATCTAAACATCTAGATTTTTTTCTGACTGCAGGCCTGTCCCCATCAATATCTTAGTGACCGATATCCTGACAATGAATCTTCTCATCTATACATGGCTGTGGTTTTGTAAGCAGACCTGTAAGAATCTAGTTTACAGGCTATTTTATTTCAGCAATACAATTTTGTGGACTATAAATAGGTTGTATCCTCAGAATTTGCAGAGTGCAATTTTCCTTGTGGAGGAACACATTTAATGATTTATTTTTTGAAGCCATCAAACAAACCAAATCCTTTTTATTGCCCCAAAGTCTAAACATTGTTTGGAAAAATGGCACTTAATTGCTGGGTGACTATTGTGGTCTTTGCTGAAAACCAGCTTCCAGAAGTTGTTTCTGCATTGTGTTTGTTTCCCTGCTTCATAAATACATTTTGAAAGCTTTGAACAAGAGACTTTTTTATTCTCTTTTGGAAGACATAACCATTTTGAATTTCAGTCTTGGGCTTAAAATGGACTGTGCTGGGCTCCATAAACACCCTCCTATAATTTTTCATTTTTTTGTAAATATGAATTTAGTTCAGCCTTACTACAAATAGACAATAAACTAAGATAGCAGGACACTGGGAAAGAATAAGGAGAGATTACTTCTGGAGAAACCCCAGGATTTAGCATACAATTGCTTGAGCAACTCCAAAGGATATTGATAGCCATTGGTTTGTTTTCTGCAACCAAGCACATTTTATTTGCCTTTGATTTTTTTCACAGACATTTGCCTTTATAGGTGGTAACATGAGAATAGAGACGGAATATTTATTTTACATTAGGCACACATAATGGTCACACTATGCAGAGGATGCAAAGTCAGCAAAGGGAATAAAGGAAGCGAGAATGGAGAAACTGAAAATTTGCAGTTACTGGAAGGCCATGCAAGCCTGTTCAGCATCTAATTTACAATTTTAAAAGATGAAGTAAATGAGTAATTTACTTACCACCTAAGTAAGCATGCAAAATATTTTGACTTTAATAAAGCTATCCAAATTTGTAAGTGCGGACACATACATTCTTTTGTCTTTTGTAGCCCACATTCTATCCCAATAATGGAAAGTAGTGTTGGCACAGAATTATCATTATAATTGGATATAACATTTTGAATGTGATCAGGTATAAAAAAGCAGCTTTTTATGACTAAGGCCCCTTCTACACTGCCAGATAATCCAGGTTATCAAAGCAGAAAATCCATATTATCTGATTGGAACTGAATTATCTTAGTCTACCCTGCCATATAATCCAGTTCAAAGCAGATAATGTGGATTTTGTACAGCTGTATAAAAGGGGCCAAAATTCTCTTGACTGGTGCTTAGTCCTGGTACTTCTTTATGCATTTTATAGCAGCATAAAGATTCTTTATGTTAACTTACAAGCCATAATAGTTCAGGATTTTTCTCATCAGGGTTTCTCAACACTATACAAACATGCTTTCGTTTTATCGATTTCCACATAATGTTTAATATTATATCAATATTCTAGTTTGATATTATTTCTTGAATCCTTGGATGTTATATACAGTAGAGTCTCGTTTATCCAGCCTTCGCTCATCCAATGTTCTGTATTAGCCAACACAGTCTTCCTCCCACTCGGATCCACAGCTGTTTCTCTAGGCCGCAATTCTATCTTTATTTGTAGTCAATGTTTTCAATACATTGTGATGTTTTGGTGCTAAATTCGTAAATACAGTAATTTTTACATAATATTACCATGTATTGAACTGCTTTTTCTGTTGATCCAACATAAACGGGCTGGCAGAACATGTTTTGGTGCTCATTTTGTAAAATCATAATGCAATTTGACATTTAATAGGTTTTTATGAATCTCTCCTTATTAGACAACATTTTCACTTATCTAACGTTCTGCCAACCCGTTTATGTTGGATAAGCGAGGGTCTACTGTACCCCATTGCCACCTCATCCCCAGTTTAGTCTCTTCAAACCTGCTTAAATTATTTGGATTCAATTCAGTCAGGATTCAAACTGGGTCTGGAATCTCCTTGCTCTATATTCTGGAGGTTTTAGAATGGAAAAAGAATTTATTGTATTGGAACTACTCACCTTATCCTATTTATTCTCAGCTCAGATATAAATACAGTTAAGTCTCACTTATCCAACATAAACGGGCCGGCAGAACGTTGGATAAGCAAAAATGTTGGATAATAAGGAGGGATTAAGGAAAAGCCTATTAAATGTCAAATTACGTTATGATTTTACAAATTAAGCACCAAAACATCATGTTTTACAACAAATCGACAGAAAAAGCAGTTCAATACATGGTAATATTATGTAAAAATTACTGTATTTACGAATTTAGCACCAAAACATCACAATGTATTGAAAACATTGACTACAAAAAATTGGCTACTAACAAATTGACTACAAATAAAAATAGAATTGCATAAAATGAACTTACAGTAACAACACTGTTGGAAATTAAATGCATAAGAAGGTCAGTCCTTGTTGCCTAGAGAAACAGCTGTGGATCCGGGTGGGGGGCAAACTGTGTTGGATAGTCCAGAACATTGAATAAGCGAATGTTGGATAAGTGAGACTCTATTGTAGAGGCTTATCCCCCCCCCCCTTCCACCGCCCAATCCATGTTGCCTTGTCCCTTTTCCTTACTGTATTTCTCTGTGCTGTTGTTTCTTCTTCCGGCTCCTTCATTCCACCATGAAAATAACGATCAGCCCCTCAGATTCCTGTGAATGTATAGAATTATTAGCTTAGGCTGCTGGGTCAAGACATTGGTGGAAACCATTTCCTCTTCATTTGGCAAGAATCAGTGCTATTTTCTGAGCCCTTAGAGGAACATACAGCTTTTTCATTCGGGTAAAATTCAAAGTTACAGCCATGTTAGTCTGGAATATCAGTATGTAAGGGGATCCCGAAGCATTTTAGAGACTGAGAGAAAGAAGTTGGTAGCATAAGCTTTCATGTATTAACAGGCTTTATCCACATTGCAAAATTGCAGCAGTTTGACATCACATTAACTGCCATGGTTCAATGTTATGGAATTCTAGGATTTGTGGTTTTATGATATATTTTTTCTTTTGTGTCAGAGAGCTCTACAGCCACAACAAACTATCAATTCCAGAATTCCTGAGGATGGAGCCATGGCAGTTAAAGTGGTGTCAATGTCAAACTGCTTTGATTCTGCAATGTGGATGGTCTCAAAGTCTGCTTCCTTAGTTGCAGAGCCAGCAGTTTTTCCATGTTTCAATCGGCAGAGGTTAACTACTATTCCTAGGATTCTTTCCTCTGAGTTTCCTACCAAGCGGAATTTCCATATCTCTTCAACCTTACATTTAAACTCCCAAGGAGGCAAAAACATGAAAATCTATTAATTATGCTAAGAACTCATCTTCCCTTTCTTCTCTTAAAACATTAGTTAAAGAAAGCTGAAAAAAGGTAGTGGAATCCCTCATCTAGAAAATATATTGGTGGAAAATTTGGCTTCCAGTGATGTGTTATGTGTCAGACTTGTTCCAAAATACTGTCTGGTTCATACTGTGCTGTGCATTTAAAACAGTGACATTCTGCTGGCACAGGGAAATATGAGTTCCAGTTATATTTTTCTTCAGTAGCTTCAATTCCTCAGCAAGAAACCTCCTCTTGAGTATTTTGATTCAAGCACAAGTGTATGGGGATTTGTTTGAACGTATTTCTGCATAATTGACATCTGCTCAGGAAAACAGATATGCAAAAGCCATCTGGATTTGGAATGGGATCTGGATATCTAGATATATTTTCTGTACTCAAAAGAGATGCCACGTAAAGTGGTGACTGGAGTCCTTACATTCAATTCTCACTGTGGTGTAATGCTTACTACAAGGCTTACTGTTGTTAATTTGAACAGTAACTCTGCTTCTTCTGATTTGTTTATTTGGTGAAAGTATAGAGGTGGAAGTGACCTGAAACTCATCAACTTTTGGCAAGAGCTTTTGATTTCAATCTCTCTATAAACAAGAGCTGGATTGCTAATTTTAGTATATAGAAAACTCTTCTGATGTTCTCATTGTGTTTCTCTCATTCAACAGATATACAGTTGGCCCTCCACATTTGAGAGCTTGATTTTTACAGATTTGATTATTTGCAGATTTGATAAAAAAATGTTCTCTCTAGAAATCCCTAGATCCTCCAGTGCTAATCTGTGGTCAAGCTCTACTGCATGTTAATCACACTTAGAATCACACTGAAGAATCTCTAGAAATTCTTAGGGCCCTTCCACACAGCCATATAACCCAGAATAACAAGGCAGAACAACCCACAATATCTGCTTTGAAGTGGGTTATCTGAGTCCACACTGCCATATATTCCAGTTCAAAGCAGATATTGTGGAATTTATTTAGCTGTGTGGAAGGAGTCTTAGGGTCCTTCCAAACAGGCCCTATATCCCAGGATCTGATCCCAGGTTTTCTGCTTTAAACTGGATTATATGAGTCTGCACTGTCAGATAATCTGGGATGAACAGAAAACCTGGGATCAGATGCTGGGATATAAGGCCTGTCTGAAAGGGCCCCTAGAGAGGCACACTTCTTTAGGAATCTCTAGGTCCTGTAAGTGAAATTCTTTGTTCAATCTCTGATGGAAGTTAACCATTGACTCATACTGGAAGATCTAAAGATTCCTAGAGAAGTAAAAAAAATAACAAGCATTTCTGTCTGTGCTTTTTCCACTTTTGTGTATATCTTGCATTCCTAACAAAAGCGAATGTAGAGGACTGATTGTATCACTTGTAGAGCAGTTTTATGACAATTCTATGCCATCTTTTTATATGTAGTAAGACCACAATTGTATATACTTTTTCATTTGTTCTCTTAAGTACCTTAAGAATCACCTTTGTGCATGAAAAGCTTTCACACACAAACTCTTATTAACAAATGAACATAGATGGGTACTACAGATAGTCTTATATTAACCAGACCAATGGAGGATAATTGGAACTTCTAAAAATGGTTAGATGTGTGCCTAGGAATGTCATTACAGTGGCTTGGAATTGCATTGTTTATACTGGGGAAAAACTTGAGGAACTGAAATGGAACTTGTCCACCAAAGACAAACTTGACAAAATATAATGGATTCTGGGCAGGGCAGGGTGGAAATGATTTATTGGTGTTACCTAAAAGATCTAGACCTAGTATCAATGAAAAACAGAAAGAAAGAAAAAGAAGGAAGGGAAAACAAAGTACTGAAGTTTCATGGTGTTCAACTCTTAAATTTGGTTACCTTGTCAGAATGCAATTTTATTGACCTGACAGCATAAGAAAAAATTGTTTGACTACCATTGGTAGATACAGGTTGTTGTCCCAGAATAACAATATCTGAAACTAAATGAGACTGCTTATTTGTTTTTGCATATAACATTCCTATGAACCATTTACAGAGTTCGTGTGTATATGTGCATGTGTTACACACACATGCACAAACAAATAGTAAAACAGAGTGATTTAATGGCATCTGAAAAACTGTTTTAAATGTTTTGTGTAAAGTAGACGTCTTTATAGTTCTTTAAGTAGCAGTGAGATGTATAATTAAGCAGGCAAGGGATTGGGGGGGATAACCTCCAGTAACGTCTAGTCTGAAAAAAGGATTGAAAGGGTCTCCATGAAAGGAGCACACTTGGATTTGTGTGATGCTGTCTGGGTTCAGCATTTCAGTTTTTGTGGTGCTGACAGACTGTGTTGACTTTTCCTCCCTCCCTACCTCCTTCTCTCTCTTTTATTTTCTAGTCTGAGTTCAAAATGAGTTTTTTCTTTATTAAATCAAGCGATTTGGCTGTGAAAAGGGTCACATTGCATGGGATATAACTCAGCCCCACTTTCAAAGCATTCATAGTATTTTTACTCAAGCAGTTTAGCAGGGTGTCCAGAGAGACCAGAGACTTATATGAATGCAGCTGAAACTCTGTTTCAAGAAATTTAAAAATTTTAACTGGCTTCCCTACCAGCTCACTTCTTTGTAACAGAACAACCCATGCTGCTTTTTTTTTCAAATTCTCTATTTATATCATAACATAAAGCACTTCTGAAATACAAACGTATGACTTCGACTGCTTGCTTGTATGCATTAATTTGGCTGGGGAAAATGGGACTGGATGTTCAGATTCTGGGAAGAATTATGATAATTGAATTCTCAGAAAAACAAACAGGGAGATGTAAACTAGAAATTCTGCAAATACACCTACAGAAACTTTTGGGAAGATCTTTGTATGTCCTGTGAATTCTTTGCTCAGGATATGCAACAATTGAGCCCTTTCTGTGAAACTGTGATGGTTTATAGATTGGTATGTTTTCCCCACTCTATGAAGCCAAAGATGATGAATGACAAGATATCCAAGGGTTAACCTGAGGCAAAGAACAATATGGTGCTTCCATAAATAGAGAAGGAGACTCAATTATCAAGTGAATTTCAGCACCGGTAATGGGATAGTATTTGCCCCTGCACACAAGGACAAGAAATTAGTTTAAGTGGAGGTAAAAGGCACAAGAGGAATCTGCCACTTGAGATGGCTGCCTCACTCTATGTAATGGTATGGTTCACCTTGCCCAGTCCTCATACTTTAATTCAGATCAAATTCTGTACTGTAGTCAGGGTGCTCTTTGGTAGTTCTAAAAAGGATACATTAACCCTGCTCCTACAATCACAATGTGTTGACAGATTGGATGGAGTTGAGTGATAATTAGTGGTGTGCATTGTGTGTTCCAGCTTTTGGTGGGGTCCTGGTCCATTTTCAGCAGACTTCCCAAAATCGGGAGGTCAAGTCATTTGTTATGTTTTGTCTTTGAGCCAAAAGAAAACAGATATTTCAGCCCAAAGCACCCGGGCCTACGGGTGCAGGCTATGGGCCTAGGCACCCAGGCCTCGGACACTCGGCTGTAGGCCCTGCAAAGCCTGGGTGCCTAGGCCCAAAGCCCGGGCCTACGGGTGCAGGCTTTGGGCCTAGGCTCCCGGGCCTCACAGGACCTATTTCCAATTGCTGAGTAAGGAGTGTTCCTTACTCAGCAATTGGCTGCAGGCCCTGCATGGCCCGGGTGCCTAGGCCCAAAGCCAGAACCCGTAGGCCTGAGAGCTTTGGGTCTACAGGTGCAGACTTTGGGCCTACACACCTGGGCCTCACAGGGCCTACAGCTGATTGATCCGAAAGGCAGGCTCGAAGCCGATAATGGCTCCCACCTGCCTTTCGTTTTGAGTCAGTTTTTGTTTCATTGGGTTTTTTTTATGTTTCGTGCCATCCAAATGGAAGATATGAAATGGAAACATGGATGAAACAAATAGGACAAATACCAGGCACTTCTCTAGTGGTAATAGGATTGTAATAGCAGGCCTTGTCTATTATTTTTTTTTCTCCAAACATTGCCGCTGCTTGATGTTGAACCAGTCCTCTCACCCTGCTTCAGTAGTGACTGGTTGCTCTCTTGTCACTGAGGCAGTTAATCCATGCTGGGGTTCAATTTGAATGTTAGAAGAGTTATCTAAGGTACGGTAACTACTTTGTATATAAAGCTCAGCACCTTAGATAGCCTTAAGATGTAGACTTAAATCCAGAGAAGATTCGATGCCCTACTGATACTGAGGCCACCAAGCATCATTAGTTCACTTAGCATTGTATTATTGACACCTTTCTAGAGATACGGGCAGAATCCTTTCCCTTTTTTAACAAGGGGACCACCTTCATGGAAAGTATATGCCTCACTACTGAGCTACAGGTGTGTGCAAAAACAGTATGCTTGTAGCTTCTGTGTGAGATCAGGTATGTATCAACCCTGATCACACAAACACGACTGTATGTAGATGGTTTGTATGCAACAAAATCTATAGACTGTGATGTATGTTACAAATTCCAACCCCCTTCCTACTGCATTTCACATTCCAGTTATCTGCAGGAGAGTTATTTTGGCCTTTATAATAATGAATTCATTGTCGTTGGGGGTGCATCATCCAATATTCTCCCATACTTTCTTACAACTGTTAATGTGAACTTGTGTGGATCCAAGGCTGGCCCTCTCATTTGGCAAGAAAAGGAAGCTGCTTTGTGCTACATATTTTTAGGGCCATGATAAAGCAGCTATTTGTTAGGTATTTTTTCTTGTATTTTTATTGACAGGTTAGAGATGTTGGGGGATTTTCTGCTTCAGGTGACAATACAATATGATTAGTCTTGGGTTCTTTGCTCCATGATTTGAGAGAGAACTCTGTCATTTTCTGCTTTGTTTAAAGTTGTAGAATGTCTTGGATCTGCCCTGAGTGGATCATTTCAGTATTCCTGGCATGTTCTGATCTGGATGATAAAGACAACTGCTCAATGTGTACTCACTTGACATTTGACTGCAGTCATCTGGGAATAAGCCTCATTGAAACCAACAGAGCTTGCTTCTGTGTAGACATTATAGGATTCAAATTGTAGTGCTTCATTACTGAGGATTTTGAAGCAACTGAATACTCAGACCACAAGTTTTGGATTTTCTCCAGCTGTAAATATTGAACATGTTATAAATTACAGCAAAACTCCAAACCTTCCTTAGGGCTGCCTGATCTCTCTGTACCATGACTTTGTTAGTGCTGCTGGTTTTTTGAAGTGCCATGAAGTCAGTGTGAACCTATGGCAAGCTTATGAATGAGAGAACTCCAAGTCACCCTGTAATCAACAGCCCTGCTCTGGTCTTGCAATTTGCTGCTGTAGATCTGATCAAAATTAAGAATCACAAACCAGCTGGCATTGGCTCTAGCTACAGAATAACCGCAGACTGTACTTCTCACTGTCAGACAAAGTTTTTCTGTTGCTATATGCTGCTATGTAGCATCGATTTGCCGCCTCCTAAATATCCTTGGCTTTTTAAATGTCAAAACAAGCATGTTAGCTGTCTTTCATTTGTTTATGTTTGAGTTGCTTGGCAGAAACCAACAGCATAACTAACTACATGGGTATTCAAATGGACTTTAATAGGCCCTGTTTAAAAACAGATCCAAATATTTGTGTTAATACTATTTATCATCTTGCACTTTTGAGTTTTGCTCATGTTTTTATATGCTTCTTTCATTTCTTTATAAATGCTAACCATGTTTGTGGAGAGATGTAGATTAGCCTTCCCTAAACAGATGTGATGACCACAGGGTCTAATCAGCTGACAGCCAGTTCTAGTGACAACAGTGCCTTGAACTGCAGCATGGTGGCTTCTGCTGTGGTGTGGTTCATCATAGAGAACAAACTAACTTATAAGACAAGACAGCTCTATCTACTTTGGCAAGCAGGGAGTAGTTTACAGCAACTCCTGACAACTACTTTTGCTGAACTAGGAGTCAACATTTGTAAATGTGTAAGTCATCTGTTTTAATTTCACCAGCATGAATAGAGTAGCTAGAAAGGCACAGAGAGTCACAAAATTAGGGAAAGTTTCTCATACTCTTTCCTTCTCTGCATTTGGCACAGTAAGACAGCGGACTCAGGTATATGTCTGTCAGATTAGGACTGTCTCATTCCCTGATATACCGTATATACTCGAGTATAAGCCTACCCGAATATAAACTGAGGCACCTAATTTTACCACAAAAAACTGGGATAACTTATTGGTGTAAGCCAAGGGTGGGAAATGAAGCAGCTACTGGTAAATTTCAAAATAAAAATAGATACCAATAAAATTACATTAATCGAGGCATCAATAGGTTAAATAATGTATATATATGGATACAGATATACAGGTACAGGGATCTATATGTATATAGCATTTTCAAGGACCTGCAAACATATGAGGGGAAAATTCATATATAAAATCAATGTATATAGATAGACTAGCTGTGCCTGGCCATGCGTTGCTGTGGCTTAAGTGGAATAGCAATGAATAGCCTTGCAGCCTTAAAGCCTGGCCGTTTTCTTCCTAAGGGAATCCTAGTTTGGTGAGCTGGAATACAATGAAAACTCTCTGTGCGGCAGGTATGCGTGCTGTTATTAGTCACCTTGATTAGCATGTAATGGCCTTGCAGCTTCAAAGCCTGGCTTCTTCCTCCCTGGGGGAATCCTTTGTATGGAGGTGGTAGCAGGCTCTGATTGTTGTATTTGTGGAATTCCCTTTGCTTTTGGTTGGTTCCCCTTTATTTGTTGTCCTGATGTTATAAATGTTTTGTATTATTTTTCCAGAGTAAGTAAGACTGTTGTAATAGTGGGAGCGAGGATTCTTCTGGCTTGGGAGAATCCTTTGCTGGGAAGTGTTCGCTGGCCCTGAATTCCCAATTTCCCTGCTTTCCGAGTGTTGCTCTTTATTTACTGTCCTGGTTTAGATTTGTCCTTAATCCCTTCTTATTATCCAACATATTCGCTGATCCAACGTTCTGCCAGGGTGTTTATGTTGGATAAGTGAGACTCTACTGTATATTTATAATCTTATATTATCTGGTTAGAACTGGATTATATGAGGCTCCTTATACACAGCTGTATAAAATGCACACTGAAGTGGATTATATGGCAGTGTGGAATCAAGATAATCCAGTTGAAAGCAGATAATATAATATTATAAATTGGAAATATAGCTGTGCGGAAGCGCCTTGAGTCCCTACTGGCATATAATCCGGTTCAAAGGCACATTAAGGGCCCTTTCACACAGCCTTACAACCCTGAATATCAAGGGTGATAGTCCACAATATCTGAGCTGCGTTGTCTGGGCCCACACTGACCTATAACCCTGTTTAATGGCACATTAAGAGCCCTTCCACATAGCCATACTACCTGAATATGACTGATAGTCCATAATATCTGAGCTGGGTTGTCTGAGTTCACACTGCCATATTACCCAGTTCAAAGGCACAATAAGGGCCCTTTCACATAGCCATTCAACCCAGAATATCAAGGCTGATAGTCCACAATGTCCGAGCTGGGTTGTCTGAGTCCACACTGGCATATAACCCAGTTTAATGCAGATTTTATACAGATCTGTGGGAGGGGCCTATGCTTACAACTCCCCCCCTCCTCAACATGTAGGGCGACTTATGGGGTGCCCTATGTACCCCAAAGCAGGGAGAAGAGTGACATAAACACAATCCTTGGCACTACTCGAGGGCTGGCTCAGGCCCACATGCTAGGACTCCGAACAGGACGCCCAGGAAGCCACCCCCCAGAACAATGGTGGCCACTCCCTCCTCATTTCCCTCACCCATAGTGACCCACAGCCATTCCAAAACACCCACGGCTGGGTTCCTGTTTACCTATTTGAGTTGGGGGTGGTGGTGCTCTATTTTCCCTACCGTTTGACCAAGGGGGGGGGGGGGGGAAGAAGGCTGCGGCGCCTTCCTTCCTGCTTCTCCTTTAGTCCCTCTCTAAGGGAAAAAAGAAGGCTCACTCGACCTTTTCTCCCCTTCCTTCTTTCCTTTCTTCCTTCCTTCCTGCCTGCCTGCCTACCTTCTCTCTCCCTCTCTGTGTTTTTTTCAAGCCTCTGGTCTGATTTGGCGCCCTCTTTGTGCCTTCCTGGGAAAGGGTGACTAAACTTCAGTTTGGCCTCACGCACAACTGTCTCAGCCTCAGTTTTTTTTTCAGTTGGACGTGGGCGGCTCCTCCGCACATGCGCACAGTGCAGTATTCGGTTTTTTGGGGGTTTTGAGTGACTTCCAATTTGAATTGGTTTTTTTATGTCTAAACACAGCCGGGATGACCATGCCTTTTGTGGCCAAGTTTTGTGGGTTTGGGGCGTTTAGTTTTGCTGTTTACCTTAAAGCAGAAATGGTCAGAACATTTATATATATATCGATAGATACAGATATATAAGTACATAGGTACTGCAAATGCATGCAGGGGGTTAATGCCTATATATCTTAGGACAGATTAACAAATATTTCAGGGGAAAATGCTTTTATAAGATTAATGGATATATATTTTTCTTCTTCCTGAGTTGTAAGGGCATCTTTCCCTTTTCAATACATTCCCTTGGTTAAGAGTGAGAGAGACACTGATAAGGGAGGATAAGAGAGAAATATATCATCATAGAATCATAAAATAGTAGAGTTAGAAGAGACCTCATGGGCCATCCAGTCCAACCCTTTGCCAAGAAGCAGGAAATCGCATTCAAAGCACCCCCGACAGATCGCCATCCAGCCTCTGCTTAAAAACCTCCAAAGAAGGAGCCTCCACCACAGTCCAGGGGAGAGAGTTCCACTGCCGAACAGCTCTCACAATTAGAAAGTTCTTCCTGATGTTCAGGTGGAATCTCCTTTCCTGTAGTTTGAAGCCATTGTTCCGCGTCCTAGTCTCCAAGGCAGCAGAAAACAATCTTGCTCCCTCCTCCCTATGACTTCCCCTCACATATTATACATAGCTATCATGTCTCCTCTCAGCCTTCTCTTCTGCAGGCTAAACATGCCTAGTTCTTTAAGCCGCTTCTCATAGGGCTTGTTCTCCAGACCCTTGATCATTTTAGTTGCCCTCCTCTGGACACATTCCAGCTTGTCAACATCTCCCTTCAATTGCAGTGCCCAGAATTGGACACAGTGTTTCAGGTGTGGCCTGACCAAGGCAGAATAGAGGGGGAGCATGACTTCCCTGGATCTAGACGCTATACTCCTATTGATGCAGGCCAAAATCCCATTGGCTTTTTTAGCAGCCGCATCACATTGTTGGCTCATGTTTAACTTGTTATCCACAAGGACTCCAAGATCTTTTTCACATGTACTGTTGTCTAGCCAGTCCCTCATTCTGTATCTTTGCATTCCATTTTTTTCTGCCAAAATGGAGTATCTTGCATTTGTCCCTGTTGAACTTCATTTTGTTAATTTCGGCCCATCTCTCTAGTCTGTCAAGATTGTTTTGAATTCTGCTCCTGTCTTCTGGAGTGTTGGCTATCCCTCCCAGTTTGGTGTCATCTGCAAACTTGATGATCATGCCTTCTAACCCTTCATCTAAGTCGTTAATAAAGATGTTGAACAGAACCGGGCACAGGATGGAGCCCTGCGGCACTCCACTCGTGACTTCTTTCCAAGATTAAGAAGATGCATTGGTGAGCACCCTTTGAGTTCATTCACTTAGCCAATTACAGATCCACATAACTGTAGTTTTGTCTAGCCCACATTTTACTAGTTTGTTTGCCAGAAGGTCGTAAGGGACCTTGTCGAAGGCCTTACTGAAATCCAGGTACACTACATCTACAGCGTTCCCTGTATCGACCCAACTCGTAACTCTGTTGAAAAAAGAGATCAGATTAGTCTGGCATGACTTGTTTTTGGTGAATCCGTGTTGACTATTAGCAATGACCACATTTGTTTCTAAGTGTTTGCAGACCACTTCCTTAATGATATTTTCCAGAATCTTGCCTGGTATCGACGTGAGGCTGACTGGACGATAATTGTTTGGGTCATTATTTTTCCCTTCTTGAAGATAGGGACCACATTCACCCTCCTCCAAACTGCTGGGACTTCTCCCGTTCTCCAAGAACTCTCAAAGATGATTGCCAGTGGTTCCGAAATAACTTCCGCTAGTTCCTTCAATACTCTTGGATGTAATTGATCTGGCCCTGGGGACTTGAATTCGTTTAGAGCAGCCAGGTGTTCCTGGACAACTTGTTTCCCTATTTGGGGTTGATTTTCCCCTACTCTTATGTCCATTCCATGTTGTTGAAGTTGAAGACGGCTTTCTTTTTATGAGAAGACCGAGGCAAAGAAAGCATTCAATAGTTCTGCCTTTTCTCTGTCCCCTGTCACCATCACTCCATCTTCTCCTTGCAGAGGCCCTATCACCTCCTTGTTCTTCCTTTTTCTACCAACATAAGCAAAAAAAAACCCACCTTTTTGGTTGTTTTTAATGTTCCTGGCAAGCCTGAGCTCATTTTCTGCTTTAGCCTTGCGAATCTTTTCCCTACAGGAGTTGGCTATACATTTGAATTCTTCTTTGGTGATTTCTCCCCTTTTCCACTTCTTGTGCATGTCTCTTTTGAGTCTTAGCCTGGTAAGAAGTTCTTTAGACATCCATTCTGGCTTCTTCGCACTTGTCTTATTTTTTTTTCTTTGTTGGCACTGTTTGCATTTGTGCCTTGAGTATTTCACTTTTAAAAAACTCCCATCCATCCTTAACTCCCTTGTCTTTTAATACTGGCGTCCATGGTATGTCGCTCAGTATTTCTTTCATTTTTTGGAAGTCAACTCTCTTAAAGTCCAGAATGCGTGTTTGACTTGTCTTAATTTCAGCCTTCCTTTGTATGGCAAACTCCAGGAGCACATGGTCACTTGCCCCTAAGGATCCAACCTGTATTGATCAGGTCTTCAACATTTGTTAAGATGAGATCAAGAGTAGCCGATCCCCTTATTGCCTCTTCTACCTTCTGGACCATAGAATTGTCTGCAAGGCAAGTGAGGAATTTGTTGGACTTTGTACTCTTCGCCAAGTTTGTTTTCCAGCAGATATCAGGATAGTTGAAGTCACCCATGACTACTATATCTCTTCTTTGTGCCTGTTTGGTCAGCTGCTGACAGAAGGCTTCATCAAGTTCTTCATCCTGGTTCGGAGGTCTGTAGTAGACACCCACGATGAGATCTTTTTGAGTCCCGGTTCCCTTGATTCTTATCCAGATGCTTTCAAGCTGGTTTCCCGGATTACAGTCTTGCATTTCTTCTGCAATGTAACTGCTTTTGACATATAAAGCTACTCCCCCTGCTCTCCCCTTCGTTCTATTTTTGTGAAAGAGGTTATAGCCCTCAATGGCTACATCCCAGTGATGGGAGTCATCCCACCAGGTTTCAGTGATGCCTATGACATAGTACGTGTGGTGTTGTGCTAAAAGTTGGAGTTCTTCTTGCTTATTTCCCATGTTCTGTGCATTAGTGTAAAGACATGTAAGTCCCTGTGACCTTCCCTCGAGCTGTTTATTTGGGATTATTGTGCTCTCAGTACTTGGTCCTTGCTGTCTTTGTGCAGGCCTCAATTTAGCCTTTTGGCGGTTCCCCATGGTCGTGGATAATATAGTGTTCACCAGGCTGTTATTCCCCTCCCCCAGTGGATCTAGTTTAAAGTGCGCTTGATGAGGTTTGTGAGTCTGTGTGCAAAAAGGTGTTTTCCTTCTTGTGTGAGATGAACCCCATCACTTGCCAGTAGGCCATCCTCCTGGAAGAGTAGGCCATGGTCAAGGAAGCCAAAACACTCCTCCTGACACCATTTTCTGAGCCAGTTATTGATCTGTACTATTTTTTCTGGCCCTTGTAGAGCCGTGTCCTACAACAGGGAGGAGGGATGAAAAGATCAGGTTCTGATGCCTGACCTTGACCTTGACCCCATTGTAAGCCGAGGGAGGCTTTTTCAGCTTAACAAAAATAAAAAGGGCTGAAAAACTTGGCTTATCTCGAGTATATACGGTATCTGGGACAAAAACTAAGATTTGGGAACACTCCTTTGTGATGTCCCAATGATGTTATTAAAACTTGATATATTAGGCACCAGCCACAGCTACACAGAGTATGCTATTCAAACAAAGAACACCAAATTTAGCAAATGAGGAAAATACTGTTTATATAATGCACACAGCTAAAGGAAATATACTTGTCAAGAGATTTCTCTTCCTTGCTTTGAGAACTGGAGAAGGAGGCCTGGCACTGAGATCTGGCAACCTTACATGGGTTTTTTTTTCATGTCAGGAGCGACTTGATAAACTGCAGATCGCTTCTGGTGTGAGAGAATTGGCTGTCTGCGAGGATGTTGCCCATGGGATGTCTGGATATTTGATGTTTTACCATCCGGTGGGAGGCTTCTCTCATGTCCTTGCATGAGGAGCTTCCTGGATTTGAACTGGTGACCTTCAGGCCAGCAACCCAACCTTCAGGTCAGTAGTCCTGCCGGCACAAGGGTTTAACTCACTGCACCACCACAGTATTGAGTGGAGGAGCAGTGTATGCATGAACCACATCTTTCAAGCTGACCTAATGTCTGGTCACCAGAGGATGAAAAAATCCATTATTAGTTGGCTTCTGTGGGTAGAATTAAGGTGGAGTGTAGCAAGGGTGCCATTTTGTTATTTGCAAAAAACGTTTTGGATCATCCCTGTTCCCCTGCAATCCACTGCATCCACCATTATTTCAGGCTGAACCTGTGGGTCAGTGTAACAGAGCAGTCAACCGCATATGATATACAAACTAGCTGCCAGGTCAGGATCATCTCAGTCTCTGAGATTTCCAGAAGGCAAGAAGTTGAGACCTTGGAATGGGCCCTGGAATCATGAACTGGAACATTGTGATGCCACTAAGCATTATGCAAAAAGGAGCTATCACAGTTGCTTGCAACTCATCATTCAAAAATTACACATAGATTCTATTTTGAAATTAAATATCTGTGCATACTGCAACACTTGATTTAGGTGCTGAATCAATTGTTTGCAGTGTTTGCAGAGTGCAGCAAGCTGAACAAATCCCTAAGAAGGCTCTTTGCTTGACTGGTGGTTTGCATGCAGACTTCTCTTGTATCTGGAGCTAACCCCATGAAGATGGGAAAATTGAAAGGGCTGTCACCTTGAAGCGACCTATGAAAACTGGGAACTCTGGATGGTGCCCTGATATCTAATGATCCTAACTATTTGTGTTGTATTATCTGACATTAAATTAAACATGTCAGATGCTTTTCCACATAGTGTGTTCATAGCTTGGGCATTCCCTGCCAAATGATATTTAAAAAGCCACCATTTTCAAGTGTGTTTAGAAGATGTAGACAGATTAATGAAGGATAAATCCATCAAGCACTGTACTATTAACTGAAAATCCCTTATAGAGAATGTCCAGAAAGTTAAATCACTGGGAAATAATTGACAGGAAATAGGCAAACCCAACTGCTTTGAATTGTTTCAAAGTAGACAAAATGGACTACTGGTAAAGTCTATAAATCTGTCTGCATTGGCTGATGGGATAATCTTTGTTAAGGTTCTTACTGTGCTTTATGTTAATCTTGGAATAATGTACATTCCAAAACCACTTTAACGGCACAGTAATCTGTAACCAGGAGCTATATTTAATGCCGCAGGAAATTCTGCTAACTCTTTGGGAAAGGCACAGGAAGTTTTGTGACACCCGGTACATAAACAGAATACTTAGACAGATGATCACATAGCACTTTTGCCATGAACTGCTAAAGCTTATCCAAGTACAATATGGTGGGCCACAGTCTAAAAAATCTGTTCTCAAGGACCACATGCTCCTCTTTGAAATCTGCAGAAGTTGCAGCCAAAATAGTAAAAAAGCAGTAGGACGAAATGGATTCCTTGTTGGTCGAGAGATATTCACCAAGACCTGATATTTCTGCTTATGCTACAATCTTTGATGGACAGGAATCCATGGAACGAGGCCCTGTGGGAAATCTTTTTATATTAAAAAAAGCAGACCGCAAAGCCACAGATTTCAGATGTCCATATTTAATTTCTTTATCAATTAATAAGCATTTCTAGGAAGCTGAAATATGCAAGCACAGAGAACTGATAGTTTTGTGACTGACAGGCAACCTAGTTTCACTTGTGTAGTTTGTGATTTTGTTTTTACTTATTTATCGGTATGTTATCTACAGAACTGGCCAGACCACTTTCAAAACTAGCACTTTGGTCAGGATATCCATATTCTGTGGCCTACCACCCAACAACTCTCTGAAATAGCTTGTTGTTGATTCTCTGGTCAGCTGTGGAAATTTCTTTAGCTTCAGTTGAGGCAGCAACTCAGTTCACACCATCATATCTGAAGGCTAGGATCCTAGGCACACTATCAGGTCATACTGTAAGATAGGATTTCTGAATTCCAGGTTCTTCCACCTACAGAGTGGAAAACTTCAGACAGTTACAGTTCTTTTAAAACATTAATTACATTTCAGCATTCATTAAAGCAGCTAGGTACTACATATTCTTAAACTTCCCAGTTTGGCAAGTACAGGCCAGTTTTCATCTGTGGAAGGTTAGCTGAATAGCAGATAGCTGAATCAACAACATTTAAAATGATTATTTGTTTGCTTGTCATTCTTGGCAGAGAAGCTGATACTAAAAGTACATGTCAAGAAACAGATGTTTGTAACATGAAACATTTGCCATAAAAATGCACTTTTCTTATGTTAATTATGCATTGTCATTTATGATTCATTGGGAATATGTTACATGCATATGTCTAGTTCTGAATATTGTTTGCCTGGTGCTAGATCCTGCTGTATGAACTGAAAATTAAAAATGTTTGAAGTGAAACACTGTTGTCCGTTTCTTATCTTCTGTTAATTACTTGGATTTATAACTTGATTTTAAATTTCAGAACTAGCCTATATCTTTTAACATTTTTGAAACTGAAAACTTCTCCTCTTCATCCTTCTTCTCTGAAATTGTGAAAGGGATCACCTGATACTGAATAATTATTTGTTATTGATTGGTGCTTTCCAATTTATATTAAAAATGTTAATGTTCTTCTCCTAGTTTTGAAATTTCTCCCCAGTTCATAGATTACAAATAACAACTTCCTACAGCTAAAGAAAATCAAATGCAAAATAAGTGGAAGCAAAGAAGAACATTACTGATTTCATTTAAAAACACCTGAAATTGTGTGTCTTTTGTTCTCTTTGTGCCCTTCCACACAGCCATATAACCCAGAATATCAAGGCAGTAATCCACAATATCAGCTTTGCACTGGGTTATCTGAGTCCACACTGCAATATAACCCAGTTCAAAGTAGATAATGTGAGATTTTATACAGCTACGTGGAAGGGGCCTTTGAAAGACCTGTCTGTTCTATAAGGTTTTTTGGTCAATGGATATCTGTTCTCATAACTATTTTATCTAATATTTTCTTAAGGATTCCCCATTAGCATTGATCCCGTGGTCAAAATGCCTCCCATTGTAAGACCATTTCAACTGAAAATATTTGAGATTTTTGTTTTCCAGTTCCAGATGTTACTCATATTGTATTGCCTTTGGCTCTCATATTTCATATTTTCATATTTTCTCCACACTCGTATCAGGCACAACTCTTTAGCCTTTAAAGTATGGAAAATAAATAGTATTTTTCAAACTGGCATAAGACTTGTGATGGTCTTTTTAAAAAATGAATTAGGCACTTTAATACTGTAATTGATATATGTGGTTTATGATTTTCATACCTGCAGCGTAAAATATAGGAGATGCCCATGTGGATCTAATTTATTCAGTCAGATATGCTATTTCTGGTTTCCAGAATACAGATGGGAACAGTACTTCTTACCTGAGGTGAGCAGGCAGGGTCTGAGAACTGACTTGGTTTCATACTGGCAGCCCAAAATTCACAAAACCAAGTGCCAAATCCTGTGGAGTGGGGAAATGAAATGTACCCCATGAACCATTCACCATATATATGAATACAGTGTTCCTATATTTTAACATAAATTGTCCAAGTGCCCTGAAAAGATAATATTCTTAACTTGCAGATGCATGAAGAAATAAGCTGTTAGTATAAACATAACAAGAACAGAGATTTGTTTTTGACTTTACATTTTAACTTGGTATTGTCACAAATCTGGGAGTCTTCCTGTGCAGGCAGGGAAAGTACATTTTTAGTAGGACACTGTTAGATAGCAGGCTCTTGTAGTGCTATGATTTCACTTTAACTGTCTGAGGATGCATCTATACTTTCAAATTAATGCAGTTTGACACCATTTTAACTGTTATGGCTCAATGTTATGGAATTATGGAAAATGTAGTTTCATAAGGTCTTTCACCTTTTCTACCAAAGAGAGGTTTGGTGGCTTGCCAAATTATAAATCTATAAATCCCTAGCATTGAGTTATGGCCATTAAAGTGGTGTCAAACTGCATTAATTCTACAGTGTAGATCCATGCTTAGAAAAATTCTTTGGCCTCTTGGGATCTGCATAGGGAACTTTCATACAGAGAACTCTAGTATCTCATAGAATGTTGCTATAGCAATTGTAAGTGGAATATAGCACTATAATTGCATATTGAAGGGGAGTTGGTGAGTCAGGACCTCCTAATGTAATTCTGGAGCTGGCATAGACGTGGCTGTGGGAAACTGAGCTTCCTAAATAAGACCTATCACTAAACAAAGCTGAAAAGAGAAAACACTTAGAAAGTGGTGATATCATTACACCATTGCTCTTCTTGCCACTTTTCATAGATCTAAAACCACAAAAGAGTTTGCCAGCTCAGAACTAACCTAGAATGAACTGTCTGCAGATAAATTGACCTTTCCAGGAGAAGTGACTGTGAGTTCACAGTTCATTTCAAGCTCTCATCAGATTACAGAGTGGTATGGTTTTTGAAATTGATAAATCTTCTAAGTCTGGATATAACTATCAGTACAACAGACAGTAATTTATGCCATCAAGAGTAGCAAGGAAGGACCTTGTTTATAGACTCAGCATAGTGATAACATGTTCCTAGCCTGATTGCATTTGTATCTCACTCTCCAGCTGGAAGATCGCTGAGAAGCTTAGGCATCTGTATTGTTTTAAAGGGCAAAACAGTCCATACTCTCAGGCTTTCAGTCTAAACAGGTATGGCACAAAAGGAAATGAGGATGAGAAGGGGAAAGGAAAACAAGAAAACCCAGGAACAAATTCTTAATTTTTTTGAGCTGAAAGTCAGACTATGTCTTCACAAAACCCACTGTGCATATTGGAAAGTAACAGATTGTTCAATTTTTTCCCTAATTTACAAGAAGCTGTTTTCGTGTGGGAACACGGGTGGTTCTACCATTAGCTAGAGAGCAAGACACTTGCTTCAAACCCAAGATGACAGGTAGATGTGGAGGCCTTGTGTTGAAAGACTGAGTTGTGCATGGTTCATGTACAGCCAACTGTCCACGTTCACTAGGCTTAGGAGCATAAGACCTACGTGGAAGTAAAAAACTATGAATAAAATTTGCTATTTTTAAAACCTGAGAGAACATATCCCTAGCAAATTCTAAGTTTTCTAACATAACTCTATGATTGGCCTCCACTGTAAGCGGATCATAGAATCGCACTGGAGGACCTACAGATTCCTTGAGGAGTGTTCTCTTTAGCAATATCTAAGTTCTCCAGCATTACCGGAGGAAGCTGACCATAGAGGCACACTGGAGGACCTTGAGATAGCTAGAAAAGCATTCTAATCAAATCTGTGAATAATCAAATCTTCAAATGGCAAAACTGCACAAGTTGAAGGATGACAATATTGTTCTCTGAGATAGTCTGCAGCACGCAGTTGTGATGAGAGTGTTATCTGAAATCAGACCCAACTAGCTTTTGGACATGGCCATCTGATACTTCAGATAAAAGTCATTCACATAACAAACTGGCTTGGGACAACCCTATGTAACAGTAGTGAAAAGTGTGTGGCAGCATGAAAATGGTTGCTGTGGTATAGAAAGGTTTGAAACTATGCTGAAAAGTGCAGCATTCCCAACCTGGGCCTCAAAGGGAAAGTTTTCAGATGCTTCCCACTGGAGTTTATTGAGTAAAGAAATGAAGCTGTCACCCTTACATTCTTAGATTTCCCAGCCATACCACAGTGGTAATGTTTGGCATTTGGCTGTTTATGAACAGCCAAGTGTTGTCTGAAATCTTGGCTTCCCCGGGGTGCTAGAGCTTTGATCAGATCCAATACATGCGCACATGGTTGAAAGCAGGAACAGAAATCTGTATTCAGCAATGGCCACGGTGGATACCAGGGGATACAGTGAAATTTTCAAATCTGGTATCCTTCCCAGTTACAAACATGGATATTTTATAGACATTTACAGTACAAAGAGGGGGCATGTGATGGGATTGGTGCAAATTACGAGCTGCAATTCCATTGGTTCAAAAGTATATTTATTTACTCTTTGTGATTGTTGCAAATTAGGATTCTCAATCCCATTGGTTGAACTTGAAGCTGTCTGCTGTCTATTTGTGTCCACCTTCTGAGTGGGCAGAAGATTGGGAAAATGTGTGGGCTGGATCATGGGGAACAAAGGGTAGTTGATGAGCTTTTCTCTGGGGACATGGGTCACATGAGATTCCCAGATGTGGGACAATGAGTGTCTGGGTGCCCTAATGGGGTCTGAGATTAGGACGAAAGGGTGAGAAGGGAGCTCAATGGTCTTATAGCATGTGTCAAGTCAAGCCTGGGTCTTTGTGAGACAGGAGAACTGGCTGATGGCTGATCAGATTATTGAGTAGGTGTGCGTCAGAGGATGTGTAGTGATTGTGCACGTAGTGGGTGGATGGGCAAGGATTTGGTTTGGTTCTTCAGGGAATTCCACAGTTGTAGCTTAGTTCATCTATTCAGGTCCCGATGGCAGTTCTGCTTTGGGGGCTTTTCTTTCAATAACAGCTGCATGGCTGCCCACAAAATATTTGGCTTCTGGAGGCTAAGAATAGAGTGGTGGTCCCTCCTCCACTCCTCACATAGAAAAGATGACTGCATGTCCAGTTGAATACCTGAGGGCTTGGGTGTGAACACATGTTGCATACAGGGGTTGAGAAACAACAATCAGGGACTTCTGTTGCTGCCCTACCAGGGTTGCTGCCAAGTGGAATGCCCAAGAACAAGCTTTGGCCAGTGTTAAGATTTCTTGAGGCCACTGCATATGGTATATGTGATCAGAGCTGTTGTTCTCTGTCGTGCTGAAAAACCGAGTGCCTTCAAGGCCTGGCTTCTATACTTCAGGGGTAAAGGTTTCAAAAAGCCACTGTGTTTATTTCACCACCTCACTCTGAAATTGCTCTGACAGCCTGGTGCTTTTCTAGCTGGCTTTGTGAAATCTCAAGTCTGCCACTGGGCTTGCTGGGCTTATGGTGAAAGAATGGAAGGCCTGTTCCCCCTAAAATTCCATATATTGTGTCACATAGTCTTTTCACATTTCCATAAACAATATGGCCTTTTTCTTTCTCCTACATTACTTTGCTTTCTATAATTTTCTTGATTTTGAAAACTAAATATTTATGTGGCCAAATTATGCTTGATTTTAAGATTCATAGGAAACAATATGTTTTTAGTCTCTCAAGTGACTATAAAACTGATATGGACTGAAGAGATTCAGAATGCTAAACAATATATATCTGTCTTTTTTCTATATATCTGATAATTGTGTAACCTAATATCAAAATAGATGGGTATTATGCCCAATTCCTTTAATAACAGTTTGGCCTTGTATTTCAACCAAAGATAAAGTACAGTGTGCTTCAAAAAGACCCAATTCAAAATTGCTATATCTCTGCAAAGATTCAAAGGGTTACCACTAGGTACCTCATCAGATGGGGCTTTTTCTACATCCTAGAACACTGCCAAGATGCAGCCAGGACACAGCCTGCCAAAACCCATCACATGATGCAGGGCTACTTCTGGTGGGGCTCCGTCTCAACTGCATATCGGCACCTGCCCTGAGAACACGTCCGACTCTCATTGACTAAGATGGGGACAGTGCGGGACGAAGCCAGAGTCAAACAGGAAATGCCGTGTGATGGTAAGGGTGTGATGCGAGTCCCTCTCTGGCCTGTTTGATTAGCCAGGAAGCGCAGGGATCTAAAATACATGTGGTAGCTCTCACCTCTCCAAGGATCATATCCACGTCCTCAGGCTACACAAATGGAAAGATATCCATCAGCATTGGACAAGCAGGAGCCAAAGTTACATCCACTGGAACTATATCAATAACAGCATCCAAGTCAGAATGGATCTGAGCGACTTTATTTGCAAAATGTCATGCAAATTCATCACAGTGAGCTGCTGAATGGTCTGGGATTTTTCACTGATCACTTGAAACAGCTCAACTGGATGCTTCCTTGCAGATGCAATGGTAGCAGCAAGGAACAATTTCTCTGCTGTCTTTATTGCCGCAAAGTAGGCTTTCAAATACGCTCTAGCCCATGCTTGGTTAGAATTCACTTCGAATTCTCTGCCAACGTCGCTCTAGTCTTCATCTCACTTGCTTCATTGCCGCCAACCCCTTGGAAAACGAAGGAACTGGTTTGGCCCTGCTCTGTGAGGGGACGTTAAAGAGTGATTGTATCCACCGCCCTAGCCGTTTACCCATTGCAGAGGTCAGCCAGAGCTTCGACAGAATCGCCTGCCAAGGTGACAGGAAAATCCCTAAGAGCTATAAGGAATCCACCGAATCAATATTCTCCTGGGGTGGATCATCATAATTGGCCCCCACCCCTGTGGAGGTTTGAAGTCCCAGTAAGTCTAATATTCAATTTTTTCAGATTTATATTGGAGTCAGCTACTAGGTTGCCTGTCCCTACTTTATTTTTAAGTTTGAATAATTCCAGATTCAAGTTCCCTCTAATTATTATATCCCCCTCCACGTCCTTGTCAATGTGGATTTGAAATTAATTTAGCAATTTATCTAATTTCTTCAATAATGAGCCAAGACTATTTAGTACCCTGTCCAGTCAGCACCTTTATCCCAGAAGATCTCACATCAAAATGGAGGGGGGGGGGGCAAATGCTGTTCCCTGAAAACACAGGAGGAATCACTACAAATAGCAAAAAATGTGAACTTTTAAAATGTGGGAATATCCAGGTTCTGGCCTGATAATGCACATCTTCGAATTTCTGTATGTTCCTGCATTCAGAAAACATGGGATTTTTAATCTAGGTTTGTTACCGGGTTTTCGATGGCGGTTGCTGTCTGGTGGTATGGTAAAAATAAGATGACAGTTGAGTAGAAAGCGAAAACTTTGTCCTGGGGAGAAGGAACTTCATCCTTCGGCCCTTTGTGGCAGAAAAATAGAATAGAATCATAGAATCATAGAATCATAGAATAGTAGAGTTAGAAGAGACCTCATGGGCCATCTAGTCCAACCCCCCGCTAAGAAGCAGGAAATCGCATTCAAAGCACCCCCGACAGATGGCCATCCAGCCTCTGCTTAAAAGCTTCCAAAGAAGGAGCCTCCACCACAGCCTGGGGGAGAGAGTTCCACTGCCGAACAGCCCTCACAGTGAGGACGTTCTTCCTGATGTTCAGGTGGAATCTCCTTTCCTGTAGTTTGAAGCCATTGTTCCGTGTCCTAGTCTGCAGGGCAGCAGAAAATAAGCTTGCTCCCTCCTCCCTATGACTTCCCCTCACGTATTTGTACATGGCTATCATGTCTCCTCTCAGCCTTCTCTTCTGCAGGCTAAACATGCCCAGCTCTTTAAGCCTCTCCTCATAGGGCTTGTTCTCCAGACCCTTAATCATTTTAGTCGCCCTCCTCTGGACGCTTTCCAGCTTGTCAACATCTCTCTTCATCTGCGGTGCCCAAAATTGGAAACAGTATTCGAGGTGTGGTCTGACCAAGGCAGAATAGAGGGGGAGCATGACTTCCCTGGATCTAGACGCTATTCCCCTATTGATGCAGGCCAAAGTCCCATTGGCTTTTTTAGCTGCCGCATCACATTGTAGGCTCATGTTTAACTTGTTGTCCACGAGGACTCCAAGGTCTTTTTCGCACACACTGCTGTCAAGCCAGGAGTCCCCCATTCTGTATCTTTGATTTCCATTTTTTCTGCCGAAGTGAAGTATCTTGCATTTGTCCCTGTTGAACTTCATTTTGTTAGTTTCGGCCCATCTCTCTAGTCTGTCAAGATCGTTTTGAATTCTGCTCCTGTCTTCTGGAGTGTTGGCTCTCCCTCCCAGTTTGGTGTCGTCTGCAAATGAAGTTCCTGGGGTGCAATAAGTACTTTCAGAGTAAAGACTACACAATTAAATAGGAACACACATTTTAAAACCAGGAACAGAATGTCATTATTACTATAATTATTCAGACTTTGTTGTATGGCCATCTGTCCAGACAGGTTTTGTGCTGTAGTTCTGCCAGGGAACAACAGGATAACGTTGCCAGGTGGCCATATGCTAATAACATGGGTAAAGTTTGCTAAATGACAAAAGCTTTCTCATTGTAGAAAGAGTATCTTGAGGATGAAGTTTTTCCTGCCAGGACAAAGTTTTTGCCCTCTAGTCAAATGTTCCCATTTCTTTTGGATAACAGCAATGAGGAACAGCCATGTATAACCCAGGAACAGCACCCTGTTGTTTAATGCCACAAGTACATAACCAAATCTGTCTGCACAGTAGGCCATGTGGCCTCTAAAAAGTGACAATAATAACAAAGGTCTGTTCCTGGCTTCGAAGTGTGTGTTCCTGTTTGATTGTGTAGTCCTGACTTGGACAGAAGTGGTCCTACCCTGTAAATTTTGTTTGTGTGCCAAAAACTTCCCTAAATGTGTGGATCACAAAGTTTCTGTAGCCATGATAAAGAAATGAACTTCTGGAACAATTTGCATATTTGCAGCTTAAGGTTTTGTTTTTGTTTTGTTTTTGTTTTTTAAAAAAAACCCTCTGAAGTTTCTGGCGGATGTCTCATGGCAGCCATCTTGGGAACCTCTAAATCCCACAACAAAGCAGCAAGTGTGGACAATGGAGACAGAAATCCCGGGACCAACAGATCTGTTTGTGGACATCTTCTCAGGTCCCGGGATTTTTTTTACCCTTGATTAAAACCCATGATTTGGTTCTGTCTGGAAGTGCCCTAGGTTGACTGACATTATGTTTAATTCTCCCATCGATATTATCTATTTATTTATTTATTCCTTTATTACCCTATCCTTGATCCCATTTACCCTTGCATTAAGACTGTTCCCTGTTTTATGCATTTTAATAATATTGTGTATAAAAACAGTTTGTGCACATTGAATCATTAGAAAGCAAAAGTATCATTATTTCAACCACCCATGTGGATGATTCTGGATGCTCAACCCATAATTGATCTCAACAGATACTATAAAAAAGTTAATAGGGGTATTCTAGTTCCTGTTATAAAATATTTCCCAAAACATCAATCTCTTGACTTGAATACTGGATCCTGCAGTACATACAATCACCCAGCCATTAATTAAATGCTCACCCCTTCCCCACTCTGCCAATATTTATAAATAAATGACACCTTACCGTAGTTGGATGCTAATACTTAACCTGCACATTACTGCTGTTAAACTGCTTTTCAGCCTGTATGAGTTTGTGGGGAACCTGAGAGGTCTTGGGTTAATGTAATCTAATGCATCGTAATGGGCAGTGTAATTGTAATCACCATTCCAGCTGTCCCCAGTGTATTTAACTTATTTAAATGAAAAACACAGCACAGTAATTTACTGTTCAGTTTGAGACTCTACCATCTCCCTATGTAGTGCATTTTATTTACAGAAACAAGACACTGGCCAGGCAGGAGGATGGATATAGTTGTTTGGCTTCTTCTTTTGCTTATTTGTTTCTGATGTCTCTGCTAGCATAAGATAACAATTTTGAATTGTAGATCTGGTCATAACTTATTGCAGGCATTTCTGTTCAAGGATAAGATTTTATATACAGTATGACTCCCATATCTACAGAAACAATCTGCACAATTTCAGTTATCCATTTACTTCTTCAGTTATTCATTATTCATTTGGGGCCTCTTGTATGAACTACAACCTCATCTTGGTACCTTTGTCATTGAAAATAATCCCACTGAAAATAATAGGTTTCACTATTATCCATGATTTCATGTATCCATGCAAAGTCCAGAATATATCCCCTGATGATATGGCAATCACACTGTACTCATTTTTAAATATCTAGATTGTCCTCTTTTAGACTGCAGCCTTTAAATGCCAAAAATAAGCAAAAAATAAATAAATAAGAGAAACAAATTTGTTTTGGAATGTGTTCCAGTTTTGCAGATAAACTCAGAATCTTGGATGATTCTTTTAAAAAGCAAACTAAGACCCAATGTGAACCCATATAGATGTCACTATTTAGCATAGCAGCAACTAGTACTATCTGCCATTAAATATGCTAGTCATACCTCCTGCACGCAGGGCCATAGCCGAGGTGGGGGGGGGGGTAGGGGTTCATCCCCCCCCCAAAAAAAACTTTTCAGATTTTTGTAAAAAACCTGGTTTACTCATGAGTTTTAACTGATTAACCAAATCCCCATGAGTGTTCACTGAAGTTTATCTGTCTTGAGTGTGCACTGAAGTTTATCGATGGAACTTGATTTCTAAATTATTTTACATTATGGAACTACTTTTCATGATCAGCTAAAAAAAAGTTTCAACACCCTCCCCCATTTTTTCTGGTTATGGGTATGTGTAAATCATCTTTCCATGTGAATGTGAAAGAATCCCCATTTCAAGAGAAATCCTAGGCCAATCTAATATTCCTACTGTGTAGCCTTGTTTAGAGGCTCTTAAGCTAGAAAGTTGAAGGCCTTTTTGACCTTTTCTCCCTAAATACTCCAGTCGACATAGCCTGTCATTCAGGGATGTTTGTTCCACATGCTTTCGGGAACAGTGGGTGGAGTTCATCTTCAGACAATGTGAGCAATTTTCTACATTCCCCATGGAAGAAGGGAATCCCTGCATCTAGTGCTTCCATCATCTCCACAATTTGGGAACACTGGTAGGGAAGTACATGAAGTGGATCACTTGCTCATGAAACTTTTGAGGTTTCTTTTTTAGAACCACAAGAATAGTGAATGATGGGTAGCTTTTTCTTCAGATCTTGGGGCTAGGACATATTTTCCAGGTTGTTTGAAAATGAGATTATTGCCAGGGAACAGGATAAAAAGAAAGATTATGTTTGGTTTTGCTGCATCAGATACTGGGATCTTGACAGAACTGACTAGCATTGTAGACAAAAAAGCAAGCCTTTCCCCCTGCCTTTGTCTTCCTTGCCAGCTAACCTTGCTTTTATGCAGCTGTCTGGATGTTCCTCAAACCATTCAGCATTGAAGCTTTCTTGTATTACTGCATAGAAGCAACTTTAGACATGTGCAGAGTGGCCCTCTCTAAACAGGCTATGGAGCTAATAGACTGTAAACAAGTGTGTTATCTAAAGAGGTTGCATAGCTAGTAAGTGAAACAGACTATGAGAACAATGCAGCCAGTCAGGCTGTATTGTTCTCATGGTGTCAAATAGAATATAAAAGAGTCCTTGAAGAACTATGTGAATTCTGAATTCTTCTGTTTCCATCATTATTCACATCCAATTGTATTAGGGAGGTAAGGAGCATGTCAGATAGGCCATGAATGCATGTAACACTTAAGTCTGTCTTTGTACCATTGAGTTCCTAGATGTGGATCAACTACAGTTTCCATTATGTTGACTGTGTTAGCAAGGAGTTTGAGGATTTTTCAGTATAAAATTGTCTGGGAAACCAGGTTTGGGGAAAGCTTGACATCTGCAAAGGTATTTCAGAATCTCTCCACTAAAGTCCTATATCTTTAAATATGTGATTTAAAGAAATGCAAGAGGCAGCTTTCCCTACTTCTGATATGGTAGAAACATTTTGTCTGTTGAATTTCTGCCAGTTTGGGTAGGGGAAATGGGTGGTTTTCTCCCAAAGCATCTTCTCAGTATAAGACTCATTACATGGAGGTCCTTGATTTGGGGGCCAGCGAAGGGATCCGTAGGACAGCGGAACAGATTGTGGGGCAGGGGGCGAATGCATCGCCCAGTGTTCAGAATTCCTCATCACTGTCTCCCATGTTCAGAATTCCTCACTGTAAAGAACTCAGGCAGGGGGGAATATTTTGAAATCCCACCGCTGCCACCAATTTGTGGAGATGTGGAGGTGGAGGTTGTTTTTATTAATTAATTATATTATATATATAACTATATCCGCTACCATCAGTTATTAAAGATGTCTTGTTTAAACACTGCCACCAGATGTTAAGGGGATTATCAACTCTTGCCACCACTATTGGAAGATTTAGATTGGAAGAGAGGAGACTTTTAAATCTTGGTTTTTCTTTCTTCTTCTTTATTCTTGATGTGTGTATATATGACAGAGACTGAGATGTTTGAGAGAACAATAACAGGTTTATTCAGGCACAAGCTTAATGGTTATAATAACTTTTCTTCTTGTTTGAGGCACGTTACTGAACAGTTGCAAAACTATATTGAGGTGATTCAAACTTCCGAAAATGTCACTTCTTTCTCCACTTGTTTCTATACTGCTTTCACCCTGTGAATTACAAACACAGACTATCTGTTCCTTATCTGGAAACAGACTGCCTTAAAATAAGTCACCAAACCTATTTTAAAATTGACTCAAAAATCAAACATTTGAGCCACCCTGATTCCTCAACCAGAATCAGTCTCCCGGTACCTCATAAGGGCACCGACTCTAAAAACTAACCTTCCCTATGGTTGTTTGTTTCTACTGTACTCTTAAAATACTACTACTGTCCCTTTGATTTAAAATGTGCCCTGTACAGGGATGAATTACATGGGATTATGTATAACCTTCTCCTTGCAAAGACTGAGGCTTGTACTTAATAGTAAAATAGACCAAACCTTTCTAGGAAGGGAGCTGAATATTTTAAAACATTTAATAGTTCCTACAGTCCTGCACAACTAAGTAACTATGCTGCTTAAGGCTATTGGGAGGATATCCATACCTAGAATAAATATTACTAAGCCGGATGTTACAAGGGTCTGACTCAGCGTAAGTTTTCTGTGTTCTCTATGATGAGAATCCCACCTGTGTTCCCTGTCCTTTTGAAGGCAACCAAGTTCAGGATTCTCAAATGTAGTGGAAAAAAAGAATATATGTTCAGATGATGATGTGTGCCTTCAAGTTGTATGTTGACTTATGATGACCTCATGCATTTCATAGGGTTTGCATAGGCAAGGAATACTCAGAGGTAGTTTTGAATATTCCTTCGTTTGAATAAAGCAGTTAGCATGCACTATTAGAGAGGGAGAGCATCTGTGAATAACTTTTGGACAATTCAGGAGTCTGAATATTTTACTGCTTGTTTATTGCCACCTGGTGACTAAAATGGAAATAGTTATTTTATATTGGTTTTTTTTGGTATGTATTAAAATTAGCATTGGATTGCCATTTTTCCCACTGGTGTAATCTGCAGAAGCCACAAATTACAATTCAGTATGTTGAACATTATATCTGATTGGGCCAAAGATAAGCATTCATGGGCTATAGCTGTTATCAGTCCTAGTTAGCATAGCCAAATGTGGGCAATCATGAGAGCTTTGGTCCAAAAATGTCTGGAGGATCACAAGTTGTCCATGCTTAGTGTAGGTTGACAGACAGCCTGTATAGTCAGAAAACAATGCTGAAAAGTTGTACAGGTTATGAACAAACTTTATAAAACCATAGACAGGTTAGGATGTTCACGTTATACTATACACGTATTCACATTGTATATAATATCTTCAGAACTTTGTGAGAATCTCTGTACCTGTGTTCATTCTTGATATCTCCCAAGAGAAAGGAATAATATCCCAATGTGTAGAGGTGAAAAAGTTGTGTACATATGTACACAGATTATACATGGGTTGAATGTTACATGTGAATTCTTATAAGATTATACTTCTTGTAATCAAGTGAAGCTTGAAAGGGTTATTATAAAGATACGTTTTTTGTACATACTAAATGAATTGCTCTTGCTATTGAAAATATGAATCTACAGGCAAGACATTGCATATAGTTTTGTGCTGAGTCCAGAGGATAAAAGTCTAGAGTCTGAAGTACCTCTGTTATCTTCCATAAATGCTGGTAAAACGAGCTAACCCACACACTATTCAGGGGGAGATGTAAAAGCAAAACTGTTTCTCATAAGCAAACTCTCTGCACAGATCATGTTTACTTAATTTGATAATGGTGGAAATCATGTTCATTCTGGTGAACCATCACCTTTTGGTTTCTTGACAAGCACATTAGCCATCCCACCTGCATGACTTGTAGACTCTCAAAGTGGGTATGTGAAATGCATAGTATTTACACTAAGTTGGCCACTTAACTATTGCCAAAAAGGGGACACTTATAACTAAAATAAAGTCCAGCTGAAGGAATATGTTTGCATAAAATTCCTAGATCTTAATTTACATGCATAGATATAATATTGGAAAGAATTAATATAATTTAAATAGAAATTTAATACCTCTTGCCAGAGTAGGGAAGACTCTGCCTATTTAATTTGCTACTCAGATTCTCACCGGTTGATGGGCAACAGACTTCAAAATGTTTGCTCTCCCTTTTTAGTTAGTACTCTATGGACTCATGTTCTAATCAATGTGTTATGTTAAATGATCATCTGTAAGAACAGGGAAATGTTTATATATGTTCTGCTTGTTGCATTCCAACTTACTGCAAGACAAAGTTCTCCATAACAGGTATAATGACTAGTGTCAGACTGGAACAATATGGTTTTATAAAAGGCAGGAATATTGCGTGCCCTATAAGAAATGTATTAAATATTCTTAATCATAACAAAAAAAGAAAAGAAAATTTGCACTCTTAAAATTAGACATCTATAAAGCCTTTGATTCACTAAACCACGGTTTTCTGTTGCAACTAATGGGTAACTACAGATTCTATACTTCATTTATTAAAATAATAAAAGAGTTATATAGTAATACAAGAGCAAGAATAAGAGTAAATGAAGGATTAACAAAATACAGTGTTCCCTCACTACTTCCCAGTTAGCTTTTCACTCCCTCACTGTTTCGCGTTTTTTAAATAAACACTAAAATAATAGTATAAATCATAAAATAATATTATAAATCCCCCTTTCTACTTCCTTCTTAAAGAGAAGCCGAAGGAAGGAAGGAAGGAAGGAAGGATGGAAGGAAGGAAGGAAGGAAGGAAGGAAGGAAGGAAAGAAGGAAGGAGAAGCAGAAGGGACAAAAAAGGAGGCTGAAGCTGCTTTGTTTTCGCCTCACAAGCCATACACGTGCTTGAGAGGTGAGGAGGGGACAGAAACGCTACTTGCCAGTGAGATTGTAAACAACACAAATATAGCGTCCCTACTTTGCGGATTTTTACTTTTCACGGGTGGTCCTGGAACATAACCCCTGCGATAAGTGAGGGAACGCTGTATTTTAAATTAGAGGAGTAAAACAAGGTTGTCCTCTGTCTTTGCTACTATTTGCGTTAGCAATGGAACCTCTAGCAGATAGAATAAGAAACAATGGCATGATAAAAGGATATCAGATTAGGAACGAAGAGGTAAAGATAAATTTTAGGCTGATGACATTTTACTAATAATAGAAAACCCAGAAGAAGAAAATAATTTTAAAAGATTTTGAAAGGTATTCAGGATTGAAAGTGAATATGAGCAAATCAGAAATACAGTATGGGGAAAAGGGAGCAGAAGGAGCTGCAGATAAAAATGGGAGACATAAAAATAATAAGAAATAAAATATTTAGGCATAACTATTACAAAAGAAATAACTAAGTTAAAAGCAGCCAATTATGGGGCAATATGGAAAAAAATCCAGAAAAAATTAAAAGCCTGGGCAGTTAAGCAACTAAGTATCCCACGAAAAAATTCAAGCACTGAAAATGTGCATAATCCCCAAATTACTTTATCTTTTCCAAACCCTATCAATAAAAATAGAATATAGACAATTCAAAGAATGGGATAATACCTTGAGAGAATGGATATATTGGAAAAAGAGAATCAGATAATGAAAAAGATTCAATATACTCCAAAGAGAATACTTGGATGGGGGGGTTCCAAATCTACAATACTATTACGAGGCCTTCCAACCAAGATCTTTACTAGAAAATAAATTTAATAAACAAATTTAAAGGGAGAAGATAAATGGATAAAAGTAGAGAATGAAATAAATGAAGGATGGGGAAAATATGGGCTATACACTAGAGATATTAAAGAAATAAAAGAAAAACAAACAGCTCTAAGAAATGTAGCGTATTAATGGCAAGAATCATGAGCATATAATATTTCAGGAAAGACCCCAATTAAGAGAATGTGACTCCCCGAAAGGTTGGCAAATACCTTAGAAGAAAAGGGATTAAGGAGGGTAAAATATATGTGGAAACATGATGGAGAAATAATTAATTGGCCAGAGCTTTTGAAAATGGGCGGGGGGGGGGGGGGAAGAAAATTGGTTAAAATTAAGAGGGATTTGGGAAACAGTAAAAAAAGAAGGTACACAGCCCACTGAAGAATTAGAGATAGATACATTTCTAAATACAAGAGAAATAACAAGGAAAGGAACAGTGGCAAAAATATACAATTTAATGGTAGAAGATAAGGAATTTATGATCAGAGCAATATGTAACAAATGGAATGGGGTTAAATCATTAAGCATACAAGAAATAGAGGACATAATTAGGAACATGAATTTATTCAGAACATTCCCACCACATATGTGAAGGACTACTTCAACTGAGTGAAAAATGGAGGAACCAATAATTACATCAAATTAAAAATACAAAGACTTTACCTGTTGCTGGACCTGCAGGATTAGTAGAAATATACTGTGGTTGAGGACGGAGGGTGAGGGAAGGAGAGAAAAAATATAGGATGATTTGGAAGGCAAATGTTAAAGAAAGGGAAGTACTACTGTTATGATTATGAATATAAAACCCACTAAAATATTTTTAAAAAATGAATGGTTGGCACATAGGTGGGTAGATCAGTCTCAAGATTATTTCAGAGATATTAGGCATTTATCAAAAAGGTAAAACACACCTGTTAATCTTGCCATTCCTCTTCTGTAGCTATATAAAATGAGTAGAAGCAATGCTCCTTTATCTCTCTGGCCTTTAGGCTTTTTTTTGTCAATCTGAGTGTTTGTGTACAGAAAGAGAGAGCATTTTCTTCTGTTTCATTTCATTCTCTGCTTGAACTTAGTATATCAGTGTGTATCTTCTGACACTATAAAACCACTTCAACCAATAAATAAATAATGCCAATGTTAACTTGGCTGATTTTATTGTTATAAGCAGGGTCAATAATGTATTCAAGAAGTTGACAAAGTGTACTGATCAGATGTCAGAAAGGCTGCTTATCAGAATGGAATGGGAAGGAAGTTGATAACTCAGTTTTGATAAGAACCATCCCAATAAAACTAGGGGAGAGGGGAATAATGCGGTTCAGATGCATATATTCATGGATTTGCTTGCTTGGTGAAGATGTATGAATTCAGGCTCCAGGCCTGGTCCAACATGGAAGCGGACTAAGCCGCCACATTGGGTGCATGTCAAGGGGGGGGGGGATGTCGAGGCCTCGACAGCGCCCGCGTGTAAATTTACCGAGGAGGGAGGTGGCGATGGCAGTGGGGGGGACCATCGCCTCCCTCCTCGGCGAAGGCCACAACTGAGGCCTAGCTCTTCTCAGCTAGGCCTCAGTTGAGGCCTTTGCCGAGGAGGGAGACGATGGTCCCTGCCGCTGCCGCCTCCCTCCTCGGCAAACGCGGAAGGCCTTGCGAAAAGAGCTAGGCCTCATTTGAAGCCTTCGCCTCGGAGGGAGGTGATGGTCCTCACTGCCCCCGCCCCCACCCCCACTGACAAAGGAGGTATGTGCAGGGCCTTGGGGTGGGGGGGCGCAATTTCGGGGGGGGACGACCACTAGGTTGGATTACAAGGCGAAATTTCCTGGCAGGCTCTTTTCTGAAACTGTTTTGATCAAATTCAGGATTATTTGAGGGAAAGATTTTCCTGGTCCATTAGGTTTCAAGAAGTTCCTATTTCTTTTTTTCTCTCTGTGTATGCTGGAGTACTTTTCTTTTTCTTTTTAAAAATAATCTTTATTGAAAGTTTTTGAACCAGGTATGTTTCAAAGGCAGAGGAGGTTGGGAGGGGGGTGTTGGTCTGGGAAAGGGATAGTAGGGGGAAAAAAGTGAAAAAAGGTGAAAAAAGGGCGAGGGAAGGGGAAGGCGTGGGGAATTATTATTTCTTTCAGTCTTCTTCTCTGTGTTATTTTATACTTTTCTCTTTTTTATTTTTTTAATTGTCTTTCTCCTTATCTTAGTCAATTTCAGGGACTTTTCATTTCTGTTTTCTTATGATTTATATTAGCAAATTCATATAGTCCTTCAATTACTGCCAGTCAGTTACCTTTGTGGGTCTTCCTATCTGTTTCATTTAAAATATTAGTCTGTGTCCATAATTTCCATGATTTTGTCTAACCAGTGATCTTCTGTTGGTATTTCTTCCACTTTCCAGTGCCGCACATATACCATCCTTGCTGCTGTTGTCAGATAGATAAACAAGATGCCTTTATTTGTATCCAAATTGATATCTGTATCTGTCAATCCTAACAAAAATATTCTGGTTTCATTTGAATTTTTATTTTCAAAATCTTCTGGCATGCCTCCTGTATCATTTTTCAATAATGTCTTGCTTTTTTACAAGTCCACCATATATGGTAAAATGACCCCTCTTGTGTTTTGCACTTCCAGCCTTTGTTCTGTGTTTTCTTATACATATTACCTAGTTTCTGTGGAGTCATGTACCATCGGTACATGAATTCATATGTCTTGTTGTGTGCCTTCAAGCCATTTCCAATTTCTTTCTTTCATTGTGTCTATGAAACTGGCAGTAATTCTAAGATAAAGCTCCCATCCATTATTTTTGACAAAAATATGGTAAAGCCGAATGTCAATTTGTTTGTTTACTACTGGGTGACTCAGCCAGCACTTTCTCTTCCAGCTATGGTTGGGCAAAACTGATGCTTAAAAGAATGGCAAATATACATTAAAATGCCCACATTGGACATCATTTGGCATAATGAAAAAAACTGTTGCCACAAACAATGCTATAACCATGTTTGAGGAAGAAATTGAAACAGTAATTAAATAAAAACAAATATTTCCACAATGTAACCCCTTAAAAGTAGCCAGCACACTGTCTGGCTATACAATTCATGCAATTACATTCAAGTTAGTGACAACAAGATCTTCCCATATTCCACATACATCTTGGCTTGTTTAAAAATACAATTGTTCCTCTCACTGCATGTGCAGTAAATAATCTGCATTAAGTGTTTTCCTCCCTCACTATTATCTATGCTGAGAAGGCTTTATCTTCCACTCTAGCACCTCTTGGGAAATCATTTGGTGGAATAGAATGGAAGACCCATTCTTGCTTTAAGGCAACTTAAGCTGAGATGATGATACATTGTACAAATTGTTTTCAGACAGTGTGTGTGTGGTTGTGTGTGTGTGTATGCGAACCATATGACATGGCATCAGAGGAATGACACCAAAATGACTGTCTATAACATTTTTGCATGTGTTTCAGTAGAAATGTATTTTTAAAAATATTTTTGTTATAACTACAAAAACATTTTTTCAAGCCCAACATTTTACATGTTCTGTATCAATATACCAACAAGACTAAAACTTTGTGCTAATTTTTGAGACTTCCAATGCTCATGTTCTCTAGTCAGAGTTGTCATTGTTAACCAATTACAGTGATGCTTCAAATTATGTGATTTCTTCTGCAAGTTTTACAAGCACAGTTTTTGTGTTGCATCTAGATTTTTTTAATAATTGCAGATTTTGTCAAATTTTCAAGTAATAATTTACATATAACATTAATCCAAAAACATTACTAAGGATTCAGTATGATCTGGTATGGGAGGAGGTCCATAGGCATGTTACCATGAGTATTGGGTGACACCAACCATAGGGACATCACTGTATACAGCTTCTTGCCTTTTCCTACTTTCTATGGTAGGAATAAGAATAGGTGAAGTAGAGTGGGGGTGAGTGCGAGGAAAGGTTACAAATGAAAGATGGATTTTACCAGAAATTCTGTGAAAAATTGCACCATGAAGATCTGGTATAGACACTGTTCCATCCCCCAGAGGCTTGGTTTGCATTTTTTCATAGTTGTAGGGAATAGCACCCTTTTGCATTTCTTCCAGGGCTGTTGCAGATTCTGCAGCACCCTGATAGTTAACCCTTAGCAGAGTTTGTAGCCTGTTTGCAAAGCCTTGCTGCTATAGGTTTGCGAATGTATCTTTTTGTTCTGGAGACCGCCCCTTTTCCTGGGAAAAGAAGGCTCCATTTTGAGAAGCCTCTTGCCTTCTAGACAGAAAGAAAAAGAACTCAGATGTGCTTGTGTGGCCAAGCCAGGCCATCTCTGACAAAGCCATCATAAGTACTGACCTGCCTTTAAAAACCAGTGCCAAGTATAGATAGGGGGAAGACCTGTTCTTTCTAAAAATAGTAGCTTAGCACTGAGGCAAAGAACATCTCCGGATTTCTTTGCCACTGGAAGAAGCCCTACCAACTTCGCCTCAAAAACTAGCTTTGAGCTTAGATAGTTATAGACCTTTTTGATAGCAGCTCAGGGCTAGGGTAAAGAGGATGTCAGGATCTCTTTGCCTTTGGTGGAAGTTAACCCAGCAACTAAAGGGGAAAAGCAAGAAAGGAACATCTGCAAGGTTTTATAAGTTGACTGTTTATATTTGCAACCTTAATTACGTGTGCCAAGTCTGTCATAGACTTTGTGAAAATAAAATTTTGTTTGATTGTTCAACTTAAAGTGCCTTTGGTTACTGGGATTTCCAGAGCTTCTAAGTAAGGCCCCGCAGTTCACCTGGGCAAAGGAAGAAGCACATCTCAAAGCTTTAAAAGGAGCCTGGGTGTGACAGCATAGACCCAGTGCCTGCAAAAATAACATAATGTGAAGGAAATATGGATATTTAAGATATATGTTTTAAAATTACTTTTAATTCTATGCCTAGATTAATTATGTTTTGATTTTAAGGATGTAAGATTTTGTATGTTATCTAATTTTTGTCACCTACCTAGTGCCCTAGGGTAGGTAATGGTTAGGATTTAAATAAAATAAAAGAACAACAAACAGTGTATTGCCCTTCCACACAATTTCAGTCAATGATCCCACAGTGAAACAACAAATAAGAGAGATCCTTGGATTGTTCATGTTTGCTGGCAGGGTTTTATAGTCTCAAGATGATGGAAAGGCAACAAGCACTACACTGAAAATAAAATACATTTATTTTATGGATAATTTTACTTTGGTGTAATGTCTACTCCACTTGTCTAACTTAAAAAGTTCTTGAAAACAATATAGAGCAGTCTGACACAACAGCTGTAGTTTAAATATTATACAGAACAAGCTCCAAAATCCCTCAAATCCCATAGACCTAGTGATAATGACTGTTTCCCTGTGTGAAATCTCTCTCTAATCTAGAGGATATAGACAGCTACATAGTTTGGATTTAACCATAACTTAGACTTACTGCCAGCCATTTTTCCCTCCCCTAATGGCTTTTTAATGAAACATATCCTTTGCATGGGATCTGCCAAAACCTCAATGGGTTTGTCCTAAAGGATCAGGACATTGATCCATGTAAGTCCACTCTCCAGGGATGACTAATATCATGCATGGTGCACCAACAGCAAGGAAATGCTAGTCACAATGCTGTTCAGTTGAGCAATTCTATGTGATAAAGAGAAGCCACTTGGAAAATTCTTAACAGACAGAGAACTTATGGCCTAAGTAGACATGTCACAAAAGATCTATTACTGGATCTCTAAATCTCTAAAATTTCAAAGCAACTGGGTGTGGATTTAGATCTTCATCAGAAAAAGTGATCTGTGTATGCGAATTTAAGCTTTCTTTTACTTTTTCTGATTTAAATGAAACCTCCAAAGCTATTATTAGCTTTAAAAGGAAAGAATACTGGCATTTCCGATATGACTGTATTTTGAAAAGGAAGTGAATAGCATAAAAAGCCATTTCAATCTGATCATAGAGCAGTTGAATGGAAGGAATCTTAACTGAAGATGCTTCCTCTTCAATTTTTGAAGTGGAAGGAACAGTCATCCTGGCTGAATTACAAACAAGTAATATTCCACATGGCCATTGGGTAGGGAATTCTGTGAGTTGCAGTCTAAAGAGTAACACTTCCATGCCCAGAAAATAGATTACTGTTAGGGGTATATGATCAAGTGATTTTTATACTAAAAAACAAAACCAAGCGTTATGATCCCATTTCCTCTTTTTTTTTGTCCAGATGTTTCAATGGTGTGAGCCTCAGGCCATTTTCAAAAAACTGTGGCTATCACAGAGTAAACTGAAAGGATAGAAAAGGTGCTAGAAATGGCAAGAGCAAGGGTTCTTCTCAGGTTCTGCCATTATAAGCTTTTCCAATTCAGAATCATGGTAGTTTTAGCTTTCCAGTTTTCAGATTTCATTCCTAGCTCAACTCTGAATTCATTTAGTTGGAAGTAAGTCCCATTCTTTTCAATCAAAACAAAGCCGAATGGAGCTACCATTTGTTTTTTTAGCCTCACCAAGCCCCCCTCCAAAAAGATGAGAAGACAAATATCTCCTCTTCTTATACAGAGACTGAAGTATTAGAGAGATAGGAATGTTTCTGAGTATGATGGCAAAAGGAGGCTAAGATTTGCATGTACTAATATATGTGCAAATTTAGAAATGATTACTGTAATTTCAATACAGTAATATGAAGGTTGTGACCAGGTGATCCTTATGCCTGGCTGCTCAGTTTGCTGTCTTGGAAATGATGGGCCAAACCAAGGCCTCTGTATTTTCTTCGTATGGTTCTTTTAACATTAAATCAAACTTGAACTGGGCACAAAGAAGATCCAATATATTAGAGTCAGGCAGACGACAGCTAATGGACTGCATGCTTTTATGGCCCCTGAAGCCCTCAAATATATATTTCTAGATTCTATATCTTTAAAAAGGCATAACTTTGGGGCAGTTTTTTGCCCGTATTAGTCATATTGTACAGCTGCCTGTACAATAGAGTCAAAGGGTGAAGTAGTTTGACTATGACTGTGGAGAAAGGGGTTCAAATCCTTGCTTAGCCAGGGAAACCCACTGTGTGACTTTGCATAAGTCATATTCTGTCCTACTCAGAGGAAGGCAAAGTCAGTTCCCTCTGTCAAGTGATTTCAGCTTTGCTAAAACCATGGGTTCAGGGGCCCAGCGTGTCAAGCTTTCAAGAAGACTGAATGACACACTCATGCATTGAAGGCAAAAGCAGAGGTTTATTCTCAATGGCCAAAGAGTACGTCAGCAGAGAAAGCACTCCAAAGTACTGACATAACTCAATGATAAATACAGAGGATTTTATTTCATTTGACAACTATTCAAGGAACTCTTGATTGGCTCAGAAACACTCCATCTAGGATCTGCTTCTGGATTGGCTCAGGATTCTGGGTGACATCATCACTGGTTGGCTCTTTCTTGGTAGCAGAAAATTTAATAAACTGTCATTGGAGCATTTGAAGTATCAGTCCATTTTATTATCCATCTCTGAGAGGGGTGTGATTGGAAAGGAATGTGGTGTGGCACTGGGCAATAAATTCATGATAAGCTTAATGGGTTGGTTCTGGTGAACACAGTAAAGTGCACAATGGGTGCTAGAAGAAGATGGCAATTTCAATACGTGAAGTTGGCTTGAGGGCATGGAAGATGAGTGATTCCCACAGACAGCCCCAATCTTATCGAGGAAACAGACTCAGGATATTCTGACATAAATTCATTATGTGTTCCTCTCACATCTCCCAGTTCACTGTGAGGAGATTATGGAAATTAGATGAAGGGGTCTATGTGTATTCAGACAGCATTCCAAAGACAATTCATAGCAAAAGGTTACTCTGAGAAAAGGGTGTGCTATATGTCTCACATCTCATATTTTATATATTTTTATAATTGCATAATTTGGGGTCTGATTACTCAATATCGTTTCCTCTGAACTAATCTTGTCAAAAAAAGTCTGTGACAAGTTTAGAGTAAACATAGATCATAAATGACTAGAAGGCACACAACCACAACAGCAGCAGCCTTCATTAACTAGAGCCCAGAAAAGTTTCAGATTCCCATCATAGATGCTAGTGGAGTCATGTGAATACAACTACAAAACACCTTTAGTTCCAGGAAACAATGTAGGGAATATTTTATTTATCATCATAGTACTCACTTACTAAATCTCAGTAGTGAAAAAGCTGGGACACAGTTTTGTGACCCATTAATGTTAACATATTAGTTTTAATCATGTCTGTAAATCTATCTTTTAAACAAACAAATTACAAAGTGGTTAGTCTTGGTTTGATTGTGCCTTTAGAATGAAAATGCTTTAAATGTAACTGTTTATTGTCTAAAGAATAATTGTTACTGTTCATGACAACTTAAAGATAAGTTGAACAACATGGTCCTAACAAAAGACCATACTTTAATCCAAAGAATTAATGCTGCGCCAGAGGAATGGCCTATTCAAATTAATATATTAGGACTGTGAAATGTGCTAATGTCTTTCCAAATTAGGGTATTCCGTTTCATTTTGTGGAGTATAAGTTAGTATGTGGACTCATGAGAATGCGGAACATTTGGGATATATTTGTGTAGACAGTTAACAAAGGCTGATTGTGATGCTTCTTTTTATGTCTTTTAATCTTGCCTAACTCCCCTTTTAGCTAGATTTGAGGGGAGGGGGACATCAGCATTGAGTGGATGGTAAAGGAGAATTAGACAACTTTTGCTGCTAGGCTAGAGCAGTGTATCTACAGTAAACAATGCAATACAGCTTGAGCTGGAAAAGAATGGGATTCCACTCTTCACTGATCCTATTGTACCTGCTACAATAGACAAGGTAAACAGCAGCTTCCTCCAGAATTTGCTATTGAGCATGAATGAATAGCAAAAGAGAGAGAAAAGGGGAAAACAGATTAATCTGTCTTACCAGCTATCCTCAAGATGTTAAAAATGCATAGGTCCAAACTGGAAATCATAAAAAGAGTGAAGGTTTGTGAAAGAAATAAAATATACCCCTAGATTCATTTTGGAAGAGGCTGTCAAGAAATGTCCACAATTTAGGCTTACCTGTATTACCATAAATGTGGCTGAAAGCACACAAATTACCTAAATATGAAAACAGGGAAATAATAAAATATAATAATAAAACTTTATTTATACCCCACCACCATCTCCCCTATGGGGACTCGGGGCGGCTTACATGGGGCCATGCCCAGACACCATACAATATAACAAAATAAACAGCAAATCATAACACAATATAACAGTGCAAAAACATCGAATATATATTACAACCCAAATCGGAGAAAACAATGAAAACCAGGGCAGGTCACATGAACACTTAATTAAAAACTCGGGAGAGAGAGACATAGGAATAGGGGGAAACAGGGAAATAAAATGGTGGAGCAGTCTAAAGGATAAAAACCAAGGGGAATGGCCAGAGCAATATATTACATTTACTCCCCAAAGGCACATCGGAAAAGCCATGTTTTTAGATCTTTCTTAAAGGCTAACAAGGTGGGGGCTTGCCTAATCTCAGTGGGCAATGAATTCCACAGTCGGGGGGCCACAGCAGAAAAAGCCCTCTCCCTCGTTCCCACAAGACGGGCCTGGGACAGAGGCAGTGGCGAAAGGAAGGCCTCCCCGGATGAACGAAGGGAACGAGCAGGTTTATGGTAGGAGATACGGTCCCTAAGGTAGGTGGGTCCCAAACCGTTTAGGGCTTTATAGATGATGGTCTGCACCTTGGATTGGGACCGGAAAGTGAACGGCAGCCAGTGGAGCTCTTTAAACAGGGGAGTAGATCGTTCCCTGTAGCTCGCCCCTGTTATTAATCTGGCTGCCGAGCGCTGGACCAATTGTAGTTTCCGGGCCGTCTTCAAGGGAAGCCCCACGTAGAGCGCATTACAGTAGTCCAGTCTAGAGGTAACTAAGGCATGCACCACCGTGGTCAAGTCAGACTTCACGAGGTATGGTCGCAGTTGGCGCACAAGTTTGAGTTGTGCGAAAGCCCTCCCGGCCACCGCCGACACCTGAGCCTCAAGCGTCAACGCTGAATCCAGGAGGACCCCCAAACTGCGGACCTGTGATTTCAGGGGGAGTGCAACCCCGTCCAGCACAGGTTGCCACCCAATACCCCGATCAGATGGGCGACTGACCAGGAGGGCCTCTGTCTTGTCAGGATTGATCCTCAGCTTGTTCCTCCTCATCCAGTCCGCCACAGCGGCCAGGCACTGGTTCAGAATCCGAGGGGCTTCCTTGGAGTTAGATGGAAATGAGTAGTGGATTTGCGTGTCATCTGCGTAGAGATGGCAACACCCTCCAAAACTCCGGATGACCTCTCCCAACGGTTTCATGTAGATGTTAAATAGCATGGGGGATAAAATAGACCCTTGCGGGACCCCACAGGTCAATGGCCAGGGGTCCGAGCAGGTGTCCCCCAGCTTCACCATCTGGGAACGACCCTCCAGGAAGGACCGGAGCCACTGCAGAACCGTGCCACCGAGCCCCATCCCGGCGAGCCTCCCCAGAAGGATACCATGGTCGATGGTATCGAAAGCCGCTGAGATGTCCAAGAGAACCAGCAGGGTCACACTCCCCCTGTCCAGCTCCCTGCGGAGGTCATCCACCAAGGCGACCAGAGCCGTCTCGGTACTGTACCCAGGCCTGAAGCCAGACTGCGAGCGGTCCAGAAAATCAGTGTCATCGAGAAATTCCTGGAGCTGCGTGGCAACCACCCGCTCCAGAACCTTGCCCAAAAACGGGAGGTTGGAGATTGGTCTGTAGTTGTTACAAATAGATGGGTCAAGCGAAGGCTTTTTTAGTAGTGGTTTTACTACCGCCTGCTTAAAGTAGGATGGCACCGACCCCTGAACCAAAGAAGCATTTATTATGGTCACAAACCAATCCAACAACCCATCTTTGGCCAGCTTGACCAGCCAAGAGGGACAAGGATCCAGAGCGCAGGTGGTCGCCCTCACAGACCCAAGAATCCCCTCCACGTCATCAGGAAGAACAAGCCGGAAAGAATCCCATAAGATCGAACAGACAGGTACCTCGGTTACCTCCGCTGAGACCACAATTGAGCTGGAGTCTAGCTCAAGGCGTATCTGAGCAACTTTGCCTGCAAAGTGGTGCGCGAAATCGCTGCACCCAGTTGCCAAGTCATCGGGAAGCCCCTGGACCTCAGGAGGCCGCAGGAGCTCCCCCACAACTCGGAACAACTCCGATGGCCTGTTGGCTGCAGACGCTATGCGGGCAGTCGTGAAAACTTTCCTGGCTGCTCGCAGAGCCACGGAGTACGCCTTAATAGCGGCTTTAGCCCGTGCTTGGTCGGACACGTCCCGAGATTTCCTCCAGATGCACTCTAGTCCCCTCCTCCTACGCTTCATCACAGCCAACTCCTCGGTAAACCAAGGAGTCGACGCGACTCTACGCAGTGAGAGGGGACGTTCGGGAGCGATCGTGTCCAATGCCCTTGATAGCTCACTATTATAAAGAACTTGGAGGTACATTGATCCAGACTGGTTATTCTGATGACCAAAACAGTCATTCCCTCACACAATTGAAGCAAAGAGTCATATCTCTACAGAAGTCCTTGTTCAGAATATCAAAAATAAAAACAAATTTATGTTTAGTGTGAACTCATGTATGAAAACCTGTAAATGCCATAAATTTGTGTTTGTTATAACATACCATAAAATTTTCTGAAAAACTTAGAAAATTCATAGAAAGGACATATTTTGTGTGATGCTGGTAGATGAAACCATGAGCCCTGATCATGCAGGTATGGTATTTTTCCTTAGTCCATGTTGATCTGGCATACTCCCTGCAGGAATTTTTCAAGTATTATTTCCAATGCCTTCAGTTCTCAGACAGTTTATATAAGAGAATTTATAGCCTAGTGATTGTCTACTTTGTAGGCAAACAATCTTGGGTATTTCTAAGCAAAAAAATGGTGATCTGAAAAGAAACTTAGAAACATCTGCAAGTTAAAGTTGATAACACTGGCTTACATAGATACATGATCTGACCATGTAAGGCAGCGTCATCTGTTCAAGTGTAGAAAATGCTGTTTTTCTTTATCACTGAAGCTTCTTGATGTCACTTTACATAAGTCAAATGCTCACATTACAGCAATGCTTCCTCTGGCTGGCCTCTTTGGTATGTTAGGAAATCAACTGAGTTTTTTTGGCTGACAAGAAGTTTTTACTTATCGCTTGGTGAAAATCTGGAACAGATTTGCTGAAGATTCAGGAATCTGGCTTTTTATTTTCATGAGAGGGTTGTTTAAGTTAAGAAAATAACTGACTTAGTTAACATAAGCTTGCTATTTTTATGCTTTAGCTGAAAGTCAAGAATTTGGATTTTGTTACACCTGGCATGTCCCTGATGGCAAGCCATTTTTGGTTGTGAAGCTGTAACACAAGGATGACTGCATCTATAGTCTTATTGTACACACATGAGAGTAAGGCCCACTGAACTCAAAATCCATACTTCTAAAGGTCCATCCAGACAGGTCTTAAAAGTGAGACCTGTCATGGTTTTAGTAGAGGTGTCCAAACAACACCTCCAGTAAAATCAAATTAATTAAACATCTGGTAAAATTTGGATCTTAGGTAAGATCTGGGCCTTACAAGGTGTGGGGCCCTGTGTAGATTGGGCCCAGGAACAATGGCATGTGATCACCAGGCCTAATCCACACAGCCATCTTGGTTTTTCAGTCTCCATGAGCCCACCATGGGGAGAAAAGAGCTACCCACTCTTTCCTCCCCAAATTCCCCTGTGATGGCAAAAAACGCTGTGGGGCATTGCTACCCTTTCTGCCATCTGATGGGGGAGGGAAAGGGTGCCAACGTAACCTCTCTCACTGCCTCGATGTGATTAGGGGAGGAGGGAGGGCACACGGGGTGCCACGAACCACCCGTGCACATTGCTTTTCACTGGTGATTGCTGACTCAATGGCATGACCTGAAAGGGCTGTGTGAAGGCGTCCTTAAACCTGTGCCGAAGCAGGTTTTTTAAACCTACTTTGGTGTGCATTTAAGTCCTGTGTGGAAGCACACTACTGACATGCATAGGACTTTTATATTAGTTAACTGCAGCAAATCAACATTTTTCTCAGAGCAGGAAAAAGACTATTAGAAGTCTAGTCAGAATAGATTTCAGACATTCTGTTGGAGGAAAGATTTAACTTGGCTGAAACAGAAGGTTGCAATGGTTAACAATATTGTTGTTAACCATGATTTCACAGAAAAAAAATACATATTGGTCTAGTTAAGAGAAAGTTCGGAAAATGCTGTTTTTGTTGTCTAATAAAATTGTTTGAAACATGGGATTAAAATAAAACAGCTCTGCTGGCTTTAGTTCTATCACATATTTGATCAGGATAAGTCATTAGGAAAAGTTTATATATGGGAAAAAGATCAGATTTCTGGGTTTAAAAGACTGCATAGAGGAAGGAAAAATGATTGCAAGTAATGAAGTGGTAAATAAGCCAGATCCTGAAAGATTGTTTTTTGAACTACATCTCTTGGAAACATCTCACCAGTATGGTCAATGCAGGCTGGGGATTCTGGGAGTTGTAATCCAAAAGTAAAATGGGGACTTCCCCCTGTTTTATTGCCCTTTTCCATAGCTGTCGTAGGACAAATCTGTACTCCAGCTATAACATTATATTATAGTAATAAGCCAAGGCATTGTTGTGGCAAATTTAATAGGCATGCTGGGAAGAAGGTGGGAGAGTCCAATGCAGCAAGAGATTGTTCAGGAACAATCATGATTTGATGTCATTTGAACATTTGTGCCCTGGTGATTGGAAGTTTAGGGGTTGATAAGGAAAAATATCACGAGTGCTCCTTCAGCAATGGCCTTTACTCTTCGAAAATGCTCCATAACTATTGTATATAGGAGCATTTTCCAAGTGTAAAGGCCATGGATGTAAATTGATGTTTTGTTATAATTGGGCATGCAGACCAAATTCTTACTTCCTCTCTTCTATTTTGGTACCCTAGAATTCTCTTCAAATTCCTTCTTATTTTGCCTCTGATTTACTCATTATTTTCTAAAGATCTAAGATTTGTTCCTTCAGCATTTGTTTTGCGGAGAATGATGGAGGGTAAGACATTCCTATTTTTGAGCTATCTTAATAGGTAGGATCCTTCTGGAAATGTAGGTTTCAATAAAGAAGAACATTGTGTTCCCTTTTTCCTCAGTAGCATTCAGAGGTCACTAGCATGCCAAGACTGTCTTTCAGAGGTGCTGTAAAACCCACAGGAAAGGTTCTTTCATTTATCTACCCCAAAGTGCAGTCTCATCAAATTTTGTGTGAGTTGTGTATTTGAAAAGAATTACTTTTGACTTCATCCCACTGAACAGGTCAAATGTTTGGGAGAGTAAGTTTATTATTCAGCTTAGGCATACATGGTTTTGAAATTAAATGGATGATTTTCCTACCTTCATTACACACTTTTCAATCTATCTTTTTTACTCCGGAGTTCCTCCATTGATTTGCCATCCCACAGTTGAGATTTTCCCTGTCCCCTTTGTCTCTCCCCTGTTTTCTTTGTTTAAAAAAACCTGCAGAAAAACGCTGACTCTAAAAGATAGCTGTTGTTAGGGAAAGTTATGTACTAAGCTTGTACAATCCAGGTAAACTGCCAACCATTTTGATGTCCAAGATTTCTGTGGGAGTCCCGATTAATTTTTTGGGAGCTTTCTGAATTTGGGAGGACAAAAATCCGTTTTCGATCTGGGAAGCTGAAAGATTGGTTTTCTGTCTGGCTCATTATGTGGGGGGCTCCCCAAACTAAATTAACAGCCAAGAGCTATGCCTAGAAGCTGATCCTTTTTGTTAGTCAGACAATCATTTGTAAGAAAGGACTAGAACCCATATGAATCAGAACCAAAATCACCAGCAGAACAACTCTCTTTCACTGAGTGTAGCTCCTGGAAGTTAAAGTAGATGTGGAGAAGGAAGATATGGGCCTAAAGCTTTGAAACATTTTCAAGAGTTTAATTAAAGTTCAGTGTACTCCCCAGAGTGCCCTTTGTGGGAAAGGGGGTCTGCCTAGGAAACAAACCAGCCCCCCAATCACTTCCAGTCTAATTGAAGTTGTTCTGAGGTGTTCTGTCCTTACTCAGTGAGGTGGGTCCTCTCTACAGCCTCTGAGAAGACTCAGTTCAACCCCCCTCTTTCCTTCCCTCTTTAGACCTACATTGGCTCTACCCCTGTTCTGAATTTAGCTCCTGAAGCTCCTTTCAAGCCTCTGCTCTTTCTCTATATAGCAACCAAAGCTCACAAATGTAGTTCAATGAGAATGGAAAGGCTCAAATGAATTAATGTGTATATTTTAAAAAGAAAGACAAAGAAATGTCTGGAATGGCACTGTTGCAGGATCCGACCAGGTAGAAGGATTGAGAAGGGATACAAAGATGAAAGAAGGGATGAAGGAGGGAAAGAAGGGGTAGAAGGAAGAAATGAAGGTATCGAAAAAAGAAGGGAGGGATGGGGAAAAGGGGAGGAAAAAGGGAAAAGAGGAGAGGAAAGGAAGAAGAAATGAAAGGGGAAAGAAGGGAAAGAAATGAGATTTCTCTCTCTAGAAGATGAAGCCAATGCCCCCCCTTCCTTCTGCCAACCAGGCCAGCCATCCTCCCCCCTCCCTCCCCTCCCCTCCCCTCCCCTCCCTCTCATTGAGCAAAAGGTGAGCAAAAGGTAATGGCATTTTGGCTCCTCCCAGAATTTGCGTAACCATTTCATTTTAAAGCAGAGAACAGGGGGAATTCATCACATGACAGAATTGGCCATTTGGCCCATCTGTATGCTGATAATTTTTTTAAAAAAATCACATACCAACCAGCTTAGGAAGCATCTGAAAAGACACTTAAAAATGCCACAATATCTCTACCCTACATTTGAATCCTACATCATGTGATGAACACAGTAGTTTGCCATTTCTTAAGTGGGTGGCTCAGTAGAATTTAATGAATGTGTTGAAGTGGCCGGTTTGAAAGCATTCATGGTTGTGATTTTTGTTAAAATCTGCTTAGCTTTCCCTCAGGTGTTCATGTTCTTCTCATTGGGCAAAATTTCAATATACTGACTCCTCGCATGTAGCAAATCTGAGCATATGTGTAGATAACTGGCTCCACTGATAGCCAAAGGGAATGCTCCCTGATGCTTAAACATTAGAGATTGGCTCCTCACCCAGAGCAATGAGAATTTATGGGTATGCAGCTATAATAACTGACTCTCCCAGCCCATCTAAATATCCTGTTGCAACAAAGGGGAACATAGCTCCTAGCCAGAGAAAGTAAAGGGTCTTTGGCAGTCCTACCCCTCCTCCCAAAGTGAGTCTGAGGCTCAGGTTAGCCAAAAGCATTGCCAGCCATTCATACGAGTTCCTATGGAGTGCTCTGATAAAATAATTCACTCCAGCTGAGTCTAGACATAGTTTTCCCACATCAGCAGCTGGCCTGCCAGGTAGCATCTCTGGTGAGAGGAGACACCTGCGTTGTATGCTGAGGGGGGCTCGGGGCCTGGATGGTGTTAATCTTTTTATTCCTAAGAACTGGCCAATTTCCATAGACTGGAGCTACATGGAAATGCATTAAGTAATCTTGGGCTTGTAGCATTCAGATCAATACACACATTGCTATCTTTTTGGCTGCTGCATTTTTAAAACATCCATGTTTGCTTAATCAACTCTCTCTCTCTCTCTCTCTCTCTCTCTCTCTCTCTATATATATATATATATATATATATATATACATACATACACACACACACATATATGTAATGTCCATTTGTAAAATAAATGGATTCTACTTCTGATTTTGGCATAACAACCATCTATGTGATCATACATCCTGATCCTGCTATGTGGATCCAGTTCTTTACTTTTTCATTTTGACTCACAAGGCTGTTGGAGTTTTCCCATCATGCTCCACAAGATATAGTTGTTCCATAATCCCTGTTGCTCATCTGATTAAAATACACACAACAACAACAAACACTAGATCTTAAAGAAAAGAATTATTCTTGTTTATTCATTTAGTCGCTTCTGACTCTTTGTGACCTCATGGACCAACCCACACCAGAGCTCCCTGTCGCCCATAGCCACCCCCAGCTCCTTCAAGGTCAAGCCAGTCACTTCAAGGATATCAGCTGAAGTTACAGTATATACTTGAGTATAAGCCGAAGCACCTAATTTTACCACAAAAAACTGGGGAAACTTATTGACTCGAGTATATGCTGACGGTGAAAAATGCAGCAGCTACTGGTAAATTTCAGAATGAAAATAGATTCCAATGAAATTATATTGAGGCACCAGTAGGTTAAAGGTTCTTGAATATTTACCGTATTTCAAAGAAAAACAGTAAACTAGCTCTGTAAGTGGAAAAGTAGGGTTAACAAAAACAATATGGTATTAACAATAACTTAACAACAACAACAACAACAACAACAACAACATTTGTACCGGGCCCTATCTCCCCATGGGGACTCAGGCCAGCTTCCAACATAGTAACAGGCAAACATTCAAAGCCTACATAAACAATGCAGAGCTAGATATAGATCTATAATTATATATACTAATTTCATATATGGATTTCCCACTGAAATGAGGGGAAAATTCATATATAAAATTAATGTAGATAGATAGATAGATAGATAGATAGATAGATAGATAGATAGATACAAATATAAAGGTACATAGGGATTGCAAAGGCTTGTAGGGGGAAATGCCTATATATCCGTAGCAGAGATTAACAAATATTTCAAAAAAACAACAACAAATATTTCAGGGGAAAATGCTTTTATAAGATTAATGGGTATATATATATTCTTCCTGACTTCTTTCCCTTTTCAAAACATTCCCTTGGTTAAGAGTGAGGGAGGCTTTGCAAAAGTAAACACTGATAAGGGAGGGTAAGATGAGATATAAATATATCATCTATTGCAAGTAACGGCCTCCAGGCTCCGCTGCCAGCTTGACCTTGACCCGATTATAAGCCAGGGGAGGCTTTTTCAGCTCATATATAGGGCTGAAAAACTCAGCTTATCTTTGAGTATATATGGTAAAAGGAAGTTCAATCCTATGCATGCCCCCAAAGTGGTATATAGAGAAGTCCTATCAAATTCAGTGTTGTTTTAGGCAAGATTGGGTAACAGCCTATTCAGCCAACTAACACAATCGTTTGAAGTCACTGTTTTTAATATCTCTGATAATAGTCTTTCCAGTGCCCTTAGTTCACTTTCTGGCAAATATCATATACATAGGCTTTTAAAGTTAATTAATTAACACATTCCTAGTGCTGTAAAACTGGAGTGAATAATTGCATGAAAGGTGGGCAGTGTGAGGCATTTTTGTCCCATACATGCCTCGCATGCATTGCTGAAAAACTCAAAGTAATGAGATGTCTCCTGCAAATTGTCCAGGTTTAAAAAATAGAGGGGAATGGAAGCTTTAAATGTTTTTCTAAAAAATGTGGGTACCACAAATATGTGGTTGGAGGCCACATTCAACTCATAGGCCATGCTTTGTTGTCCCTCCCTCGATGTAGAAACTGGGAGAAGGGAGTTTATTAACCATTTGTCTGTCTGTTCTGCATTTGCCCCTTCAAGGGGTTATTTCCAGGCTTAAACTAGAGTCTGAAGGGGAAAGGTTAGCAGTGAAGGGAAAATGATGTGTCATGGAATTCTTACCTGGGAAGCAACGTTCTCATGTTGCCTGCCCTTTAGGTACATCCTATGAAAGGGCAGGAAATACTTCATTATTTACACTGTTGTTATTTTTTTAAACTGCCAGGTTTCGGGAATATTCTGCTTTATCTATCGAAGTAATGAGATTGGATATTGGTGCCACTGATCATGACATAGTAGAGGTGGACATTATTTATGTCGCTCCCTCAAGCACAAAAATAGCTTAGAGACATCTTGTTTGGCAGCCTTTACCCTTGTGACTCAATCCTTGCTTTCAATATAGTTGGGCACACACAGATCTTAAAACAGCTCTGCCACCCTGGCATCTAGTTTGCCCCCTAGGCTTGTTAGGCTTTGTGTAAATCTCTCTGTAAGCTCTTTGGGGGCACTGTCTGTGCTTGCCTGTTTATTTGGAAAGGTGCCTGGCAAAGTAAAAGGGTAAAGACTTACAGGAGCAGTCTGACAGTCTTTGCATTTTAATGAAGGGAATGTGAGATGATTATCTCTACAGTACTTATAGAGTTGCCAGTGCAAACCCAGCTTGGAGAAAGAATGAGTGAGGCTCCTTTCAACTTTCCAGGACAATGTGGGTCAAAGTGACTTGCATTTCAGATGGGTGTCAAAGCACTGATGGAATGGTGTATATCTCCTATGTATATCTCCTATGTGTACCTAATGTCTTTAATGTTAATGGATAGAACAACTCCAGGAAGTTTAGCATCCTTTGAGCTTGGCTCCTTTGTGGATAGAATGCTGAATTGAAACAAGAAACATTTGGACTGCTTTGGTGGCACTAGTTAAAATAGTTTAACATTCTATTGATTAAATTCCTTGCACAATCCAAAGAGAATTAACTGTGCGCTTGCCCCACTGAAATCAATGGAATACTGCTCAACTAGATTACTGTGATGCATTCTGCATGCCCTTGAAAAGTGTTATGGTACCATTAGTGCAAAATGTGTTTATGTATCACCAGTAGTGGTTTGAGCATTGAACCATGAATCTGGAGACTAGAATTTGACTCCACACTTAAAAGCGTGAGCAAGCATTTCACTCTGATTTCCTTCTGCAATGCTGCAACAACCGAGAATTGCAGCCAGATGCCAGTTGCCATGTATATTTTTGAAAAGTTTGGAAACACTGGCAGTAAGGTAAACTACTGCCCCTGTTTTTCTGTTTTGGGGAAATTTGGGAGCATAAGATTGCTTTCCAACCCAATTGTATGTGGTAGTGAAGTTTTGGAAGGTGGAACAAGAGGGTCTACAAAAAACTCTCAGGGTGCTGGCTACCATAAAAGTTGGTGAACATTCATTTCCCATTGATTCCAAATTCTAAATAAAGAGATTTGTGTCAAGCAAATCATCCAAAGTAATTGGGAAGAAACGTCACAAATGTTATTTTTAGTTTCTTCCTTTTGGAGCAAGATGCCATTATGCTTTGCACTGCTAATGCCAATTTGGAAGCTGCTCTGAGTCCCCTTCAGGGTTGAGATAGAGCAAGCTAAAATACAGTAAATAAATAAAACAATAATGCTTGGGAGCCAGTTGTGTTGTTTAGAGTGAATATGAGTTTGGTACATAAATACTGGTAACCAGATTTTGTTCATTTTCTTGATTTCCTTTTCCTCTTTTCTGTTGAAATTGGCCACATGCTTGTGGATTTCAATGGTTTTTCTGTGTAGTCTTTGTAGTCTGACATGAAATCTGGTTACCAGTATAAAGAAACACCACAATTAAGTATAAAGCCACAGTATAAAGAAACACCACAATTAAGAAAGTAAATAAAAAACACTACTCAGTAACAGGGGAATTCCAGACAGCAAACAATAAAGTGCCAGTTAACACCTCCCAAACAAAGGATGCCTCCAGGCAACAACACTGATTTACTTTGCAGTTGCAAGGCTACTCAGTGCTACTCAAGCTTGCCAATTGCAACATTTACACTTGCTTCAAACAGACAAAGGTTCTTTCCCCCACCCTGGACCATCTACAGATATCACAAGATTGCTCTCCTCCGTCCCATTAAACCCATGTCAGCCAAATCATTGTTGGAAGAAACTTTCTCAAGTCCATCTCTTGTAATGAAAGCACAATATTTACAAATGAAATTGCTGACCAATTGCTATTCTTTCATGACACTCCAAATCTGTTGCCTGAGGGAGCTCTTGCACTCTGCATTAAAATAGGGCCAGTGGAGAAACTTGAAATTGTTTGATTACTTTGCAGTGGTATGAGAAAACAGGTTGTTATTAAAGCACGGTTGTTTTCATTTTGGTGCATTTTGACACACTTTTTGTATCAAAACTCATTTTTTTGCAGTTTTATGGAGGCATAGTTCTAAAGATATAGTTACACAGGGGAGCTATAATGTTCTGGGGGTACAATTGTATTTATATCTCTTCATAACCATGGAATATGGTTACAAAGCACCTTAAGGGGTATTTAGTCCAAACACAGAAGAAAGATTAACTAGACTGAAAAGTTATCCTCCAGATGCTTTTTAAAAAATTGCCAAAAATTTAATTTGACAGCATACAACTTTTGCTATTTCCTCCTAAACTGTTCTGCATTTCAAGGACCTATTCAGCCTTTAAAAAAATAAGTTGTATATATTATATCAAATGGTTTCTGTATTTTATAATCTCAGTAAAATCTCAATATATATGTTAAATTACTACTTGAGGCTGTGTGGCTTAAACAGAAATTTAGATTTCTAAAGATACAAAGCCACTTCCTTGGTACTAATCCCTTCCAAGATAGACTTAAGAATGTGAAAGTTGAAACTCTTCTTCAAAAAGTAGCACAGAAACATTGTAATAAAGAAGAAGCTAATTAGGAAGTAACAAGCATAAAAAATAGTTAATTAAAAAATAAATGGTGTAGGTGCCAGGAATCGAATTGGCAGCAATGGAATGTGGTTTATTAATGAATGAAAGAGGCAAGAGCACATGGTGATCAGTAAAGTAATATGGGAGGAAAAGGGCAAGTTGCTATCTAGTTTACAATCTTCCTTTCAATAGAAAAGTAATATTATTATATTATAATTAATAATAATAGAATGAGGTGACAGGATAGCAAAGAAAAAGAGTCAAAGAAAAAGGTCAAAAGTAATATAAAGATTTTGTGCAATTGCATTTATATGGATCTAGTGATGATTTAAAAGGAGCCAGCATGGAGTAGTGGTCTGATCATTGGGTTACAGGTCTGGAGACCAGGGTTCAAATCCCAGCTATGAAGCCCACTGGGTGACATTGGGCAGGTCATGCTCTCTCAATCTCAGAGGAAGGCAATGGCAAGCCTCTTCTAAACAAATTTTTGCCAAGAAAACCCTGTGACAGAATGGTCTTAGGGCCACACCATAGTTTGGAAATTATCTGTAGGCACACAGCATCAACAGTAACAAAAGGATAAAGAAACCTAAAATGAGCAACTCTGATCTATTTATTCAGGATTATGGCCATTTGAGTGTGGGTGTGTGAAGAAACATGCAGCTATATTACTATAGCTGGATACACAGTACTGAAGGATGCACAGCCATAGGAACATCACTGGATGCCTCTCCACCACCCACCCTGCCTTATCACCAGCCAATACATGGCTACCTTAAAGGGGGATGCAGCGATTAAAAGATGGGTTTTGGGAATGTAGGAAGAGATGCTGTCTTCCTGCTTTAGGATTTATCAACTATCAAAAGTACATTTTCAGTTTGACAATACTGTACTATTTTGAATTGTTGTATTAGTGGAAAAATGCACAAAAAGGCCAACCAAGTGATCAAGTGGTTGGAAAATATGCCACATGGAGCTGAAGAAGTTATATTTTTCAGATATAGAAATAAATGACCATGGAAATGAAGGATAAACAATGATAAGGAACATTTCAGTGAATATAATATACAGGCAGTCCCCGAGTTACAAACATCCAACTTAAAAACAACTCATAGTCAAGTACGGGGATGAGACAACAAAGTGAGAGAAATCGGTGCCTTGGAAGGGAAATTCACTTCTGAAAGAGTTATCATGGGAAAAGGATATTTCCACTGAAGCTTTAGCATCAGTCCTTGTTTTCACCAGAAGCCAAGTTTTTCAAAATCCAGTTATAACAGGGACAGAAATTGAGGTGAAATCTTTTGTACAGGGGCACAGACAGCCAAAAAAACAACAACAAAAAACCCACCACACACACATATATGGGTGTTAGCCCATATATGACTGGAGTTACATTCAAAAATATACTTGTTCTGACTTACATACAAATTCAATTTAAGAGCAAACCTATAGAACATATCTTGTTCATAATTTGGGAACTGCCTGTACAGATATAGAATAAAAGGGAATCAAGTGGCAAAAACATCAGATACATACTATCAGCAGATGTTTCCTCCTATTTGACAATTAGGACTGACTGTTGCTTTTCCCCCTACTGCTGATACTTTAACTAAGTAAGGCCAAAGAAAAGGAGGAGGTGATGATTCTCTAAGGTGGTGTAACCATGTAACCACATACAATGTTTAATTGTACCATTTCAAGTATGTTCTTGCTCATCTATGGAGAATGTTGGAGACATAGGTGGAGACTCTGTTGCTGAAGGCAAATACTTCTGAACATTCATTTGCAGGAAGATTCTCCAAGAATGGGGGTGGGCAAGTTGATGAAAGGTTTTTTTTTGATAGGCATGAAACAGTTACAATGCAGCCCCGCCTTTTATCCAGTTTATCTCACCCTCTTGGCTCAAGAGAATTGGGTGAGAAAGGCTTGCAGAAAAACTTTTCTCTCAAGATGTAGAGATACTTTGTACAGGCAGTTCAATTCTTCTCTGTTTTTCTCTTTCCTAGGTATAGAAGTTTGGATTAAAAAAATGTGTATAAATCCACTGCCATTACATAGTGTGTGTACCTGCAGAGTAACATTTTGGACAGAATGCTTTTTGTCCTGCAAATGCACTTAGGGTATAGGGTACCTGGCAGTAGTATGGTGTTTAGAAAATGCATCATCTGTATGATCTAGGATTGATTTTCTAGGGTTGTATTGTTCTTTGATAAGTCAAGAAAAAAATTTAAGCTATTATATGACACAGATGTGAGTGTGATGATGACATTGGAGGAAGACAGAAAAATGAGGCAAAATTATGTACTACAGTTGTTGTGTATCCTTTATTCAAAATGCCTGGGACCAAAAATGTTTTGGATTTTGGAGTACCTACTTTCGCATTCATATGCATAGTGAAATAGCTTGGCAATGGGCTCTAAATCTAAACAAGAACTTCATTTATACTTCATGCATGCACACACCTAATGCGCATAGCCTGAAGGTAATTTTATACAGTATTTTAACTAATTTTTTCATGAAACAAAGTTTGTGTACATTGAACCATCAGAAAGCAAAGTGTCACTATCTCACCAGCCACGTGGACAACTTTGGAGTTTGGAGTATTCCAGATACAGAATGCTTAGCCTGTGTCAGTTTAATACCACTTAAATTTCATAGTGTCTTGGTATCCTTAATATTTTGCTAAATAGGGCCCTTCCAGATGCCCTATATCCCAGGATCTGATCCCAGGTTTTCTGCTTTAAATTGGATTATATGGGTCCAAACTGCCAGTTAATCTGGGATAAACAGAAAACCTGGGATCAGATCCTGGGATATTGGGCCTGTCTGGAAGGGCCCATAATCAGCAACCCTGAGAAGAAATGAAGAAAGGATGGAATCAATATTATTCTGCAGTTTTGGAAGGTCATGCAGAGTTCTTTGGGAATTGCAGCTGAAATGCATGGACTAGACCAGAGGTCCTCAAACTTTTAAAGCAGAGGGCCGGTCCACAATCCTTCATACTGTGGAGGGGCTGAATGATCATTTGAAGAAAAAAATGAACAAATTCCTATGCACACTGCACATGTCTTATTTGTAGTGCAAAACAACAACAACAACAACAACAACAAAATACAATATTTAAAAATAAAAACAATTTTAACCAACTCAAACCGATCAGGATTTCAATGGGAAGTGTGGACCTGCTTCTGGCCAACAAGATAGTCAAGTTAATTAGGATTATTGTTGTTGTGTGCCTTCAAGTCATTTCAGATTTTGGGCGAGCCTAAGTCCAAAATTATTTATTTATTTATTTATTTACTCCATTTATATCCTGTCCTTCTCACTCCGAAGGGGACTCAGAGTGGCTTACAATTTATATCTATATACAATATATTATATTATTAGCATAGAACAATATTAGCATTATATATTACTATGTTGAATTATACCACTATATTGTAATATTATTAATAATATTACATGTGATATCTATATATATAATAAAAGTGAATGTTTGGTATAATATATAATTAATATTATTATATGGTATTATTATTAGTATTACATTGTATTACATTATAATATTTCTATCAATATTATATATATACACACACACACACACACACACACACACACACACATATACATACACACAATATTATATTATAAAACTGAGAGCAGGGGCCAGGTAAATGACCTTGGAGGGCCGCATCCGGACTCCGGGCCTTAGTTTGGGGACCCCTGGACTAGACCTTTCAAGCACAAAAGCTCTTAAGTACCTCTACAGATTAAATCCAAAGATTCCTTCAGATGTTGCCATAACAATTAAAGTGGTATAGAACTATGTAATGCAGATACACTGAAAGAAAAAGACAGCTGTTGCCCATGGATTGGTCAATTTCTGTGGTGAGCAAATGCTGTGAGGCTTCCTGTGGAACAGAATGAATGACTTTCACAGTTCATAGGAGGAAAAGTAATTAGTTTCATGTTAGGTGGTGAAACAAAGACAATGGTTCAGGAGAAGCTTACAGCATTGTTCTTGGTGTCAGCAGTAAGACTTCAGTTGGCTCCAACATGAGCTATTTTTTGGCTAACCCTGAGTGCTTTGGAGAGTCATATTATGTTTTTGGCTTATTCTCTAGACCAAAGAAGGTCTGATACATTTGGCAACGCATCAGAAACTGGCTACTCACCGCAACCAAGTGTAACCTCCAAACTATTTCAGTTTTGCCCAGCATCTTTTAGAGAAGTTTTTGCCAAGCAAAACCATCGTAGTACAGATGTGTGATGTGTGATAAATTTTTAGTAGTAAAGTGGTTGGCTGGATATTCTCCAGACTTCTTTTGATTTAAGGCCATTTGAAAATGTTGTGTACAAGCCCATGCATATATATTTGGGTTCACCTTAGTAAATCTGCTTGACTGATGGGCTTATAGATAGGAAAACCAGACAGCAAAACTTTCTGCATTTCTTTATGTGCTTGGGACTGAAAATTCTCAACATTTTGATTTTGTCCTAAGATTTTAAAAGGCTTTAGCACTGACAGAATAATCTTAATGACTAGGTTGTAATTTGTTCAAAAATGCAGGTTATGTAATTGCAATATTCTTGCTATGAATTCATAAAATAGGAATCCTGAATATTTTACCTATTGAGAGTTAATGGGTCTTTGTTTCCAATGATCAACTATAGTCAGTTCCACATGAGACCTTAGCTGCCTGATAGACCTAAGATTGTAGGATAGATATACTGTAAGTTTCCAGATGTTATTGCATTCTGTATCCCATCAACCAGTCCTCACAGCCAACAGCTAGAGTTAGAAGAATTAAGATCCAACAACTGGAGATCTACAGCTTGCCTTGCTTAATCTTACTCCCAGAAGCATGAGGCATTTCTACAAATCCAGGGTAGGAACTACTAAGTGCATGCATATCAAATACAAAATAAATTTACTGAATACATACATGTCTTTCAGAGTGTTGACCCAAGTTCTTTTTATATTCATTCCAAGCAACTGCTTTCCCAGACAGAGGTTAGTAATAGGTGAAGTGGGCTTTGTGCACCAGCTCTTGACAGTATTATTCTCCACAGGTCCCCAAACTCTCTGCATCTGCACATAAGCATTCATGCATGGCTTTCTGTTGTATCTGGAGTCCTTCAACCATATGGTAAATAGACTTTCAATGATGTGGAACCCATAGCTTCAGGAAATGTTGCTACTTGGTGTGTTTTTCTTCATTCCAGTATATTAAGACTGCACCTCTTACTGAATTCAGCAGGATTTATCTTTGAGTAATCTTCCATAGGATTATGCTGACATTTTTGAAATATTATTTCCAAGCATGTTGTCTAAAATTGAAGGAGTCATTGGGGGAAAGGAGAACCTTGGAAAGTAACAGATGGAAATTAATTATATCAGTCTTGTAGATAAAGTTGTAAAGACGTCTGTGGTTTTAATTGTTTGTTTCTCATAAGATAGTACAACCATTTTTCTTCAGAATAACAAAGGTTATTCTGCAATAAACAGTATTTTAAACTAAATAAACATGTCACATACCACATTAAAAATCCTCTGTTATGATTTCTTGCAGTTTCTTAAACCCTTAACTATTAAGACATCTTTTAAGAGGTTACTATATGCAAAATTTACTGTAGACAGTCAAAAATTACACAATCTCTGTGCTGTTATTTCATACAACTAAGATGCTTTCTTCATATGAAACAAGTCCATTTTGAATTCATAAAACAGTAGCATTATAAGCCTAAATCAGAAGTTACAAGTAATCATTACAGTAGAGTCTCACTTATCCAACATAAATGGGCCGGCAGAGCATTGGATAAGTGAAAATGTTGGATAATAAGGAGAGATTAAGGAAAAGCCTATTGAGCATCAAATTATGTTGTAAATTTACAAATTAAGCACCAAAACATCATGTTTTATAAGAAATCGACAGAAAGAGCAGTTCAGTACATGGTAACGTTATGTAATAATTACTGTATTTATGAATTTAGCACCAAAACATCGCAATGTATTGAAAACATTGACTACAAAAACATTGACTACTAAAAGGCAGACTGTGTTGGATAATACAGAATGTTGGATAAGTGAAGGTTGGATAAGGGAGACTCTACTGTGTAAACAATGTGACACTTTTACTTTTCAGTTTGATGAAAGTATAGAATAAATTAAAAGTTAATTGTTTACAAATAATGTAATGAGTATAACTAATGCACATTGATTCTTATTTCTTCTAGTTTTGAGGGACAAAATTCTGTTAATGAATAATTTGATGATTTCCCCCCACTCTTTAAGCCTTTAAAAATATTTTGGTAGATATATTTCCAAACCTCTCTTTTGAGATAATTGGAAAGTAATCAGTAACAGAATAATTAACTACATCCATAATTGTTTTCTGTGATACTGATAGGAATTAATTTTTTAGCTTTGCAGTGAGTTACATAATGAATTAACTTCTTGAAAGCTCAATCCAAAGCTGGTTATTCTGTGGTTAAAAGTGTGGGGTGGTATGCATTTTTTAGAAGGAAATAACGAAAGTGGCTTGGTTGAGACCCTAGTTTCAAGGAGCCTTGCAGCTCTTGTCCTTCTAAAGGCCTGCACCTCAACTTGTAAAATGAAAAATATCCCTCATTTAGGAACAGAACTATGTTGGAAAGGTAACAAGTAGTTTGACCTCCTGAAGAATTTTCTAAACCATTTTGGCCTTTTGATTTTTCACAGCTAGATTTTCTATACTAGACTGAAACAGTGTAAACTGATAACAAATAATTTGAAACTCTGAAAAATCCTGTTCTGATCAGATGAAATATCTGTCTAGTCCAACATTCTGTATCCCATGATAACCTAACCAGATGCTTATAAAGTTCATAGGAAGACTATGAATAATAATAATATAACAACTTTATTTTTGTATTCCGCCCCATCTCCCCAAAGGGACTTTGGGCGACCCACATGGGGACCAAGACCGGTACAGCATAAAATACAGTATCAAATGCACTTAAAACAATGAACATATAAAACAAGCATATAAAAAAAATAAAACATAGTGAACCAACCAATAAACGAGGCGCTGTTGGCATATTCAAAAATGGAGTCAGGTAACAGTATATATATGTGTTTGTGCAGTATTGCAATCTCTAGAGCTGGGCCAGAATAAAATGTATGGCTGGGGATAGGTGGAGATGAAGGGCAGCGCCAAGTGTGCCTATTCAGTTGAATACACAATGAAATAGCCAGGTTTTCAACTCTTTTCGAAATGTGGCCAGAGTTGGGGCTAATCTAATTTCCCTCCAGGGGGGAGTTCCAGAGCCAGGGGGGGGGGCTGCCACCGAGAAGGCCCTTTCTCTTGTCCCCATCAGCCATGTTTGAGACGGCGGCGGGAGTGAAAGAAGGGCCTTCCCAGCAGATCTCAAGGATCTTGCAGGTACATAATAGATGCGATCACAAAGATAAACCGGACCCGAACCATTTAGGGCTTTATAGATTTAGCACATTGAATTGGGACCGGAAAGTTATCAGTAGCCAGAGGGGCTGTTTTAATAGGAGGGTTGTACACTCTCTATAGTTGGCTCCCGTTAGCAACCTAGCCACCAACCGTTGTACCAATTGAAGTTTCCAGACCGTCTTCAAGGGCAGCCCTATGTAGAGTGCATTGCAGTAATCCAATCTTGAGGTAACTAATGCATGGACCACCGTGGCCAGGTCAGGCTTCTCAAGTTACGGTCACAGTTGCACACAAGCTTTAACTGTGCAAATGCCCTCCCGGCCACTGTCGACCCCTGAGCTTCAAGTGTCAGCATTGAATCCAGGAGGACACCCAAACTGTGGACCTGCACCTTTAGGGGGCGTGTAACCCCATCAAGCACAGTTTGCCAGCCAATACCCCTATCAGCTGCACGGCTGACCAGGAGGACTTCTGTCTTGTCTGGATTAAGTTTCAGCTTGTTAGCCCTTAGCCAGTCCAGCATGGCGGCCAATAACCCTTCCCTACTGGTATTTAGTAGCATCCTTGACTCTGAAATGAAAGGTTTGCTACAAATGTAATAGCTGTTAGTGGATCATGCAATTATATTATTATTGTTTGCTTTCAAGGAATTTCACACTCATGGTGATCCTAAGGCAAACCTTTTATGGGGTTTTCTTGATCAGATTTATTCAGAGGGCATTTGCCTTTCCCTTCCTCTGAGACTGGGAGAATGTGACTTGCCCAAGCCCAGTGGCTTTCCATGGTTAAGCAGGTATTCAATACCTGATCTACAGACTTGTAGTCCAATACTGAAACCATGTTGGTTTATATTCATATTTAATCCCCATCACATCTGTTTAAGGCAGTTATCATCACTAGATCTTGTGGAATTAAATTGTTTAATCTGGTTAGAGTTTTGTGTTCAGTGAGAAATACTATGGAATGGAAGGATGTTTGATGAGCCCTGCTGAAAATGGTCAAAGGCATTTCTAGCTCAATATTCTCTGCTCACAGTAGCCAGCCGTTTCTCTTCTTCCTTCAGAAATCTAACATGAAAAGAAGGTTTGCATTCCATGTAACTAATGCCAATACTAATGCTTTTATCTATTTTTTCTTATACCCTTCAATGGTCCCAGTTTGGCAGGAACATTCCACTTTTATCCCACTTTTCAATCTGTGTTCAAACTGTCCTAGTTTATCTCCTTTTCTCTCTCTTTCCCCTTTCTTCCACAGTTTACATCAGGTGCTGCAAACTGAGTTGATAGTGTTAGGTTTGCATTCAATATATTTACTTATCCAAAAAGAAAGGAGGGGAGTGGGCAGAATCTTTCCCTTTGCAGTAGGTTTGAGCAAGCACTAACTGTTACAGCCTTTCCTTTTACCATCTTGACCATGCTCTGATGTTGCTTGGCCACACATATCCCACTTTTCACCTGCAAAATGTAAGACAGTTTATTTTCTTCATGTAACTTGTAACCCCCTACCACCCCAGTAATTAAAAAAATATTATTGAATTGTCTCCATAGGGCGAGAATCTTTTAAAATCCATATAGATGCAGACACTCCTAACTTCCTGTTTAAGGACTAGAGCTTGTCTACCAAATTGTTCATTATCATTTGACCAAACAGCATCTTGTGGGCATTAGGCAAGACAAGATCTTTACACTGTTACAGACATCAATGACGGGGTAGGAATTGGTAGGGTAGTTCAGCCATGAAAAATGGTAAAACAGGTACTCAGCAATGTTCCGGAAATGAAGAGCAGGCATAATAAAACTGGAGCAGAAAGCAAGAATCCCTGGGGATGAGGCTGTAATTAAATAAATAAGAATATTTCTACCTTGAATGCCGGCTGTAGTTCAAATCGGAAGCAGATGGGAGACATTGAGGGAAAATATCAGGCTGACTGGAGGGAGTTCAGAGAGATAAAAGCCATCACTGTGAACAATCTTTTTCATTTAACTCAGAGAGGAAGTCCTACAACTCAAGTGGGCATCAAGTGATGACACATGGTTCAAGTAACATGGTCTTCTGTAAAGAAAATGGGGCAGGGTCTTGTCACCACTCCCAAAAGGCTATACACAGAAGGATAACTCTATTAGCAAGACAAGAAGCAGAGGCAATGAATGGGATGGCTAATGATCACATTACTGGCAGTAACCACCATTAGAAAACTGGGTGGATCATAGAAAGGTTTGAACAGAGGCATAAAAAGTAATGGAAAACCTATGTATGTAGATGTTGAAAAGAAGGTCAGCTGTAATGGTTTGTGTCAGCCAGTATGGTTCAGAGATCTGAGTGCCAAATTTGGACTCTGAGATTTGATGTATTATCTGGAACACTAGGATTTGAATTAATGCTCACCAATGGATAACTACAGCGGGCTCTTGTTATATGTTAGGTTTTAATTCCAGAACTCTTCATAAATGCCCAAAATCCATGGATGACCATATATAATGGCATAGTAAAATAGTGTCCTTTACATAAAATGACAAAATCAAGGGTTGGTTTTTTAGAATTTTGAATATCTTCAAGCCATGGATTGTTGAGTTTCTGGATACAAAAGGCTGACCAAACTGGGAACGCTACACTCCTTTGACCTAAGAGAAAGGCAATTGCAAAACCTCCTTTGGATACATTTTACCAAGAAAACACTATGAAAGGGTTTCCATAAATCAGGATGAACTGGAAACAAGAACAGTGTTTTGCAAAAAAATAAAAATAAAAATGATTTAACAAATAATTCAACATGGAAAAATAAAGATAGTTGGAATAGGGGGAAAGATCTAAAATAGTTTCAAATGCCTATCAGTTAACAAAGTAGCTGTGTAAGTGTTTTGCAACATAATAAGGGAGGAAGGAAGAGGGGGAAAGAAATGCAACAACCTTTAAAACGTGAGGGTTTTTTTTGTTTAGCATGACCTTTAAAGGATGTAAATCCACTTTTTTGGATGCAGTATTTAATCATATTAAAACTTCAACCGCAAAACATATTTATATTGTTGTGGGAATGGGATCCAGAAATATGCAAATTATGTCCCTTGTCCTAAATTTTCAAAGGTGATAGAAGTGCTTCAGATGGCTACAGTGAGCTAGTGTTGATGTGTGAAATAAATAAATCTACCAACCAAAAAGTACGTTTTCCTTGGTTCAAAGCTATCTCTGCAAGATTCCTTTTATTATATATATACACTTACAAGTACTCTTGTATTAATAATATGTAGTGTGCCATAAAGCTACTGTGTTTGTTCATACATATACATAGGAATTAACATGCATTACTATAATTAAATCCAGCTGTTTCTCTTTCTATTCTTTTTTGTAATTACAATTTAAAGATTATGATCCCAAATAATAAAGGTAACAATTCATTCAGGTCCATATAATTAGGAAGAATTTGATCTGTTTTTGTTGTTATTATCCAATCTTCCTCCCCAAATTTGAATTCAAAATTATGACTGTGCATGGATCCATTTTTCAAAATGGGCTCCAGCTGTTTCAGCTCTTTTGGTCAGCTGTAATGGCTGCAACAGACCATGTGGCTGTTGAAAACAGCTGCTTTCAGTTTCTTTCATCTACACGTGGAGTGTGGAGAGGCAGCCACAAGGATGACTATATCTGCCTAGAAGATCAGGGGCAGAGGACTCTTACAAGTAAAACAAGCAGTCAAAGAAGAAGAACATGCCCTGGCAGAATATGTAAAGCCAAGTGAAGAACCTGCTTTGATTGAAGTCAAAAATCAGAAACTCCTCAAAACACAGCAGACAAAGAATCAGTACATGAAAACCACACTACAAACTAGAGCTGACAGCTGGCACAACAAAACATTGCATGGAAAGTTCCTTGACAAAATTGAAGGAAAAGCTGATAAGGAGAAGACCTGGCTATGGCTCATGAATGGGACACTGAAGAAGGAGACAGAAGGCCTGATCCTTGCAGCCCAGGAGCAAACCATCAGAACAAATGCAATTAAGACCAAGATCGAAAAATCAGCTGATGACCCAAAATGCAGACTCTGCAAGGAAACCAACGAAACCATTGATCATATCCTCAGCTGCTGTAAGAAAATTGCACAGACAGACTACAAACAGAGGCACAACTATCAGGACCTCAAGATTGAACTTCAAAGACTCTGGCAGAAACCAGTGCAGGTGGTCCCGGTGGTGATGGGCACACTGGGTGCCGTGCCGAAAGATCTCAGCCGGCATTTGGAAACAATAGACATTGGCAAAATTACGATCTGCCAACTGCAAAAGGCCACCCTACTGGGATCTGCACGCATCATCCAAAAATACATCACACAGTCCTAGACACTTGGGAATAGAAATAGAAACACACTATTTACAGTATTTATTTTTTTTAAAAAGTAAGTTAAAAGGATAAAACACAATTTTCAAAAGGTCAAAGTTATTAAAAACTGTTACTCCTAGCTCATTCTTTAAAAACTTTGTTTTAAAAGCCTGTCAGGAGAAAAAAGCTTTATACTGCAGATGGAAGGACAACAAGAATGGGATCATTCTGGCCTCCAGAGTAGAGTTTAGTGTGTATCTTTCTATTTATCTACGTATCTACCCGCCTATCTCTATTGTTTGACATATCCTCAGTGGATTGTGTATCATGTCATGCATATTTTCAGGGCTATAATTCAAACTCAGCCTGAATAACAAAGTGCTGCTTTGAAAGGATAAGTAACTTACTCAGTGTGTTTCCCAATTCAAAATACAATAGGTTAAGGATAACTCATGCTGAGTGTAGTGTAGTCAAGAGGCAACCTGAGCAACTCTGGCATTTTGGAATTTGGCCCTGGAGAATTGCAATCAAATAACTGCAACCTCACTTAACTCCTGGAGATCAGGAGAATCCTCACATCGATTTGACCTTTGCTTTATGAAGGGGCTGTTCTTCCTTCCCCAGAGATCCTGGCAAAAATGCTAATCTGTCCGTCTGGATTTTTAAATTGGAGTCTTTTTAGTAAAAGCATTATGTTTTCCTGCTGCAACTCCTCTTTTCTGATATAAGTGGTGAAGCGTATTAAAGCATATGTGCATGTGTGTGTGCTACACATGCATTTGATTTGCATGCTTTCTTTTAGAATGGATGTGAAAGTGTGAGGAAAGTATTTGAAAAAGAACAGTTTCTGATTGTAAAAAAAAATTGCTTGGCTTGGAAAGGCTATGTGTAAGCAGAAGATTAATTTACTTCTGCTGGTCATAATAGGCTTCTGCCAGTCAGTCAGACTGGATTGGCTGGCTGTCACATAATCCATTCAGGAGCTGGGCTGGAGGCGGTGGGGCAGAGAAGATTGGAGACAGACCAATATCTTAGGAAGTCTGGCCTTAATCGCTTCAAAGAGTATTATCTATCCAGGAGAACGTTTTCCCTTGTGAGTCCTTCTTTGAAAAAGAACTGTTCAATTTCTGCTTGTGGCCACCATATCAATCTTGTTTAAGGTAGCTAGCTATTGTCTACCTATCTTAAGAATGTGTTATTTTACAACATCTATTGCAGTCTCCTCTGTTTTTCTACTATAACTGGTGCATGAACACTCTCTGCACTTCTTAGAATGGATTGTTGAGGATTATGAGAAAGACGTTTAATGCTAAATGTAAGTCATGAATAAATAATTACAGTTCTTCAAGAAATGCTAGAGAAAAGAAAAGCAAACCCAATGGAATACTGAAAATTATACAAGAGTTTTTGTAGTACAGTGTTCGCTCACTTATCGCAGGGGTTAGGTTCCAGGACCATGCACAATAAGTGAAAATCCGGGAAGTAGGGACACTATATTTATTTTTATATTTATATATTATTTTAGTAGTTGTACACTATTTTAAGTCTTTATCAACCAATTGTGTGTTGATAAATCGCCTCCTTCTCCTCCTGTTGCCGCTTGGGCTCCCTTTCTCTCTCGTCGGCTTCTCCTTCCTCCCTTCCTTAGGATGTACATTGTAATTTTTTATGATTTATAATAGTCTTTTAGAGTTTATTGAAAAACCGTGAAACAGCTAATCCGTGAAAAGTGAACCATGAAGTAGTGAGGGAACACTGTAATTGATGTTAAGACACATCTAAGGTAAAGGTAATGACTGCATGGAGCGCCGTTACCTTCCCGCTGGAGCGGTACCTATTGATCTATTCACATTTGCATGTTTTCGAACTGCTAGGTTGGCAGGAGCTGGGACCGTTTGGTCCGTAAGTTCAGCAGCTCAGCGCTTTAACACACTGTGCCACCAGGGGCCCCAAGACACATCTAAGGTTTTCCCAATTACTTTTAATAATGATTCCTTCAACATTGGATTTGCAAGTTTTGGATCTAAATGGTTTTGTGATTTTTGAAAACAAATTTTGATGATTAGAATATATCTTTCACATCCTAGTATGAATATTTCTCAAATTTATTCTCCCTCTAAAAGTGCTGGCTGGTTTACTGTTGCACTTGTTGCCAGACCATTGCTTATCATTCCTTCCAATTAAAGGTGCAGACAGAGGTATTTTAGTTAGTAAATGATAGTGTTTTGCTGGAGGGTGGAGAGGGAGTGAAATGCAATAATTTTATAGAAAATCATTTCTTTATTTGAGACACTGGCAACATGATCCTATGCAGATTATCTGCTCAGTAGTTAATCTGTTATTTACTTTAACTGGACTTGCTTATTGGGTGAGCATGAGCTGTATTCTTAAACCTTCAGTTTTCACACTGGATATCAAACTGCCTTATCCCTGCCAACAGATTTTTCCTAGTGTAGTAGGTAAAGGTAAAGGTTTTCCCTAACGTTAAGTCCAGTCGTGTCCGACTCTGGGGGTTAGTGCTCATCTCTATTTCTAAGCCAAAGAGCTGCCGTTGTCTGTAGATATCTCCAAGGTCATATAGCCGGCATGACTGCATGGAGCACCGTTACCTTCCCGCCGGAACGGATCTACTCACATTTGCATGTTTTTGAACTGCTAGGTTGACAGAAGCTGGAGCTAACAGTGGGTGCTCACTTCGCTCCCTGGATTCGAACCTATGACCTTTCAGTCTGCAAGTTCAGCAGCTCAGTGCTTTAACACGCTGCACCACCGGGGGATCCTTCCTAGTGTAGTATGACTCCCATATCCATTGGGGTCCTAGTGTAGTATGAGCCCTATATCTATTGGGGATAAGTTCACAGTCTTCATGTTGATGCATGAAACTATGGATAATATCAGCCCTGTTGTTTTCAATAGGATGAGTGTCAAAGGCACTGAGAAGATGTAGCCTGAACAGGAGGTCCTAAGTGAATAACTGAACATCCTATATATTAATGTATAGGTCTAGAAATTTTAGGCGAATAATCAGCAGAAAACAAACTTGGTTCAGTTTATCCACAGGTCAATGTGAGTGTACTGTACCTTAACTCTTATTAAAAAAAGTAACCATCCCCTTCTCTTTGAAGTGTGTCTTAGGAGAACCTAAAAGAATCATGTTAAGGCATTGAATGTTTGCCTTATATGTGTAATGTGATCTGCCCTGAGTCCCCTTCGGGGTGAGAAGGGCAGAATATAAATATTGTAAATAAATAAAAATAAATAAATGGGGAAATGGTGGTGGCAGGTAAGGGAAACCAGCCCTCTGAATTCGCATTCATGTTTCCTCTCTCTCTGGAATGACCTTCAGTTTGTTCAAAATGATGGATTATGTACCCAAAATCCAATTTTGGCTACAAAACATATTCATAACTAATATACAAAGTTGACTTATACATGACTTGATATGGCAAGCAAAACCATGCATATTAATTCCATGGATATGGGGGTCATATTGTTCTATATGGATCCCTCCAACTGTTTTGCTTCAGATCTCGGGTAGTTATTATTCTGATACAAAAGCAATTTTAAAAGGAAGGTACAAATCATTCCAGATATGAGTAATGAAAAATATTTTGAATATGAAAAAATACCCATTTTTCATTGGGCTAAAATATCTAGAGCCCACCAAGTTGCCTGCCTTTGCATGACTTATTATCTCTAAGTCCATTTGAGAACTTTGGTTAGTGGGCATTTCAAAAGTGAAAGAAAAGAAATCAGCGAAGAACTTAGGGCTATATATATCTGGTAATAGAGATAGTATTTGTCAAAGATTATGAGAATACAGAGCAAATTAAATTTCTGAGTAATCAGAACTTAGAGGTTATTTTTAGATAACGTCATGTTCTGCAAATATTGTTGATTATTGTAGGAGACTCCTATAATTGGAAGAGGAAGCAAATGATGTGGCATTTGCACTGTAGTTTGCCAGACTCTGAGAGGCAGAATTATGAAAACTGTTGAGAGGTATCGGGGGGATTGAGTTAGATACCCCTCTTCCTGTTCCAAAACCTCCGAGGTTCTCAAGAGGGGGAAAAGAAATAAACAGTGGAATAGTAATGGGTAGGGTTACATAACCAATGTCAGTTTTCTGACCTCACTGCTAATGGGGTATGAGCAGTATGGGTAGGAAGTTGACATTTTGGATAGAACTTTAAGTGATGTTAGGTAACAAATGGTCAGTAATTGTGATTTTATAAATCCTTTTTTGACATAATGAAACAGATTTTACCCGAAGAGACCAAGAGAGGTATTGTAACATCTAACTGGTTTATAGGTTTTGTAAATTGTAAATCTAGCTTTTATTGCATAGCTCTTCAATTTCTGTTCATGTTTCCCCCCAGAATTTCTTTTAAAAAATGAATAAGATTGTGGATATTCTGGAAAACATGCCAAAAGAGGGCACACAACAATTTCCTTCCTTAACTTTACATATAAATATAATAATTGCCACAATCTAACAAGAGCTATATGCATGGAATATGGATGCACATTCAGATCACAATGCTCATTAAGTCCACATTGAACCATCTAGATGCATCTTTTGATGTGGATCAGAATGTGCATTGCATTTTGTTGTTAGTGATTGAACTGGGATCAATATCCATTGAACTATGTTTAATTCACAACTTCCTCCCTGTTTTCACTTTTTATTTGAATTAATAAGGATTGGGATTGGGAAGTTATAATTTCTTTTAAAAATAATTACTGTAGCTTGGTGATAGATCTAACCCTGTTGGAATGAATGATTTTTTTTCTCCCTTTCTCATTCTTTCTTTTAAATACCATTGGGACATCCTTGGCAGGAAGCTAGTCATCCTCTATGCAAACTTCACAGCCCACCCACGGTGCTTACTGAATACTCCCTGAGTTCGAACAGAACCACCACCAGCAGAATGAGGTCTTAATTTCTATGTCTGGGATTATACACTTGCACTCCTACACTTTAGTAAATTCTGTAGAAGGATTAACTATTGAGATCAACCGCAACTGCTGTATTTCCTTATTTAGCACTGGAAATAAATACAGTACGATTGTGCTATCCACAGACTCAGTATCCATGGTTTCACTTGCTCCAAAAATATTCCCTCAGAAGTGGTTCTAGGCTTCTCCAGTTCCTAGTGTGATTCTATGGTATTCTTCCAGTCCAAATATAGTGACAATGTACAATTCAGTATTATCAGGAGTATTGAAATGCAACCCCATGGATAGGGGGTTGTACTGTAGCAAAGAGATAGTCAGTTTCCTAAATTGGGATGTAGTTGATTTACTCTGCTGAGTAAGTGAAAAACTGGAGGTGGGTGGATAGAAGGAACAATTATTTTTACATAGAAACTAGTGCTGGAATAACACATCAGGTAATGAATAGAGTATGGCATAGTGGACAAAGTCCAGCCTCAGTGTCTCCCAGGGAAGAGAATTATGTAGTCAGGTCTTATGGGGAGGAAGGATTCAATCAGAAGAATAAGTTGCTAATAAATATTTACAATGTGGTACCTTTTCTGGCATTATATGCCAGATGCAGCCTTGTGTGCTTCTCACTATTTTAAATCTGAGGTGTATTCTTAAGGCTTAGCTTGTTGTCGTACAAATGCATCTCTATGTTTCCAGTTTAGCTTATTATTACAAATGTTCCCTCTTATGCACAAGAGCCTAATGAAAAACACAGACAATAGAAACAGCTATGATGAACATACACAGAAAATGGCTCTGGGGAACAGCCCTTACTTACTACTTATGTCTCAAACAACCACTTGAAAGTCTCCCCAAAGCCTTCCAGTGCAATTTCATTTGACCTCTCTTTAATGGCCACCTTTGCTGGGCAATTGATTTACCTGGTCCCATGGGCAAACATGAGCTATGCTGTTTTGTGAAATAGACCAGAAGGTATTGGATTGCTCCAGGAATGAAAAGTCACACAGTCTTGATCCCAGAAATCAAGTAACAGAAAGCTTACATTTTCTTTATAGCAATGTGGTTTATTTCTGTAATAATCACAATATGACTTGCTGATATTACTAAAAATGTTTGCATAGATTTAACGTTTCACTTTGTCCTCCCACCACATCATTTTACCGACTTCCAGATTGTAAAAAGACAATTTTAATGTTTATCAGGAAGGAACAAAGATAAAATCTGACCAGTGACTGTGGAACACCAAAACCATTAAGGTTAATATACTCTTATAAAGTAGGAAACATATTCTTGAATCCCCAAAGGAAAAAAATGCATACAAAATATCTAGATCCAATTGAAATATTCATTGTGTAGATCATTTAAATGTTTGGTTTATCGACTGGATCAGTTTCTTAAAAGCAATGCTGTATTGGAATCCATCTTTTAAAAGTTGTCTGTGATCACTCCTCTTAGATACAGACCATTGGTTAGTATAGTTTATCATTTTAATTAGTATAACCAGCACAGTCAAGTGACCTAGGAGTGCTTCCAGACAGCGCCAAAATGTGGATTTTAAAAGGGAGATTAAAAAATCGAGACATAAGAGCAGACCTGCCAGTCCCAGGCTTTCTTCCCTTGCCGTCCTCACAGCCCTTCTGGGTCTCAAGATAAAATGGAGGGCAAACGGGGGACAACCACTAGAAGATTTTTTTTAAAAAAAATAAAATCACTCAATTATGCACTGATCCTCATCTACATGCATGTACCATAGATTCCCATGTGCACATATAAGCATCAGCACATAAAGGTGGGAATTTAAAAAAATCTGCCCGATTTCCCTCTTTCCCCAATTGCTTATTCACAATCTATTTAAGATTATAAAGTTTAAAATAAATACTTTCAGAGACCTCTAATGGCTCTCCGCTTCTCCTCTCTTTAAACCAGCTGGAAATCAGCAGTGTCTCTGTGGGAACCCAAACAGCTAATCAGCTGTTTCGGGCTTTTTAAAATCAGCCCAGGTGGAAAGCAGTCTCCACATGGGGTAAAGAGGGAAATCCTGAATGTTACATGACTGCAGGGCCACACAGTCATGGGAAAATCCGCTTCTTTCGCTCAGAACCAGGATAAAGGAGGACCTTTTTGAAATGAGTTTTCCCTCTGCTGCTGTGATTGAACATGCACTTAGTGCAAATGTCATCTGACCACCCCCCGTTTTTTTACCCCTTCTCTCCTGGAAGGACCCTAAATGACAAGAGAGGATAAAAAGGCCCGCTATGATGTATGTGACTTTGAGTTACTGTTTCTCTTGTTCTCTGTTTCTTACCCTGTTTACCTAATAGAAATGCCTTAAAGTTCCCACCCCTCCCTTAATTATTGGCTGGCATAAAAACACCATAACATCACTCCACACATTGTTTGCATTAGGGTTTTGATGGAAAGGATTGTAAAGGGCATACCACTGAGAAGCTATTGCCACTGCATTTTTTCTTATACTGTCTGGTTTGGCTTTTAGTGACACTTACCTATTTCCTTAGCTGTCCACAGTATATGATGTGTGACATGACCTTGGTCTGTATAGTAATGTAAAGGCAAGTAGCATAACCACATTTCTTGCAGAAAATACTTTTGCTTCAGTCATTTCCTATGGTGCATAGATAGTATGATCCCTTTTCATATAGATGAGAAATAATCAGACAGCCTTTCAAGATAAGGATTGGCAGTCTTGAAGGAGCAGCTATGTCCTGCCTTTATAAGATAATGGTTTAACAGAAACAAGTTACTTCTGACACTAAGTTCTCAAAGTATTTTCCCCAGAGATGCTAAATCGTACAGCCTTAAATAGGCCTGGTAAAGTTGTGGAGTGGAAAGTTGTCTGTCAATTGGTAGTTTACTTAGAATCACAGAATCATAGAATTGGAAGGGACCACATGGGCCATCCAGTCTGACCCCCTGCCATGCAGGAAAGGCACAATCAAAGAACCCTTGACAGATAGCTATCCAGCCTCTGTTAAAAGTCTCCAAAGAAGGAGCTTCCACCACACGCCTGGGCAGAGAGTTCCACTGTTGAACAGTTCTTATAGTCAGGAAATTCTTCCGAATATTCAAGTGAAGCCTCCTTTCTGTAATTTGAACCCATTGCTCCAGGTCCTATTTTCCAGGGCAGCAGAAAACAAGCCTGTTCCCTCTTCCTTATGACACCTTTCAAATATTTAAACATGGCAATCATGTCTCCTCTCAACCTTCTCTTCTGTAGGATAAACATACCCAGCTCTTTAAGTCGCTCCCCATAGGACATGGTTTCCAGACCTTTGATCAGTTTAGCAGTTCTTCTCTAGACACGTTCCAGCTTGTCAATATCTCTCTTGAATTGTGGTGTCCAGAATTGGACACAGTATTCCAGGTGAGGTTTGACTTATATCAGCCGGGACAGATATTGTTGTTTATTCGTTCAGTCGCTTTTGACTTTTCGTGACCTCATGGACCAGCCCACGCCAGAGCTCTCTGTCAGCCATCACCACCCCCAGCTCCTTCATGGTCAAGCCAGCCACTTTAAGGATACCATCCATCTATCCTGCCCTTGGTCACCCCCCTTCCTTTTTCCTTCCATTTTCCCCAGCATCATTATCTCCTCCAAGCTTTCCTGTCTTCTCATTATGTGGCGAAAGTACTTCATCTTTGCCTCTAATATCCTTCCCTCCAGTGAGCAGTCTGGCATTATTTCTTGGAGTATGGACTGGTTGGATCTTCTTGCGGTCCAAGGCACACTCAGAATTTTCCTCGAACACCACAGTTCAAAAGTATCTATCTTCCTTCGTTCAGCCTTCCTTATGGCCCAGCTCTCGCATCCATAGGTTACTATGGGCATATCTCCCCCTATTACTGTTTCCTTTTGCTTTCCTTCTTTTTTTGCAGGAGGCTGGGACAGGTACAACATTAAAATGCATTAAAATGCATGTTGTGGAAAATGAATTATCTTGTTTTGTCATGTTCAGGTCTCCCTCCCTCCCTCCCAACAATTGGTTAGAGTATCTCCAGGCTGTAAAGGAAGGGAACCCTCTCAATGAATGTCAGAACATCAATCCAACAAAGCAATTCGTCCTTTTGTGAACCCTAGAACAAGAGAGGAGGGCATGAGACTTGATCCCCACAAAACTAGGCTGGGGAGATTGATTTCCCCTGAAATGATGTGGTTTACTAAGACTTCTAAGTAGGTGAATCTTCCCAGGAAATCAAAAGTGTGCTTAAGGTGTAGCAAATGCCATCTGTAGTAGCCAAAACTATAAGTCCAAAGCCAAAATGAGAGGGAAGACTTTCTATTTCTCCCTGTATCTGCATCCTCTCCTTTTGTTTCATGGTTCCCACTTAAGAGTTTTGCCATAGAAGATATAGATTACATTCAATACATGTTGAACCTGATTGGCCATGGAAGACCTTTGAAATTAGACTGATTGCTGCAGGTTGTTCTCCCTCATTCTGTTGGTATAGCCACCTCACCATACAGTTTGTTATTGCTGTGTGCAGTGTGAAATTGTAGTTGATTTCCTTACCTGAGCAAGGGATTACTAATTCTTCAGCAAGGTGTAGCCTTCAAAGAGATCCCAGAAATATTTACAGTGAAAAATTCTTTGAAAGAATATTTAAAAGGTCTTTTTAAAGTATGCTTTTGTATGATAAATATTTTCCAATTTTTTTAACTATAACTCACCATTTCACTTTTCCTTTCTGAAAGCAATGCAAATACCATGGAAAAAGAAAAAAAGGAATCCAGTTGCTCAACAATGAAGCAATCCAACCAATGTCCATTTAATGTGCAATTGAGATGTCCCCTGGGTTTGAGAAGGTTAGTTTTCACCTTGGGAGGTTCTAAAATGCACACTCAATGGATCAAATAGAGGAAACTTGGCTGCCATGGTTGCCTTGTCTGGGTGGGCAGAAAGCAGCTTCTTGCAAAATATCTTGTATTTTTCTTTTCCATCTTCCTCCAAAATTCTTTGTATGTGTGATCTAGAAGGAAGCTTTGAATTTTATTATATCCTGCAATCATATTTGTGCATTAAGCTTAGGTCTGTGCTCCAAGACCACCCTGATGATTGCAGTCCACATCTCACATTTGCCAGGCAAAGTTTTTTTTTAATAGTTATAGAAATAGAGGAGGTAACCTTTCAGTAGAAATTGATAGAAACAGTGAAATACCAAAGCTTTCTTCACTGAAATGTATTTACTCTTTTTAAACAGCTGTACTCCACCAGTAAGCTTATAAATAAAATAAGTGACAATTTTAAAAGGCAAATTAAAAAATCTTTACATTTACAAAAAAGATTAACTATTTTAAAAGGAAAACAGTAGAAAAATAAAAATGCAAAATTGTTCAAAAGGTTTTAATTTTTTTTAAATAAATGACCAACAGCAGGCTAACATAACATAAGAAATGCATTTCTAATAAACAATTTACGAGGCTCCAGGAAGTAATTAAAGAGGGCATATGATTAGATTCCTTTGGAAGGTGATAGAATTTTAGAGTTAGAAGAGACCCCAAGGAGTCAGTCCAACCCTCTGTCATGAAGGAAACCACAATAAAAGCATTTCTAATAGATGGTCATCTAGCCTCTGCTTAAAAACCTCCAGAGAAGAAGACTTTACCATGCTCTGAGGCAGCATATTCCAGTCCTGAAATTTAAAAGATCTGAAAAGACCCTTTCCCTGCTCCTAACTATCTCTGGGTTTGTTGGTTTAAGGCAGTGATTGCCAAAGTGGGCAGTACCGCCCCCTGGTGGGCGCTGCAGCGATCAAGGGGGGCGGTGATGGCCACAGGTGCATTTGGGGGTGAGGTTAGGGGAGAGGCGGGGCCTCTTCCCAAGTGCTGTAGAGAGGGCTGAGCCCCTGAGGTGCTTGTTAGGACAAAGGGTGGAGCTAGAGGAGTGGCTGTGGCTTCTTCCCAAGAGCCCGAGACAAGGCTGAGAATCTATACCTCTACTGAGGTGCTTGTTGGGATACAGAGAATGGAGCTAGGGAAGGGGGCAGGACCGCCTTCCAAGAACCCAAGACAGGGCTGAGCCTGTATACCTCTCCTGAGAGGCCTTTTAGGACTAAAGGGTGGGGCTAGGAGCGGGGGTGGGGCCTCTGTATACCTCCCCTGAGGCGCTTGTTAGAACACGGGGGCAGGGTATAGGGGTTCAGCCCAATCAGGCACTTGGGAAGAGGCCCCGCCCCCTCCCCTAGTCCCACCTTCTGTGTCCTGGCAGGCACCGCAGGACAGGGATAGAAGCTCAATCCTGCCTCAGAGCTCGTAACTCCGCCCATCCCAGTCCTGGCTGCCCATTTGTGGCCCTGCTCACCTCCCCCTCCCAGCCCTGCATCTTGGACTGGGGGGAGGCTCAGCCCTGCCCTCTTGAGCAGGAGCCACACCCACCCCTCTAAGCTATGCCCCCTTTCCAGGGGGCGCTGAGTAATATTTTTTCTGGAAAGGGGGCAGTAGGCCAAATAAGTTTGGGAACCACTGGTTTAAGGAGAGTTTATGTAGGCAATCTCAACTTGTACTGGCTTGCCTAGGACAAGTCAAACATTTATATATCCTAGAGCCAAACCATTCAGAGCTGCAGGTCATCTTTGAATTCTGTCTGAAAACAAACAAGAAGTCTGAAAGCAAGCAATATTATAGGCAGATCCTGTTAAGAACTGGCTGCTGTATTCTGGGCCAAGTTTGGTTTCCAAATACAGTAGGAGCACATATTACATGAGAGCTCTGTTCCAGAATCTTCCATATAATTCAATTTTCATGTATAACCCAGAACCCTATTTTTCTTACTTGAAATGTACAATGTCTTGAGTTTCGAGCTGAAGCATGTCATTACACCATGTAGGAAGCTCTAGCAATGCTTAGAGACGTGTTCTCTTTAGGTGTCTAGTGTGATTCTATGGTCAACTTCCAGTAGAACATCTGATGAAAATTAAACATAGAATTGCTTCTCTAAGCATTGCTAAATCCTCCTGCATGATTCCATGATATTCAGAGGTTTTTTTTATATATATAACTGCAACTTTGATAAATAAGCTCACGTAATAACTAGTCCTACTGCACTCTACAAAGGTAGACACTGGCATAACTGGATTATTGGACACCCAGTGTGGATAATTTTTAAGACCACTTCCTCTAAAACAAAAATATTTTCAGTAATAATCATAATATGAAACAAATGATAATATTAATATTGATCATGAAAAGAACACAGTGAGAATGCTCCTTTATTGAATTTACTATGTACAATTATGCTAGTAACAAGCAAAGAAATAAACTGCATTTTCTTATTTGCCTTTCTTCAATCATCATTCTAAATCTTTGCTAATTTTTTGCTACGCATACAGTGTCATCTGCATATCTTGATGTTCTTTCTTCCAATGTTCACGTCTCTTTCCTCCAAGTTTAATCCATCTTTCAGTATGGTATGATTAGTGTATAAATTAGGTGGCCAATTTTTATTTATTATTTTTCATTCTAATTTCTGACTTGATTTTATTATAGTTTTGTGCTGTATTTTTTTTAAAATGAAGATTAGGGGTAGGTTAAAAATTTCCTTTGACCTTCCTTAAGTTGCTTGCCATAATTTCTCTCATGGTGTGGAATTCCATAGGTAGATAGCACTGCATGGAAAAGAACTTCCTTTGTCCAGAATCTCCCAACATATAGTTCCATTGAATATCCATAATTTCAAGTATTATGAGAGAAGTAAAACATTCCCATGGATGGACATGCACATATACATCCATCATGTTTGTCCATCCTTCCGTTCTTCCTTTTTTATAAACCTGCAATCATTTTTAAATAAAGCAGCAGTGTGTTTTTGCTGCAGGAAGCTGTTGTTCATAGGGATAACCCCTTCCCTCTTGCCTCAACTCCAACAAGTATAGCTCAGAAAGCTGGAAAACAACACTTTTGGAGCAGGTTCTTGTGTTGTGGAAGCTGACATTACTTTGTCATGTTGAATTAGTTAATCTTGTTCAAGTATTTCAGACTTTCCTCAAAGAGGAGTGGACTTGATCCTTTAGGTGACTGTTTTCTTTGCATTTTGTAGCTCCACAATATTTTAAAACTACACCAGGACTGTGCATGAACTATACAAACTGTACATAGTATTCTAATAGTGGTTGGATCAAAAAAGAAAGCCAACATATATTTTTCTAATAATATCAATTAGACTACTGGTATAATAATTGTTGGCTTTCAGTCCCGTTATAGTATGAGACAAGGAAGCTTGCATTCCAATTCTGTGATATATTCCCATAATTATATAATCATCAACATGTTTGGCAAGCACCAACATTCACCAGTCTAGACTTTCTTCTAATAATTCAATGGGGATCTATCTTCCCGTAGGGCCTTATTGTTGGCTAAAGATTCTAGCAGTTTGCAGCCTCTGATTCTGAAGCAGGCAAGTCAAGACCCTCATTAAAATTTTGATTCAAAATAAAATGAAACTCCATAGTAGTATTACTAATCTTATAAAATTCTCTTCCCATAATTAAAATACACAATAATGCATATTCAGTGTTAATGGGTTTTATTGTCCCCATATCCAAGGCATTATTTTAATTTCATGATATTTATGATCTCATTCCTTATATTTATCTGAGAGAAATACTTTGTGGTCCTCTTTACAAGCTGTTTTTAATTTGTCTTGGTTATCAAGGCTGCGGCATCAGAATCAAAAGGCTATGAATGTTATGAAAGCATTCCATGAATGTTCTGGAAAAGATGGTTGGTGGATTTCAGGTAATAAAGTAATTGGCCTGTGGACTTCCATTTCGTATATTGATTAATGTTTATGTTAAAACAGCAGCAATATATTGGTAATTTAGCATCACTGACTGATATATTCATACTACTGATGCGAGTAGAGAGAAGAGAATAGGGGTGGGAGTGGGGGGCTGCTGGACTAGCCAGCTAATTGTCCAGATTGACTGGGAATACACCCATTGATGGTGTGTTAAATGTTGTTATATTAATCTTATAATTTGTCTTTCATGTTTTTCCTTTTCTGCTTTTAGTGATTTCTTTGTCCCTGTATTGTTTTTAATTCAATGTATCTGGAAACTGAGGCGGCAATAGAAGCTGTGCAAGATATGGCAATGGCAGAGTCACATGTCCTCGTATAGGAAGGGAAGAAAGATATTTAATACCTATCTCACCTTCCAGTTACCCTGCCAGCCTGGAGAACTTGGAGAGTCAGCCAGTTAACCAACCATACCTTACCTGGCTCTTAAATGATGCCAGGTTAGTTAAAAATGAGACACATCTCATCTATGATCTCCTTAATGATGAAGGGGCTGACCTGGCATGCTTCACTGAAACTTGGCTGGGAGATGATAGTGCTCCAGCCTGGGCTCTGGCCCTCCCTACTGCATCAGTGAGCAGGTGAGGGAAAGTGAGCAGGGGAGGGTGGTAGCTGTGTTCTATAAAGACCATCTTAACCTGACCAGAGTGCCTATTAGGGAGCTGAATCACATTGAGAGTGTGTACCTGACTATTAAATCCAAAGATAGACTAGGGATTCTGTTAGTGTACTGTTCACCCTGCTGCCTAACAGATTCCCTGGCCAAGCTGATGGAACTAGTTTTGGAGGTGTTGTTGGAGTCACCCAGATTTTTGCTTCTGGGTGACTTCAATATACCACTGAAGGCCAGTTTGTCAGGTGCAGCTTGGGAGTTCATGGCATCCATGACAAACATGGGCCTATTCCAAGTTGGACTTCTGCAATGAGCTTTACATTGGGCTACCCTTGTACCAAGTTCGGAAACTGCAGCTGGTTCAAAATACAGCAGGCAGATTGGTTACAGGAACATCTAGGAGGGAGTATAATACACCTATCCTAAAGTCACTCCACTGGCTGCCAAATAGTTTCCAGGCAAAGTACAAGGTGTTGGTTTTGACCTTTAAAGCCCTACATGGTTTGGATCCAGGTAACCTAAAGGATCACCTTCACCTGTACAATCTGCCTGTCACACTTCAGTCTTCTGGAGGGTGTCTGCTCCAACCAGACGGGACCCAACTGGCAACCACCACCCAAAGGACCTTTTCATCAGCTGCCACGCAACTGTGGATTGACCTGCTGGAAGAATTCTGACAACTAAATGAGCTGTCCGAATTTTAAAACCATTTTAAATCTTAAATGTTTAATATCTGTTAAGTGTATTTTAATATGTATTTTATAGAGATATGTTTTTGGTGTGTAATTTTTATAGATGTACATTTTAATATATGTATTTGTGGTATTTTGGCAGTTCTTATGTGTTTTAATTGTTCTGTAACCTGCCTTGAGCCATGAGAAAAGGTGGGTACGAAATAAATTATTATTATTATTATTATTATTATTATTATTATTATTATTATTATTATTATTAATCAGTTCAGTTGGGAAGTATTGTAATAGTAGCCTCTGATTTGGGGCAGAAAAAAAGGTGACAGTAGCTTCTAGTATAATTTTAAGTGATAGT